>NC_140909.1:10908764-11655678 GCF_045865225.1 Trachurus japonicus
CTGGAATTATTGTAAAAAGTCAAAATTGTTGTGTATTGAAAATTACATGCAGCAAAAAACGTTTATGAATTAGTTTTGAAAGAAAATGAGCAACATGTGCTGTTATCTGGTTACAAAATGTTATTCTGCTAACACAACTGAGGATTTCTTAGGAAAAGAACTGTGAAGGTGAGCTGAACATTTCTGCTCACCTTGTTGAGCCAGTCTCTTCCCAAAAAAAGACAACGCAGTATAGGAAGTGACATAAATGTTAATGATTATTGAGATAAAACTGGAGAAGTTGAATATCCAGATAGTGAACTGGGAATGGGGTGTGGAGTTGCTTGGCTGAGCAGGTTTACCAAGAAAATCTGACGGCCCATTCTTTAAACGTACATGTGAAAAATTGAGGTGGATGACAGTCAGAGACAAATAACTGTCTGATAACAGAGCTGGAATTCAACCCTTTCCTCCTGTTTTCCCTTTTGGAAAGACAGAAACTTGGATTTCCTTTAACTTGTGAAGTTTTTTTTTTTAATATCTGTAAGTAGATTGTCAGTCGTCTGCACCAAACTTCTGATGTTTCCTATAGTGTTCCTTCAAAGTGTTAAGTGGTTCCCACTATATAGTGTTGCCTTTGTCATTTTTTTTGTTGTTGAATGGAGGATGGGGTGTGGCAGGAAAGTTTGGACAGACTGTGAGAGGGATAATTGGATACGTCAAAGGTGTTGAAGGTAATGGCTGTTGGCATGGTGTGAGATTATTTTCCCACCAGTGCAGAAAGTGTAAGAAGTGAAGTGAAAGAAGGTTAGAGGGATAGAGAGAAGGTAGGGATTTGTAAGTAGCAAAGTAGAAGACTGCAAGCTTCAGAAAGGAACAGAAATGTTTTACTACACTAAATGTGGTGTGTAGTAGCAAACAGGTGTGTATCACATATGTGGGTGCTCATTATTTCAATGTTGTAGCAGCTAGTTTGTGCCTGATATGAATAAATTCACTCGGTCTCTGATAGACCACACAGTGACTTAGGTATTTCAAGACTGGGATGATAGAGAAGGAAACTGCACTCCATAGTTTTATGCGATAGTGACATAATGTAGTAGTTTTCTTTCTCTATACAAAACACCTGGCTGACCTGAGTCTGGACCTGTTCAGGCCTGTTTGGCGCCGTGATACCTAAGGAAGAATATTAGTAGTTGAGCGAGCAGCTGTCAGTGTGGCAGTGCAGTGGAGGTGGTCACCTGCAGATGTGAAACATGTCTTTCTATATTAGATACTATACTGATATCTCCACAATGCATACATGTGTTCAGGCTAACATTTAGTCTGTATTCATCGAAACCAAACTGTGTTGGTTTGATTCTTTTTACAGCAGATTGTCATTTAAATGCATTTAAAAGAGATTAAGAATGTGTTATAGTGGAAATATACAAATACTGGCTGAGATTTTTTTTTTTTTTTACGTGTATATTCAGCACTTAACGTTGCTGTTCTTTGTGACCACTTAACTCATCGAGGGTACAGTACAGTCCCATAAGAGGTGACATTTTTATCTGAGTCACCTCTTCCTCATTGTTTACAGTGAAGTGACACATTTTTAGACATGCATTTTCAGAAATGTGTTGTCATTCCTGTCCTGTTTGCCTGGCAACATCTTTGTGGTGAAGCGGACTAGCAAAAATATCTTAACTAGAATTTCTTTAAAGCCAGTATCAGCACATCTCAGTGCCAGCCATGTTACAACTACTAGTTTCCATTCCCAGAATCAAATGCATATTTATTCCTTTAAAAAACAAAAAATCTAGAGACATGAGGAAAAATGTGGATCAAGTCATTTTTATTCAAATATTTTCATTTTAGTGGACATGTAACTCTTATTTACACAACTACAGTAGCAAGAGTAGGATGTAATATAGTATATTAATATAATATGTGTCTTATGGGTTAGATCATTTTGTGTTTCATTGTGTGTCATTTTGATGGCATCATTCTGCGTCAGGCACGCATGAACAGAATAGTATTCTTAAACCAGCTAAAAAAGAGCCTTTTCACCAGTTTTATTAATGTGGTGGGTTTAGTGAATGTTGAGGAGAAGCAATAGTTTGTCGGCTACAACTGCACAATGTACATCTCTTATCTGGGTTAAGGTATGAAGATGCAGGAGTGGAGCCCATTTTACATGTTTTCTTGTAAATACAAACTGCACATGTCTACAGATCTAATGCTCTCCTCTGCAGTCGGCCAGTGGCCTGAGGACCAAAGTTTGACTCAGATCTTGCTTTGTATAAATCCTGATGACAGGCCAGTTTTATGGCTCGCAAGCTTTTCTTTTCTTTTTTTTTTAAATCTACTTGCAATTTTGCTTTTTTAGAAAAGCAAAGACTCTTGTTTTTCTCTCTTCTCTCCTCAGTATACAGATGTCATTGTTAGGCACAATGTCCTGCTGTCATATCTTTCATTCTGTTAGTTTTTTTTGTGTTGTTTTGGAAAAAAATAACAAAAAAAAGAAAAAGATGTTTGTGTATGTGTATGTTTAGTTTTACTGTAAGTGTATGCATGAACAAGGGGCTGGTCTCTGATGATTAGCTCAGTTTAATGCCTTGTCTTGTTTTCTTTGTACAGTTTGTTAGAAATACAAGTTACACAGTTACATTTTATACGTTTTAAAATCAGAAACGGCTGTTGTTTTATGATGGAGATTGTGTAAACTTGACTAATGTGACTTGTGGAGCTACAGTGTGTCAGTCTGGGCAGTTTGAGCGGTATTTAAAGGGACCCTACTCCTGAAGGAACGTGACTTTGGAGCAAAGAGCTATCTGTGATTGGCTTTCTTCATCTTGTGAACTAGAAGAACTAAGATTTCCAGTGTTGAGTATTTATGATTTTGTTTGTTTTTGTTTTACAAAGTTTTTATCGGTGTAGTACCTGTGCCTCTCTTTGGAGAAGCATATCTAATTTATTTGTGTGTTGGTTATTATCTAAATTGTCTCCCGTAATCATAGTTGTGTTCATATCTTTTTCTAACTGTACTGATGACAGCAGGATGACTCTGAATAATATATTCATTCCTGTGCACAGTTTTTCCTTTGTGACTTAGATGAATGAATATACATATTAATGTACATATCATGTGATTGTTTAAGGCTTGTAATTGGACAGTTGGCCCAGTTGTACTTTTTGACCACAACAGGCAAAAGTGGCACCAAACTTTAATGGTTTCTAATGTCAAATAAAAAATTCCTTTAAAATAGGACCAACAAATTTCAGTATTTTTACTATGAATATAGTACTGAATGTAATTATACAGCATGGCTGTAAATGCCTTACTCTGATCCAGAATGTTATTTTACACACATATTGGGGAGGTAATTACTTTTTTGGAATTACAATTGCCTTTTTGTGTATTTACAATGTAACAGGAGGGGATAAATATATAAGAGTGTTACTCTTATGGAAAAGTGGGGGTTGTTGAAAAAGTTCTCATATTTTTTCAAGATGCTACAAACTAAGTTTCTCTGTTTCATGCAATAGAACAAGTGGCTTTCTTTTAACATGACCAGTTACTTTAATATCAACAAACTGAATTTGCTACTATAGGTGTTTAAACAGTTCTTTTTTCCCCCTAAAATGTCACTTTTGACACTAGTCTGTGCTGTACATGTTGTAGTTATCAAGCAGATTTATGTTTTACCATTGTTGACTGTTTAACAAGCCGCAGGCCCCACCGTGATCATTAGGTTCTCATTAGGTAGAATGTTTTAAGCCATAAGACTTAAAATGTGCTTTAAGTGCTCGACAACAGTGACCAGATAAATGTGGTTGTGGTTGATAAATTTGTTGTGCAATTTCTGTCATGCATCTAACTTGTTTGTACTGAAGTATCCATTGCATTTATGTCATACAATGTAGATGCAGACAAATTTTCTCTGAAACTGCTATGCAGCTAATATACTGTAAATGTAGATCTGTTAGTTTTGAATATATATTTTTCTATATAGCCTCTCCCATTTTCAACATAAAGGAGATACCAAATTAGATGTTCTCTCTATTATTTATGTTGCTTGCGGAAACATTTTCCAATGCTTTGAGTGCTGCCTCAAAAAGCTTTTAAAACTTTTAACTCAGTTAAAATGCAAAATTCTCCTCTCAGCAGCCGTTGTAGACTTAGTTTTTATTTTAATTTTTTTGGTGAGACAAGGGTGACTAATTGTTTTTCAGTCTTCTCTATTCCATTCTTGCTCGTAGGGTCTGTGTGGAGGTTATATCCAGGCGTACTGTTTACTGGTGCATGGGTTCTTAGTGTTTCTGATTTCTCTCAGGGCCTCTGAGTTACCTGATGTTATGTCGATCATATCTATCTTATTCAGACCATGCAGTGCATGCTAGATTTGTTCGCCTTGAAATTTAGAAACAGTGTGACTTACAAACTCTGAAAACCATCAATATTCTGCTCTATGTCTTCTATTATCAATATCCATAATCAAACCATATAGGCTACCTACTCCACAACTGTTTAACATCTTCAAAGTTTGTTCACAATGAACACAAAAGAACCACTCTGCTAGTAAACAGCTGTTGTTTAGTCCTGGAAATAGCAAGGGGGAAATTTAGCCTTTTTGTTTCTTACAATGTGAACAATTGTCATATAATTACCCTTGGGAGGGAAAAAAACTTTCTATATATTTGGCTCTTGTTGGGACATTTTTATTTTCTTGCAAATATTTTTTTGTAAACTTGCTGCTATCTATATTAAACATATATACTTTAAATGTTAAGTCTTTGAGCTTTTATTTCATGCTTCATGGTCTTCAACTAACAAAAGGAGAAATACAGACACTTCATTATAGTCAGTCTGACGTGCAGTTCAGCTGTCTGTACAAAGTATTTATCCTTTCATCCTTTTAGAGCTTTCACAGCTGTAGGTCCACAAACATCTATTTGGAGAAGTTTCAGCAAAAGTTACCCCAAATCATTTCAAATAAGTCAAATATTTTTACTTTTTGTGTATGTGTCAATCTACTGAGGTTTCACTTTTGTTCTGAGACACCTCTGTTACTCATACACTCAGTTTGAGTTTACACACTGATTGTCGTCCTGATATACAGTACATCATGTACTATAATATATCAGGACAACAATAGGCCTACTGTAATGATATGTAGAAACACATCTGTTATTCATACACTCAGTTTGAGTTTACACACTGATTGTCGTCCTGATAAATTACAGTATTTATCAGGACGACAATACTGTAATGACATGTAGCCTACATGTCATTACAGTTTAAAATGTAGGGTATGCAGGTTTGTGAGACCTCTAAAGCCAGCACACTTTCTGTTTTCACCATTCTTTATTAAAAGAAGTCAAACATTTAGTTTTTTACTTCATTGAATTTTTTACTTTTTGAGTTTGTGTTTATCTACTGAGATGTCGCTTCTGTTCTTCTGAGACACACCTGTTATTCATACACCCAGTTTGAGTTTACACACTGACATCCTGTTAGATTATAGTAGGCTACATGTAGGCAGCCTACTGAACATGTCATTACAGTTTAAAATGCAGGATATAATATGCAGGGTTGTTGTGAGACCTCTAAAGCCAGTGCACTTTCTGTTTTCGTTATTCTTTATTGAAAGAAGTCAAACATTTAGTTTTTTACTTAATTGAATATTTTAATTTTTGTCTTTGTGTTTAATTACTGAGGTTTCACTTTTGTTCTGAGACACACCTCTGTGTTTACACATTGATCATGTGATTGGTAGCAGTAGGTACTTTATGGAGAGTACTTTCTGTTTTCGTTATTCCAATTCCCCTTAAACGCACCACGAACTCCTCGCGCTTTGCGGCGCATGCTCTTCTGTTGTCCTTTCTGCGCGCAGCGATACGAACATGGCCGACGTGACAGCGGTGGACGGAGACAAACTCAGCAAAAAGTAAGCGTGCTCATTTCTTCCGTCGCGTTCACACACCCCTCGACCTCTCACGGTTTCTTATATTCCACATATAATCAGCCGGTTCAACAAATACGACTAATAAGGTTCGACTTTGCAATATTATTGGGTGTTGCATCAGGTCGGAGGGTGATAGCGAAGTGAGGGATCCATATGGAGGCACACGGGAAGCCTACATATCCCGTGAATCAGTTCGTCTCTGCCCCTGGGAGTTGTAGTTCTGAACGTGAGCCGGAGCCACCCGCGATAGTGCGTTTTACTGATCAGAAAAACTACAAGAGCCAAAAACCCCAAAGAAATGTCCCCTAACACGTTGATACCGCTTTCGATTCTGTTAGATACCGTTTTAACATGTGAATATGATTAATTGTGGCTTTTAGCTGTGGTTATTTGATGGACTGGACTAATATAAGCATGAGGATATTTGTTAAATGATGCCAACAGCTTCTTCCTACCTCCGTTTTGATTTCCTTTACCTGTTAGCGGCAATCTGACACACCCGCCTGGCTAACCAAAAGAAATTGAGACCCACAGGCAATTTATTTCATTTATACACATTAGATTTAGCTCCTGCCTCATAGGATCTTGCCTGATAGTGATATTACCCCCAGCAGTTGTGAGTTCATCATCCCAGTTGGCCAAAGACAGCCTTTGCTGCATATATACTTCACACTGTCTTTGTATAAATGTGTATTTTCTCAGGTGTGCCTGCTGCTGACTGTGGTAGCTCAGCATGCTGTGTCTGATCAGAGCAGCCAGACAGCAGCTGTGCCATGCCTATGGGGTCAGGGGACAGTGGTTAAAATGTGCACCCCCACGCACAGCTGCGGTCCCAGCTCAAATTATCGGGAACCGATGGAGAGGTGACAAAAGGTTGGTGGCTTTTCCATTCCAGTGAGAAAAACCAACCTTTTGTCATCAAAGCAAACGTGGTCCCCTTTCCCCTTCATGCATGATTGTTTGTTGTGCACCACTGTTATTAGTAGATTGTGCCAATCCCATGTTTTTTTTAGTCATTCAATATTATTATTATTATTTCAGACACCAGAATACAATAATTTACAGTGTGGCAATGTGGGAAATCATATGCGCGTTAAGTCGATTCATTTTGTTGAACAGTTTCAACGTTTCACTTTCGATTACAGTTTTATAGTTGTTAATATGTAATCCATCCCATCATCACTCATTGCCTTCTCCTTTGTTTTCTTATCAGTGAGCAGAAACGGCGAATGAAAGCTGAGAAGAAAGCGGCGGAGAAAGAGGCCAAGGTGAAAGAGCATGTGGAGAAAAAAAAGGAATCCAATGACCAGGCAGCAGAAAATGCCTGCGGGCTGGATGAAGAGACGCTTGACCCAAATGTGAGATTTTTTATTTTATGCCATTATTACCCTTTACTTATTAAATCCACAATGTTTTGTTCCTTTTTCTGTTAATAAAATAAAAATGTCTCTGTCCAATGTAGCAATACTACAAGATTCGCACCCAGGCCATCCAGGACCTGAAGGGCACAGCGGAGGACCCGTACCCACACAAGTACAATGTAGACTTGTCGCTTACAGAGTTCATTGAGAAATACAATCATCTACAGGCAGGAGACCAGCTGACAGATGTTGTCCTCAATGTGTCAGGTACCAGGAATATGTTATGATCGTAAACACGTGTGCTATTTTAAACAATAATTCAGTAGTAGATCCTCTGTTAAACTTCGCTTGTATTTTTCAGGTCGTGTCCACGCTAAGAGGGCTTCTGGTGCCAAGCTGATCTTCTATGACCTGCGAGGTGAAGGTGTGAAGTTGCAAGTTATGGCGAACTCAAGGTACAGCATGATGATGGCCAAGCTCACAAAACATGTTTACACTATTGTAGTCCAACAGTGGTAACTTTACAGTTCAGTTAACTCACACACACACTTTTTCTGAACAAAATGAAATAATATCCAGAGGCATCATAACAGCAAAACATTTGATTCATTTAAAATTGTCAAGTATTTAGCTGAAGGGCTTTCCACTGAAATCAGAATATGTCATGTTCACAAATACAAAGTTATAATGCTGGGTGTGTTGTCCAAGGGTGTGGGTGAGGAAGTACAATTAATTCAGCTTTTCTGATGTTACATTACATACTGAGTTAAGTAGCACTTAACTAATGTTTAATGCTAAATTTAACTTGTGTTTTAATCTGAAATTTATAACTTCAGCTGTGTTTATTTATTCATGCTACCTATTCACTGTATTATCCACTGTATTTTGTATCATTGCATTTATTGTATTCAGTATATTTTATCCTATTCTAAAGCCTGACCAGGGACAAAGACAGAAGCAAATTAGCTGAAGATAGTTGCTTACATGCATCACGTTTTCCAGTTTTTTGTGGCAATGTTGTATGTATTGTCCCTGTTTGATAAACATTAAAATAAAATAAATAAAAGTGATAATATTAGTATATTCACTCTGTCCCATGGGGAAATCGTTGAGTGTTTGCAGCCGAAAATCCAGCCAAGCAGTCAAACGAAGCAGAAAATGTAGCTTGTCATCAGATTTACTTCTGTACCCGAGTGAGTTAATTTTTGTGTATCTCGCTTGACTCTGCTAGGAGCTACAAGTCTGAGGAAGCCTTCGTGGCCATCAATAACAAACTGCGCCGTGGTGACATTATCGGTGTCCGTGGAAACCCAGGGAAGACTAAAAAAGGGGAGTTGAGTATCGTTCCCATGGAGATGACCCTGCTGTCACCTTGTTTGCACATGCTGCCCCACCTTCACTTTGGCCTCAAAGACAAGGTAATGCCCTCTATCATTACACATCACAAAAGCGACATAATTAGAAAAAGATTTTCATATATTGACATTGTGCGTTCACAGTGTCAATATACTTTATTAATCTTCCATTGGAGACTGATTGTAAGCCGCCTTAACTGGATTTACTAAATAAACAGACACTCAGCAAAGGAAGATACACCTGCAGCACCTGAAGCATTTTTTTTTCACCGCTGTGTAATCTTTCTCTCTCTCTCAAAGGAAACACGATTCCGCCAGCGCTACTTGGATCTGATTCTCAACGACTACGTGAGGCAGAAGTTTCTAACGCGCGCCAAAATCATCACCTACCTCCGCAGCTTCCTGGACCAGCTGGGATTCTTGGAGGTAAGAATTAGAGTTTGCAGCATATTCAGGCATCAGAGAATTGACAACATCATACAATTACCCAATTCTCTAAATCAGTATATCTCAAGTCCCTTTCCATTACATTTATAAAAATTTTTATTTTGCTTTGTATAAAACAGATTTTACAGAATAATGCTCTTTCTAATAATTTGTTTTTCACAATTGAGGCAGTTAAAATCCATGTGTGTAAGCGTGCTTTGTTGAATCCTTCAGATTGAGACTCCAATGATGAACATTATCCCTGGTGGAGCCGTGGCCCGTCCATTTGTTACTTACCATAATGAGCTGGATATGAACCTGTACATGAGGATTGCTCCTGAGCTCTACCACAAGGTAAATGCGCTTTTCAAGAGTTATTCACCACCTTCAAGTCTTTTTCTTAACTAATCAACTATTTCCAGATGGAATATTTTCTAGTATTTGTTGTTGTATTGGTAAATATATAGCACGTCGGTGTACCATACGTCTTCACTTCAGGTTTTGATTGTTACATTTCTCAGATTTCTAAACATTTACACCGTTCATCTTATCTTTCTCTCAGATGCTTGTGGTCGGTGGAATAGACAGAGTGTATGAGGTCGGTCGTCAGTTCAGGAACGAAGGCATCGATCTTACTCATAACCCAGAGTTCACCACCTGTGAATTCTACATGGCGTATGCCGATTACCATGACTTGATGGAGATCACAGAGAAATTACTTTCAGGTAAGTGGGAAACACACAGGGCTCTTGTTTGCAGCATATCCAAACTGGTATTTTGCAGCTGTGAACTGACGTTTCCTTGACTGCACTGCTTCAGTGTCTTGGGGACTTGCTGTGCGCCTTTGTGGGTGAAGAGGCACATTAGAGGGTGGGGTGGTGCTTGAACACGCTGTAAAGCTGGGGCCAAGAACGGGTGTATCTTGCATGGACCACTGCTCGCCTGCTCAGAGTGATTTTTACCAGCTCTGTAATCCCCAAGAGTTCGCAGGTGGTCTGTACTAAAGGCCTTTCCTTCACACTGCTGACTCTGTTTACAGCCACCTCAAGGCTGCAGGTGTCTGTTGCTCTAACTGGAGCAATGACGTCCAGTGTTAAACCACAGTTGTGACCAGATTTCCTGGTAAAATTCACTGCAAACTGTTGCAAAACAACCACAGAAACGTATGTGGTTATGTTGTACACATCATCAGACTTGTTTATTTCACAACATAAAACTGGGCCACATTTAAAAATTGTCATTGTATGAAGGACAGTTTTATTTAAGTAACACTGTGTGTTCTTGTACATGGAATACATGATAACCATAAGATCAGCAGGTCCAAAATTATTATTTCAAACTTTCAAGTTTAAATGGGATAGAAGCTGTGTGTGACTGTCAATGTCACGCATCCACCTATAAACTAACTACACCACACTGCCCATGATAAGGAATTCTTTCTTATATCCATGTCCAACACAGGTGTGGCAGGCGAGCCCAGTAATGAGTATGTACTGTATGGTGTCGCACTAAAGGAGCAGGACAAACTTAAATGTGATCTGCACTGTTGAATTGACAAACATAGGCAACAGTATTTTAGTGGGTATTTTAAAATAGGAATTTACCAGAGCTCCATCTCTTTGCAATGTCCTTTCAATTTTGTTCATTCTTAAATACGTGGGGTTTCTTTTTAGAAAATGTGGACAGTTAGAAAGCAGAGAAACTGCTGTCCTTGACTCAGTGTTTCCCTCCTCACATCAGGAATGGTGAAACACATCACTGGAGGATACAAGGTGACATATCACCCTGATGGTCCAGAGGGTCAGGCCTTTGAGATCGACTTCACTCCACCGTTCAGAAGAGTGAGCATGACCCACGACCTGGAGAAGATTATGGGAGTCAAATTCCCTCCTACCGACAGCTACGACAGCGCTGGTAAGAATCTGCAGAAACGCAGACAGTCTTTTCAGACCTGATGGAAAAATTAGATGAGGTTTTGTCCCTTTCTTTCTTTCTCTCTCTTTTTTTGATTAAACTACATTATCCCTTAGATATTCTTTCTTTGTCAGTCTTTCTTTCTTTCTTTCTTTAAAGGTTGAATTTTACATCTTCCATGTATTGTGATGCAGCTCTGTCATAGCTAATCATTTGTTTCTGATTTTGCCTCATCTTTCTCTACCACCTTTTTATCTTCAGAGACTCGCAAATTCTTCGATGACCTGTGCGCCCAGAAAGGAGTTGAATGTCCTCCACCCAGAACTACTGCCCGCCTCCTTGACAAGGTGCTCTATCGATAAACAACACCATCTGTTTACAGTACCCAGTATAACTTTACTGCTTCCTCTAGATGTTTTTAATTTACTAATCACTTGTGTCCTTACAGCTGGTTGGAGATTTCCTTGAGGTAACCTGTATCAACCCCACATTCATCTGTGATCATCCTCAAATCATGAGCCCCTTAGCGAAATGGTGAGGAACATGTTATTTCACCTTCAAATGTATAATTCAGAAATGCAGTGTTCAGGTTCACACTGATGCTCCGTCATCGTTCCAGGCACAGATCGGAGAAAGGCCTGACGGAGCGTTTTGAGCTCTTCGTGATGAAAAAGGAAATCTGCAATGCTTACACTGAGTTGAATGATCCCATCAGACAGAGAGAGCTTTTTGAGCAGCAAGCCATGGTCTGTATGAAGCCCAAACCCACCTTCCATTGTCCCATTATTTAAATGTTCAGGCTGCTTATAATTGGACATGCATCTCTTTTCAGGCCAAAGCTGAAGGCGACGATGAAGCCATGTTCATTGATGAGACCTTCTGCACAGCACTGGAGTATGGTCTGCCACCAACTGCCGGCTGGGGAATGGGCATCGATCGTCTCACCATGTTCCTGACCGACTCCAACAACATCAAGGTAAAGCAACGTATGAAATGTGATGCAACAGGCACAGTCTAGTTAGTTACTGTAAGTAGCTGATTGCTTTTACCTACATCTTACTATTCAAACTTTCCGTTATGGTGTCAGTTTTCTTATTTCATAGTTCAGATAGTCGTGTTTTCATTCATACTCTTTATTTAATGGCCTCAGACCAATATATAATGTGCATGTAACTGCACCCTTTCTACAGTGTTTAGCCACAGCTGACAGTTTTGTCGTTTCACAGGAGGTGTTGCTCTTCCCGGCCATGAAGCCTGACGACAACAAAACATCAGCACCCACAGAGGGCACCTCCGTCTGATGACATGACCTCTGACCTGTGCAGGAGTCGGTATGAAGCAGGAACCTTTCCTCACTGTGGGCATCAGTGGAATATGCGGGATTTGTGTTAAATCAATGTCAGTCCGTCAAAGGTTGAATGAATCCTTGCAGTTTAGGGAAATCATCTTGTGTTTCCAGTTTCTATTTCTGGTTCAGTTCTTCTTTTCTTTGTTTTTTCTTACACTTTTGCTGCATCCTGAATGAAGACATTTTAATCCTCATTGTCATCCAGACAGCACATGGATGCTATTTGATCAGGAAGTCGTGTCATCTGCTGTTGTGTGCAGACCTGGATGAAATATTTCCGTTTATACTTTGAGATATTTTAAAATGGTGCTTGACTGTGGCTGCTAAACACAAGAGTAGGTAGCTCACATAATAACAAAGATCAGGCACCTCTAATATTTCCACTTTTCTCAGTATATTCATGTGTTTTTACCCGCTCTGCTTATATTCCATGTCTAAGATTTTTCAAGATAGATTTCACAAATTCAATATTCCTCTGCCAAGAAATTTGAACCTGATTATATCTGAATAAAGTGCATATGAATCTACATATAAAAGTCTTTTTGTGTTTAAGGTCTGTCTACAGAACAAAAAACTGATACAGAATTTGTTTGTTTTTTTTAAACCTAGCAAGTGCATGTGGAAAAAGTCCCAGAAGTCCTCTAGGCAACTTTTTATTTTAATTTTAATAATTAATACTTTAAAACAAAACATTGTAAGTTGAGCCATCACTGGGTTACCTTCACCAATATTATGAACAGTCAAGGTCCTAGTAGTTCAATAACAATGGATCCAGTAATGAAGATGTAAGTCATCATTAGTGATTGAATTGAATGAGAAAGTTAGTGATGCAAGAACAAACTCTAAAATTCTCAATGTTTCTATTAGTTTTGAGTACCGGTAATTGGATTTTGCAGGCGAAAGCTGCAGTTCTCATCTGCTCATTGAAGCTGGACAAAGAGTTTCCTGTCCATTGACATCACATCCCTAATGATGCATCGTCCTCGTCTTTTATAGGTTTAGACTTACCGTGCTCTTCTTCCCCTTGTACTTATTGAAAAGATGCAGCACTTAGTCCTTAGACCAAAGTTTTCTACTACATTTTAGATTTGGTTATGTCCCTCACTTGTATGTCAGTTTGTATACACATGTCTGCAAAAATATAAATATAAATTGTAAATTTTTTTTAAGGCATAAAGGTTTTCTGCAGTGCAATGGAACAGCTGTATTCCCAAAATGTGACAAAGCAAAAGCCACTTGATACACAATAGATAATCAGAGATGATTAATAATCAGTCATCCACAGCTGAACGCCAGCAGCAAAACAGAGCTTTGATTTGTCTGAGGAATTTGTGAATCCTCTCCAACAATTATTAATAATTATAAATGTAGGATGAGACTACAGGAGTGGAGTCTGTTGGTTTTGCTTCATCAGAAAACCACAGGCAGCTGGGTTTTCATCATCTGAGACAGACAGTAGACAACCAGGTCTTCATCATTAGAGCGTGAACATTATTGCTCCATTAAATTCTTGGCAGCTTGATCTTCATCATAGGAGAAAGTTATGCAACAACACTGCTCAACCTTGTCTTTGAACTACTATAGCTAGTGTGTTTAGACTGTAGTGGACTTATCTGCAGGTCATCCTTGTACATATTTGGGAGGTCAGTCTTGATCAGCCAATTCCTCGTCTTGACTGAGCCTGAGCCTGTGCCTAGTGTCCTCATGAGGGTGCTCTGGAGCAGCATTGTAGATTGCAGTCATTCCTGCTCTATCATGACTTCACATGGAAAATGTGAACACAGTGAAGTCTTCTAGAGTTTCTGTATTGCACATGTACTGTAGATAATTATGTTTCACCCTGGTACCTTAGACAACTGTGCCAGAGCTGTCAAATTAACTATGGTGAAAGTAACTTAAGTAGCCTACCTTAGTCTAAGTTTTAGGAACTATGTTTTAACCTTTTGCTACTTTATGTACCTACCCCAGCATTTCTGCTCCACTATCTTAAATCTAGTCCACTGTATCTAACACACCTATAGATTTACATTGTTTTATATTAAACTACCCAGCACTTACACATAGAGTTATATCATTAACTTTCTTCTTAGATGTTGATGTAACAATGATAATATTCCAAATGAATATCATAGCAAGTTTAACAGTATGAAAGGAGCATTTCTACAGAACAATACTTTTACTAAGTTTTGATACTTGGAGTATTGTTGATATGAATACTGTTTTACACAAGTAAAATGTTTTAATGCCGTATTCAGGACTCAGTAGGCTACAACTATCTATTCTCACATTGTCACTTATGCATCTTAAAATTTGACAAACCTGTAGATTTAATAGGCATAAATAATCTACACAACATATATACAAAGAATTATCTCTATATTAATATTCTCCTTAGATGTAAATGCATAAATAACGATATTCCAAATAAATTAAATAATGTGAGCATTTCTGCAAAATAATATATAAAATATATGATGTTATATGAAATATAGAGAAATGTTTTAATGGTGTGAATAGGCTACTTTAAGTCAATTGTCACTGTTTAAAGTCAGTAATTATTCACAATACAAATCTGAGGCCTCACACACGTTTTGCCTTTGAACCTGGGCTGAACTCAGACACACACACACTCCCCCCTCTCCCGACGATGCGCGCTCCCGCGGTCAAGTGTGTGTGCACTGGATGAGAGGGCCGACCTTACAGTCTATGGGGCCGACCGACACACACCGAGTGAAGATGGCGATGAGAACAGCGCTGCGGTGCCTCTCTGCAAACTTTTCGAGCAGACTGCCTCAACTCTCATCCGCAGCTCAGGTCCCAGCGACTCGGCTGCTGTGGAGGAGCGGCTCTCCGCGGACACTGAGCACGACCTCGGTCCTTTCCTCAGGTAAATTTAGAAGAAAAAAAATAGGATATTGCAATGTAACACACTACATGCGGGCTAGTCACACATTCCTGTGAGCAATGGACGAAAAAAACTCACGCAGTTTGTGTCACTTTTCCCCACAAGGGAGCAGAGAGGGATGCGACAGGAAGGACGAGCTATACGTTTGTGTTTTGTTTCTTTTTTTCACTTGGAGGTGACAAAGTAGAAGAAAAAAAACTTTGGCAAAGAAAAGTTGTAGCCACATGTTATGTAAAGTACATAACAAAACTTTATTCATTCCCCAGTCCGAGTCATTGGAAGACTGTCAAAGCACGAGCTCCAAGCTGGAAGTTAATTAATGAGCGTAAACAACAAATTACCAATGTCTCGTGCACCAAGTCGCAGCTGATTAAACAAAAACTTGACCATGAGCCCTGAAATGTGCCAATAATTAGCTGTGGAGGATTGTATCAAATTTGGTCTAACATTTCAACAGGAAGCTTATTTTTTCTTACCCACACACCACATGGTCAAATGTGAGTGTTTGAAAAAAAAATATAATCATTGTTTACAGTTGTCACCCAGTGGAATAATTTGAAAATAAAAATCCTTTATTTAGTCTCTGTGCAGCATTTTTCCAGCTCTACTCTCTGGTACCACACTGTGAATTGGTCAAATGTTGCACTTCTTTACTGTGGATGTGATCAACAGCTTTTAAATCAAAGCGTGCTTACTCCTGCAGATCTGACTCAACCACATAAGTATGAGACTTTTCTAGTTCCTGTTCACACGTTCCTCTATCAGCACTGATTCATTGGATTAAAAAAAAACAAAAAAAACTCTGCGTTTTCCAGGTTGCCTCAGTGCAACCAGTAAATCACAGATGTTTTATTTCTAATTGACAGCGGTGCATGCATGTTGTTGCACAAGAGACACCTACTCTTCAGCTTTGGTCCATAGTACAGTAAAAATGTTATTTGAACATTCAAATTATGGGCTTTCAAAGTGGTGGGCTCCTTGTATTTAACAAGATTCCTCATCATGTCAGTTTATTTTTGTACCATGGTCGGTAATGATTCATAAATTCATTATTTTTATGCTCATTAATTGATTAATATTTTCCAAACTAACCCTCTGCTGTCTCTCCACAGCACTAAAGTTCACAGATAAGCACGAGTGGGTGCGAGTGGAGGGTGGAATTGGCACAGTTGGTATCAGCAGTTATGCTCAGGTGGGTCGCTGGGTCTGTCTTTTTTAACTAATCATTGATTTATGACACTTGGTTCAGAGGTTTACCGATCACAGTCGTTATATATGCTAATGTCTGAATTGTGCAGTCCGGTACTGCACTTTGTACTCTGCGGCAACTGCACTATAACAAGCTAATTTACTGTTTTATTACTATTGTTTGAGACAATTGATCACCACTAGACTGCAGCCGTGTGCAGAAAATCTCAAGGGCACTAGCTGACCTGTAGATGTTCAGCACTTTGAATGAAGGCCGCTGTCTTTTATCTTTGACTTGAACAGAGCTTTTATAGAAACAATGCGCTGCTGTACTTTGTAGGTGTTGTCTTCATATATTGAGCAACACTGAAATTGAAAGTTGAAATGATTTGATCTCTGGATCTGCTGGTAGGGCTGTAGTTTGATATTATGGGTGATGTTGCAGAGATGTAAGAGAAACACTCCTATATTTGTTGTTGCTCATTTCTCAAACAACAGTGCCAATGTAACGTCTAAGGAGAAAATGATTTGCATTGTCAAACAGGACCTCTGAACCACTACTGCCCACATCTCCAGTATTCTCAGCAGTTCAAACAGATCGACAGTGTATCAGGCCGACTGTTTTCAGAAATGTGCTCTCTGCACTGTTTTGCTAAAAATAGATGCTCATAAACAGTGATATGATTATTTTTTAGAGCGTGTGGACTTTTATCAGTCTCCACTTCTATTGTACTTGGGAATGTGAACTTTTGAAAACCTTTGACCTTGTGTATCATTAAGCATCTCAGTGTTGCTGCAGCTCTCCAAAAAGCTGTAAAGTTTATGGAGGCTAAACGGCCTAATTTTATGTTCAACATAAATTACAGTTTTAGATTGCATACAGTATTATTATAGTATATTAAGTAGCCATGATTCATATTTTACTTCAGATGAATGCTTAATTCATAGGCTGAAGTTGTGATGGCAAATGCTTGACACTCAAAGGTGTGTGATATCCCGCGAATTAGAGTCACAATCAGGGTTGGAGAGTAGAGTTCAGCGGAGTTGGAACCACAGAAACCTATCTCTCTTGTGTTTTTTTTTTTTTCATGTATACGCTATACATAAGGCTGCACTTAGAGATTTCACCTTGGACAACTAAATAGTTTCCTCTTCTCCTACTGCTCCTTATCAAAGCCAGATATTCATTCTGGAGCAGTAAATGAGACACGCCGTACACATGCAGTGTGGTATAGTAATATGTAGGAGTAATTACCTGTTTATATATTGATTGATGTGCAGTAGTAGCTATGTTTTCATCTGAGTGAATTTTCAACCTTGTCCCTGGTCTTTTGAATTCCACACAGTAGTTTTCTTCCCTCTCAGTAAGAGAGCGTTTAGACCAACTCCCTGTTACACTCTTCATACTGAGTAGGACCTTGTCATTTTCTCTATATCTGAGCCCCAGAAGGCTTCAAATTCAAGTCTGAAAATTGATTTGACCCACACCTGCTGGGTCAGCTGCATGAGTATAGGCAAATGATACAGAAAACTGGCAAACATTCTTGTCAGCACATTTATTCCTGAAGCCTTGTAACCAATGTTATCTGTCACTGCAAACACACACAGTCTTACATTTAAGATAAAGAACAAACCTGAAACCCCAAAGTCTTTATCATTTTGTTCAGTGATGAGAAGTGGTTATCAACGTCCCTTCAGCACCACAAACATGGGTACTGTAGATTATTTTGACTTAATCACACAGTGTCTCTCTCTCTCTGTCTCTCTTTCTCAGCATCTGCAAACTACACTGTGCAATATTTTAAACTGATCTGAGTTGGAATAAATGGGCTTGGGGAGACTTTTTCACAGAACATCTTGACATTAGCAGCAGCTTTATTTAGGATACACAAATTTTCTTCTCTTCTCTTGTTTTAGGAAGCATTAGGTGATGTGGTATATTGTGGACTCCCTGAAGTTGGCCAAGGACTTGAACAATTGGGTAAGCGCCAGGATTACACTAGTTTATATACACACCCCAATAAGAAGCACAAACTGTTAACTATAGGATGCGATTCTGCATCAAGTAATTGTTTGCACACAACTCAGTCATTTGTCATGTGTATGTCTCTTGCAGAGGAGTTTGGTGCGTTGGAAAGTGTAAAGGCTGCCAGTGAGCTATACTCACCACTGACGGGAGAGGTAACAGAAATCAACACAGAGCTGGCAGAGAATCCTGGCCTTGTGAATAAAGCCTGCTATGAAGAGGGTAAGCACCTCGCAATCACAGTCGTTCGTTTCTGGTTCATTTGTCATAGTCATTTCCAGGAATCTCCCCCGAGTTGATTTGTTGCCAAGGTACACTAGGCCGGGCACGACTCAGGAGGTAATGCTTAATGCGGTCATCTTGTAATTGGTTCGATCCCTGGCTCCTCCAAAGAACATGTCAAAGTGTCCTTGAGCGAGATACTGAAGTCCTAACTGCTCCTGAAGCTGCCCCATCAGTTTCTGAATGGAATGAATGAATGAATGGTTGAATTACATACATGTTATCTTTTACTACCGTATTCACACCAAGGGTCCATAACCACTATCTTTACAGGTGTGTGTAAAGTCTGTGTAAAGTCTCAGTCTTTCTGAAATTAAAGATAACAAAAACTGTATTAGAAAAAATATTTTGTTACTGTTATTACACTGTTGGGAAAGCTTGTCCCAACGTGGCTACAGAAGTTCCCACAGATTCATTGCAGTTTCCTCACTTTCACCTTCTGTGAAATGACAAGTTGCCAAAACCAACATAATGTCACACCTTGTAAAAAAAATAATATTTTTTCTACTTTTGAAAAACAAACTCTTTCCCTTTCAGGGTGGCTAATCAAGATGACGATTGCAAAGCCTGAAGAGCTGGATGGCCTCATGGATCAAGCTTCCTATGATAAATTTGTTAAGTCACTTGAATAATAAATTGGTGAAACTCACTGTGCCTTGATGAAAATGCAATCAAAGATTAGTAGACTGGATTACTAACATCTTGTGTGGCTCTCTTCTTTGTCTGTGGTATTTATTTTGATACTGGAATTGTGCTATCAAAATAATTTTAAATACTTTTAACAACTTCCACTTAGGTTAGGATTGTTTCAGCTGCCAGTGAGGGCTCTTAATCTCAAGATCTGTCTATTACTGGGTCTTGTTTCTCATGTTTTGCTCCTGTTTTAAATGTGCACAGTGGTAAAAGACTGAAAAGTGATTTAAAGTGCTGTGTGACATTCATTTAATAAAATTTAAACTTGAAATGAAATTACATTCGGACATCCTTGGCAACATCAATCATGTATTGCAGTGGTTTTGGTGTCAACATGGCCGCAGTTCACACATAACAATGACAATACAACTTCACATCTTGTAAAAAGTTCAAGCTCAATAATTATGTATTTATGTGCTGTAGACGGCAGACATGTTGACATGTGCTGACAAGGCATGCTGCTTATTTCTGCTCGTGGTTCCACACACCTTGACCTTTGCCCTCAGGTGAAGATAGGAAGAGATTGCAGAGGCTTGTTGATCAATGATTAATCAAGCAGTGGTTTTAAAATCAGTGACCGTACAAAAACTGCACTCCCAGGCTGATAATGGAAAATAAGAGCTGTAATTGATGTTCTTGACAAAAACAGATGTCCAGTTAATTCTGTCATACTGAATCCCTATTTGTCTATTAAATAACTTCCTTTTAAAGTGGTTAATTGTATCTTTCATGTTTCCCATTTACAAACTGCATATTTTCTGTATGATTTTCACTTCATATTTACACTATTATGTTATTGTCTGGTATAGACTGTGATGACACTGTCTCCAATTTGTTCCTCAATACGCTTGAAATATAACAATATTCTGTTTGTGAACATCTTCAGTATTTCAAAATCTTATTTAAAAGCCAAAAGGAAACATAAAGCAAAAGCTGTTGGCGTTCCAAGGCAGTATAAGATTACTGCAATAAGCAACACATGGAAGAAATTCAATTTGATCTCAAAATACAATTTCCTTCTTGGCTGTCTTACTAGTCTCGTCAGCGTCAATGAAGGACACGCCTGCAAACCTTAGCAAGTTTAGACAGGACCAAGCACAGTTAGTTTTCACAGAGAAGCTTTGTTATTAATCACAAAGTGGAATTAGTAAGAAATTACTAACACGCCTGCTGTTTGAAGAGACAAACCTGACTGGTCCTTGAACATTTGTTGGAACTCTAAACCCTAATTTACAGCTCTGGAGGATGAACAGAGTTCAGTAATTTCCATCACAGTCCAGAAACAATGTGCCTCATCATGAAATGTCTTTGATAACAACTCTAATATTTAGTTAGGTCCTGTCCTAATTACTGAGGTTTCCGATGATACTCTGTGTGGATGTTTTTTTGTTTGTTTGTTTTTTACATCCACACAGTAATATGAGGATATTCAAATATGAAAGTGGTGATGTATGCTCATGACCAGGACAAATTCATATTTTACACTGACAGGGATGGCATGGTGTTGCAGTGGTTAGCACTGTCACCTCACAGCAAAAAAGGTTGTGGGTTTAACTCCTAGGATGACCCTAATGAAGGCTACAAGCTCAAGTGTGTTAGTCGAATAAAGTTGCTTTTCTTTATTGCAAATGGAGCTTTTTTTCTCAAGTTTCTCCATGCACAATGTTAACTGATGAAACTGTGCCAGATAACCCACTCTACTGCTTCTATTCCCAGGCCTAAATATGTGAAGTTTGCATGTTTTCCTTGTGCCTGCATCGGTTCTCTCCAGACAATCTGGCTTTCCCCCAGTCTAAAGTCATGCACACTACTGACAACTCTAAATTGTAGGGTAGTGAGTAGGCTACTTAGGTTATTTCCAATGCCACATACTTATAGTACATTTATAACCTGCTATTAAGTAATTGTCTGTGAATGCTGGTCGAATAAAACGGTTTAGTTTGCAGTAAAAATCAATGCCTGTGTCATTTAAGCCTCCAGATGCAAGGTGAGAGGAGGACTACATCTAGTGGTCAGTATGGAAACCTTCACCTTTTCAGTTGCAAAATGTAGGTACCGCATGGCACTGGTGAACCAAAAATGACATGATGACACACAAGGTCCAGTTACTTCAGTTAAGATAAATAAATGTGTAACAATGCACACAGATCTCAGGAGTTTGACAGATGTAAAATAGATTAAAAAAAACAAACAAAACAAAACACACACGTAGTTAATCATAGAAATTGCCATGCACTTTAACATTTTACAATCTGGCCACTATTTCAATCCAGTCCTTGGTAATAAAAAGTAGCCTACATTTGTTTTTGTTTTTTAATTTTTCAAATAGCCGCTGTTTGTGTTTTCCATTAGGCTGTTGTTTTTTGGGCGGTGTTTTTGTTGTTTGCTTTGTCTTCTAGCAGTTTCTTTCATACTACCTTCTATGTTCAAAATAGAAGTAAAATATAGGCCTATAATAATAATTAAAAAAAAAAAAATAATAATAAAAAATCTACAACCTAATCTGACTTTACATTGTTTATACTTTTTACTAACTGTTGTCATATTAGCCTTACTTTCCAAAAATAGAAAACATAAAATGTACTCCAATGAAATATGATTTTCTATGTATAGAAAATAAAGCTATAGAAAAACGTGAGCAAATTTAATAAAAGTTAAAAAGTTAGACGGGTTTGACTCATTTTTGTGTATCTAATCAAAGATGCATAACGTGTGTTTTTAAGTGTTACATACTTCCGGTTTCGCTTAGATTACCAATTTCCTTTTTCTCTAAATTTGTGTTCCAATGATTAAGCACACATTTTGCGTATAAATATCTAATCCATTTGTAGTATAAGTATTGTTTAGTAAAACTAAAAGAAATCAATCTGGTGTTAAATGGTATGAAACATTTCTACGGTATTTCATTTTACGTTTCTCAGCGCGGTCTCGTCAAAGATCCGCCGTAGGGCGGCGACGATTGGTCGGTTGATACATATCCCACAATCCACCGCGTTGCTACTTCCTTTTTCCTTTCGGCCATTTTCCTCCCTCGTAGGTATGAGAAATTATTCTCTACAGATTTAAAAACAATCTTAGTCAATCCGTGGTATTTTACAAGTTATTTCCAATTTCACTTACAGTTTGAAGTTGTGCGTGTTATCACCTTTGAAATAAGGTGATTATTGTTAAAGATTTCCCTGTTGAATTTGCTAAGAAGGAGCTGTTTGAGTGGTGATGCCCGGTCACCGGTGTGGTAGCATCGCTGACTGTTACAGGCTATCGGTTGTAGCCCCATACTTTAATAATGCCTTAAAATAAAAAATATGAACACACGACCACAAGTGCAGAACCTCGTAAAAGTAAAGACTGGTGCTCAGGACATTTCTACATGAGATTCAGCTCCGTAAACGTATTAGCTTAGCTTAGCATGTTAGCCGTATCTCAGTGAGGTCTATCGGTGTGTCGGCGTGACAGTCTTGCTCATATCCATGTGTGTTGTGTCCCAGGGAAGCAGGCAGCCATGGCCCCCAGCCGGAATGGAATGATCTTGAACCCTCACTTCCACAAAGACTGGCAGAAAAGAGTGCGCACCTGGTTCAACCAGCCAGCCAGGAAGATCCGCAGGTAAGAACCGTCTGGTGGTGTATGGGAGAGATGCTAACTTAGCTAAAGGTAACGCACTCTCCACTTGGGTCATGAATGAGCATGTTGAGCAGAAGCTAAACACGGCCAGGTTTAACCAGAGAAAATAAGAAATTGGTTTCAAAAACATTTCAGAAAACACACACATACTGTAATCCCTGACAGTTTGTGTTTGTGGGGTTTTCTTGTAGTGTTTTGGATTAGTCCTGTAGGAGGTAAACGTGTAGTTAACCAGGCTGCAGTGAACACGTGAATGTTTGCATGGACATGAAGAAACCAACATTTTACACACAACACTGGGCCTTGAATAAGTACCAGTTTGTTAGCTGCATTGATAAAACTCAGGGTTCCTCATGTTTGTTAGCTGCTGCCACAAAATGCTCCTAGCTAGAGCTTTCCTGAAGACAAGACAGTCAGACTATCCGCTCTGGGGTTTTATCAGGTTCCTATCCACACTGTCTGCAGTTATTTAAGCACATCACTAAATGCGCAAAATGCTGTAAGGGTTTCTCATGTGCAAGTTTTAGGTTGATGTCCCTGCACCAGAAGTTTCTGAAGTGCATGAGTATGTATCAGATAGGTCTCCTTAATGTGCAATAAAAATGTTGCCATTCAAACTAGTCCAGGATTTAGTGCATTGTGACTGTATATGCTTCTCTGCTTCCAGTGTTGTTACCAGCAAACAGCTGCCACATTACATTAATAGTGGGTGTAGGAGAAATGTTATAGCCTTTGTAATTGGTTAATTCTGTGTCCTGTCAAAAGGATAAATGGCCACTAAATGGCAATTATCAGTCTGATCGTCGTCTCATTTGCATTCATCAGTCATGCAATACTAGACTGAATATGTATTGGTCTGTCTGTTTTCATCATCATAGTTGAGATGCAAAGGGGTCACAATCGGTAATATGTGAAGGCTTGGTGTCTGTAGCTTAGTATGTTTTTCTTAGTTCTTGAAAGTGAAAATGTGCCTTGCTTACTTGAATTTAACCAACATATTTTTTTCCCACAGGCGAAAGGCCCGTCAGGCCAAGGCCCGCCGCATCGCTCCCCGCCCTGTCGCTGGACCATTGAGGCCACAGGTCAGGTGTCCCACTGTCAGGTACCACACAAAGGTTCGTGCCGGACGTGGCTTCACCCTGGAAGAACTCAAGGTAATTGTATGCAGATGAAGAGTTACTGTGAATCCCCTTTAAACCAAAATGCACACTGAAAACCTGTTTGCATGTTGGCATCACTGAGACCCTAAAACCTACTGTTTAATCATTTGAACTCCACCTCCAAATCTATCGACTTAACCGTACAAGCAAAATAAACCTCGCTCAACCTTTTTCTGTGGTGAATCATTCATCCCACCCAACCAAAAGAACTGACTGTTAGAACAACATGGGAGTGCTGCTCAGGGACTTGATGTTCTTGCCAAAGTGCACCTTGCCTCTCCTCCCATGTACTTGCCTGCTGTGGGAGTAAGGCTAAATGACTGATGTACATCACTCCTGAACATGTGGACGTGTTTTTCCTTCATACAGGAGCTTTCAGTGAGGTCATTGTGCAGCATTTGGCAAAACTGTATTATTTATGAATAAATATGATGTTCGTATTGTTAAATTCTACCATCATGAATAAGAATCAATAATTTTAAGTGTAATATGGAGGATACTGGCTCACATCTCCCAAAAGCAGAATTTATGTCTTGGATTTAGATCGGACAGTGGCCAAATATGTGAGGAGAGCGACATGCTCCAGGTTATTTGGTTGTTGGAATAATCAAAATACACGAACGATCTTATGTGCTCGACAGCAGTCAGATGATGATAAATCTCCGGAATCTCTGTATTTACTTGATGAAAACTTTGAACCCCTTTTCTGATGACTGCTTCTGTTGCTAAAAATGGCAAAAATCAATGTAAACGTAACAACAAAAAAAATCTCGATGCAGTTTTCCTGTTCCAAGTCTTACGGTGGTGTGTGTGTCCTCCCTGCAGGCGGCTGGCATCCACAAAAAGACAGCCCGCACCATTGGCATCTCTGTTGACTCCCGCCGTCGCAACAGATCCACAGAATCTCTTCAAGCCAACGTGCAGCGCCTGAAGGAGTACCGCTCCAAACTCATCCTGTTCCCCAGAAAGGCTTCTGCCCCCAAGAAGGGAGACAGCACTGTAAGTTTCTCTTTAATGTTGTCAACATTAAGACTAAACACTCAGAAGATGTGATGGATCGTTGTGGTTGTTAAAACAAGCATGCTTTGTTTTGGCAGAGTTTTCTGAGAAATACAAATGTTTAAGTCAGTCCTCAAAGGCTCGCAGTAAGAGTGAATCATTTTTTTTAGCATACAGCAGTACAAAGAGCTCTTTGATGTTTACTATCACTGCATCTTAAAAGAATCAATGCAAAAGCTTTTACTTTATTGAAAACCTGAGTGTGTGTGTGTGTGTGTGTAAAAACGAATAGATTCATCCCCAGCCTTTACCATACGTGTCTTTGTGTAAACCTTAACACAGTACAATTACAGTTCCCCTCAGAATGAGACTGTTTATTGATTTGAATCCATGTTTCTGGCAGCTGCACACCTTCAGTGAAATCATGGTTTGCATTTTGAATACCATTTAGATCTGTTTGTCAAGAGTTTTGACTGCGTGAGATTGGACTGAACCTTAATGAGACGGGGTGACACTCCAGTGAACTCAAATTCAGTCACATTGGAAGACTAATTCACCCATGTGGTGATGAATTTAAAGGCTTTGCTCGAGATTATCTAGCTGGCTGAATACAGCTGCTGGGCCCCAGTGAGGTTAGACACTGTCAGTCAGTCCAACAATACAGGCCGACGGCCAAACAATGCTCACTGTGCCTCAAGGCCTGGCAAGCCCCATACTCCATAATGCCTGACCCCTGTGCACTGCCTGATGGATTCATTAATAAAATAATACTTCTATATTACATGAATCAGCATCACACTGACAACGCTGTCCTCGAGTTAATTGCAGTTAATGAGCATGTAAACCCCAGCAGCCTTAATTTCCCTCTAAGTTACATCACCTCGTATAAATATTTGTGATATCCAAATGATGTTCAGCCTTGTGGCAAGTCTTGGTGGACAATATGGATGTTTTTTTTCTTCTGTTTAGTAATTAACTGTTTAATCTTTGCAGGAGGAGGAACTTAAGATGGCCACTCAGCTCGCAGGCCCAGTCATGCCCATCAAAACTGTAAGTTGCTATTTCCTACAAGATTGCACCAGCACCCAACATTCATTCTCAGATCCATATCAATATAGTTTACAGTGCAATCGATATGTTTGTGTTTATCCAGCAGTCAGATGATGACACATCTCCGGAATCTCTGTATTTCTTTGATGAAACATTTGAACCCCTTTTCTGATGACTGCTTTTTTAGAAAATAAGCTAGAAAAACAAAATTGGTCCAAAAAAATTGTACTTAAACATTTTCATATCGGTTCACATTAATCAAAGGGGATTTAATTTAAACCACTGAAGGAAAGAGTTGAGATAACAATCGTCTTTTTATCCTCTTTAGGTCCACAAGAAGGAGAAGGCCCGGGTTATCTCCGAGGATGAGAAGAACTTCAAGGCTTTCGCCAGCCTGCGTATGGCCCGCGCCAACGCTCGTCTTTTCGGCATCCGTGCCAAGAGGGCTAAGGAAGCAGCCGAGCAGGACGTTGAGAAGAAGAAGTGAAAATAGTCACTATGGAACTTTGCAAATTAAAGTCTTTAAAAAGATAAATGTGAGAATGTCGTGATTAATGGAGACAGGTTGCAGACTGGGCTAAATACCTGCAGACAACAAAGTGCCGGTTCCTCTACAGGAACAATTTTTATTTTCTGCAGGTATCAGCTCAGTGAGAATAATCAGATGTGTTGATTTAAATCCAAATACATAAAACACAGGATATGGAATATAAAAGTTGGCTTAACTTCAAAATAGAAATGGAAGAAAATGGTTTCTTCAGTATCCAGTGCTGAAATGAAGCCTGAAACCAATGTTAGTGCTTCAAACACATAATTGCCATTAGATCTGGTACAATCCAATAAATATGAATAGGCCTTTTCACAAGAGGACAGGTGTTTAAAAATAACTCCCAATAGCTCTGATTTGTTCAAGTACCCATTAAGCTTTGACTGAGTCAGCATGAACAACACTTGGAGAATGAAACTGAAGCAGAAGCAGCTTAATGGAATTCAACCATTTCTATCATTGAAATGTCTGTTGGAAAACATCAAAATGTAGTCAGTCTAAAAGTCTACCAAACAGTTGCATCTTTTTTCTTTTTTTTTTTTTAATTCACACCAGTTGGCCAGTTTTGCATGAACTCTGCTGAAATTGAATTTGGTGAATATTCACAGCAGTAGGTGGCACTGGAGGCACAAAATGTAGCCTGTCAATGGAGAAGTAAAAGCACTGTGGAGTCGGGTTTATTGACTGATGGGCTGTCATTTTACAAAACCTGTATTTTTCCTGAAAGGTCATTAACCTGTTATCAGTCATAGTATTACATCAATATTATAGCAGATAATCTTATCAGTAACATAAATCATTACAGGGAGGTATATGTGACGGGGGCACAAATGTTAATCCAATCACATCCAGTTAACTCCCTTATATTTCCTATACTTTTTTATTATAGTCAGAAATAACATTTCCATTAATTACAGAGACTAAATACAGCAAAACCTCCCGGGCATCATGACAGATCATTACAATATACAAAAGATTTATTCCTCATCCACAGCGTGTTAATACACAGGTGGCACAAGTCGAGGTCGAACAGAACTCCTGAGGCTGAGGATGGGAGGCAGAGGTGGAAAGCTTTTTAAAAAATCGTATCCCATTGGGGACATCGGGGGCGAAGCTGAATGTTAATTTTCCTACAGCAGGTTACTTGCTGGCGGATGTGAACCGGAGCGCTCTGTTAACATAAAACATTGCTATGACAACAGAGGTTCTGGACATTTAGAAACAATTTGCACATGTTGGGGTATGCTGTGGCGTTCTGATAAGGTGAAATGAAGAAGTAATACAAAGAAAACAAAACAACATAGAAGCAGAGAAACTCCCACACTGAGTGAGATTGCCTATTTCAAATTTTCTATTTTAGAAAGAGTCCACTCTCACAACACAATCTTAGTCCAGAATGACAACAAGCACAGACTGAGGAAGTCAGCATATGGTGAAACAAAATGTCCTTTTCTCTGTCTCCTTTATTGAAAATATGCAAATAAATAATTGAGTTAATGGGGGGTTAGGGGACAGTAAATGGATGTCAACATATATTAGGTTGCTGTGAAATAATTTGCCAGTAACTATTGGCATTTAAACCAAATAACAGTGACTATCAGATAATCAATAACCAATAATGTTAATTTTATTTTCAGTTAACTGTACCAGTCAACTAATATTAATTAGATTGTGTATGTGCCTTTATCTTTTTTTCTTTTCTTTAAAAAAGCATTTTCATTATATTATTTGAGTAGGTCTATATTGTGGGTTTGTTTTCTTTTGCCTGTATGAGTTGAAAGAGACAGGAAATGGTGAGGCAGAGAGAGGGGGACCAAAGGGCCACCCGATGTGGGATTCGAACCAGGGCCGGCCGGCAGCGTCGCCCCTGAAGATGTATTGTTGTGTATCATGTTTACTTTAAAAGGGATCCGATATCTTTCAGACCACAATATTTGTAGGTCACCGAGGCAGATGCTATGATGACGACGGTATAAGGAGACTCCACCGCTCGGCGTGGCCTTTACTCGATGCTGAGTCTGCTGAAACTCAACCTCAGTGATTGATTCCCATTAACAGGGATGCTGCTGGAGCTACTATACCATCACCAATAAGAAAGACATAATAATCAATGGTGCCTTTGAAAATTTCCAAAAAAGAAATCTACCTTAGCACAAAAATACCTTTTCTCAGAGGAGCTGCTGCTGCTGGTGGGAAACTGCAAACTGCAGATGATGTTACACAAATACATCAGGGCTCGTTTGATTGACAATGAGTGGATCAGGTCGGGGTTAGAGACGCTTCCTGTGTTGGTTTTTTTATCCATGCAGTGTGTGGTCAAGGTGAGCAGTGACTGTGGTGTGGGGTTTGGGGAAGTGTTAGGGGATAGATAATCCATGTGTAAAGGTAGGGAAGGTCCTGAGAGGTGCTGAACTGACATGTCAGCAGCAGCAGCAGATGGCCGTTGTTTTGGAGCTGTGGCGTAACAGGGCTCAGGTGTGTGCCCCAAAGCAGACGCCTCCCACTGACTCTTGAGTACCCACAGAGAGAGGAGGAGGCCGTGGGGGAGTGGGAAAGGGGTCACGGCCATGTCAGAAAACAGCAAGTTTCCATGTTAAACACAGTAGTGTGCAGGCATGGATTTGCTACTTTGAAGGATTTCATTTGTAATATCAAACCTGTGAGAGAGGGGGTATTTGTGTGATCCTTGTTTTTTGTGTTTTGTGCAACTGACATGGCGATCAGTTCAACAGAGCAGATAATTGAAAAGCAGGGGAGCCAAATGCTTTATGTTTCATGCTGCTGGATTAATTTGATTGACCTTCCTGTCGGCTGCACACATCATTTTACCATCTTAAAGCCTCTGGATGTCTTCTTCAAATCAAAGGAAAAACTTCTAGCGCTGCAAATTCCTAATGAAAAGAAATGTTCTTTCTATGTGAAGGCCAATCCAGAGCTATACGGTTTCAAAAGCTTTAGGGATAAAGAGTTACAACTGAAGTGCTTTGCAAAGATGCATAAAGCTCTTCAAACGAGCCAAACCAAAGCTTTTATTGTCTGTTCGGCAATTTATCTTGATGAACCTAGATTTCTCCAGTAATTTTTTTTTTTTTTTTAGCTGTTTTGCCTTTCATGGCCTTCTTCAGTTCTGTTTTGCAGGAACTCAAAAGCTGCTGTTTTGTCAGGGCAATCTATAAATGTTATGCAATGTCTGGAAATACATTCATGAAAATAATACATTTGTGGGTGGACTGCGAAAAAAAGGTTCAAGCATGAACGCCATGTAGAAACAATAATATGTTACGTAACATACATCACTGCTGTGGAGTGATTGAAGATCTTCACTATGGACCAGTTCATGATCAGTTTAATGTGAGTGACATTAGTGTTGGCTGATGTGGATTTGTGTGTGTAGGTGTGTGCTTGTGCGCATATGTGGTGCACATGTGGCTCTGTTTATTTGATGAAGGTATGAGAGCAGAGAGTCACAGGTCTTCAGCTGTCTGCAGATTCTCACTGTGATGTGCTGCTGCTGCTGCTGCTGCTGGGAGATCCGCCCTTTTGAGTACCTGTTGTTTTGTTGTGAAATGTTTTGCAAGCGTCCTTGGCATTTTTATTACTGAGGTGAGAGAAAGAAATTGTTTATGTAGGCATGAATTACCTCCTCTTTGGAGCACAAACTGTCACCTTTTTATGTTCTCATGTGCAGTGGAACACACACACACACACACACACACACACACACTGAATGAACACATCTGTTAAGACTTTGAAATTACTATTGAAACTAGACTCAGTCAAATTTTTCAGAGCAGGGAGGGCAGTGTTTAACATGACTGTATGCAAATCTGTGGTATTTATGCACAATGATACCACAACATAATGAATATATTATGCTAATTTCCCATAGATCTTGCACTGTCACTGAGGTCAGGGGTGTTGTTTTTTCAGCAGTCAGCTGGTAGCACTAGCAGTAATGAGGAGGTGTAAGCAGGATGTGGCATACTGATAAAAGAAAGTCTCCAGAACCTGAGGGGATTCATGTTTCAGTCTAAATCTATATGGAAAAGCCTTCTGGTGGTGAGCCTGCAGGGGATCCATCAGCACGCACAGACCCTGGAGGAGTGTTAACAGAGTAGCTAGAAACACTGGCACACATTTCACTGGGGTTTTATTGCCTACTGATCCAAGCCCTTCTTTAAAAAAAAGAAATCTTCTGTAATGCATTACACCTCAGTCTCTCTCATCCCCTGTTTTGAATTGCAATCCCCCAAATAATCGAGTCTCAGCGAATAGCCCATCTTTTTTTTTTACATCAGCAGCTGGACTCCACTCCCCTTCTCTTCTCTTGAAGCCGAGCACACTCCCTCCTCTCCGGCCGCAGCCAATGAGTTTCAGCGGAGACAGAGAAAGAGAGAGAGAGAGAGAGAAAAAAGAGAAGAAGCGCAAGCAGTGTGTTAATGGGAGCGGATTAAACAGTGTGTTAAAGAGCAACGACAGGTAGGAAGTGAGTTTCTCGTTTTGTTTTTTCTTGTTTGTTTTTGTTTTATTTTAAACTTGACTGTGAGCAGAGTTGAATGCTGAATGTTTGATCGGCTGCACAGCTGCTGCTCTCAATGGAAGTGAAGGAGAAAAAAAACGGTGTTATCAAAGTAGACTGTTGGTGTTTTTGTCTGTTGTTTTTAGAGGGAGGAAAAAAATAAAAACTAAAAGCTGAAACCGTCACCGTGTCGCCCTGAACCTCAGCTTTTTCAGCATCACCGATGTGCTGGAGTTTATTCATTGAGCTCAATTGTCAAGTAACCGCGTTAGGAGCGTTTCTTGTGTCGCCCTCGGGAAGTTGTTGGATTGAATCTGCTGTCAGTCTGTGTGGCTCGTCTTTTCTTCACCAGTAGCCTAGTTTAAGTTTTTCCCTTATTGAGATCACCGAGCCGTAATATTATATTAGGCTATACATTATTGTTGACTTAAGTTTGACACCAGTGCTTGTGGGGGGTAGCCTTCCACAGCTGGAAAAGAAAGAAAGAAAGAAAGAAAAAAAAACCCACGGGCGCTGTCCGCGGTGCTGAAAGCCAAACACATCCACTTGTTCATTTGTCTGCTCATAATGTGACACTTAGAATAGAAAATGATGCTGGTAGAGAAATCCGACACCCACCCAACCTCCTCTTTTAAAGCAGTGAAGCAGGGGGTCAGAAACCTCCTTGCTCAAGGACACTTCAGCAGGGCGGATGCTTTGCCACGTTGGAGTCTGTTCTTCTTAGAGTCATGATATCCTGTGGGAAATAAAGACACTCAGCAGCCATGTGGCTTTTCACTTGTTTGCCCATTGTTAAATAAAATAAGAAAGAAAAATACCAGTTTAAAAATCAAAACAGTAGAAATTAACTCATGCTTTTGTCTATATTTTTATGGACAGTGTTGTACTTTTGACTGACACCCTCCTTCTGTTTCCATATTGCAAATTAAGAACATGTGAAAAATGGGAAGCACCATATTTGACCGTCTTAAATAAATCTTCTCAGTAATTTGATCTAGACTTCTAAAAGCACAACCCCACCACCACCTTCATGTCCTGTCTCTGGCCATTACAGAGATGAGGTGATATTCCCCACATGGGAGGATAGATCTGACATGCTCTAATAACAGCTTGGGGTTTTGGGTTTGGTCCCCGGGGACTAAACTGGAGTCTCTGTTCATTTTTTGTGACATCTGCACCAAGTCAAAAGAGCCCTGTCTCCTGTAGGCGTGCCACATCTTCACTGAGCTCCCTCCGGCGCCGACCACCACATCTTCCCATCCCTCCGGAGCCGAACCAACAGCCTCACACCTCGCTCACACTGCTTCGCTGGTTGGCAGCTCCTCTCGCCCTGAGCCAGAATGAATGACGTTCAGGAGGCCACCTCCCCTGCAACCAGCCTCAGCGGTCCAGCTACCTGCGTCTCCAAAGTAGAGCTGCGTGTGTCTTGCAAAGCCCTGCTGGACCGAGACACGCTGAATAAATCAGACCCCTGTGTCATGCTAATGGTACAGACCAACGGACAGTGGACAGAGGTGAGCTCCCTCCTTTTGTTGTTTTGGTTTTTTACAAATACACAGTTGAATCCTTTGAGGAAATGTTTTAGGCTGATTATTCCACTAATGTGCCTGCAGCAAGGATTCCCATTATTCAAATGACACCACTTTGAGTTTGATCTGAGCAACATGTTTTCTTAATGGTTACACAGAACTGCTGCACACAAAGACACTGGGGAAAAGCTGCGAAAATCCTCACTGCTTGGTCTAGTCACAAAATCTGTAAAGGCTGAGATTTCCAGATTAAACAGCAGCGATGTGTGAAATATTATACATTGGCATGATTTTCCTGTCTCACTCCAGTCATCTCAAAACCTGTGTAGTCATACCAGATCAACCAGGGAGATGAAGCTGCTAATGGTTTAGTGAACTTGCAGCTGTTTTCCACTGTTTTGGAAAAGATCATGACTTTACACACACAACAGCTGTCTCATCTGGAGTTAAAAATCAACAATTGCAGAATCGATTTGTCTGCGCATCAGGTTGTATTGTCTGACATTGTATATTAGTAGCCTATATGGTTGGCATTATTCAGCGCTGTGAGTTGAGTAGCAGCAGAAAATGTTTACTTTCTTGGATTGGTCCCAGGCTTAGGCAGCAGGTCTCTCATTTCCCTGTTAATTAAGTCATTTAGTTCGTGAGGGAAAGCCAAAACACAGGTCCCCACTAAGTAGTGGATGTGTTGGCCGGGGATACCTAATTATATAGATTTTTTTTTTCCTCTCTTGCAACACTTCATCTAACAAAAAAGCTCTGTTTTCAGTGAGATGGGAGCTAATAATTAACTGTAATTCTGCCAGATTCCTGCCACAGGGGAGCCATTTGTTGAAGATGCTCACTGTAATGTTTGGACTGTATGAATGTGGAACCTCCAGATACTATTTTGAGGCCCTGATGATAAAAAAAAACAACAACAAAAAAAAAAAAACTTGGTTGGCAGTGTTGAGCACACAGTTATGGATTTTTCTTGGGTGTAATTTGATAGGAGGTTGTTACATGAGATGACTGACCTGGGTTCAATGTAGCATGAATACATGAGTGGTTATTTTTAGCTGCACTAACTGAGGCAAATTCAGATGATATGAAATAACTGAGATTATGGCACAGGGCTGCACTACAATTGCTCTCTATCTCTCCCTCTCTCTCTTTTTATGTATATATCCATCCGTCCATCCATCCATCTGAGTCTTGACAGTCATGACAGTGTACACAAGTTATCCCATCCTCTGCTGTCAGTCCCTCAGTACTGGGAGGCACGATTGATCGAGCAAATTGTTTACTTACGTCAACAACTGAGTAAGAAGCTGAGCCCACTCACATCTCCACCACATCGCCCTCTTCCTCTCCTCTGAGCTCATACTGTTCGGCCCCGCTGACTTGCAAGTGCTCCTCGCTGAACTGCATTCACTTCATTATTACCTTATTTCACCACCAGTTCACCTCCAAGGGAAAATGCAGAGGCAGAGGGGCAGAGAAGACTCGATATCGTCTACCATTACAGATTTCTCTCTTCTTTTTGTTTAAACCAGACCCTGCACGCTCCCGTGATAATGAGCTCAATCAAAGCCCAGTGTTTCTGTGATATCTAACCTAAGCTACCGGGGCTTGTTATGATTGAGCGACACAGATAATGCTCCACCTACCTGGCAGAAGTGATTAGAGAAAGCCTTAATTTCCCATGTCAGGGATCTCTCTCTACAATTCTGGCCCCACACCAGCAACAAACAAGCGTCACAAACTCTGGCACAACCTATCCCCCGTAGCTCTGATTAGCTTCAATCAACAAACAGACTTATCAGACTCATCCCAAATCTGTCCATCCAGATGGCACAAAGAGAAGGCAAGAAAGGACAATCAAGAGAAACTTGAGAATTAGTCAGGCTTTTTCTAGGAGCACGACGAGACCAAAGTTTTTGTATTGGCAACTAATGTAATATGTTTTCCCATTAACAAATTGAATTACAAATTGGCAACGAGGAAAGAAAGAATAAAGCTGATAACAATTCAACATGTCTAACCTTGTTATGCGTGAGGTGCTGAACGCTCGAAAACAAGGATCAAAAAGTTAGGAGCCGGAGAGCGCTCCACATAAATTGTTTATTCATGCGTAGATGTTTCAAACAGATGGACAGATGGCTCAGTTCAGCATGCAAACTGGCAACAGTGTGAAACAAGAATGAAAAACAGAGATATTCAATAAACATTTGTGGTAAAACTGCCATTTTAGTCTTTTGCAGTTACACTTACAGATGGGTTATTTACACTAAGTAGAAAACTAAATAAATGGAGCGTTGTTTTTTTTTTTTTTTTGGTTTTGGTCACTTGTCCCCACTGACTGAAGGGTCTCTGTGTTTGAGTTATTCTGAGTCATCACCATCACCATCATCTCATGATGAAACATTGCCATCCTGGTGCAAATAGCCTCTTCCAGCATGATAATGGTCCAATATATACAGTGTGAGAGGTCACTGATGGTGGGAAAATGATATCAGTCTTTTTTCTTTTTTTTTGTCTGACACACTCACCAGGGTCAGGTTGTATAAAATGTCTGAGGTAATAAACTTGGATTCCTTGGTAAAAAGAAAAAAGGTTTTTATGTGAAAAAGCTATAATGTGTAAAACGACTGCCCATAATGACTCAAATACTGCATCAGCCAATCACAGGCCTCTAAAAGCACACCATGGTTGTGTCACGGCTTCAAGCGATGATAAAGATTACCCATTATTCATTGCATCCAATAGTCGGCTTTCATATATTCCAGCATGCCAGAGAAAAGCTTAAGAGATATTACTCCTACAGTTATGTGACAATATGCTATTTGAGACGTTATTTGTCTTAAATTGGTTCAGGAAGGATAAAGCAATTTTAAATTACAACCATCTGCCCTGTACAGTGTTTGCATGTTAATTAAATGTGCCTGCTTTAATTGTTTGTGTTTTTCCATTACCGGAGACACGGCCATCACCCTCAAAAGGAAACATTCACTTCAAAGACGTGATCTTGAACTTCAACACGTTGTGTAGGAGTGTGGGGTGCTGAAACAGGACTTTGCATTGTTTATCAGTTTATCAGCATATATTTTCAAAAGTATGGGTCTTTTGTTGTGAGGCAGCTGCTTCTCTGACTCTTCACTGACATAAAGACCTCTGTAGCACACTTAAGATTTTGGAGTGATGTGTTAGACAGCTCTCTCTCTCTCTCCATCGGCCTCAAAATACCAAATGAGGGTCTGTCTGTCTGTCTGTCGGCGCTCATTCCTCCAGTAGGAATATAGAGACTTGAATAATCTATGATAACGAGCAGTGAAGCTGTTGGCTTGTGGTGAAACATTATCTAAGGAGACACTTGATCATTTCTTTATATATATATATACTTGCTGTGTGTGTTGTGTGCATCATTTTTCATATTTAAAAAGGTGGCGTTTCCTAAAATCACAGAGATTGCAGCTCAGTCTTTTATCTGATGGAGATCGTATCTCCATCAAAGCGAGAAATGAGAGACAACAAAAAAAACTGTCGCCAGTAGTCATGACCTGCTTCACTGACAACAAAACTGTTTCCAGCTGTATCTCCACATTTTGGATGTCTGCACAGTCTCTACTGGCAACGCATCATCTGATTATGCCAGATTGTGCCCATAGCTTTGGGAGATTGAACTTTAAATATCAGTATCATGAAGATTTGTACATCTGTTCTCTGTGTGTAAGGGGATATGATGATATCGAACTCTGTAGATGTACATGTACACTATAGATGTAGATGTGAGTATCTTGCTCAATGATGATTTGTCCATGTGACAAATTGGACATCATAGACATATTTAGCTTTAGATAGCTAAATAGCTAAATCCCACACCTTTAGTAAATGGGGCTTCGGAGAGCTCAACATTTCCTTGTCAGGCAATCAAACAGAAGCATGGATGCTTTTCTGTATGCTGAGATTAAATGTCAGAGCCCTCCCATCCTCTCTCATATCCTTCTCTTGACAGAGCGTAATAACATTTGCCCTTCTGTACATTTATATGCTGGCATGCCTCAAAATATTGAAAGCAGGGAGACAAATATGTTGTGAGAGCTATTTTTCTTTGAGCTCTTACCTTGTTACAAAGATATATAAAACACAAAGGACTTAACTGTTGCATAAATGTCTTAGATCAGTACATGTGAGGTTTTAAAATCGTATTATTTTATTTTCCCCTCAGCTGGATAGGACAGAGGTGATCAAGAGCAACCTGCACCCGGTCTTTGCCAAGGTTTTCTCACTGGACTACTATTTTGAGGAGGTGCAGAAGCTGCGATTTGAAGTCTATGACATCCATGGCACTCACAGCATCGGGACACGCGACGACGACTTTCTTGGTGGGGTGGAGTGCACTCTTGGCCAGGTAGGCAGGAAGGAAGCTGTGTGTTTTCCCTGACACACAGATTCTGTTTTTTCTTCCTTAAAATCTTCCTTTGACTGTGATGTTGGTGGTAAATACACCAGAGCCTGATGCTTGCAACACAGTGTCCTTGTACACTGCTCTTTACTCCTGAGTTCACAAGGCCGACCTTGTGTTCATCTTGTTCTTTGCAGATCGTGGCCCAAAAGAAGATGGTGAAGCCTTTGTTGCTGAAGTATGGGAAATATGCTGGCAAATCCACCATCACAGTAGGTTTCTTACATTGTCCTTACGACCTTACTGCACTTTGCAGGAAAGAAAGTGGAAGTTATTAGCTGAGTAGGAGTTAATACAAACATCTAATGGAAATAAATGATGACATTTTATTTCCAAAAGGCCAACGATCACTGGGAACTTTCTGTGCGCTCTGTGTATCCGTTTCTGGTGACATGGGGGCACCAAACATTGCAGCTCCACACACGCAGGCAAAAGCAAATCCACATGGAGGAAATGATGCATAAAGAAGACATCACTTGTGTCAGATGTGGAAGAGGAGAGCTGTTGGTTCATTAACTACGGCCTCATAGTTAACAAGCCAGTGGTGATAATAAACAAGACGAGCACGATGATACAGAGCTCCACGCTGGTTTGTAGAGTAACCGCTCTGCCTTGTTTGGGAATACACAAGAGAGTCTCCTCTTCTAATTAATTTTTATTGCAGACTAGATGCTACAAGGCCTACTGGAGTTTATTTAATTATAAATGTACAAGATGTGGACCTAATATGTGTGTGCAATATGTAACCAATTCAATTACCTTCAATAAATAAAACTTTGCTGTATTTTGTAATAGGCAGCGCTGTTATCAATAGTATTTAATTGGAATAAAAGGATGTTCCAGATATTGCTTGTTGAACTCAGGAAACTTTCCTCTCATATATTCTCCTCACTCACTGTCTGTGTAAAGGACCCGGTCTGAGATTTGAACCCTGGGTTCCCTCTGAGGGAAAAATTAAAGACAAACTCATCCATTTTAAATCTTTGTCATATCACCTCTTGCCAGAGTTAGACTTTATTTAAACCGGAGCCAGCAGCAAAGACTTTTTGAAGGTCTTCTGGATTGATGCACACAAGGGATTTTTTTTTTTTTTTTTAACCATTTCATCTACGCAGGTATATAGAATCCAGGCTGCCATCTTAACATTAAACCCTTATCTCTTGTGTTGTTGCTGGGCACACATGATGGCACTAAAATATGTCCTTACTCATTTATATCATGCATAATGTGAATCAGTTTTGCTTCTTACAAGTGTATATATTTTCAGTATACACATGAATCATTAGTATTATTAGTACTGTATATTTTACCTCATTGAGACACTAAGCCCTGATTTATTCTCTTTTTTCATGAAATTGAAAGATATTTGTATTTCTATACAGTATTGTGAAGATGCCTATTGACATGATGCATTTCCAAAACCTTTATCATAGCCTTAATTGTAACACCTACACCCCTGATCTTAAAGTACATCTTAAACATGCATCATGCTAAACTAATTTTACCAAATATTTAAGCAGCCCCTGTAAAAAAGTAAGAACTTCCAAAGAGTCTTGACAAGGACAGAAATACAACATCACACACAGTTACATGTACACACACCTTCTGCCTACACCTTTTATAAAGATTTCCCCTCTGCACTTGGTACGTGTCAGGACAAGCTGTCTGATAAAAAAACATGTTACTTATTTTGGCCGATCGTCACTGTCTGGTCTTGTCAGACCCCGGCTGTGCCCGCTGTCCAGCCACAGGCCCGGCAGTTTGATGTAAAGTTTCTGTCAGATTCAAATAAAAGAACAGAGAATAAAACAGACCTCAGGGAGTCGAGAGCGGACCAGACAGCGGGTGCTTGGCCATTCTCAAAAATGGCAATTCTGAACTTTTTCTTTTTAACGAACACACAAGACCAAAGAAGCTAAACAGCAGCTATTCTCAGAGCGGCCAGTTACACAACTGCACTGTTGCATTGTACCGTACGTGGCAACTTTTATAGCCATAAAAAGTTCAATGAACAAGTTGTGGCGATAACCTATGACAGTAGAGGCTTCTAGTTTGCAGCTAATGGTGCTCTCTCTTCTCTGGCTTTTGTGTCCAGCAATTCAGTGCTGAGTAAAAGCCACTTCAAAACATTCAATGTTAACTGCTTATTGAAATGCAAAGGGAAAAGGGCTGTATAAATATTCACCTGAAAATGTTATTTAAGACAAGAAAGCATGTTTTAAGTCTCAGTTTTGAGTTCGCGGTCATGCCATGTGAATATTGAGTAGGGCATGTGGTTAAGTCATTTCTTGCCAATGTACAATAAAGCCCATATGCACAAAAAAGAAAAAAATTGACAAATCTTATTTCCTTTCAGGTGCACGCTGAGGAAATCTCTGGCAACAACGGATATGTGGAGCTCGCCTTCTGTGCCAAGAAGCTTGATGATAAGGTGAGAGGAGCACACATTTTCTGATGGAGATATCGGCATAGTTCATGTTTTATTAGATTTGGTTTAGTAGCTCTAGACGGGGATAGTAGTATAGTCGTAATATGATAGTGATGATGATACTGTAGTGCAGCCTCAGGGAGCAACCACAATTCCCCTCCTTGAAGTTATGCATATGTAAGGAATAATTTTCAATTTCAAAAGAAATCATTGAATAATTGCTATGTTACAAGATAAGAAATTGTTCAAACATGTAAAAGTGCAATGATTACTCGTGATTATGTAAGTCACATGTAAGTCACATGACAGAATGTAATATCACGTTGAAGCCATATGGTTCTACTCTGAGGACTGGACATCGCCGACCTTAGCTACTCTCCTGCTCTCAGACGGCCTATTTCCATCAAAAATACAGCAGGAGCTTTCATCCCGTTACAACTCTGATGACATGAAGTCGCACCTTTTTTCTCAGGACCAAGCCTTAGGATGCAAGACTCATAGGTGGCCCTGGATTCCTAGTGGTATTAAACATTCAAATAGCAAATGTACATGAATTGAAATTGAAATTGCAGTTTTAAACTGAAAAAAGAAAAATCTTAGTGTATTCTTCCTCTGCACATGATGCTTGTTGTAGTTCCAGATCCAGCGTACATCTGGGAGGATTACATTTCTGATAAGACACTGACTGAACTGATTAATTCCTGCACAAACACATAAATCACTGTTACAGTCTGGATGTTATAAATCTGTGGCAGCACAATGATGTGTAATCATGCAGCATTAACGCTACAGCAGCTTGTTTGGTACACTGATTTCCTGGAATAAAAACCTGCACATTTTGCTTTCTGGCGCCAAGTGGCTGAAAACATTAATGATGAAAATGATTGAAACTGGCTTTGTTCACATGTACGGACAGTTTCACTCTGGAGGGCTGACTGCAAACAGTTTTGGTCCCAACAAACAAGTGAGGGCTTGGGTTCTGAAATGATTATGAAAAGTGGGAACATTGACACTGACGTTGATGTCAACAACAAACACAGGTGCGAGCAGAATTTGCTAAAATGATTTCTTTTCATGCAATAGAAGCATAATGCTCTGTGTTACTTGTTGAAGCATTTTTTCCTCACCTTTAGAGGACAGTAAAGAAAATTCTATGTTAGATTTACATGTCATCATCTTAAAAAGTTGTAAAGGCCATAGTGTTGGCTACAATATTGGTCTGTACTGTATGATTTTGGAAAATTGTACAGTATTGTAATTAGTATTTTTCTTTAATGAACATCTTAGGGCACTATCATTTGACATGCAGCATGTTGCTGACCCCAGAAATCATCCATTTCTTTGACAGTTTGTTGGTTGACTTGTTTCCGTATTACCAGGAGTTTGTCAGAAGATTGATATTCTGTTTGTTCGGCAGATGAAGAAGTGTTGTAAGTGCCAGCTTGATGCAGGAGCCTGGGGTATTGGGAGGCAATAGCTGCTTTCTGTAACTCCAAAGCTATCTTATATTCAGGTTGTTGCTTACAACACTGTTAAGGCTGCATTCAGGACCGACTGGCTGTTTTTCAGAGTTGGAGAGTGTGTGATTCACACAGCTCCTCTGTCAGAATAGGACTCTCTGTGGTCATTGTCCTTAGTCACAAAATACCTCTAAACTGTAAATATGTTAAAACTCAATGACTCATCTGAAACGAATGAAACAAAGGGATGTTACTCACAATGTAACATGCATATGGAGGTTTTGGAGATATTCACAACACTTACTTTTAAAAGTGTGTTGTGAAAGTGAATTAATCTCACCGGTGTTTAACATTTTCCAAGTAACTCGTTAGAAAACCACATCTTGTTTTTGACCAACTGATAAATACTACAAGTCTCTCAGTCTCTCTCATTTTGGCTCAGTTTTGGTCTCCACCAACTCCAACATTTAGCCTTCTGTTGCTAAATGCTCCACTATCTTCACCTGTCTGCTCGACCCAAACAACAGCGAACAAAATGCTAAACACCCCATTGATTCTTCATTGACTGATCCATTGCTGGCATGAATAACATTGAATAGAGCAGCTTTCTGCAAATGTTGGATGTCAACATGTCAGACAAGTGTATCTGTGCTCCTGTCACACTATGCACCTGTTTGATATATTATAATTTCAATCTTACCTTTTTAAATGGGGTAATCATTTTAAATTTGTGAGAAGGTGTTTTATTGGGCTGTAAACAGACAGATGACTTGGGTGTGGCAGTTTATCGAACACACGCAACAGCTCTAATGACTGAAACGACAACAGCGATTTCAGCCTGACAGCTGAACCTGAACCTGCTGTAAGTAGTGCTATTGATCACGACAGAGTCTTTGGTGAACGGGCGGATTAATGATGAGACATTTACTGTTATCATTAGAGTGGGATTAGATTTTGACATGTGTATCTGATCAGTCTGATCGGGGCTGCTGATGCCACTGGCTAGCAGTTGCCGTGACAACAAAGAGAAGATGATGCTACAGCTCTTTTTGTGCTCCCGTCCCCGAGGAGATGTATCTGGCTAATGTGGCGGGAAATGCAGCATTTACTGTCTGATTCTGTGTTTACAAAACCATCTTCACCCACCCACTCTCGAACCCCCTCACAGACACAACATGCACACACACACACACACACACACGCAGTAATGATTTGTTTTCCTCCCTGAAGAATCAATTGACCTAAATAATCAGTGTTGCTCTGCTCCTAGATGCCTGGACTTGAGACTCAGGGGAAGATTTAAGGCTACCCCGAACAACCGTGAAGGATGCAAAATCTTAAGCTTGTTTCCAATTTAACAGGCTACTCACTAACACTGATTATATGGAAGCTTGTAAAATATTCTCAAATCCTCCTCTGACCGAACAAGTTTCAAAAACACATTTTTTTTCTAAGTTCAACTTAATTGACGATGGCTCCTTCAGAAGAGCCGCCATGCTGTGCTGTAAATTTAATGCCTGCTTCTTCCTGACCTTTAATCACAGACATAGTTACCTCTGCCTCTGCAGTGAAACAATTATGCATCAGTGTCAACAGCCGTTGGAATAAATTTTAGTTTTCTCCGCATCTGAACACCTACTTTACACATTGCCCGACTAAAATAACCCAAATATTGACTTTTTTTTAGTGGTGACACTGGGAAGTTCATCACAAGCCCACAGTAAATATTGGCAAACATCACCTGACTCATTACCCTTAAGAGAAACACTGGAAACCAACCCCACAACAACTCTGTGTTATATGTCATTTATTCCCATGGCCTTTTATTAAATAGATTTTGCTCTCAGACTTTCTATATAAATAAGCCTAAAAAAAGAAAACTAGAAATGAATAGTTTTACATTGCTTTGCGTACCTAATATATCTACAATTGTTTTTAATAACAGAAATTATATATATTTGACTCAATGTTTCCTGACCTAATGTTAAGTTGACCTAGGAAGTCTTTTCTAATCTTTCAGTGATGTTTTTAGGAGATAGTGGGTTCGCAGCTTTGATATTCAGTTTTCTCTCTTTCTGCAGGATCTTTTCAGCAAGTCAGACCCATTTTTGGAAATATACCGAATCAACGATGATGAAACTGAACAGCTTGTGCACAGAACTGAGGTAATGTCACCGTATTCCCTCTTCAGTTTAATCAACAGCTGCTAATGCATTTTTACCACTTTTTTTTCATGTGCAGTGTGTTCCTACTCTAACAGGTGATTAAAAACAACCTGAACCCTGTGTGGGAGCCCTTCAAAGTGTCTCTCATATCCCTGTGCAGCTGCGATGAGGACCGGAAGCTGAAGGTAAGGGGCTCTAAGGAACTGTGAAGTCCACAACAATAAAAATCACAGCAAGCCGGTGACTCAGAATCTGAATGACAAGCTCTTTTCAGCGGCTGGGATCAGAAAGCAGAGTCATACCGGCACAGACAGAGTAGTAAACAGTGTTGTCTTTGTGTGCCACAGTGCCTAGTGTGGGATTATGACTCCAGGGGGAAGCACGACTTCATTGGCGAGTTCTACGCCACTTTCAGGGAGATGCAGAAAATTTCCAGTGGAAATAAGGTCAGTGAGCGGAGAGGCGGAGAGGAGTGGAAGAGAGACAGCCGTGTAACCGTTTCATCCATTTCCAATATGTCTCTCATTTTACCCTGCTGAAATCCATCGCAGATTAAACAAATGTCATGGTACTTGGGATATATTGCCAATGTTCAAAACACTATATGTTATCGCTTCTGTTTTTTGTCTTCAACTCGCTTTGTTTAAGGTGACGTGGGACTGTGTGAATCCCAAGTACAAACAGAAGAAGAGGAATTATAAAAATTCAGGAGTTGTTATCCTCAGTGACCTTAAGGTAGGAAACTGCAGCAGAAATACATCATATTTATCAGTATAGTCAACGTTAAAGGCAGTTGAATAATAATAATCGGTGTTTTATCCTTTTGTTTAACATCATGACATTGAAATGAGAAAAACTTTACTATTCAAAACAACAATGAACCCAAGAACTTTTGATATGTAGAACATTTTTTAGGATTGCAGTGACAACACAAGCTATTTTTCGTGATAAATGCTTGTTGCATGTATGTACTGTTCCCAGAAACACTCTAATTGTACTGATCTAATTGACTGTATACACCTAGGACATTTCTAGTTCCCGCTGCCTAGATTAGGTGAATAACTGTGTGTTTTTGTCGACTTTACAATCAACAGCTTTGTTGGGTTAATTCCACTTTAATGACCAGATGCTACAGTACAAACACTGTAGCTGAGCATTCGCTCACACACCAAAACACCCCTTCTGAGGGTCTGTTTGCCTGTAATAAAACCTCTTTTTTTTCTTCATTGCAGCTCCACAGAGTGTACTCCTTCTTGGATTACATCATGGGAGGATGCCAGATTCACTTCACGGTAAATTGAGAAACGTGTGTTTTAATGAAACTTCACTGTCACTGAGCTTTTAACTTCAGCAGCCATATGTGTATGCATTACCTAATGCTCTAAAATTCTCTGCATCTTCGTTGTGTAAGAATATTTAGTGTGGTATGGCTTTGCTGGTTTTTTAAAATAGTTTTTAAAGCTCCCCACCCCACCCCTGCAGTGTCCCTGATGGGTTTTTTTTTGTCTATGTAGACAGATACTTTTCTTATTGTAGGCAGCCTCATGGGATCATTCTAACCTTTCTCGACTCTTGCCCTTTGGTCTCCCCTCTGTAGTTCTTCCTCTCACTCTCTGGCTGGATCACTGAAGCAATGAATATTAATCATGAGCACTGCTCTGTTAGATGCAGTCCCTCCCTGTTGAAATAGCTGGCTGCTTGGATCTATAGTGTATGAAAACTGTAGCAGCTTCCGTGCATGTGGGTGTAAAAAGTACAAGTTCTTACCTCTGATCAGATAATTTATACTGCCATTAGGCATATTTCAGCCTTGCTCACACAGAATAACTTGTAATATGATGAGCAGCCAAGTGATAGACTTTGTGAAGAAGATGAGTAACGAGAGGAAAAACTTAACCGGTTCTGTCATGTTGTTCATTTTGTACATTTTTCCTTCCTTGCCAGGTTGCCATTGATTTTACAGCCTCCAATGGAGACCCCAGGAACAGCTGCTCATTGCACTACATCAACCCTTACCAGCCCAATGAGTACCTGAAGGCTCTGATAGCAGTGGGGGAGATCTGTCAAGACTATGATAGGTTTGTCAATCTTTTGTTTCTTAGTAAAGACTCCTCAGTGCCCTACAGGGATTGTCAGAGTGTCCTGTTGTGAAACAGAGCTGCAGAGTGAGCCTTGCATGCCATTTTTGGTGAGATCTGAATGAGCCACTCCACACAAAGACGTTAATGGAAATTGCGGAGCAGTGAAAAAGAAGAGCATAGAATCCTGGAGGTGATTATATTTTTTTGCCAGTTTGTCAGAGAGCAGATGTAACTCAACCGTCGACTGCCAGCTCCTCCATCTCCAGTTCGTTTTCTTCAAAGAAATGGATTTTGCATTTTGAATTCTCTCTATTGGTTGATTTACAAGCCTCACATTGTCAAACAAGCAGTCAATTACTCGCAGCACAAGTGCATGTTTACATTGGTCAGTCAAATTTAATCTGGGTTAAACCCGTTGCTAAGTAATGCATGATAAACTGTTTGTATCTGGGAAAATTAGAGCAAGTAAATTTGGTCCCTACTGGCATTACATATGCATGAGGCTAATCTGGGGCTGAAGATGGTGCTTGGTGATGGCAGTCAAGGAAACTGACATGATATTCTGGACACACTCATCCATAGTTCCTTAATGATGAGCCTTTTTTTTTTTTAAAGTATCCACGAATGTGAGGCTTTTAACAGTCAACTAGAAGGATGATAATTTGACCTTTTATGAGCCACAGACATTTAAGACTTCTGCAGACTTCAGCTGTGTTACTAACAACTGTCAAAAAAGATTTCTATGCAGAAATAACAAAACAAAAGACACATCTATAAAAAACACATCTTGCTCATATTGATTTTATTTTAGCAAATAACTCTATAAAACAAACATTGAGATTAGACAAGTTAATAAAAGCATTTCATGTCACAGCATTTAAGCAACTACTTCTAAATCATACAGTAGAATTCCTTTGACCATCGTCAACATTACTTGTTTTAATGACATCAAAATTACAGTTGTTTCCATGGCTCCACTGAGGAAATCCATGTGTTCAAAATCATGAACATCCCAGATTTATGCAACCTCAATTTCATGTGATATCATCAATAAGTAAAGTAATTTTCAATCTTGCGTGACTTACTTGCACAGACTTCCCCCTCACACCCACTCTCCACTCAGACCTAATTTGTAAATTGGTCCAGTTTTTATATCTTTCAGTCTGTTTTTCAGAATGTCTCAAAAATCTTGAACTTTCCTTTTCAAGTGAATTGAAATAGATTTGTTTATATTCTTAAGAACGGGTGAAGGAATTAAGTGTTTGTTTTTTTCTGGTGGGAATGTAGTCCTTATATGAAGACAGATCTGTATCTTCCTCTGTGTCACATGTTTGTCTGGCCTATAGACTTTATTACTTATACAAGACACTTATTATTATAACCTTTATTTATTCTTGAGAGACATTGGGGTTACCCTCATTTTCAATATCATTGAGTTTACAAGCCATTAAAATATTGACAGTGGTTACAGTCAATTGATAGTGATTACATGACAATATAGCCTACATTTAACAAGAAACAAGAAAGACAGCTATCTGAAACAGTTACAGTTAGAAACACTAAACTCTGTGGGTGAAGGGAGCGCGTCCAATCTCAGGATGTGCTGCAGCGCGTTCCAAGAGCTAAGGGGCATCATAACAAAAAGCAGTCTCGCCAATACTCATACAGACTCGAGGAACTTATCATGGGGGCTTAAGGGTTAACATACTGTACAATCCATATGACTATTATTGCATCCGCCGCTCTCTTTCTCCCCAAGCAGGGGACAGCCCTAACTGTTTTACAAGTGCTTCACAGTCTCTTTGCTCACAGTGGTGGCTGCATCTGTTTTCTGCTACAGTTTCCTCTCAGCATCTGTTGCAGCCACCGGTCCTCCCTCTTAGCTCGCATAGGCTCATTACCCAGAGCTGCAGTCGAGCACATGCAGAGACAGGGGCTACGGCAGCAGGATGGCAGGCAATTCATAAAGGAGTGGGAGGCAATATAGAGAGCTCGAGCAAAAAATGAGGAGGTGCAGAAAGAGGAGTCATTAAAGACAATGAAGTTATTGGAATGAAATTATGTTTTAGAATTCGTCTTACTGTAAAGGTACATACTGGCTGATATAGTCATCAGGCGTTCAGCTGCACACATTTTTGTTTTTAAAGTGACTGATTTTCTGATTGAGAGTAATGTAACAATGTGTAAAAATCTGGCATTTATTGCAATTCAGTCATTGCAAATAGTTATTGCATGTTTGCAGGTACTTTACTGATTAATGGGAAATTATTTATAATGCGATCTGTTTCAGAGAAAGACCTTCTCATCTGTCGAAACTAAGCCAGATGAGGATTAACACTCCTGATTTATGCAGATCCTCCTATTGAATATGAAGGGAGCACTGTCTGGCTAATTATAGCATCCAAGAGATAGCACTGGAGGCACAGACACACACACAAAAAAAACTCCCTGGAAGTTAGCAGTTCATCCTTGTAGCTTTATTATTTTCATGTTTACACAGATACACAGGAGCATCATACATGGAAACATGCCTCTGGGGGAACAGTGCCTGCTGTAGGCAGCCCTCCCCTCTTAGGTTGGGATTGTAATTGAGGTGTAAAACGTGGGCAGGCAAACCTTTTAGCCTCTAGTGAACATAGGTGATGTGGGATTGTAGAGTCCTCGCAGAGGAGTGCATTATGGAGCTGGAGTGACGAGCTTTTGTCTGTGTGGGCAGAAGCTCGTTTACCTTGCTGAGAGTTATTATACTGGGCACATCTCCCCGAGGCTCCTCACGTATGCTGACACACACAGACGAACTCGTATGGTGAAAACAAGTTGTCAGTATAAGCCTCTGTGTTGTCTTCTCTGGGGTGAGATGCTTTGTCATATCGCTACAACTAGACTGGAGTTTGACGATCTCTCGGTACATTTATGAATTGCACATAGAAACCAACTCATTTAGGCTCCCAGGGCAATTTAAAAAGGTGTGGGAAGAGCCTTGAGGTGGAGATAATAGTGCTGTTAACAATAACAAGAATAAAACTGGCCTACAATGAATACCTCCATTCCCATTAAAACATTTTCATTAAAAGTATTTTCCCACATTGGTAAAACCGGTGAAACAAACATAATGCCGAACTTATTATTATTATTATCACCTTTTTTCCTATTATTCCACATCCATACAACATGCCTCAGTGTGTTTGAGGGTCACAATAGTGGGAGTGAAGCTTGTGTTTAGCGGATGGGAGCTACTCTGATGAAAACTAATACAAAAAGTGGTTTGGAAACGTGTAGATGTTGAAGAGGCATCTTTTTTATCATGTGTCCACTCCACACTAAAATCTATTCATTTGTTTGTAATATTGTTCCTCGCGTGTGTTTCTGCCTGAATACAGTACATTAAATTAACCACGGCATGTGGAGAGGTTGCATTACAGAGAACAGAACCTGAACTCATTCATATTTTCATATTTATATAGTTTGTTTCTTCTTTTTTCTTTTTAGCAGAGTATAATGTTAGTATGTACTGAGCCGTGTTCACTTTATGCCGTATTCACGTATGTCTTTCTAACTCCAGTTCTCTAAAGCCTGCATGCGGTTGTTATTACCACTGGCAGCCATTGTAAATAAAAGACTGCAAGGTTAAGGGAAAAGACACACATTATCCTTGAGGCACAATAATGATGATAAAAAAATGAGCCTCTATTTTCACTATTACTGTAACACTGGTGCTGCTACAATAACAATTCCCATCACGACTACATCAACACTAGCAGGAAATGTTAGAGGAAAACAACTAAAACCTTCCAAATTGAAGCTGCTTCTGTCAAGAGTTCACAGTCAAGAGTTTATTGCTCACTCTCTGAGTATACAAATCACCACTCTGCCAGCGTTTGTATAGGTCCACACTCACCATAGTTAAGTAAACACTTGTGATAGCTCTGGGAAGCTGCCTGAAAGCCACATTAGCTCTCTGAGTGGACAAACAACTCCCCAATCAACATACCAAACAGGTAAACACATATTAACACCATAAATTCTGCTGTGCACCCTTTGATACAGACACACTGCATCCAGAGTAAATAAATTAAACACATAATTTTTAAATACTTCTGCCCCAAACTAAGAGTCTGTTGAGCTGGAGATACTTTTGTGATTGCACTGGTCTGCAAAATTTGAGGCTGTAGAAAATGTTCTGATAAGAGGAGGCAGCCACTGGAGAAATAGACAAACAAACAGTCCCTGATGTAACTAGAAACAAGCAGCGACAGCTTTGCTGCTTATCCTAAATGTTCTTGTGTATTATAAAGTATTCTGTCTAGTGTGTATTTAGTTTACAGTATATCCTGCATGGTATTAAAGGGATACTAGATTTTTTTTTTTTTACATCTAAAGTTCGGTGACATGTACAGACTGTACATAAAGACGACGTAGCTCGGTTTGTTTAACTGCAATACAAACCATATTATTTGTCTAGTGTTTTAATAAAACTTAGCTCATGTAACACTGAGCAGACAGCTGGCAGACCCGTCACTCAATGCGTTCACACCCTCAGTTATTCACAACTTTACGTCTGAATAAAACTCAAATCAGTTTTGATGAAATGGGAAATAGTTACAAATCAAAACTGTTGAATTTTGGACCTGACTATATTATTCATTTTGGTCACAGTGTTTGACATTAAAGTTTTTTGGCGTCAGCCTCAAGTGGCCATTTAAGGAACTACAATTTTGTTTGCCATGTTTACCCAGAATCTGAGTTTGCCGATTGCAAATCAGTATATTACATAAGGTAACTCAGTGGCATCTTTTCTTAGTCTGTCCCTGCTTCATAAAAGCCCAAGTCATACCTTGACGTGTTCAAGTGACCCATGCATTGTACTGTGGTGTCTGTAGCAGAAAGTATAATAAATGCCATGGATGCTATCTCCATTTGGGTGAATTTTGAGAACACTGTAGTGGATACATTTCATGCTCAGCATCCAGACACACAAATAAAACAGCAGACACAGCCTTTGTCTTGTTATTGATTCAAAACCCTGCACCCTGACCTTTGACAAGAAGCACGCCATCCAGCATAGCAGAGCTTCTTACCGTAATATCTGCTCATCTAAGTGGTACCATGAAAAATGGACACAATAAAGACAGTGAGAAACTCTTTGAACGGGTGCAAATGCTCGCTGCAGGGACTGTGCGACAGATTTCAAATTGTAATTCAAGCTTTGAACATTTATGAAATGCAAACAAGCAGGGGGTTTGCCCCTGGAAACATGAGCAGCTGGATAAGCCATCAATATTTTTCAGATCGCTGTCAAAAGCTAACCCAGATAAAAATGCAGTAGCTGTAATATGTGACTGATTAATTTGCTTATCGTTTCAGTGACAAAAGATTTTCTGCCTTGGGGTTTGGTGCCAGAATCCCTCCAAATTATGAGGTGAGTCTCATGCTCTCCCAGGTTTTCATTCATTCACCCTAAAGCTCCATTTTCTCTAATCCACCCTATTCCACTGACCTCCCCTTCACATGAACAGTATTATGTGTACTATATATTCATGTGCTCTTATCGAATCCTGGTATTTTCCGCTACCCTGGGACTTTATACGTCAAACAGGCTGATTTCCATGACCTATTTCGTGACACAATTTGTCACTCTGTCAAATTTTTCACATTTAAAACTAATTAGTGAGTTTATTTTTATTCATAAGCCCCTTGTCTTGAAATATCAACTTGTCTTGAGAAAATAACATATTCGGATGAAATAAAAGCCCTGTAGTGTTGATACTCAATTTACATAAGAATTCATGAGTGTGATTTGTTTAAGCAAATTGGACACTGAGAACCAAAAGCCTTCAGTGATTTTAAATAGAGCCCTGGAGAGACGTCTGACATGTGAAGAGAGGGGAACACAGAGAGAGAGAGAGAGAAAGAGGGAGGGAGGGGGAGAATGAGATAGATACATGCGCAGTTTAAGCATTTCTGTTGTTTGACCATCTCTAAAACCAGAACCTATGCTTAATGTAAGATTGGTATGTGTTGTGTGTTGGTGTGTGAAACACTAATTATTATCATTTCAATCATGCAAAGACATGTGGCTCAGTTAGTGAAAACTATTTAATTTTTGAATTTACCATGACAGTGACTGCCTTGCAGGAATCAAATTTACTTTAACTGCATGCTGTTGCCACATTGTGCTTGGTGGTGCAGGTGAATACTGATTAAGTCATTACACTAATCATGAACTGCATAGACGAACGCACAGGCTACACCCGTGTACAAGGTTGATGGACCTGGGCTTTGTCTCAGTGCGGATGTCATACACTTTTGTATAATTTATTATGCATTATGCACACAAATTATGATTGGGAACATAAGTACAAATAGAAATCAAATATGTTAATTTGTTAGCCAAAGATGCATCAGATAGTGAATTGTTGAATTAATGGGAAGCCTCACATTTGATTGCAATGAACATGGCATTTTGCATTTTATTCATTTAGTAAGTAATTTACATATCCTTACATATTATCCATTAAGAGCTTAAGGGAGGTTTTCTTATACCAAACTCTTGTGTGTTTGCCCAATTAGTACAGTTTGTTTGTTCCTGGTGTGAAAGCTGTCAGTCAATTTGTGGTGCACATTTAATAACCCTGATCACTCAGATGGTCAAAAGTAGATAAGCCTGTTTCTATCCCACTCTATGTACGTTGGAAGTTCATTAAAAAGTGGGTGTCAGCCGGTGCACCAAATCCCACTTTAATGAGCTCTTTGTAAAACTACAAAACTTAAATAACAATGACATAACAGTAACGGTCACATAACAATTTCCCATGAGGGATTAACAAGGTATTTCTGATTGTGTTTAACATAAAAAAAACAAATATAAGAAGCATTAAAGTGCGTCATGACTTGTTGTCAGGGATTTAATTTTTCAAGTGTCCTGCTGATTAAGGCTGAGGATCACCAAAATGCTCCAGCTAATGTGTTACCTGTCAGTCTGCATTACTCCTCTTGGTTTTGTCTGTTAATTAATTTAGATAAAAGTCTTTGACAGTGATTTGCCATCATAAACAACCAACTTCACAACTGCGATCAGCTCTAATGCACGCAACATCGCCTTTTCCTCAAAGAGTCCAGCCCTTCCAAACTAATCTAGAAAACATGGAAAAAACAAAAAATGCAGAAATCTGTTAAAATAATCAGAACTGACCTTTTTGAAGATGTAGGACCTTTTCATTCACAATGAGATATTTGACTATAACAATAAGTTTATATAACCTTTGATTCTTACGTTTGAGGAGTTTTGTTTTTTATGTACTACCTGTGCAAAGCTAAAAATAAAACAACAACAACAAAAAAACTGACACACTAACACTGAATAACTTTCTGTCATACATTTGCAGTGAAAGCACCTAATTACATCACCAATGCGTAATGATGCTCCATTTCACTGAAGTGTTGCTGTAAACCCTGCCAGTGGACCAGCCGGCGCATTAACAGAGCCTTACAGCTGCAACACCTAAATGGAAAGCAGCCATTATTAATGTTATTAGTTACACCTGTGTGTTTCCTGCTATTTCATGTGAAAAGCTCTGTCGGGGAAAAAGGCCTGTTAAGTGAAAAACAAAATAACAAACAACACACACTCCTCTCTTGCAGTATAGAAACTAAATGGTGTTCTGTAGGATTTAATTTTCCAGGGCTCTTCATATCATAGATATACACTGTCTGAATTCAGTCTTCAATTGACATTAAAGAAGAAAATGGCTTGAAAAAATAGCCAGCTGGAGAGGAGTCAGCTGTCACTGATCTGCATGACAGTTGGTGCTTGTGGGAAAAACTCTTTCTTTTGAGAGGCGGCATCAAGAGGGGTATTTCGGTTATGCCAGTTTTTAGATAAACAAAGTCAGTCTGACATTTGGATGGCAAGCGCAGACTATAAAGAAGATGGGTTGAAATCTCTTTTTTAGAAGCCAGATATTAAGCCTATAGTACATGCTCAATGTTCATTACTGGATAGTATGAAGAAGCAGTGATTCAGGATATTTACCTTTTCTTCCTTCACTATTTATTTAAGATGGCCATTTTAAATGTAGTTCACACAAACTAGTGCATCACATAGCCAAGTCTCGCTGTAAAACACTCTGACAATAAAAGTAAATCTATGCACTCACTTCACAGGTTCTAAAAGTTTATTTCTCCAGCTGGCTATTTTTTGGCTATTTTTTTTTGCTTCTCCCGCTTTCCCTTTCGGCCATGTGTATGTATTATTTGAACTAAGATGAAGTGTGATGATGATGATTTAAATTGACATGCCCGAAATAAACAAATTGATTGATTGATTGATTCTCACCTGTGTTTCACAATTTTGCAATTCTCTGTCTGCAGGTGTCTCATGACTTTGCTATTAATTTCAACCCGGAGGATGACGAATGTGAAGGTGAGGAAAGACTTTGCACAATCAGCTTCCTTGAGAAATGCATCTCTGATGATGATAGTAGATTTGATACACAACTTTTGAGTAAATCAACACACACATATGGAATCCAATTCCTCACTACCCATTTTTGTGAGTATTCTTGTGTTGGTCATTCAAGATTCAGACAGTAGTTTTTGTCTTTTTATCTCATAATTGATCATTTGTAAAAAATGTATGTAAACAAGCCCAAATCTAAAAATCTCAATCTTTATTCTGTGTGAGGCAGAAAACACACTCAGGCCACTTATAATTCATTGTCAGGCTGCTGTGAATGGTTCAATTGACTGCGCCTTAGTGGCTTATTTACAGCTCATTCAAGTGAAGATAAATCTATTCATATCTCATTCATTTTCCTCTGTGCTATCTTTGATCAGGCATCCAAGGGGTGGTTGAGGCCTACCAGAACTGCCTTCCTAAGATCCAGTTGTACGGTCCGACCAATGTTTCTCCCATCATTAACAGGATAGCCAAACTGGCAGCAGGCGACGGGAACATTAAAGATGCGTCTGTGAGTGTCTGTTTCCACTCTATTAGAAGTCTATGGATGTAATACAGGCTTTGTTGTTGTGCCTTCCCTACTGAGTTCCCCAAGTGAGCAGCCTCTGGTTCACCTCACTGTTTACAGTAATGATTCCCTATGGTACTGAAGAAGATGGGGCCTATTATAGAATGAATTAGTTCAGATTAAAGTCATACAGCACCATAATGGACAGTAAGAACATTTATTTTGTTCATCTGAAATCACCCAGGTACACAGACATTTTGTTGCATCGACTGTTGTCTAATTATTTACTCCTCGATGTCAGTCCCTCTTTCATCTCAAAATGAGCTTCTGAAAACAATTAAAACATTTTCAAGACACAGATTAGAAATGCACAGCAACACACAAATACAGTCGGACTGACAGGATTAATCAAAAATGATGATAACATTGTTACATTGTGTTGTGCCATGTTTATATTCTACTGTACTGCTGATATTAATTGCATACATACACATACATGCATGCACACATGATGTCTCATTCTGTGGTGTGAGATCTTGTTACTCTGTCTTTATCTGTTCTTGATTCCCTTGTTGTCTGTGTAACACTCTAACACTTTAAAGTGCCATACACACATAATCTTTTACACTCAGTGGAGGCTGTAAAATTATCTAAGACAGCATGAAAGGCCTACTTCAGACCAGAGCACACAGAGGTGTCCTTGCCTACAACCACACGTTGGTGTTAAAATGGGTTATTGTTGCTTTGGATTAATTTGCACTGAATGCTCTTATCTTCTTCCAGCGGTACCACATCCTGCTCATCCTCACGGATGGGGTAGTGACAGACATGGCAGACACACGTGAAGCCATTGTACGAGCCTCCTACCAGCCTCTCTCCATAATCATTGTTGGTGTGGGTAATGCAGACTTCACAGACATGCAGATTTTGGATGGAGACGATGGAGTCCTACGCTCACCAAAGGGTGAACCGGTCCTCCGGGACATTGTGCAATTTGTGCCCTTCAGAGACTTCAAAACGGTCAGTTCTTTTCCTCCATCTGTCAATCTTTACTTGTTGACGTTCTTTTCCAATCTCAGCCCTCTGACTGCTGTGCTGGTGATGCACATGCACATTATTTTTTATTTATTTATTTATTTATTTTAATATATCATGTCCCCTACCCTTGATATTTAAAAGAGCAAACGGGCAGCTTTTGATGGCTTTGCCAGTGCTGCAGATGGGCATCATGAGCTGGAAGAGATCCAGAAATGTACTCACACAAGAATGTATTTTTAATGTAGCAATTTGCAGCCAGTGACATTTCAGCTCTACATATATGCATCTACGCATCTATACATCCCACTATCTACGTATGTCTGTTGTGGACTAGATGTCTATAAACAAAAATAATACTGTTTCAGTGCATAATTTCTTTACACACATTTGCGTGGTGGATAAATGAGTGGAGACAAAGAACAACTGCAGATACATCTAAACAAAGACCAATGTGATTAGACGATGAGAGCAGAGTGTGTGAATAATATGCTGTAAACTTTACAGTTTCAAACTAGTTGAACATTGATGCAAGATGTTGAACTGACAAATTTGAAACTGTTTTCATCCCTTCAGTAGAGTTACTGGATCTTGGAAAATCTAAGTGGAGCACCGAGGCTGTTCTTGCAGTTTATGGGGGTCCAATACTTTATGTTGGTTTATCTACTGGAGTTTCAACTAGATGACTCATCTAGACTCAACCCAGAAATTGCACATCACACTTATTAAAAGAGTTTTATGACCCTGCAAATAATATTTAAAATATGCTTTAATGGCTGCAGATATCTTTTTTTTTTTTTTTACTGAAAGACGTATTATTAACTTTTATGTAGCTTGTAAGATCAAAGAGAGAAGATATTTATGCCCGAGTCTGGAGCAGAACATTTTCTCTCTAATACAATGTCTGACACTGACATACCTCTTTTAATTTCTCTGTTAACATCTTCCGTAATGCCCCACACTGGACGATGCTCTGTATCTCAGATTAAAACAATATTTAACAGTTGTTGTGACAACTGCTGTTGATCTCTGTCCCTCTTATAGGCTTCACCTGCAGCCCTGGCCAAATGCGTTCTGGCAGAGGTGCCTAAACAAGTAGTGGAGTACTACAGTCATAAGGCCATCTCCCCCATGTGTCCGCTGAGGGACTTACACACGCCGATCCTCACCCCAGTCGCCACCACCCCAACAGAATAATGACCCACCAGGTCCGTGGGAACCAAGCTTTGACCACAGCACCAGTCCAGTCCGGCAAACCGAGAGGGAGAGAGAGCGCATGCCTCGCTACTTTGGACAAGAACTGAAGAGGAAAAATCTTCCTACATGTATTGTTACTCATTTAATTCATTTTTCACGCCTAGCAAAGTGTTTACACAAGGACAGTACGGCTGGGACTGTGGCTCATATTGCTCTGCTCAGTGTGGATCCAGCACTTCTCCCTGGCTGTGCATATTGACCATCCAGCTGTTTCAGCATCATGAGCCCTGAAGGATTATGTTTTTTTTCCTCTTTCCCCTAATCTTTATGCATGCGGGCCAATCCCTCAGCGCTGATCCATCGACTGGATGCAGGCTCATTATCCCTCTCTGTCCATGAAATTCAGCACCTCAACTATGTGTTACAGTGTTCCTTATCTAAAGATCATGTTAAAGATTTACTGTAAAGTATGTTGCAATCAGGATTCGATTGCTCAGCTTGAACATGTTGACAATACTTAATTAAAATGTTATAAATGAATCACAGGAAGTGTAAAGGAGACATGCTGCCTAACCTACAGTATAATGACATTCACCTTTCTTCATATATCCTGTAAGTCTGTCTGGCTGCAGAGTTGGTATTTCGGATCACGGACATTTTCTCGAGAGATGCACAGATTACAATTTAAAATCAACCTGCTGTTGACATTGGAATAGGACCCTTATTATCTGGGGTTATCTCAAAAAGCAAGTAGTGTTGATTGTGTTTGGCAGTTAACAGGAAGAGGTTGCTATATTAGTCTACTCTGCATAGAATAATTAGCAAAATAACAATAATTAATTCCCCATTAATCAGTCCCTCTTAAAAAAAAACAGGTGCGAAAACAACAAGCAATGGGAATGTCTTTGTTTAGTTCTGACGTGTCCTCGGCTCAGACCTGTTTACCTTGTACATCTGTGAAACTTTAAGAGACATAATAACTTTAAACAATGTGTGATATTTGCTGTAGCTTGAGAGTCGTGTATGCTTTTTTTTCAGTTACAGCCAACGAAACACAACAAGACAGGAATAGGTCGTCAGCTTGCCGGTTGAAAATGAAGATGTGTTTGGGGTTGCTGTACAATAACAGAGGGTTGTAAACTGCTGCCTTCTCTGAGGTTAGCTGTGAACAAAGCTGGGATAACATTTCTCTCTAAGAGAAGATGAATGATGGCATCCTATTTTTTGCTCCTTTGTCGAGTGGCTATGGTATAAGCTGGGAAAACCATGCTTCATTGCCAGGTGAACCCTTTTTTTCCTCTGATTTGTCCACTATTGTTGTCATCACTAAGCCAGTCGTCACGTAGGTAGGTAGTAGCATTCTTCATGTCCCTGCAGTATATTTCAGTATTTTTTCCTGCTGCTTTTTACATGGCAGTTATAATTCTACTCAGTTTTTCACAAGGACTTTGACTGGAGAAGATAAATAGAGATTAGATCAACTCAGAGCACAAAGCCGACCACAGTGAGGGCTGAGACGCACAGTAACACAGTCTGGAAGGTTCAATTATTAAAAATCTAAACAGCTGTATCATCATTGCCAAATTATTTACAGATTTCCTACCATATAATTAGCATAACGTGTTGCTCATCATTCCATACATGCGAACCCGCTGAATCTGTTAATTTCTTTCCACAAGTAGGTAATTCATGCCTGAAAAATCATTATTTACTGGAACAGATGCATTTGATTTTTTTTCTGCTGTTCCATTAAGCTTCACAATACTCATCATATTCAAAAAGCTGTAACCTTCACTTTCACTTACCTTGCCACATTGTCTTCATAGTGTTCAGAGTGCAGCCTGTAACAGATTGTGGGCTCAGTATTTTTCAAAGGAGCCTGTTCATGCCACACAAAGAGAACGAGAAGTTCTTGCTCAGCAGTGCAAATGTGCTGTTTGAGATGCTGTCTTGTTTTTGCTGTAAATAGCTGTATGAACTAGCACCTAACTAACCAAGAGAGGAGAGACGAGTCAAGTCAAATGAACATTACATTGTATTGCATTTTCAGTGAGCGTGCAAGAAGTCAACTGAACAAGAAAGTGAAAGAATATTGGATAGATTGAATGTTTTTACAGTTTTTCAAACTGCATTCTCCTCCATTTAAAGTTGTTTTTTTAATCACTTATGCAAGAAAACCTTAACCACCCCTCAGCCCAGTACTCAAGCGGACTGAATGGCTTGTTATCAAGTATCTCTAAAAGCATATTTCAAAACATTTCTGTGGTTTGAATCAAATATGAATCCTACAAAGTCTCTCAGAGCTAAACAAATTCTTTACTGTAATTTGTTTTCTTGTCTTTTTGATTGCATTATGCAAAAAGATATTCCACTGTTTTACAGAAATACACTTTTTAGACGCAAAGAATGAGTAACATCCTCTAAAAGTGGGACCTGTCATTAATAAAGCTCAAGACTTGCAGGTCTTCAGCAGAGGTCTGACTGAACCACATCAGCAACAGAAATGCTCCACTCTCACCTTACACCATAAGCATTTTGGGATTTGGCTAAATTAGTTCATGATTGACTGTATGTTCTAGTAATGACTATATTTTGTGTATTTAGTTAGTGTTTCTGAATCTATCCTAAATGGTGTAATTGTGCATCTGAATTGTGACTCATTCTCTTGGCGAGAATGCAAGCTAATGCTGCCATTAAATCTATAGAAAGAATATCTAGTCTTTGCAGCCACTCTAACAGACACACATACACACATACTCACACACTTCCATCCTCAAGCTACAAATATTAATCTGACTTTGATTTGTCCTCTAGAGCTTCAGCAGCTTTCCCCAGATACAGATATTGACTTCTCATGAATGCTCCGTCAACACAGCCAGCTCTGCTGTTGGCTGCTCTCTGAACTCCCTTGAAGATCACAACTTCTGAGGTTTCTTCTGTCACTGTGGATCACAGGATGAGGCCTATTGATTCAGCAGCTAGGGCCTAGATTTGGAGCCATACACAGTTACTCCTGCGTTATGGAGGGACTTTGGTCTCACGACTGAAGCTTGCCTCCACGTGGCTGGTTTACAACAGGGAGAAAATGGATGAGAAAAAATAAGAAATACTCTACTAGGATAAACAGAATTTGACATACATTCACTTTTAAAAATGTTAGTATGTTATCAAAATATTCAAAGTGTGACCAAAAAAAGTTTCCATTCTGAGACAATAATTACTTTTACAAAAAGTGAAGCCATGGTTTCCCATAAACCTCCAGTGTCTACTTATTCAGACAAAAGACGGGACAAGCAGATATCAGCTGAGATAGTGTATCTGTTGCCTGAGGGCAAACCAGCACACACACTGATATCTTAAAAAGGCACGGGCACTTCTTGCTTGATTCGTGCCTTGGCAATTCACTCCCTGTCCCCCATTACCTGGATCACTTTGTTGCTACTCTGCCTCAGGTTATGAGCTGCACCAGCTCAAATGGTTCATTACCCTGTACTCTTAACATTTTTATGAAATCTGATTTTGCAATTGAGAGATGACTGACCTCAGAGCAGTCACAGTTTTATTCCTTACCATGTTATGTAATCATTTTTCCATTTATTATATTGTTTTTCTTCAAATACAGATACAATGAGCCATGCTCCTCTGGGGTTATCTGAATCACACAATATATAAGATGTTTAATGATAACATATAATGTGATGCATGGGTCTTTACTACCTTATGTGCTCCAAACTAATTTGTCTTTGCATCTCCTTTGAAAATTATTTTCTAATTATTATCTTTTTTTTTGTTTAGCAATCAACCATGTATAAAATGCCAAAAATATTTAAATATATCATTGTGTACTTGTGCGCAAGAGCTAGCTGAGCCATGTGACGTCATCACTTTAAGCAGCCTCATAACAATAACACATTCATGTCTTAATGGGAGCCCATTCTTAGTGTGACAGTGGTGCAGAAAACAGCGAGCTGAAAGACTGGAGACAATAAGACCACAGTTCATGTGACCATCTTGCACTGTGGATTAAAACAAAGCACGGAAGAATCCACTGAGCTTCTCATTTCCCCTTATCTATATGTGCACCATTGTCAGACAAAATTAACAAGTTATGGGTTTTACACCAAACTAATATATTTGAAATTTCACACACTCACTCTCTCTCTCTCTCTCTCTCTCTCTCTCTCACACACACACAAACACACACTGTTAATCAGAAGGTTTACAGCTCAAAAACCCTAATATGCAACTGGTGTAACTGCAGGCCGTGTGGGTGAGAAGCAACCCATGCATCATTGGTAAATATTTGATTTCTTAAAAAGGAATAAAGGGATTTATTGCATGCTTACTTTAATTGTTAAGATGTGCTGTGCAGTCATTCCTTTGGATTGTATGATATGCTAATATGCAAGCCTGCATTTGCACAACCCTCTGTTCTTGTAGTTTACGCTCTCTTACGCCTGTCTTGCACTTAGGTAAATAAATCTGATCATTTAACTGAAACTGTCTTGGTGATTTGTTACCACATCGAATTAAGTTTTGTTTATTTTCTACAGCATGAAACACAACCTTATTTGTCATCTTTTTTCCCAGATCCTGTCCGCTTACTAAACATTTTCTCAGTGCACACCACACACTGAACAGGAAGGATGAAAAGAAATGAGAGAATAGTATTCATATGCCTGATGAAATGTAGGTTATGCGATCATGTACATGCTTGCCCTGTGTGGTTTGGCTTCTGGTGCTGTGAGCACTCGCTGCATGGGGAAGAGGGACAGAACCTACTCTTTAATTCCATCAGACAGCTCCTTTCTTTTAACGGCTATTGTTGAGTGCACTGAATAACGGTTGTTTCCATGGTGACACCTACTTGTGGGGAGACATAGACCTTCATTTTTGTCTGATTCAGGGATAAAGATGCAGGATGTGGTGAGGAGGCCATCTGAACGTTATTATGAAAAGGAGGAGGCTTTGATTGTGATTGGTGTCCTTCGCAAGGCCTCTGAATGTCCAGCGTGACTGTGAGCTCTGCGTTCAATAGGAACGCTTCCTCTTCCTCTCTCTCTCAGACCCTTTTTGGGGCTGGCTGACTGATTTATAGCCACAATTAAAGAACGCTCACCGCCGCTTAACAGTCACAGGCAATAAAATCAACAGCAGGCATGCACCCTTGGACAAGGTATCGTTGTTTAGTGGAATCAGCTCATTGCCTCCATGTTATCAGATTAACTTTAGTGCCTTTAAACTCAGCTGGGCTTCCCTAACACTGGTACTGCTGGGAGGTCTAGCTGGAGGCGCTGTACAAACAGGAAGGACAGAGGACTCATCGCTTTTATTCTCAGTGGCTGGTTGCCTATACCGCCTGCCTGTAATGAGGAAATGACTAATAAGAGATAGAGAATGGGAAATCTCAGTAGTAATTAGCTGTCTCCTCCTTACCTCGAGGGAACAGAACACACCTTTGAAATGCTTCCAGCAAGCTCCTCTGATGTTGTCTCTCACATGATTTCTATACCCCAGCCACCCAGCACATGCATGTATATATACACACAAACACGCTTTGAAGAAGGAAGTCAAGTTGTGAATAGATCCCAAATAAATGAGGATGCTTTCGAGACAAGATCCTTGGCGAGCGGCGCTATTTTACATATGCAGCTCATTACAAAAAGGAAAAGTACTCATAAACTATACATTTCCTCTGTAATAAACATGTTACGAGTGTTATGCAGTGGCCCCAGTCACCAGCAGCTTTCTCTGCAACCTTGGTCGGTCATGCATGCAGAGAGCTTGATTGAAGTGAGTCTATTGAAATGCGTCAATAGATGAGTCATCTTGAATCAAGATTTAGACACAATGACGAGAGAATGAAGAGAAGACACAGCTCAACAGTGGACTCGCTAAATGAAGGGGCTCTAGTTGTGAATTTTAGTTGAGTTACATTGACCCCTGTGGAAAATGCCAAGCAATGACATATCATAGCATTAGTATCACACTCTCCTGCTCCTTCATACACACACACACACACACACACATTTCAATTTTCACATTCATTTTGTATTCTAACTTAGTCATTGTCACAGCTTGTGAGAAAAAAAACAACCTTCACTATTGGCCTTCAATATGAGTTTTCAAATAACGTGCATCATAACATTGGAGGAAATTAAAAATAAAAAAAGGAGAAGACTAAGGATCTACAGCCAATGTCTTTGAGACAAAGCAGTTTTCACAGCCTTGAGATAAACGCCAACGTCAGCACGATGATCACTCACAGTGACAAGTGATGTTTACCATGTTTACCTTCTTTATTTAGTGTGATAGCATGATAAATTTGCTAATTAGAACTAAACTGAAAATACATCTGAAGCTAAAGGTTTATCAGTAGTTTATTATGCAACTAAAAATTGACAAAATAATAAATTACATTATTATATCATTTCACCACAATCCAATTCTTCCTCTGGGAACCATGATTGTGTGCACAACATTTCTTAGGCATCCAAATTTTGTTGAGATTTTTCGGTATTAACTTTTCCAACATTAGATCCATGACTGAAAATGATATAGTAACCTGTGATCCGTTTGCAAGAGAAGATTTGAGTGGTTGTGAGACTTAATATAATGGATATCATCATTAATTGTTCAATTTTATGTCAAAACAGAACAAATTTCAAGACTGAGCAGCTTTCCACGGTGATTTACTGTCGATTCCTTAAGAAATATTCAATCTCTCCTCTGGAAATGAGTCCAGCACCTCTCTGCAGAACAATTAACAGCCTTCCCAGACTACAAGACATTCAGATGAGGCTCAGCGACTCTGTGCCACAGACCCAGGCTCCCATGTCTGTGCATCTGACACCCACAGATATAGTAATTTAATTAGGCTCTGGACTGTCTTGTTGACCAGCTGGACTGCTCTTGGCTCCCCACAGTAGTCCTCGTGCTACATCAAATTGTCTCCCATAACTGCACAGCTTTAACTGTGTGGCTGCTTCACTGACAAAACCTCCCACTCTCCTTGACCCACCACTCGTGTCCACCTGTGAGCATCTTTCATGCAGTGAAGCCACAGAACTTGGTGTAATTAGTACAGATAGCAAGCTGACATCCTAGCATGTGGATCTGACACCTATCTAATGGCAGGATTTTCTGTGTTTCATTTACATCGCCAGTGCTTATCTCCTATTTATGATGCAACAAAGCAGCCAGAAGGTCTGTGTTTGAGACACCATCATTATTCATTATTCGTGGGGACAGAAGGCAGTGAGAGGTTAGAAGAATACAGTACAGATGCCCGTTAAAGATGTAATCAATAACTTTTCATAGTTAAAAAAAAAAAAAAAGAAAACCTCTATTTTATGCCATCTGCTTGGTTGAGTTTTGTTAAGACTGGCACATTTAACTGTGGTTAGATGTGTTTATGTGTTGCCTGCTATTTAGTCTCATTGCTGTGGGCAGCAGCTTGCAAAAGCTCTGGCAAGAGAACTTGTTCAAACCACACAGAATTAATCACATCAAATCCAATATTCACTTTCTTTAAGCTCAGATTTTGGTCTCTACCAACTTCTTAGTTAAATAGTCTGAGTCTTTAAACTCTTAATGCTCCACTATATTCTGTATCTCCTTATTGATGCCAAGCTGTTAGCTCGAGAACAGTGAAAAGACTAAAACTGCAATGTAACCACAGCTTAAAGCTCCAAAACACTGAGGGGAACTTAAGGTTCTGGTGATAAATCTCTGTAAGTTCATCACTACAAGAGACCCCCCTCTCCCATTGCCATTTGACCATTTGTTAATATAAAATATTGATTATAGCTGTTGCGAAGACAATCAAATCACTGTAACAGCATAAATAAGATGAATATGTTATTGCTGAACCGATTAGCACTCTGCACATGTGCTTACGCCTCGGGCAGGGTTATGATTAGGCATTAGTATCATTTTGTCATGAGTCAAACATGTTTTTCCGTGGCTAATGATGTCATCCACAATATGTAGGCACTAACAGAGCAGCCATGAAGATACAGCACCTGCTACTGAGTCAGTAAAGCAGAATAACTCACATGGAAACATAATACAATCCAGGAGGGACATTTTTTCCCTTTGACTCTTCTCATATGGTACGAGATGCGTCCTGTGCTGGTAGGTATAGCAACACATCATACAATATCATGTTCAAAGAATAATTTATACACTGAATAAAAAAAGAGACTTGTTATAATATTGTGTAATATCTGTATGTGGGTGGCTAGAGGATGTAGCTAATGCAATGCAACAATGAGTCTTTAGAGACTTTGCAAATTTTCTAGTGCATGGTTATGATTGGCAATTACGTGTTAACCAGGTTAAATGGGCTTGTGTATGCACTTATGCTAACCGTGGGAGTCAGCATTAGGATTGTACAGTTGTGCACATTTTCGCAGTGATTAGGATTCATTAAATGGGACTGTGAGTTGGTGCTGGCATCCAGCATTCAGCTCTAATGATGAATGATGATGAGAGTACACCGAACAAATTGTCATGTGCAATTTTCTCTCAAATCTAATTTGTATGTGACCTCATATGAGTTTGGTTAAATATATGGTGAAACCGCTAACTCATCATGCCATGGATGTATAATATCTGAACATGTCTGCAATACAGAGAAACAATTCATCGGCACTGGTAATAATATCCTCCATCCTCTTTAGTTGGGTTTTAATTTGTCTCATTCCCCCAGATAAGTGGACGACAGACAGTGTGCGACCTCATGCAGACATTTCCAGCTCCACTAGAGATTAATAAATCTGTCAGCCACAAAAAAAAAATGTCACCAGTGTCAGCTCCTCTGGATAAAAGAGAGATAGCCCTTTATGACACACTAACAGTCACATTGTACTCCCTGTCTTGACACATTTAACTGTGGCATTCAGTGAATAATGAAGATAAAGCTTCACCAGAAGGTAAATAACATAATAGAAACATAATGAGGAAATGTTTATGCATAGTTTATGCATATGTCAATAAAAGGTTCACTGACACCTTGTTCAATTGGTTTTCTGCTAAAATATCCAATCATATAGCTATGATATCCACGTCTATTGACACTATTAATCTTATGTTTGGGATCAGAGGCACTTAACAATATAAGTTTTCATCGTCATACAGGAATTATTTGCAAGGATTTGAGATTTTTTTTTTTTTTTTTACAAGACTCACTCAAAAAAGACAAGGGTTGCCCTTGTCAGTCTGTCCTCAGACACAATGATTTTTAAAGGAGAGACAGATTTATACAACTTTATACAACTCTATACAACGATTATAAAAGTAATGTTGTGAATAAACTTACATTACTTTACAGAAGTCACAACTGTTGCCGTCTTATCAGAAAATGACATCTCTCATGAACTAAAATGCTTTCAGCAAAAGAAAAAAGGGCAGTGTGCATCTGTGATTTAGCACAAACCAGCCACAGACAATACAAAACTTTCTATTGTTACTGAATGAATCATATCATACATGTATATTTCAAAATGAGCATAACATAAAAGATAATTAAAAATAATTGTATTCAATTCTAAATCTCTCATGCTGAGGTATTTTGTTATCTAAGCTCTTCCTTGTCCCGGAGGCCTGGATTGACCCTCTCAGGTCACATTGTGATGCAAGATCCTCTCTATTTATTGATCTCAAGTTGTTTTTACAAGAAGGCGCCAATCATTACCATGATGAAATGAGTCACGCAACTTAACTATAAGGCTATTGTGTGCTGGGATTGTATTTTTGAGCACTTTTGAATTAACTGAAGATAAACTGATGTTATTTTAGCAAAACTTTCTCTGACTTTGACTGACTGCTTTTTCATCAGTCTCTCTGTGATTTTCAATGTTGATTATCTGACCAGACTCATTAAACAGTTTTCTAGTGAATGTCTGTCATAGACAGTTGAGGCTGGATAATGAGAGAAATAACATCACTTCAATTCAAGTTTGAAGAATTAGCAATTGTATTTGGGCTGATTTAACAAAAACTTAAAGCATCTCTTTCTGTTTGGAGTGTAACTGAATATGGTGAGTGGATTTTAGCAGCTGTTGTTAACAGACACCTGTCACATAAACAGTTAATTTAACCAGCTTTAGAAGGATTATCAATGTCAAGAAGAGGTCAAGAAGATGTGATTACATCTTCATCACTGGTCTCTCTCTCTGTCAATCAGTCAATCAGTCTAATCAATACCCTAAGCCACATTTTAAAAGACACAGTTTAATGAATTGATGCTTTTAAACAGAGCAGAACCAAAATGGCTTTTTGGCTGTTCCTGGTTGTGTCATTGGTGATAGCTGTGTTTTGTATATTTAATACTTCAACAGTGAAACCCTAATGTGTTGCAAACCATTGTCTTTGTTTTTGAATAAGTGAACAAATTATAACCTCACTGCCTCTGTAGAAGATAAATGGACTTAATTTCGTCCAATGCTCAGCCTCCATGGCCACATTTCCCAGCCAGCAAAAGCATTGAACTAACTACAAGGACAGAGAGATGTAGAAATATAGATATGAGTAATGTGTTGCATTTAATGTAATATGAATACTCCCACAAATAACTACTTAAATTATTATTATTGTTTAAACTTGAGCATTTATCAGTATTTTATTTAAACCCAGAATCTATAAAGTCAAGTCTATGGCAGGAAAACACATAAAAGGACCACCACGGTTAAAATAGTCACACACACAGACATGCTGTGAAAACAGAGCAGCGGTTTCTGGCATAACCACACCCATTTAGCAGATGCAATAGAGAGGTAAAACACCACAGCGGGCCAAAACCACAGCAACACTTGCAGAACAGAATGACTACATAGTTGGATCACATGTTGCGTCCTTTATCAGGTTCATCCTCCTCACCAACATAAACAGGAGATAAAAGGGGATAATTGTCTCTAACCTAACCCTGAGAGAGCTTGTTTTCCCAGGGTCTGCACATTACTGTATTTACAAAACCAATAAATCACCAGATGTTGGAATCCTCAGTCTGTTCTATGTTTGTCTACGTAAAACAATGTATCAAAAAATAGAAAGAAAGACAGGAAACAAAATGGTTTACAAAAAAAAATTACAAGCCTGGAGTCTGTTACCGGATGTGAACTGAACTCTGACTTTAATTGTTCATTTATAAATTCTACCTGTTAAATGATCACAGGCTATTTAAAAAGAAAAAATGTAATTTCATAACTTTTTCCATGACTTTGGCCATTCTGAAAACTGACATTTTCTTTTTATTGATCTTAATCAAACTCATGAGCTAAAAACACTTACACTGATGTAATACGTGGTGAAAAAGTCCATGTCCAGTCTCCATCCAAGCATGTAAAGAGGAAAAGCCTATTAAAGACAAGAGTTGATCTTGGTCATAACAGCGTGAATGTAATTGAACATTATTATGAGCGCGGGCAGAGGTTCTTCATTGTTCTGCTGACCTTTTTTGATTAAAATTATGACGGCAGTCTCTTTTACTGGCAGCTTTTGTGACGGTATAATCAACCTTTTGTCCTATTGTCACCTATTGTACCAAGCAGGTTTCATTACTGGACTTAAACTTTTATGACGCCTGCACAGGCTATTCTGTTTAATTAAAAGTGGAGCTGTGCCACAATACTGGGTAAAAGTCAAGAGATAGTTAAGATAACACTTTGGAAAATGCTTTGGGTAATTCACATTAAAGCACAGAGACAAGCCTAGAGGTAAGACAACAGATAAAACCCTGTTTCAATTAAATTACTAAAAGTCACATATGAAATTACAGGAATTATATAAATTATTGAAATTCCTCAGATCATATAAATGACTGTCCAAATACTGTGTTGAAGAAATCCATGTGTATAGGATAAACAGTGTGAGGATATAGGTATAATAATAATATAATAACATACACAGTGCAGTTGTATTGGGTTTCATTTGACTGTACAGGTGTGCTGAATGATGTGGCCATTGATTGTACTTTAAAGTTTAATGTATACTGTCTCATCAATTATATGGATTTACATGTATCAATTTCATAGTAAGATCCCTTTGTTTAATCTTTTGACAAGTTGTCAAGGCTGCACTTTCTAAAACTAAGAGTCAGAACATGTGCAAAACATTAGTGAGACAAATGCTCCTCACCAGACAGTTACTTGTATTTATTTTGTGCTGTCCACAAGACAGAGTAGTCAGTCCTGTCCAAGCACATCCATCGTGGTTGTAATGCATTGCAAACATTTTCCCCCCAAATGTCCCTGAGCAATGTTGGAGGGGAATTTCAAAACAGCACATTCTGTTTTAATGGCCACTGACGGTATCTGCCTCTAACTGCACAGAGGTGTCATCTATCACAACTGACAAATTGGATAAATACATCTGTCATGACTTTTTCTGTGGAAGACACCAAACGATAGCATCTCTTAATCACATTTCCTCACTCTACTGCAGGAGATACCAACAGTTATTGTTGCTACAAAACATTTTCAAAGGGCTTTTGAAAAAAAGAAAAGTGTCATTGTATGAAATTATATTCCAAAACATCGAGACAGAAATCTATATTTGTACATCAGCTGTGAATTCAGCATATCATACCCAACATAAATTCAGTTTTTGATGAAACAATCTCACCTCATAGTCCATTCAGTAGCTGTTCTGAAGCTTTCGATCATATAACAGCAGCAGCTGGAGTTTGTCCAAATATCGTCATAGGACGTCTCACTCATGCCGGGTTAAAAGTAGAGTATCAAAGTTTATTCCTCACACCAGAAACAGCAATTGACAAAACCAACCAAGGCAAAAACAAAACAAAACAAAACTGTTTGTCACAAATGATCAATCACATCGGATTGTTTTACCAACTGCTGTTTCCAAGGTCAAGATTGAACAAATAAAATGAATCCTAAATTTAATGTTATCAAAGCAGGTCCAGCAAAGATATCTGCAAAAATATCTGCCAGTTTATTTGGATTTTTAATTGAGATTTTAATTGTTCTGTCCAACTACATTTAATTGAATCTGCTAAATTACAATATAAACCTGCTGGACTTGAAATTCTCCTGTCATTCATTCTTTAAATATAGTATGGTGTACTTTTAAAGGGTTTGACTAAATTAGTGTGGAAGCAAATAAGATCAAACCAGTCGTCTTGTATTTACTTGGAAATTTAAGTCAATGCATTAAATAAATCTCAAATATTAACTGAGTGGATTTAACACAGTGTTATTACAAGCCTTTCGCCAAGTGACATGCTTTTTGGATCAGTAGCACAGCTGGTCGCCATCTCTCACACAGTGCAAATCTAGCAGCAAAAATTCAGCCGCTGACAACATGAATGACACCTGTAACATTTTTTCTTCTTTGTCATTGTAATTACGCCTTTTATCAGCCTTGTAGTGAATTTCAATGAACCAAGGTGCACTCAACACAAGAAAAGGCTGTCCTGGGTCAGACCCACGGCCAGATCCTGTGCTATGTGAAAATGGTGTTGTGTTTCAGTTGTAGAGGGGTCTAATGTGTACGTCTGTAGACAGTATCATGTGGTGTCATTGACTGAAACTATAGAGGCAATATCTCCCGACGTGCAACGTGTGCAGTGCAGCTCACATCCTTTCGATTTTTTTGAAGGAGAACAGCAGAATGCAGGAAATAGCTAAATAGATTTCCCCTCATCATTTACCTGTGCAATTCTTCAGACAACTCGAACAGATGAGTGATGTTATTTGAGAAATAAAAGTGGGTTTGATAATGGAACTGTGTTTTACTTTTATGTCTCTCTATTAATCTTACTGTCATATTGTAAACTGTGTTGTGTAACTGGATGCTGTATGTTGATAAGATTGCTGGTGTTAAGATGTTTGCTTAATTAATTTCTACAGCTTGTCTTTTATTGAGCTGGGCCACTTCTTCAACTCAGTGTTAACCCTCTTTTCAGCATGAACACCAGTGCAGATTTATAATGCTAACAGCTATAAAGTGTCAAGGGAGGAGTGGGTGATGCACAGAAACAGTTAGTCCATTAGGGGTGTGATAATGGTTCGGTTGGTGCATTAAGTGTTTGCCCATGTGTAGCCTACATGTGGAAAACGTCAGAGCTTCATTTGGGACTGTCTGATGTGATTTACAGTAATACCATTGTCCCGTACCCCATCCCATATTAGCACTTATTGCTACAGTCATACTGTAGCTGTCTCACTGTTTTACAAGAACACAATTTCCTGATGTAGGAGCCTAAGTCACCATTTTAATTATAGATTAATCTGGAGGCCAGAGGGAGAGGTGAATATGCTTTGCGTCAACAAATAATTTCCCTTTACCCATGGTGATTCGTATATGCTGTACAGTAAATGTTAATATGCAGTTATTGCTTTGACTGCGCAAACACTGAGACATGATAATGCATTATGGGTCTGGAGTGTTTAAAGAAGAGTTAGGAGAAGAGTAAAATGGAGTTGGCTGAAAAGTGTTGTTGGCAGGTGGGTAAAATCCCTACAAATCTGTTTTTGAACATCTGGCACAGATTGATATTGGTCCTGCTCTTCAGTGTGTTGCAAGAGATTACAACTCAGATCATCAGCACATTGTATACTCAGCTGGCCTCCTCCACCATGGGGCGATCCAAATTTGCCAAAAAACTTTTTTAAAATGAACTTTTTAGCTTCACTGGCCGGCCGCGTGTCTCTAGGGTCAAGTGTAACGCTTTGGTCCACGCTGAAATATGGTAAATGCACTGCACTTACATAGAGCTTTTCTGGTTATCGACCACTCAAAGCGCTTTACAAAGGAAGCCACATTAACCAATTCATACACACAAACAGCCCTCTCTTTTACATGTAGAGCACTTCTGTCATTTACACACACTCATACACTGATAGGACAACAATCAGAGGCAATTTAAGGTTAAGTTATTGCCCAAGGACACTATGACAAGCTGCTCTACCTTCACCACAATCGCCTCTGTAATATAGAATAACTATCTATGACTTTTTCCTGACTTTTCTCCAGCACCTCTATGATGTTAATTTATGTCCCTACAAAACTGATGATATTTCCATCAGCCTTAGCTGCACTGTGTAGAGCTAATAAGCAAATATTTCCCTGTCATACTAAGATGGTGAACATGTTAAACATCCACATGTTAGCCTTGTTGTTGAGAGCATGTTAGTTAGCATGTTGAAGCTAACAAATGAAAGGCCACAATAGACCCTCAAATAGCTGCTAGCATGGTCATAGACTCCTGTTGAAAGTGATGGCTGCAGACAGCTCTTACCTTTTAAGTTAGGTGCTTTTAAACATTTGAGACACAGGCAAACTGCTCGAGCAAGAGGGTAAGCAGGAGATATGATGAAAAGCGAGATGTCCAGTTCTTCAATGACTTAGATCCAGATGTGCGTCACAAAGGTTTCCCTTGGGCATTGTGCTTGGAACAACTCTTTATCAGTCACCTGACACGCTTTAAGTGGCACTCTCAGGCCTTCAGTCACTGCTGCTCAGTTGTGCTTCATTGGGGACAATTTATAGATCAAATTTCTGCTTACTCTGTACAACCAATCAGCAGGGATTCAGTCTTATCTCAGTCAGCTTGGAGATGAAGACGACCGGTCCAGGCACTGAATTGCTGATGCAGTAGGTGTGAGATTTCTGCAGTTCCCCACATCCTGGATTAAGCGTCTGTGCTTTTGGTACTTACTCGCCGACAACTACCTTTGAATGACAACTACCTTTTCAAGCCTTTGACTTCCCCCATTTTGCCACTGTTATTTAATTTCAATTTTCTCAGCTCTCATTCCTTTTCATGGAATCAGGCTCTTGGTGTGGGTGTAGTGAAACATTGTCCCAGGAAAGGGTTTATGGTTTTGATGAGAAAATATGCACAACATCAAAGAGATGTGTGTTTTTTTTTTTAAAGGTAACAGCTATATGGGAAGTGAAATTGTAAAAGAACATGTGATGCACTTAAACCTTAGTAAAAAATTACCCACAAACTAAAGGAACCATGATGGTTATTCTCCACATTAAACACACCAAATGAGCATCTACTTTCCAATTTTTATAGAGCATTTCATTAACAGGGTGTGGGGCTGCTTCCCCCACACTCAATCTGTCTGCCTTTCAAGAAACAACTCTTTAAGAGCTGAATAAGCTGCAGGGTTTTTTTTGGCAGTCAAACTGTGCATTGGTCCGCTTGTTGATTCCTCTCAGTCTGTACAACAATGTTGTGATCAATAATGCCATTGATTCTCTACCATGTGGTGAAGAGCAGATGTGGCGCCAACTCAATATGCCTTGTACTGTCCGTCTCTTCTTTAACTATTCCCTGGCTTTTTTGACTGTTTGCAGATTAGGTGTCACTTTTAGTGGACAGACTGGCAATTTTCTGCAAGTGTGAGTGTGTAAATCCAAACTCCACCATCCAAGCAAACTGATCGGATGCAGCTTCACATATATTTGTTCATGTTTTTCTTGCAGGGTTTTTTTTTTTTCAAGCTATTTGCCAGGACACAGGCACATTGAATCTGAGTAAACAACTCAGAAGTCCAACCAAAAAACTGTGATGAAAATGTAAAATGGACTGCATTGCCTTTGACAAACAATGTGTTACACTGTTGAAATATTTAACACAGCAAAGTGCCTCCTGGTCAGACACTCTGTAAACAGTTGACTTAAAGCTCCAGGCTTCATCCTCCTGAACTCATAGCAGGTGTTTCTTAGAGTCTGAGTGGTCAATAACCTGCACAGTTCACACATGTGAAAAAAAAAAATCAGGTATCTCCTCTGTGTGAGATATTGCTAATTGTTTTGAGAGATTGCACTTTTTTTATTTCACTAATGAGCTGCAGATGTTACACAGTTCAGTGGAATCATGTAGTCAAATTACCTTCAAACATTATACTGTACTATTATCTTAAATGAGTATCACGGATAGTGTGGTTGCAGTATCTGCTCACACACCTTTGACAGTGACATTTTTTTTTTACTGTGTGCTGACAAACCATGTTAGAAAATATCTTCAGTATTTTCTTGATGTTTTGAACTGACACTCGTATGTCTAAATTTATATCTTGAACTCTTGTTTTCTTCTGACTGTGAAGCTGAAATACGATAAACAATATTCCACACTGGGTCACAGTGATACACTGTATGTATGTAGGCTACTATTATGTGTCCACTGACTTGATATTTAATTTTGGCAACAACAAGTTTGCATTACACATTTTTTGTTCCAGTGCATCATAAAAAGAAAATGAGATGTTTTGTGCATCTTTAGATTAATGTTCTGGTAACTTGAACAACCTCTTTCTGCAAAGGATGTAGACAACCCACTTGAAGCTTTCAAAGCTCCCGACAACATTAAAATATACTGGTAATGTAACAGAAGACTAAAAGCGACAAATTGTTCACAGTGATGGATCACATATCTCAAGCAAGTTTAATGTCTCTGCAAATTGGTTTAGTGTGGTGATGTGCTGAAAAGGATAATGGCTCTGTGGAGAGCAGGGAATCAATGTAAATGGGAAAACTTGGAAGAATGATGATATAGAATGGCAAGAAAACTAGTCAGAAGTAACATAAAGAATATGTCACATTTAGTTAACGCCTCATGTTGCTGTGTGATTGGTCTACACACCCTATGGCATCAGTGATCAATGTCCAGTATTCATGTGGCTCAGTGTTGTTGTATGTTGATCAGTGACAGAGTGTGAAGATGAATTTCCCTTATGGGACAATAAAGGCATTCTGTCTATCTATTCTATCTATCTATGAGCTGTGTTCATGCTCCATGTTTTGTATTCCACAACTGAAAGAAGGGAGAATTTATCAGCAGAAAACTAACCAAAGTTTCATAGTGAGATAACAACATTCAGATGGACACAGTCCCTCTGAGAGATAAAATGCTCTATCTTTTCTTTTTATCATTATTATTAATATGTATATGTTGTACCATTCATATTTATTTTACAAACAGGTTGTTTGAGGTCAAGGAGGAGTCACGGTGACAAAGCAGAAGCCAGCTGGGACAAGGCTGACCCACAGTCAGAGAGATCAGCAGCAACAGCCTGCTGTGAATAATAAAACGTCACAGTGGAAAGTTTTCTTAAAGGGATAGTTCACCCAAAATTCAAATTTATTATTTATCTACTCACTCTCATGTTGACTAAGGGCTGCGAGAATTTTCAGAGTCCTCCGTGCCTTCTCGGCGTTAAGGGGCGTCCGCGCAGCAGTATTTGTCCATATAATGGTTGTGAATGGTGCTCACTTTTCTTCGTCCAAAAAGACACACCAAAAAACATCCAAATACCTCTATACTGCTCGTCTGTAATGTCCCTCTTGTATTGAAGCCGAAAAAAAAAAAAAAAGTCTTTAAGCTTGTTTGTAGCGGAAGCTCCCAGTGTCTCAGTTCCCTGCTCTTCCTGTGTCAGTGCAAATTTTGCACTGACCGGCGGAACAATGTCTCATGTCAGGGCTTCAATACAAAAGGGACATTACAGACGAGCAGTATGGAGGTATTTGGATGTTTTTTGGTGTGTCTTTTTGGACGAAGAAAAGTGAGCCCCATTCACAACCATCATATGGACAAATACTGCTGCGCGGACACCCCGTAACTCCGAGAAGGCACGGAGGACTCTGAAAATTCTCCCAGCCCTTAGTCGACATGAGGGTGAGTAGATAATGAGTGAAATTTGAATTTTGGGTGAACTATCCCTTTAAGACCAATACATTTTCTGTTCATGTTGTCTGACGTGTGTTGTTTATTAGGAGGCATTAATAAGCATGAGCTGTGTTTCTCTGAAATTTCAACAGCCACACATATCCCTCAGAATTTAAAATGTTGTTTGATTGGTCAATCATTCAGTCAGAAGACATTGCTGCACAACCACAAAATTCAGTGGTGCAGGCATATTTTAAAAATTATCATATTTGAACTCCTTTCAATCATGTGTTACACTCCATATCCTTCGTCTCAATCAGCTACAAAGTCAAATCTTTGAAAGCAGAGATGGCTAAATCCTCCAAAATGTCATGTCAGTATAAGTGAAGGCGCGGTACCTTGAAATGAACACCTTTGATCTTCTGCGAGTTGCAGTGAGGTTTACCATCCTGCCATCAAAGAAGCCTTGCAAGTAAAAAATGTTTGAACTCGTGGATATGTCAATGAAAAGACATACTTTCATTGTTGACAGATTATTCATACAGTAATGAGTAATATTTCTGGTTTTTGCATCAAGTGTAGCAAAATGAACACAGGGACATCTGTCCTCGTACAAAGAATAATTACAGAGTAGTACATCATCCCTAGAGTATAATTGGAGGATAGAGTGTAAATGTTACATTTACGAAGACTGTAAATGTTAGAGGAACATTGACATTTGGGGAAATACGCTTATTTTGTGTAGGATTGATAAGAATTCCGTCTCTGTGCAGCATAACAAAGTTTACACCTGTTGAGCCATGTATTTCAATCCTTTTGCACCAACGTTGCTCTTAGCTTTGATTTTCCGTAACTTGCCACAGTTATTTATACGCATTTGCTGTGCAGTGATAACAAGTACAACATAAATAACCACTGGACATCACTTCGTCTTTTGAAATGAAAGGTAATGAAAGAAATGCTGAATGTGGTTTACAGAAGCAGGTGGGAGAAGAGGGGAGCATGGAGGTCGTCCTGACATTGACTCTGTTGGCTATTACCCAAGACTTCATACAGCACTTAAGACTATTTTATATTTATTTTATATTTTATATGATTCAGAGGTATAACCTGAATTTTTCTATGTTGCACATGTGAAAGAGGGTGACCATACGGGAACAATTTAGAAAAGACAAAATCCTTGGAATCCTTTTGAAGGCATTTTCTTCAATCCGTGTACACTGTAGCCTCTGTGAAAGTAGGCAGAGTTTTCATCAGAGAGACAACGCTGCACAGCAACCTCTGAAAGAATCAGAGACTGAATCACGCAGCCAAACATGGAAGACATGAAGGACAAGGCCAATAGCTAAAGGTCCTTGGGTGCCTACATGTTGCCCAGGAAGCTTAGAGACTGCAGGGTGGAAATGACTGCACGATAAAAAAAAAAGGAAAGTAAAAGGCTGAAACTGCAAAACACTGAGAACAACAAAAGAAGGGGATGCTATTTCCTACCAAGCTGGAGGGACTGGAAAGAAACCTGGACAAAGCCGGAGAAAGACACAAGGCCAAACCAAATCTCTGTAGAGGAGGAGGAGGCCCTTAAACATCATCAGAGAGATCTGAAATAGCCTCTATGTTCAGCATGAGAGTGTCATTAGATTAGGACACCCTCGAGAGACTGATATCTGAAGTATTTAACAAGTGGTGAAGTTTGGAATAAAGGCAAAAAAGAAACTTTAAGGAAAAAAATCAAAAAGCTGCTACAGAGCCTTGTAACTGGAGCTTAAACAACCTGAGGGCTGCAGAGCTCCCAGAGGACACAAACATGGTCAGAAAAAAAACAAGAGGAAGGATTTAAAACCCAAAGAGAGCATGAAAGGGGCAACAAATGATGGAGGAGATTGAAATCCTGCAGAAAAGCATCAAAATAGGATCTTAAAATTGAGGTAAAATTTTCTCATCCTGTCTAATCTCAAATCAGTCCTTCTTGAAATGTGTAGTTGAGCTTCAGCGAGGTCTGAAGGTCAGAGCGTGTGAGTTACAGCTTACAGAACTATAAGCCCCTGTCTGAAGACGTCCTCATGGCCTCTCTGAAGGATTCAGTGCAGAAAAAAATGTTGTGCACTTTCATGAACTTGAAGAAGTAAAAGGACAAGTAGCAGAGAAGAGTTTGGCAGCATTTCAAGCACTTGAAAAATGGAGACACTGGTAAAATGACAGCAAAATGGCCCATCCTCAACTAAGTGGAGTTGTTTTCTACACCACCATCTTTCAATAACCCTTGAAGTATTTTTCCCCCATAAAAAAAAACCATGAGGAAAAAATATCATATTAATATATTTGAAGGAGCGATAACAAACAAATCACACAATATAATACAAAATGTACATACTGAAATATAGGACTGGACTGGTGAGTTACTGATATTTTATTTAGTTGTTATTTTTGTATGAGCATAGTGCAATACAAAAATCAGTATGTCTGTAGTGTAGTCCATAAGTCCTTTGTAGCTACTACCAGAAGTATAAATCAATGACAAAGCAGAGGAAATCTTAATAACACGACTTTTCCCACATATCACTCTGCTTCTTTCCTTTGCTTTTATGTTCTTCAGCTGTTCAGGCCAAGGTTTAGAGTTAAAAGGCCTGGGTGTGATTTGTCTCCAGCAGCTGAAAAATCCATCCCTGAAGTTTTCTCTATTATACTCCCTCCAGCACAAACAGACCTCCACCTACGCCTAGCCTCATATCGATGTGTCTGACATTTTAAAATGTTTGACTGACACTTCATCATAACCGCAGATTTTGTCTGAAGAGATTATGCCAAGTCTTCAGGACGCTGAGACGTGGAATTTGAACAGAGGGTTATTAAATGAAAATATACAGTTTATTTATTGACAAATCAATATTACTTTCAGGTTTTAAGCTGGTTTATTATCAGAGGTTGTTTATAATGCTTACACAGAAGCACCTTGGGACATCTCATTTAAAATCTGTCTTTGTAAATGTGGAAATAAACAGTGATATATGGAAGAAAGGTGGGATGGAGGCTTGCACTGTATAGACTACTACTACAATCTGCCAAAGTACAGTGCCCAACCTGAGCTGACCTGCTCTGACAAAGCCATACTATCTTTATAAATATTTATTTTTCATTATATTTTGTTGATTAACATTTTTCGTATTGAACAACAACTTTTTTTAAGAAAAATAAATAAATAAAAAGATAGTAAATAGACTAACAGTATAAGAAGCTACAATACAAAATCTGCCCCAGGTATATTAAAAGTAAAGGTGCATTAGAGTGTAGTTGAATTTAGACAGTTATAGCAAAAAGCTTTGGGGTAGGCCTTTGATCATTACAACTGAGCCCATGTTTAATCTTGTGAAGTCCTAAACCCTTTGATAGAGAAATAAAGGAAAATAAAACATTTGGTATTTGCTATTTTATCACTGGTGGTGCTACGGCTGTGTTTTTGAAATTTGAATAATGGTGTTGCCATGGGCTAAAAAGGAAACACTGGTATTTTTCATTAAATTATAATTTCTTGAGTTGTGTTTTAATGGAAATCAGCATGACATTCAACATCTTTCTTGAACTAATCTGAATTCTGTTCACTTACAGAGACAATGTAATAATAATCCTGTCAAATTTTCTTTTCCCTTATGCAAATACAACAATTCATGAATGAAAATGCACACCTTTTACTCTGAAAGAAGGCATCAAGCTAATAGAAGTCATGACTCTTTTTTGTGTGTTTTCTAAAAGCTTGGAAAGACACTCCAGTGAAAGCCTAAATGATCTTTAATTATGTTATGAAACTTTTAATTACAAGCTAAGTTACTGAATCTTTATGCAAGTCATTCGTTATATGCTCTTAGTCTCACAATTAACTGTTGGAAAATTATTGTGTTATAATATGAAGTAAAAATATTTACAGGAGCCCTGGCAGTCAGACACTAATGATGTATGACACATGCAAATATTGATCAGTTATCTAAGTGAGTATTTTGTGCCTGTATCAGACAGCACTGTAGGGAGATGACAGGAAATGAAGGGAGAGATGGGAATGTCATGCAACAAAGGCTCCCAGGCAGCCATGACAGAAATTCATGAATGTGTTTTAACAGTCTGCCAGGGACCCGCAATTTTTTGAAATCTAAGTGTATATGTATTAATTAAGCTATTTAAATTAACTGTATGGTTTAAATGAATGGGTTCCAGTGAATGAAAGAAACTAAAGGCAATACTTCTAGTTCTTCTTTTCATACACTAATACACATATCAATCAATATAGTAGCAGTTTCTCACATGGTACTTGGGATGTGTGTGCGTGTGTGTGTTATTGAGTTTCACCATGGATACAGCAGATATATTTCCAGTGGTTGTGAACATAGACTGTAAAAAGAATGGACGTAGCGTCCGTGACGTCACCCATTGGTTTTGGGGAGTCGTTTTTGTGACTCAAATATGGCGGCCTGGACAGCGCCATGTTGGATTGGCCGGCCGAGAACCCGCCCACTGGCCTCAAAGCAGCTGTCCACGGAGCTGCTCGGACCTGTCACTCAACGTTTCCGCGCCCTAATTGGTCAGAGTTTTAACCTTATAACAGTAAAACGGTAGAGTTAAAAAAAAATTCACCCCCCTCAGAGTGTGTGCGGGGGTAGAAACTATCGGTTGAGACGAAAAAACGTTCTGACACCAGGCTTTTAACATGTTTACTGAGGATGTAAAGTCGGCGATTTTAACATGGGGCTCTATGGGGAATGCTCCCTTCTGACACCAGCCCCCAGAGGAATTCGAGGGGATTGCAGTTTTTTGAACGCGGAAGTGAGCTTCACTTCTCAGACCGACAACTGCCCCCTTGGTTGTGAATCATTCTGTCAGGCTAAATGAGTTGTCTGATAATTAGGGTTACTGCATCATCATGCAGCCATTGGTCAGTGGCTGACAACTCCATCTCTCACATTCCTGTTTCAATCCCATTCAAGTCTCCTTCCACACCGAGTTGTCATTCATTAGCCCATTTTTCTTTTTTTCACCCTTTTTTTGTCTGTGATTTTTTTCTAAGGTTGCCCATTGTTACATACGACACTTCATCATTACGCTTCTGTTTGATCAGTAATTTAGAAAGCTGACAAGACCATGTTTTTATAGTCTTGTAATGCTTTTCAGGGGGCATGTCTTTGGATTGTGGGAGGAAGCTGGAGTACCCAGAGGAAACCCAAATAGACATGAGGCAGCCATTAACATGTAAGAGGGTTCAAACCCGTGACCTTGTTGCTGTGGGGTGACAGTGATGACGTGTTCTTGTGAGTACTTGTAAATTGGTGCATATAATTAGATTTTGTGGTTGTAAAATTGTTGCACAGCAATTGAATAAAATTGCATCCCGAGGCGCTGCTTTCACAAGAAGCCACTTCTGTATCTCTATAGTTGTCCTTCCACATAAAAAATGAGTTGCACTAACCTTTTAAGAAAACGCCCTCAAATAGCACAGAACCATTATCAAGCTTTCAAACCAAGAACACAATAAAAGTTGGAGCCACAGCTAAAATCGTACATATTGTTGATTTAAAATTAATTACCCTGTTTGCATAATTTTTCTTCTTTTCCATTGAGAATCAGAGAGAGAGGCAACTACAAAGAAAAGCAAAGCTGTGACATATCTGAGAAATACATGATCAAAAAGATGATTTAGTTTTGTTTTTATCTCAGTCTAACTGGATGTGGCATCTCTGGGCAGACTGCCTCCTGTCCTAAATGAGTCCAGCTGAGCTCTGGGGGGAAAAAATGTAATAAAAAAAATAAAATAAAAAGAGCACTGACCTCAGCACAGCCTGGTCTCTACATCAATCTAATAATCACTTTGGAGTTGACCACTGGAAAAGTGCTGCTGGTTTAAATGTGCAAATACAATTCTTGGTTCAATAGTTATACAGTAATATAACCCAGTTTGTTGAGTTCAGTTTAAATGCCAGAAAACTCAATATTATTTGCTTTCAAACGGATGTGCAGAGAAGTTTTCCTGCCTAATTTAAATGGAGAATTAATGAGTGGGAGAGAACACAAGTGTTTTGTGTTCAGGGACACTAAAAAAGCTTTTAATGTTTCATATTCTGCATAACTTTAACTCATTCAGTAAACTTTGTTGAATTTTGAGTTGGTTGTCCATGTGATTAGGTAAAAACAAACAAACCAATAGAAACCATATTTAAATCATTTATGAATCCTTTATTAAGGTAGCGTTATCGTAAAGTGGTAGGTACTGTCAAACTCATTAAAGAAAAAAAAAAAAGATTATGCAATTTCACTGAAAGTATTCCCAGCTCAGCGCTCCACAGCAGTCTTCCCTTTCAAAATGATTTCATGCCTCGAAACCAAGGCCATAAAAATACTCACTGTATATTTTGTATAGTCGCTCATTTCCCTTTCTCCCTCACTAAAAAAAAACTAATCAGCACATGAATGTAAACGAACATACTTTCCCCCCTTCTCTCTCTTTTTTTAATCTCATATTCTTTTAGGCCACCACAGCTCTGATGAATCACAGGTGCTGGAGAAGTGGAAATGACAGTAAATGGAGGCGATGAAAGAGAGTTGTCAAGTCTGTGACACATGGGACGCAGCAGCCGCCAAAAAAATACATTTCTCTATCTGTGCCAGCACGGTCGGCCATACTGAAGGCTCAATTTCAACAGCACCCATATTCACTATCACCATGGCTGCCACAGTGTTGCTGTGTTAATGATTCATTAATGGATTCATCGTTGTTAGCCTATATATATATTCATTACGTGTACATTGCAAACATACAGCAGCTATATATAGTGGACATACGCATGAGAATGAAACAATAAAGTTACATTCCCTTAGTTTACCATTTAAATGTTACATTTTACAAGATGCTTATTTGTCTTTGCCTCTCCAGTCTATTTTCAGATTTCTTGTTTGACTAATAACGCAAAAGTAGAAGCAAAATAAACAATTTGAATTTTATTAACTGTAAATTACGTTTGTATTAATACACTAATTATATATCTTAACTATAATTACACCCAAACACACTACTATAAATCTGGGCTGTATCTCTTTAGTGCTCATCTTACAATGACCTAAAATACCTTCCCAACTAATGTAATGCTGATTAATGATTTGATTAAAGAGCCCACTCTATGTGAAACCTGAGGGCTTAATAAAACCTTCCCATCCACTTTTCAGTGGGTCACATATAAGCACAGAAAAAAAGGGAGCACTGTCCCATTATCTATGAGCCTCTTTTTTAATCATGACAGTGATTAATCATTCCTTAATGCAAGTAATGTAGTATCATTGTTTTTATTTAGTCATATTTATCTTGGACCCAGTGATTTACATAATTAAATCACTTACAAGTGTGTTTCAAACATTGATTTGCTCTAATTAGCTTGGCATTGTCAGCATGTATTGACACTTAAAGGTTTAAGAGTCAATTTGCACCAACTGCTTAGTACACCACTTGACCACCATATAAGTGTGATCAGAAGTCTGTCATTGTTGTTCCTTTTAACTATCTCTATTATCTATCATGGGATTATTGTATTGTGACTTTGTTTCTATGGCTGCACTATGATGTGCCGCTTTTTTAATCCATAGGATGTAGCCTACCTATGTCTACAACTACCCAGATAAATGTTTGTTTGTTGTTGTAAAGACTATGCTAAAGTGGCGTACAGTAAAAAAGAAAAAAAGAGCATCTAAATCAAACACATGTAGTATGAGTTTTACACAGACAAAATGTTATAGACATCCAAGTGAATGCTTGCACAGAGTCTTCAGTGTCTGTGTGTGAATATTTCATTGCATGTCTTTGAGAAAATTAAAAGGATAAATAATTTAAGAAGTATGTGATAATGCTAAATGGGCTCAAACATTTTCATATTGCTTCTTTAATTCAGCAGAATAAAGAAATTTATTCTGAAAGGTTCTCTCGGGACAGCTTGACTATTTTCTCAAGTATACACTTTTGTGAAACACATTATATGAATTTATGCGATATCTATAAACAGTGAAATTCATTTCGTGGTTCTTCTGGGTGTAATGTTGCACTGCTGCACCCTCTTACACTATATTGTTGTTTCTGTTGATTGCTGTAGGCTCAATTACTGTTTATATTTTGGAATTTGGGAGGCACTTTTGCACTTTTATACTTCTATGCTAGGACTTATGATGCTCAGTGAAGAAGTATTGAATTGAATTGAATTGAATTGAATTGAATCAAATCGAATCAAATTGAATTGAATTGAATTGAATTGAATTGAAAAAATGAGTCTCCCATATTCTATGACTCTTGAGAGCCCAACAAACAAACAGTCTGTTCTCTGAACAGGACAGAGATATACTGCATGTAGACGTAGACATAGACAGATCTAAGTCACTTACACAGCACAGACAGCTCCTCCTCTGAAATAAAAACTCTATCACACTGATGAACAACCTCACAATAATGGACTAACTCATCATATAAATATGGTACAATACAATACAATACAACTGTCAACCACATGATAATGGGCCTATATCCGTCTTCTCTTCCTTTTATTCTGTTTTCAGTGATAGAATATGCTGCGTTTTGTAATGTGTGGAGAAATCCTTCATTCCACATTTCTCCACATTACACAGAAGCTACACACTGATACTGAACAGCAGGCCAATAGTGAATGGTAAACAAGCCTCATATGAAGACGAAATCCTGGGGGATTCTTCTGCAAGCACCTGCCTCTACTTAGATAAACAGCAGCGAATCCAGAACAGGAGGGGATGTAGATTGAGGGGGAAGGGAGGATGGATGGGAAGGAACATGTAGTGCTCTATCATTCAGCAGTGACCATTTGTTGAATGTCTGATGAATAAAAGGTTCAATTTCAGATCTTTTGTCCAATTAAGTGTTTGTTGCCCCAATTATGTTTCTTTTTTTCAGTGTGAATGTTGCTGAACATATACATGGTCAAACCACCACAGTCTAAATAGCTCAATAATTGGTTTAACTGTTTAGTTTAAACTGTTAATAGAGATTCATGGTTCCCAGAGGATGAATCCTGGTGACACTGATGAGTCCCTGGCTTTTCCTTTTCTATAGTGCCATTATCTAGTGTGGGTAAAATTACTGCACAAATGTTGGAGGGATTGAAAATTGGTACAAACACATCAATGCCCCCCAAACACAGCTGTAATTTGTGTTGTTAATAAAACTGTTTAATGCTAGTTCCTGTCTGGATGCACTGCTAAAACCTTAGTTCGTCTCTGGCTGTGTATAGGCTAGTGTGTTGTGCTCTTTGTCTGTATTTCATGATCCCGTATAGGTCAGTTTTTAGTGTTGGCATGACCCATACACTCCAACACTGATCAGTCCTCATATGATATAATTCCTCTTCAATGATATAATTCCTCAAAAATGACATTTCTTCCAAGTGGCTCCAGGTGGGTGATGGATGGTCATCTTACTTTTCCAGCCACCTCCTCAAATGAATATAAATGTGGGTTGTGAAAATGTGCGTTTCAGCATTAGCGCCACTCATTATTCAGTGTTGAGACCTTCATGACCTCTATTTGCTGACCTGTAACCACCTTGCTAACTAGTGCAGATCAGTTAGCTTCATAACAAGCTCATATATTTTTCAAAATTAAGACCAGTAATTGCATCCATGCTGCCTCCAGTTATTATATCACACAACCAGGAAGCCAAGAATAGAAATTACAAGAGCAGAGCCTTTGCTTTAATGTTGTTGTTAATGCTCAGGTTCTTTATAATAATGTATAATTATATAATTAAAGTATTTGGACAGGTACAGCACATTCAGAAATAAAATAATGGCTACTATAATAAAGTGTTAATAAAATGTTAATCCAATCCCCTCAACACATAAATAAATGTGTTTGGGAGACGGATATACATAAAGTCAAAGCAATTCAAAATATTGAATATTATGTGTAAAGTCGTTTGCAGACTGACTGAAGGCTTTGAGCCACAGACATTCTTCTTCTCAGGCCTGTGGGGGATTGTGTGTGGTCTGCAGGAGGTGGAGTGGAGATCAGTCAAACTGAGAACAGATGAATGGCTCCACCTCTTCACCCTGAAAGGCTCTTTGCTTACTTTGGCTTTATGTTTAGGATCAATGTCTTGCTGAATGATGAAATGTCATCCTATGAATGTTGATGCATTAGGCTGAATCTGACCACAAAATCCTCCTTTATACCTCTGTATTCATTCTGGAGCTTTCATCGGCAGTGGAATCATCAATAAATGCTAATGCACCAGTTCCACTGACGGTCATAGCCTACATATCTGAGCCATAACAGAATCACTGATAGACGACTCTATAGACTTCAGGTCATTGGCTGCTCTTTTTCTCCCTCTAGTCTTTACTCTGTCCGTAATTTTGAAAACACATGATCTATGTTTCAACGCTCTCCCTGCAGACAGCTGATCACAAATACTGTTTGATTTACATTTGGTTAATGACCAAAATTCATTGCAAGGACAGGGCAGTGTTTAGCTCAGTTGAGCAGCCACCCCATGTGTTGAGGCTACGGTCCTCACTGCAGGCGGCTCTGGTTCGAATCCCATTCCTTCATGTAAATTGTGTGAATATGAAAAAGCACTGTATGAATCTGTGTGTGAATGGGTAACTGTGACTGGTACTGTAAAGTGCTTTGAGTGGTTGTTGTTAAGACTAGATAAGCACCATACAGTATGAATGCAGTCCATCGACTATTTACACCTGGCGCCAGCTGCAGTACTGGTTCTTTCTGTAGCTTTTGAGAAATACAGCCTAGGCTTTCTGATCGTGAGTCTTAACAACATGACTCCTCTGAGGTTATGGCCAGGAAGTCCTCTCTTGATCATTGACAAGAAGATAGGTATATGCCTATATCCTGCAGTATTCTTGACTCACTGTGCAGGCATAAAGGGCTTTTTCTTCACCAACCAAATGATTGTGCTCCTTGGTTAACTATTCTAGTTTTCCTGTATATACCCACTTCATTTTTTTTTAAAGAAAGTACCCAACTCTCTCTCTCTGGTAGGTTTGAGCTTCTTTGAGCCTCCCTATTATCTTCTTTACTCATCATATTGACAACTCCATTTCAATCTAAAAGGCAAATCTAAGCTATTTTGTGCTTTAACAAACTTTTGAATGATCTGCTCGAGAAACATGAACTTGCTTTTACTTTTAACTGTTTAGGCTATATGTGTTAAAAGGATTATATCCCTTACACAGTTCTTTCTATATTCATGTACTGTAAGCCCACTCAAATCAAAGATGAGATTTGACACTTTAATGTAGTATCCATTATTTAATTTCCAAACCTGAGGAACTAAAAATGTCTAACTGTGCAAAGATGGTCTGGATCATACATTATCTCTGATGGCAGTAGCTGGTAAAACCTTTGATTCACTATTTTGTGTGCAATAAAAACTGTAACGTCTGACAACACCATTATAGGGTCCTGACAATGACTGAAGCCATACTATCAGGTAATACAGCAAATAACATTTTCTCCTCCTGAGCCTGCAGATAAAACCTGAAGATAACACCTATCACAGCCTGATGCTGCCGACTCGGGCAGCAGATGAGCGTTCCTCTGCTTATTCTTTGCCATTTTTAAATGTGTTTTTTGTTTTTTTCCCGCAAGATTTCATCTGGCGAAGCTGCAATCTGATTTTCTGTTAGCAATAAATAAGGGGGTTTTACCCAACAGACATATTTAATAAGTGTTCATTATCAAGCATGACAGCAGTCCTGAGGCTGGAGATAAAACGATGACAGTGCGGTGCATTACATCGATTCTGCTTTGATCTTTTCATGTGGTCTTCAAAACGTGAGATAAACCATTCTGCATCTGCCACTTCAACACACTTCTGGTATGTTATGTGTGAGTATGTGTGTGTGCGTGCCTGCATGTGTGCGTGTGTGTACGCCTTTCTGAGGGGAATATATTATGGGATGGCCATGTCACAATCTGTATCATACATCATAAACATACTCACCACAGTATTTCTACTGTGCTGTATATCACATAATGACCATATCACACTGAATTTGCAGGTTTCATAACATTAGCATTTATACATGAAATAGAATTGGATTTTTAGCTATTATTAGATTATCAAAACGTTATTTTCTACCAAAGGTTTAACTGTGAATTTAGCTGCTCTAGTGGGAGCTGTAGGGATGGTGATGTGAGTTTGAATTTACTACTTTATAATTTTGTCCAGGCTTTCGTGATCCAATTTTCCCTCTTGCAAAGCCATGCAGTCAAAATATCCATTTGTCCAGTATTTTTTGATTTATGACCATGCAAATATGTACAAAGCCAGGGCATTTTAGCTGCAAGCAATACTGGACTGTTAGCTTTGTTTGCAATTCTTCTTCCCCATCTACAACTCATCCTGCAGAGGATGCCTTTCTAAGTCGAACTGAGATTGATTCTCTCTCTGGTTTTTACTGGTCCTGTACTTGTACTTGTAAGAGGTCATAGTTTGGGTGGGAAATATTGATATATTTTAGTGAGGTCCACAGTTTCAGTCCACTGAGACATGTGAAATCAGACTATACAATTGAATTGAATTTGGTTGTTGTTGGCCATGATATGAAACGATATGCTACATCTAAAACAGCAATTTTGTTTGGCGATGGCTACATAACTATTTGATCAAAAACTTGTTGTTATGGTCGTAGAGGTTGTTGAACATAATGTTAGACTGCTAATGAACTCTGAGGTAAGTAGAGCTGCACAGGAGAAAATTATAGCCATAAATGTAATGGGTAGCCTTTATGGGCACAATTTTCACTCAGTGGGTTCATTGCCATTCACTGCATCACACACACATGGATGATGTCACATAAAAAAAAGAAGACAATTCTCAGTCAATTGAACCAAGCGATGAAAGAGAAAAATGACAACCTGTGCTCACTTTGACCAACACTATCCAGTATTGTCATCTGAGCAGTGAACTGGTAAGAACACACAGTATTAAGTAGGTAAGTCATGCATGTTTTTTTTTTCTTTTACTCTTTGGAGGATGCTTTATCTATTATTACTGGAGGAATGCTCTCCTCTCTTTCCTGACGTCAATGGCCACAACCTGACATAATGGCAGGTGTCTGGGTGGTAAGAATTCAGAAACTACTCGTTGGCGTTGGCTTTGGCTCACTCGCCCTCACAAATGAAATTCATCAACTCACTGTCGAACTTCATCAGCAAACAAGTATGAGTCATATTTTATAGCCTATTTGTGAAGCTATGACCAAGGGTGTGCTGTACAGGGAGATAAAATTGTAATATGTGTAGACCTTACTTCAAGCAGCTTCAGTTTTCACAGTCATTCAGATACAAGGTCTTATTATTGCAGTTACAGAACAGTAACTTTTTATCAGCATTTGTGCAGGAGGTGAGTGAAGGTTAAGTTTTAGAGATGGAAATAGGCTGTAAATCAGTGATGACCTCTCCAAGCACTGAGGGAACAGCAAGTGACAACAAGTGACTACATCCTGAGGACCAAGTACACAGATTATTTCATTTTGTTGACCAAAAACAACACTGTAGTGTGTATCAATAATACTAATGATTAAAATACATATTATTCAGACATCTATACCAAAGCTATACTTTTTATTTTATTTTTCTCTGATTAAATGCAGTCTTACAGGTTTATTAAAACACATTTTAGGGTAGGTTTTATAAGAACTGCCCTGGGGTGCTCAACTAACAAAAGTTTCCTGGAATAAAGCAAACCATCCCATCAGAGTGGTTTTCTACAACATCAATAAGTTCAGAGGCTCCCTGCTGAACATGGAAGAGAAACTTTATTTTAGAAGTTCAAATAAACTGCAGAGAAAAGTTCAGTGCAGCTGAGTTAAATAAGATTAAAATGCTTAAATTATTGAATCGTTTCTTATGTCTTCTACCATTAAACTATATAGAAATTACCCCCAAATTAGCTTCACAGTACTTTCATTAAAAGCTGCAGAATGAAAAGTAACTTCAAGTGCTTTAATGACAGATTCTGCTCATTTTAGGTCATTGGGGAGAAGCTGGCTTCACACTAAAGCTGCTGTGCTGCTGACCAGCAAGGCTACCAAAGGATTGTGTGATTGCCTTACTAAGGTGGTTGTGTGTAAGTTGCAACCACAAGCATAAAAAACTGAAGGTCAAATCAACGGGCAAAGCTTTTCTGTCAAGTTTTTTTCTTGTTTTTTTTTGCATTTACGTATATGAAAACACATTAGCACAAAAACAGCACAAAACATATTATTCTTTGTGCAACATTTAACAATGGGATATTCAACACAGCCCCTTAGGACATAGTCACATTCACACTTTTTTTTTTTCTTCACACATTCATTCATTTGGTAGAATGAAGTTATGCTGCCCAGAGTGCATCATTACCAAAGCAGGAGGAAGTTCTTCTGGCTTCCACTGTCTGACAAGCCTTTTTCTAGATGTCATGTTAGAGAATAAGACCCGTTGTTGCATAAGACTTGCTAAAGAGGAGCACATTAGTTGGATTCAGTGGTGATTTACTGAAAAACACTCAAAGTTAAAAAGACATTCAGTGATATCCAATACCCAGGCTCATTAAATGAGAGGTGAATAGCTCTTACGCAAGGCTGAAATTCTAGCCTCAGTTTGGTATTTTTGTATGAGGGAGAGAAGCAGAGGCACTATGACATACAAACATTGTGTAACAGGGTCAGTGTGTGCTGCTTAAATTACCCAGGATGATTTTTTTTTTTTTTAGGAATGTGGAGCAGCAGATTGGTATCTTTCTGTCCACAGTATTTAGGAAGAGAGCATGTTTCTCTGCAGTGCCCCAAGAAAGATAAGGTTGATTTAATTGTGTCGACCTCATCAATAAACTCCCACTATTGTTATGTGTGTTTCTGTCTCACATCTGGTATATAGTATTACAAAATTGCAAGAGTGCTCATGGAACATAAAGGGATCCTCATTCATGTCGTTGCAATTTTCAGCAAAAATATTAATGTTTTCATTTGAAGCATTTGTACCAAGAATGGTAGGATGCAGCAGCAGGACCATATGAATATCATTACCTGTAAGTGTTTGGTTGAATCTGCATAAGAAGCATTTGTATTTTGTGTGTCTTTGATATGCAATACATGATTATGTAGAAGCAGTCCACTTACAGTACTTTCTCCATTCAGTTTCTGCACTTATCTCTGCACACAGCACGGGATGGTCTTCCTTCTTTGAGTCCACAGGGAGAACACATTGGTGTGTGGCGGCACAAAGAGGATCTTATACACCACTTTAATAACTTCCAACCTGCCAGGTTGGTTCTGTCTGTGCTGGCAGAAGCCCGTTATCAGTTAGACAGACTGTCAAGACAGACATCAAGTTTTTACACAATCTCCCATCAAACCTCCTCGCTATGCTATCTCTCCTAAACATTGTGCATCAAACCTCCCTGGTAGAATTAGATAGCATTGCAGCCTACACACACACACACACACACACACACACACACACATGCACAGACAGATGAAATCAATGGCTACCTTCCTCCACATCAGGAAATGTTGTACAGTAGGTGGCCAATGGAGGAGTCCACCCACTCACAGGATATTCAATTGCAAGCATGTGCAAATTCATCCCCTCTCTATCTCACTCATCTTCACATCAACTACACACACACACACGCACACACACACACACACATTTACACACACCTTTGGGCGAGCACTGCTTGTGTGTGCACACCCACACATTTAGACCCAACATAGAAACACACAAACTCCCTCCCTCTCTCTCTCTCTCTCTCCCTCTGTCACATCAAAACACCTCATGGTTTAAGGCACACAAAAACACTGTAAAACCAGCTGGTTTTATGAATGAACTGAGACTCTATGTAAAAATGAATTCATTTCCTCAAGGACGTGCATCGGATTACTTTTTAAAACAACATTCAATTCTGTGGCTTGACTTTCCATGGAACGCAGAAAAACTGGAACATGTTAGAAGAATTAAGTGTTTTGGTATTGCAATTTTCATGCAATTATACTATTTATGTTGCTTTATCATCATATTGGGTAAACTATCTGACAGGATATAAATTATTTCAAATGTGTATTGAAGGATTACCTCTACTTTTGACTCCAGTATTTGATTTGATTTGAAAATCTAATGTCCCTGAAGAGCAATTGGACTTCCAACACACACATTACTACAATGGCATCTCTCAACGGACACAATAAATAAACGTACTTATATTTTACTCACATTTTCAGTGCATGACTTGTAACAAGGATATTTTTACGCTGTGGTATCACTTCTTCCATTTAAGTAAGAGATCTGAGTACTTGTGTCACCACAGGGTATTGGCATTCCTTATGAGAAAAAGTAGGTTACCACAATCCATTTACACTTAGTTCAATATGTAGCAGCTATATGTGTGACCATCTGGTGTTTCCACATCCTTTCAAAATGAGACAGAATCAGGTAAGAGGGATGCGAGTGACTGTGCAATGAACATGAAGGAGTGCAACTGGGGGAGGGGGACCAAGAATATTAACCTGAGAGAGCGAGTCCATCCACTCCTCCAGGCCCCGTGTTAGACATCACCAAGAGAAATCCGCTCATTAGGACAGCGAGAAACACATATATCAAACACAGATAGCTGTCAGTTCGCCTCTAGGGGATCTGGCTGTGGTATCGCAGAACAGAAAAGCTATGTGTCTTAGGGCCATACACTGTTATGTTCATGTATATTTACAGTATTTCCTATTTGTGTGCTGTATAGACCGCCTTTTATAGAAAAAGTTTCTCCCATGACACTCTGTAGCAGCAGCTACACTGTCATTAAAATACTGATATTATTAGATGGGGATTCTTAGGAGAGAGAGAGAAGATTGATTATTTTGAAGCCACTGTATTACTCTGTTGGGAAAGGCCATCATTGAGTTCAAGCTGTTTCATTATCTGAATTCTACTTACACAAACATAAGATTTTGTCATTGATGAAACATGCATCTGCACAATGTAAAACAATGTTTTTTTCCCACTCTGGTGGTGTAAATGTTATGTAATGTCTCATTATTTTCCACAAAGGCAATTTTTCTTATGAATTAACTGTAACATAAAGGATTAAAATCCTCTTCTTCATCATGGGAAACACTTTGTGTAAGATTGTTTGATTGTACCAGGGATATAATAAATCATAGGAGGTATAGTGTCCCTGGGGAGGCAGGAAGTGGTGTGGCTGTCTCAGGGAAGAGTGTCACAGGTTTGTGTGTGATTTTAATGGCCCGACTGTCACACAAAAGAATACCTCTGAAACAGATGGTTACCTGAGTTGGAAAGGTCAGTGACAATTTTTCCTGCTCTTTTCTTTGCCCTTGTTCCATGTAGTTTTTTTTTTGTGAAGGAGGGACGTAAGCAGGCACCACTCAGCGGTGCAGACAAAAACACTTAAGCTTGTCACTAGAACAGGAGGTGGAGGTAAGCCTGACATTGATGGTGTGAGATCAGGAAAATTGGACCATGATTGGTTGTGAGACGGCCGGTTGACAGAGTGTACATCTTCAGTGGGGCCTTTTTGGTGGTGGTGAATTGCTGACTGACTCGTTGTTATTGCAGGAGATGAAACCTGCCACGGTGAGGTCACCCGCAAACTTGGAGCTTGATGGACTGGGTGGTTGTGAATAAAGTCAGAAGTGACATTTTCATTTGCTTCCACCTTTGTAACAAGTCGAGACATTTTAAAAATTAAATGAAAATGTGAGCATCTCTGCTTTCCAAGATCATTTTATCCTGTAATGTTCCTGTCATATTAATTATTCATGGGAGATATTGGACACATTTAATTCTTAATATTATGTTCTCTTGGAGCCACACTTAACACTGAAATGGCACCTTTATTAATGCCAATTAGAGTCACACCTTTACTGCAGCTGATGAAAGCTCTGCAGGGCAGAAACTGTCTTGCTAATTGTAATTAATAAAGCCAGAGAGAGCACTCTGCTCAGCCACTTGGTGTAATGCGCTAATGGATAAACCAGATTTGGCAGATTCCAGTTGTATCTTTAAAAAAAACAACTAATATTGTGTTGGCTCTATAAGTGCTCAGCTAAATGGAATATACTGTAAGAGAACAAATGCAAATAAATTCACAAAACAGCTTCATTTTGCTGCAAATAGCCTGCACACAAACACAATAGCCAACAACATCAGTATGTGAATTTACGAAAAACAAATGCACTGACACATCCATCCATTCATAATGAAATGAACATTTTCAAGCATATGCATTGAGTATCTTTAAGTGAACAGTTAGTTGGACTGTCAATGTCAGTGCATACCTTGTCATATTTCAGAAACACTATGAGCAAACTGCAAAACCAACATATGATATCATGGATATGTTGTCATGCTGCTGTAGTAGGTTTCTGAGGCCTTTGCGTCAGTCACCGCCCCACACTAATTGCTGCAGGTGTGTGTCGCTGATTGTCGCGGTGGTAGAGAGGGGCTACAGGCTACAAGGCTGCAGCTGTTGGAGTAACCCCACATCTCTGCTCACACACCAAACCTGTCTGTTTTTCTGCCTCACGTGACTTATGACTTGGTCGGACTCATGGCACTGTGAAGAAAAATGTACACAACACTTAACTTCTCAACTCCTGACGACTCCAACGCGTCAGGTGTTGACCCCGTGAGGCTGCAGGAGCTGGCTCACCGGTCCGTCAAAGTGAGCATAATCATCGTTTTGGGCGTGATGATCACTGTGGGGAATGTCGCAGTTCTCATGGTTATAACTTCATCCGTGGCTGGTTGGTCGAGAAACTCTCGGTACTTTCTCCTCTCTCTCACTGCTGCAGACTCTGCCTTTGGACTTCTTGTCATGCCCTTGAATCTGTGGGTGAGTCTGCTAAAGGACTATACCGAAGGGCCAGATGCTCTTTGTCACATCGTGGCCTTTTGCAATGCCACCGTTTACTCCACCTGCATGTATACACTGGCTACAATAAGCCTGGAGAGGTACATTGCAGTGTTTTACCCGCTGCAGTATTCATCTCTCATGACAAGAAAAAGGACTCTGCTCCTGATTGCATTTGCCTGGTGCTTCCCTCCCATTTTACTGTCGCCAATATCATTTCCGGATGGCATCATCGAGGTTCATTTTTCTACTGCATCACTGGTGTGCAATCCGTCCTACTCTACAAACGTTGGATACTCCCTCAGTTTGACATGTTTTATATTTTTCCCTTGCTCCACCGTCATGACGTACGCCAACCTGAGAGTGTGGTGCGCTGCCAAGAGGCAAAGACTAAAACTGCGCAAATACAACTGTGCAGCACGTCGCAGCAGGCACAATGTCGCGTCCAGAGTGCTTGTGCCCGTGATGGCAGCCTACTTCACCTGCTGGACTCCCTGCATGGCAGCTATGATCTACAATGGTAAGCAGTACCAATGGGAAGTATGCTTTGAAAAAAAAAAAAAGGCATGAAAGGGACTGCCATTTATTACAGGTGGCACAAAATAAAGAGATGAATGGGAATTTATGGCTCCTGTCCAGACCAAAACTCGCCAGCATCATAGTAAAAGTCTACATTCACCTGTATAATTTAGAGTGAGACTCTTGTTTGGCTCCAGGCTGCACATTTGTCACATTTACGCAAATAATAACACAAAAACAAAGGTGTCCATCTTTCAGTGGGTGAAAACTAGATTTCTAAAAACATATATAAGAAAAGAAAATGTGATATTTCAAAAGCATTGACCTCTACAAAATCTGACACAAGCTTCATCTGGAATAGGCTAAGTCATTATTTTATTGCTGTATTCAAGCCACACATGCTGTGTTTGAGAATAGCCAGAAAAACCTTTCTTGCAACTTGTATGGTCAGGTTTTCTAATTATCCAAAGCAGTTAAGAGATTTAGAGGTGAAGTCTTTGATTCTGTAAAATTACTGTATTTGAGTATCAGTAAGAATTGATTATTTTTATTTTTATAAATTTGTGTAAATTGAAAACACAAGTCGAACTGGTGGAGGTGTTGAGGTTTCTCTGTCTTTTATGCTTAAATCAAACTTCTGTTTTCAAAGTGTCTCCAAGGTGTGAAGATTAGGATTAGTTTACATAAGAAATTATCATTTTAATATATTTCTTCCCTTTCAAATCCTTCCATCAATTTCAGATGTGACTATACTTAGAGAAGTAGCTGTCTAAGTTATTTATACTGCCAAGCATGGATATATTAACTGAAGGCCAGTTTTATGAGTCAGGCTTTTTTTTTTTTTGCAGACTTTTTCTCATTCACCCCAACCATGTGTGGAATCAGAGCTGAATATTTTAAAGAAGTAAAGACCTTTTCCAATGAGGGCACTAATCTGAAAAACATCTGATATGGATGAAAATCCCTTCTTAATGAAGCTGACAGTCCTAACTTTATCTTCAAAGTGTGATACTGTCCAAACAACACATTAAAGTGGTTGCTCCCACTTTGCCAAATCCGTGTTAATTTGTATGTACTTTTAGATCTAGGCTATATGTGTTAAGTTGATATTATTGCCCATCAGAGAACCAGCCATAGCTAGACTGTTTGTTTTCTTTATGACCTAAGAATTATAAAGGTCAAGAAAATGTGAATCCCTTTTGTTGCTTTGCTGTCTTGCTTTAACTCTGCTCTTGTCGTGCTGTGGTTTCCTACCTTGCTTCAGTCCCCATGTTTTGTGCTCCACAGCTGTTTCAGGAAGCAGCATGCCAGAGTGGGTGGAGTTTGTGGTGGTATGGCTGCCGACCTCCAATGGTTTTCTCAACTGTATCTTCTACTTCTGGATAAACCGAAACTTCCGCAGAAAATTCCACCATGTCCTCCAGAGGAGCATCCGGGCCCTCTGCCCCAAACTGGCTGACACTCTCGGGTTCTGCAGCACGCCAACGTCACAGTTTTTGTCAGGATTTCTGGACAACAACAACAGCGTCCACGAGCGCTCTTCCAGTGTATCCTCCACATGCACCCTGTTGACCTTAGCTTAAGATGTCTGCGACTGAAGAACACCACTGGCATTGCAAAGTACATGGTCAGTAACGTCCGTATTGTCTTATATTGTCTGGCTGAGCTGGTCAACTGAAGCCAAGTAATTGATAAGGTATCATGAGTAAGTGATGAATGGCTATGCTGGGAGGCTTTTGAAATAATCACCGCACAGTCTCTTATTTGAGTTTTTCTTATTTTTTTATACCCATTTTCAGTTTAAATAGTGTTCAGATGACTGGATCACAGTCATTTTTTTGTTTTACTCATGCACGCAGTGTTGCTAAGATTTGATGTACTGTCAGAGACGGCCTCTTAAAGCACCTTTTAGTTGTTTTATAGTTAGCCAGCAACTTTGTCTGTGAGCCAGAAATACCTACCATTATTCTGCTTACAGCTACATTATCAGTCTTTTAATAGTGTTATCAGTTCCATATCAAGACTTAGTTGCTTAGGTCAACATATTTCACTTCAAACATTTGAGGTCAGTCTGTTAGTTCATCACAGGAAATTGATATTTTGGCATATATTCATATGAGACATTTGTGAAGAAACATCACTATCTGATTATGGGCACTTTGAAGAATTGAGGCCATCTATCTCTTCTTCAGTTTAAACTGTGTGTTGAAGACCTTGGCATATAACAGCTGGGAGAAGTTAACCTTTAAGTCACATCATTTCAGTGTATGCAAGGGGAAAGTAATTAAGCAGCTACACAGTAGAAAGGTCACCACATTTGTGCCAGCAAAAGATAACTTGGGCAACATCTGAGGCTGTGGTTGTTTGTTTAGAGATATTAAGACCATGATCTTGCTCTCAGTATCGTCTCCGTTCAGTATGGATTCAACTTGGCAATGTCAGTGTCATCCTTGTCTGAATAAAGCTTCCTGTCATTATGATGGTTGGTTCAGACTTAAAATTGAGGACAGGAGCACAGTTTTCCAGGAACATCTGAGAGCAAAAGTAATTCAGTACAGTTTAATGCTTAGCCCTTAGGCAGCAGCTCGGTGTCACAATTGTTAAAAGCTAAGCACTGACAAAAGCTAGCAGACATTGTTAAAATGTGTTGAGCACCAGATAATATCTAAATGCAGATTATAAAGTAAATTAATGTGTGGACAATGACTTAATAATGACCTTGTGTAAATATACGTTTTGTTATGTTTGTGAATTTCTAATGTTATAAAGAATGAGTAAATAATATTTGATAATGTATTGGTTTATGTAAGTCTCAAATAAAGCGTTATGCCTTTTGAATCATGTCTTATTAATTAATTCATAAATTAATCATTAGGGGGAGAATTACTGATCAATCAAAACAGATCTATCAAAGGAGCAGTGAAAAGACTCATAAAGTTGTTAAGTGCAGAACAGGAGCTGCTCCACCTTAGCAGACGTAATGGTGTAGTTTACTTCCAGTGAACATGTGTCTTCTGGGATCAGATGTACAGGTAATACTCAGAAAATTAGAATATCGTGAAAAAGTTCATTCACTTCCCCATGATTGCGAACTGTACTGAACCAGACAGAGAGCTTTTAAAGGCTCAGGAACCCTTTGCAGGTGTTTTGGATTAATTGGCTGACGAGGCTGTGACAATTTGAGCTACAACATTGAACTTTTTCACGATATTCTAATTTTTTGATTGGGGTTTTCATAAGCTGTAAGCCATAATAATCAAAATTCTAACAAATAAAAGCTTGAAATATCTTGCAATGCCTGTTATGAGTCTAAATAATATATTCATTTCACCTTTTAAGTTGAATTACTTAAATGAATGAACTTTTTCACGATATTCTAATTTTCTGAGTATTACCTGTATAGTAGAACTGCAATAAAAGTACAAGTAGATGATGTTGATTTGTTTTTCTAATAAATAGATTTTGCTATCATTCCTGGAAATGGAAGATAAACCCTCTCTTCTTGTGCTTCATCTATGTTGTGTTGTTTCCTGCAGAAAGCCTTTACGTAAATACACAACCTACATCTCAGAGATAAGAAGAGCAAAACATTTAACCAAGCCTCTTTTTTTAAGTCTGGTACAGCTCTTAACTCGTAAAGACTATTGTACTTTGCTATGATAAAAGTCTGTCAAAGTTGTATGAACTGGGAGCATGTTTTCTTAGGAGTCTCTTGCTTTTGATAAGGAGTGTAAACAGAAAACTATCTCAAAGTTACTTTATCCACAGACTTGACATTGAGTTTGGATAATGTTTGCATTCACTGCTGTTTTATTCAATGGTAAATCTGATGCAACGTCTTATGATGAATTATTTGAATTTGATTATGCTAATTACTACCTACTAGTGCCATGTTAGATAATAGGTTGAGGTATAGAGTTAAAGAACATGATGCTTCTGCATAATGGATGGGTACAAATGTGACTGATTGTGTGCTTGGTGATGAACAACAACAGAACAACAAGTTTGCATTTATATATAGATGAGGCCAGTGACTTGTTTGCAATCAATTGCAAGTTTCACAAAACTGGATTAGTGAAGAATGAAGTTAGAAAGAAACAATGAGCAATATTTCTTCATGTGAAGTGATGTGATCCTTATGTGGTTTGCAAACTTGTGATGACATTTTCATATGAAGCAGACCATATAGTATCTCTCTGGTTTATAAATTCTACCTTTCTTCTTGACATTATTTGCAGGAAAACTGTTATAAATATCATATTTTCTATATGATATGATAAGATATGGATGCAGTAAAATGCAAAGACCAATGTCATACGTGACTTGACAGGAAAGAAATCCTGTCTTTATTTCTTGAGTGGATTTAATGCTTTAATAGGTGTAAGTCTTTTTATTTTGAGAGATGAGGGTTTTAAGAGAACCTTTTAGGGCCTAAAAGGCAGTTGTCAAAGCTGCAAAATCCACCTGGGATTTCCTCCACAGACAGACAATCTGACGCTGGTTCTGTGGAGGTCAGAGCATCTCTGCTTGTGTCCACACATACCTGAAAACAAAAACTGAACAATTTTAACATCATCTTCTATAAGACAAATATTGAATATATATTCCACCAGTAGGACATCTTCTCAGCTCTCTCAAACCACTTGTTAGAGATCATGTTTAATCCAGCTGGAGCCATGTGTGTTTTTCCAGCTGTTTGAGATTTTTGCAGAACGGGTCTCCTAGGACACTGGAGTGCTGTGCATTAGCAGCCTCAGCTCTCCTTGAGGATGGCTGCTGATAGAAATGACAAGTGATTTGGTCATGGTAAATGATGTCTATCTGAGGATTTCATATACTCCCACAGATACAATGTGCTGCCTCATAAGAGCTCATTATTCTGTCTGGTCATAATTGCTGCCATAGCGAGCAGACATGGATGTAAAATGGCCAGTGGGTTTAATGCTCTTTGGATCCAGAACTGACTAAAAGGCCTCTGGTGTAAAATATTGTTGCTCATGAACACTGCTTCCAAACTAGTGCAAAGATGTTGGAGGCTCAGGAACACGTGCAAAAACCAGCCTCATGTCAGTTTAGTCAGTTAATTGTCTTTAGAGATTATTACAACCCATCTCGCTGAACAAGAAAAAATCTTGTGCAGGTGCAATATTGTGCAGGTTTTTGTTTTTCACAATTGCATAATGTTCTATGCCTCCATGTGTGGCAGAATTGTGTTGTTTTTGTGTTTACTGTTGTTCCATGAAAACCTGGAGATAACTCCTCTGATTTATGTGATGAATATATTAGAGTGGGCGCAGAAGTCAGATTAGCCATTTGAAAATATATTGCATGTTTTCCCTTTTCTCTGTGAAAGGCCAAATTTTGTAAGAGATGTACCAGTATGAACCACTTTAGGTTATAGTGCCACCTTGTGTTTATGCTGAATATAGCAGGGAAATATATCTTAAACAGCTATACATTTATAATAATATATGTGTGGCTGGGTGGTGTTTATTGAAATAAATTGCTGTCATTTATACTCTTTATTATGTAATGACTTTTTATTAAAGTTGTTCCCTGATGTTTTTCATTTAGATTTGATACATACATACATTAGCAAACACACTTGTGCAGTATTTTTTCTGATCAGCAAAAACACCTTATTCTTTTAGAACAGTCTTTAATTTTCTGCAGCAAGAGAGCATCTAGTTCTTAAAATATCCCACCTGATTAAAAAGGACGAATCAATGGGTGTTGATTTGTGCTTGTTGTGGTTTGCTGGCCATGGGCGGCACTGTAAGGGCTCTTATGTAGGTTACAGATGGAAAGGCTTTAATTTCAATCACTGCTTCCTGCTCCTCTCCATGGGATAAATAGCTGAGGGGAACAGGCATATGCAGGACCTGAGTATTATTGAGTTTGTCCCAGTATTGAACTATGAAATGGTTACCTAAGAAAAACAAATCAGAGTATAAGTACATAACCACATTACCAGCTGGCTAAATGCAATTTTTTTACCTCGAATCACGTCGGCACAATGATTACATTTTTAACAGGGCAGGAGAGTATGACACGCTTGTTCAATCATCTTCCTCTGTGCCACTCACCTCCCTGTGAAGCATGAAAAGTGCATGACATACAATTGTTGCTCACCACAATGTGTTAGTGAAGTGTTAGGCTGTTATTTTTTAATGCCATCTTTTAAGTATACATGAACATTCATCTCAGTTACTGTGGCCTAGAGCAAGGCCACCGAGTGAAATTAAACCCAGCTGTTAAATTTTTCATATCTGTTTTCCTTTCGAATTAGCACAGAACTGTCACGGCACACTATCCATTATTGGATTCATGCATTTTTAAAGGAAAATGAGACCTGTGTGCCAGTGGTTATTTACCAATACAAAGACCTTGTCATTTTTGTCATAATTATCTGAGACAGACCTGACAGTATAAGGACATAGGCTAAGTGGTGATCACATAGGATACTGGGTTGAACCGCAAGAGCAGCAGCCACATTCATTATAGAGGCTTCATCTAATGGCAAATGGATGAGTGTGTGAGTGGCTTTGTCTTCTGGGCTAATACCATTTAAGACATCCACTGAGATGGACCTCCAGACTGCCCAGCACATACAGGTGCTGCTCCAACAACTTGGCTGTGCATTTTAAACGTATGAATGGCAACAGTGATAGCAGAGGTGGGACTTTGAGGCTTGAGGCTCTGCTGCTCAGCTCAGAAGCTGGTTTCTATGAATGACAGATGTATTAAGATCAGACATGATAGTTTGTCCGTCCCCTCAAGCTAAAATACCAATCTTTGTTTTCTACATCAGGTTGTCAGAATTTTGCCCACCACGTGCAAGCCATCAATCAATCTAACTTTAGTGCCGTTCAAATGATGAATACGCTAGTAAAAAAAAAAAAAAGTTTAAAATAATATGAGAAAATAAAGAAAAACTAAAGAAATGAATAACTTAATAAATGAGCAGATAATAACATCGGTAACATTGAATTAAATACAATTGACCTGTATTTACACATTATATCACTATGAAATAAGTAAATAAAAAGTGATTCATGATTAAAAAACATACAGTATGGTAAATGGTCTGTATTTATATAGCGCTTTACTATACCTGAACGATACCCAAAGCGCTTTACAATACATCATGCATCGCATTCACCCATTCACACACACATTTACACATAATCATATTTGATTTAAAGCCATGACTGAAGGGGTATGTTGAGTTTATTATTTTTTTTATCACTGTGGGCTGCCCTCAGGTCCTCAGAGGTCATAAAAGCAGAAAGCTGGTTCTCAGAACAACTAACAGATTTGTGCCAGAGGACCTGAAAAGCTTCACTTATGAGAGGCCCCTTGAGAAATAATTCATATTTGGGCTGCAAGTATGTGAGACATGTATGCTGGTGAGAGACCACGTAGTGTTTAAAAAAGAAAAGAAAAAAAAAATCTAAACTCAATACAGAAGCTGAGGGGTAACCAATAAAACAGGTGTGCTGTGTTTTCTCCCTTCAGTCATGCATGGTCAACACTCAAGCAGCAGAATTCACAACCAGCTGAAGGTGGTTTATAACATCTGTCATGTTTGAATAATTCATAAGAAAACAAAAGCAGTTTCAAATCATATATTGCTGTGACAGGGATTTTGATACACTACATCTTAAAAGTACAGTGTTTGAAACTTTTTTCAGTCAGGAATTCAAATTAGAGACATTTTGAGGCCTCAAGCTGTGATTGATTTTTGTTTCATTTTCTGCATAAAAGCTCATCTGCAATAATTACCTCAGCCTTGCATATTTTTTCTTTCTTTTACTGTTTGTTAGTTTTGTTATATTTGTCTGATAATTGCAAAAGACACAGAATGAATCTTCAAAAGCACATACTCTAAACAAATACTGTTAAGAAATAAGCACCATCCCATACTGTGGTAAGTGTAAAATAATTATAAAAATCATACATACTTTCATGATAAGTTAGTTGGACTGTATATCAATGACTAGTCACTTACATAATTTGAAAGATTAATTTTATTCAAAGAGACTTTTAATGACAGGAAATGGCAGATGAAATGCATATTTATAGCCAACAAACTTTCAACATCTGCAAGTAAAATAGTTACATGTAAAAATAGCAGCAAGTTATATTCAGAAATTGATGGTGATTTGTGAAGTTCATATTATGGTTCTCGTAGCTGAAAAATGTTTTCAATAATAATAATATGAAATAAACTGCCCATTTCAGAATATCCAATAGACTGAGTGATTTTTTTTTATCAATGCTACACAATGCTCACTTTAACATGTTGATCATTCCCAAAATCTGAACAGAAACCTAGAAATTTAAAAAAGGCTGAGTAACTAAAATAGATTGTTAAATATATGTGAAGTAACCAACTATGGCTCTTAGAACAACTGGCAAGCCCCCCAGTTTACCCACCAGATAAGAAACAGACACCAGACTTCATTCAATACAATTCAACCCCTCCTAAGACAGTTGCCCTTATACCACTTTTGGAAAACAGTTAAAACATTAAAATTAATTTAAGTGAAACAAGAAAAAGTTGTTTGAAAATGTCAGTTAAATAACAAATGGCATAGTGAGAAAAGATCAAATTTAAGGACAGAACAAATAACAAACACTTCCTTCTTTCAAGGGTATTCACTCAGTCACTCAGCGCCAGCTATTATGTCTGGGTAATAAAATAGCATTGTATTATTACATACTACATTAATTTATATTAATCTATAGATCAGATTTGAACATTTACACAATTGCCTGATAACACAGTGGTAGAAAAAAGTCAGAACATATTCTACCTTAAATAATCACAGATACAATATAATTCACCACTATTTTCAAAAAGGAGCGGACACAAAGATTTGACACGGCATTTACAAAACTGGAAATATTCTGCGTTTACAACCAAATAACAAATGCAATCAAGCACTGTTCAACTCTGGAAGTGTGCATTGAGGAATGAATGGAATAAACTCACAATTCCTATTGAGAGTTCAGTACCAGTGACATTTCTCACTTTATTAAAACTAAGAAAACGCATTTGGAAGTTGTAATTCAGTGTAAAAAATGCAATGGTCACTGTTGACTATTACCCTGATGTAATTCCCAGTCTGCATAATTAACATTTCCTTAGATGTTTCTAGCTTGTCTGTTTGTGTACTGATGGTGTATGTCCACCAAGGCTGTTAACAAAACCCTTATCTGAGCAGGCAAATGGGTAATGACCATAGAGAGACCAAAGTAGATGAAATGCATATGAAAAGTTTAAGACAACATATAACATGACAACAGGCATAGCGACAGTGAAGTACAAAGAAACTGAAGGCAGTCAATTTAATAAAGTCTCTGCCCAACTGTCTATTTGGTGCACTGTATGTAGACGGAAAAGGACAAAAGTACTTTATCAAACTGCTCCCCTCCTTTTCTTGTTGCAGAGGATGCAGACACTCCTAATTGTGTGCACTCGGTGTAAGGAGGTTTTGGTCAAACATTTCAAGGCCTCCAGATGAAAAGAATGAGATGAAAACAGGACGCCAGCACTCAAGAGGACTTGTGTTCAAACATGTAGTAGCGGTACATGATGCCCACAACAACTGCAGCGACAGCGGGTATCAACCACGTGGTCCAGGAGCTGCTGAGGAAGGAAAAGAAAATTCAAACACTCTTTTTTAGCCAGGGCAATTAAAACAGGACCAAAGAGTCACATAAAGATGTGAATTACACATGCTTTAAGTGTAGTCTGTGTGTGAATTTATCAGTGATTATATTGATGATTTAAAAGAAAGTGGCTGAAAACCAAATATTACATATCACATTTTTAACCATTTGCAGAATAAACAATTTATGCAAAATTTAGTTTGAGTTTTCTTTTTTTTTTTTACAGTTAATTTTACTGTAAGAGGGCAATGAATATGTGCATATGAACACCAATGTGAAAACTGTAAACAATGAGCATGACAAGCAATGTTCATGATGGTAACTTACCCCTCTCCTGAATTCGTGTCACTGACGTCCTTTTGCAGAAAAAAAAAGACAGAATAAGAGTGAGATAAACATACACCAGACATGTTGTCATATCTGTATAAATGATGTATTAGTGATTTGATATTGCTGTTCATACAGAGTCAGCTTACCTTTGTGCACTCCTTTTTCCTGTCATCCTGAAAAGACATTCAGTTCATTAGTATAACTGTGAGTGTTAACAAAATACCAGTTAAACCTGTTTCTCAAATAGTCTGCAACAGATTAAAAAAAAGATCAAAATAAATCATGACTGGTGACACATGACCATCACTGTCACTTCAAATTTAATTCAGCAAACAAAATAAGAGAAAAAAGGGGCTAGCAATAGCGCCATGAAGCTAATAATTGCAAAACCATGCATTCTGGGGGCAAAGCAAAACTAGTAACGTGATAATATACACTACTTGGGGTGGTGCGTGGCGCAGTGGTTAAGGCGGCCGCCCCATGTAGAGGCTACAGTCCTCAATGCAGGCGTCCCCGGTTCGAATCCCGCATCGGGCAGACCTTTCCTGCATGTCATTCCCCCTCTCTCTGCCTCCCCCTTTCCTGTCTATCTCACTATGTACTATCAAGTAAAGGCAAAAAAAGCCCCAAAAATATACTTTAAAAAAAATATATATATACACTACTCACAAAAAGTTAGGGGTGGAATTAATGGAAAATGTAAAAGTTCATGCTACAGTGATATTATATAATGTCAAAAGCTAACAACAGTGGTGGGTACCATAACAGAAAATGCCAATGTCTTAATAAGTTGTCATGTGGCCAAAACTACATCCACTTCTCTGTCTTTCTGTGACTCTTCCAGTCTCTATGCGTCTCTGTTGCAACCTGCTGATGAAACTCTGTGACACTCAGGTACTGCTGATCGATTAGGTGTCATCTTGGTCTCACGATGTCAGAATGTGAACAGCATGATAGTAGTGTTAGTAGTGTTTGTGCTGCCATAAAACCCCACAGTATGATTGACTTCACTTACAATGTTTTCTGGACAATTACTGAGGAAGATGAGTCACATGTTGCCTTAAGAAACACAACTTGAATAAATAGCAAAAAATTTAATATATTTAAAACTTTAAAACTTTCTTTAAAAGAATAGTTCACCCAAAATTCAAATTGCACTCATTATCTACTCACCCTCATGTGGACTAAGGGCTGGGAGAAGTTTCAGAGTTATCCGTGGCTTCTCTGAGTTACAGGGGGTCTCGGCGTAGCAGTGCATGTCCATATAACGGTTGCAAATGGATACCAACTGTCTTCATAACAAAAAGACACACCAAAAAACATCCAAATACCTCCATGCTGCTCGTATGTAATGTCCGTCTTGTATTGAAGCCCCGAAATGCGAAATTGTTGAAATATTTGCTTGAAATATAAACTTATTTAATTTTTTTCAGAACAATGGGGGCTTCAATACAAGACGGACATTACATACGAGCAGCATGGAGGTATTTGGATGTTTTTTGGTGTATCTTTTTGTTACGAAGACAGTTGGTATCCATTTGCAACCGTTATATGGACATGCACTGCTACGCCGAGACCCCCTGTAACTCAGAGAAGCCACGGAGGACTCTGAAACTTCTCCCAGCCCTTAGTTGACATGAGGGTGAGTAGATAATGAGTGCAATTTGAATTTTGGGTGAACTATCCCTTTAACTGTCTTTGTTGACTTATCTTCAGTTATTGTTTGTTTGCTGGAGGGGGGAGAATCCTGCTGTCAGTTAAAGGAAAGGTTCACTCAAAGCAATTTACTTGCCAATATGTACATATAAACAGGTTTTACTCTAATACTGTAATCATTTCTCCTATTTATATTGACTAGTAATTGAGTCCTGAAGTGCTTTCAGTGTGAGTGATGGGCAACAAAGCTGTGCTCTGTTGTGTTGAACTTAAGATAACGGAGCACTCAGCAGTCTGAATTAATTAAATGACCTGGGATTATGAAAAGTTTGTCTGTCTAATGCAACAATTGATTTTCTGTTTCCTTGCTGTACTGCAGTGGAGGGACACAGTGGTAAAAGGGTATCACACTAAAGTTAAACTAACTTTATACAACCTAACCTTTAATACAGTGAGGCTTATAATAAAAAAAAAGAATCACCATCTCCATCATAACATTTTGCTTTTTCATCACTCAGCTGGCTCTTTCACATGCTTGTTGTGAGTCCTCTGGTATATAGTCATGCTCTTCCTCAGTGAGTTTCTATCAGCTACTATGCTGAATTGATTTATGTGGTCTGCTGTCGCATATGATTTCTTTTTTTTTACTGAATATAAAACTGTGCCTTAGCTGCAGCTCTTACCACTAGGTAACAAAAGATTTAGGTGCAGAACTAATGTTCATGTGAGCACCTTGTCTAAAGGAAGTTACAAAGCAGTTTCCATGCATGACATGTGTAAAGGTTAGGTTAATTGGCGACTCTAAATTGCCCATAGGGATGAATGAGAGTGTGAATGGTTGTCTGTCTGTATATGTTTGTTAGCCCTGTGATAGACTGGTGATCTGTCCAGGGTGTCAGGGAGTCAGCTGAGATAGGCTCCAGCTCACCCATGACCCTAGTACAGGATAAGCGGTAGCCTATAGAAAATGAATGAATGACATGTGTAAAACAAAATTACTGCATGACACCATCTTGTAACTCCAAGCAACTTTTTGCACAAAGGGTGGTCACCTTTTCTTCTCAAAGTGGTCAGGGGACAGTGATTAATCTGTTTTTTGGTAGGTTAGATTTATGCACTGATAAGGACGTAAGTCGACATATCAAACCTCCATATTTACAAGGACCTCCCTCCAGGTTCAACAGGCAGATCTTTTCCTCTTACCATGTGAAGCTCTCCGACATAGTACTGCTCGAGCATCTCCCTGGCATCTGTGGAATGACCCACATCCTCAAAGCTTTCTGTGGCATCTGCACCGGCCTGCTCCAACAAAACCTCCTCACCTCCCGGATGCTGAAATCATAGATTGGATGGACACAGTATTGAGCAGGTTGATTTCCCTCACACTTTGAACGCAGTACAGTCCATTCCTATGCTTAGGGTGGAGGAGCAGTTTAACTCTACAGCTGAAATCACAAGCCACCTCTACACACTTTCTTTGGCATGAAGTATCAAAGCAGATTTACCAAAGTATTGTGGATTATCATCTTTAGATATATCAAAGTCTTAAAAGCATTTCCCTGTTATTCTACTTGATACATTTCTGTTGTTCTCTCTCCGTTTTGATAAGTTGAGCAATTATTTAACATAAGCTCCTGCCAAATGCAGCTACAAAAATGCCCTAAGATGTTAAAGGATCTACAATATCAGAGCTAGACCAGTTACATCATGTGTAACGGTTGTTGGGACCCTGATAGGCGCAGTTTGTGCATGAAGCCAAACAAAATCAAATGCTTTTCATACTTTGATTAAGCTACATTTTGGTTTATAGAATCTATACTGAGTTTTTAATAAACTTAAGTGACCGATTACATTTCCATGTTTTCCTTCTCTGTATACAACGTCATCTACTATATTACACATCTGCCCATCCTGGGTGAGGCATCCCTCCTCTGTTGCTCACCCTGGGGTTTCTCCTATTTTTTCCTTGTTAAAAAGGAGTTTTCTTGGGAGTTTCTCCTCAGTCGATGTGAGAGTCTCAGGGCAGAGGATGTTATAATGACGTTGTGTAAAGCCCTTTGAGACAAACTGTTTGTAAATGAACAAACAACTACCTAGGCTCGCCTTGCCTAAAGTAACAAACTGCTCCAACAATAATGTTTTCATATCGCTGCTAATCTCACAGTTGTTTTGGTTGGGTTTAACACATGAAACTTTTATATGGAGCCTGGTAGACCATCAACAACATCGCAGTTATGAAACCACAGATTGTAACGTTAGATTATAGTTACAGTACTTTGTTGTTATGTAACGTAGGGGCTAACGTCCCTTTTACCCGAGTGTCGCTTGGTGCAACCTTGTTTCACCCTCAGGTAACTTGAGATCATGACTTTATAACGTTACCGATAGGGTTTAATGCAGGACACCCACAGTGAATGAAGATAAGTCTGCACCGCAAGGACGTCAATACGTGACGATAGCTACGTTTTGTAAGTCCAGGAAGTAGTCTTAGCCGAGATGAGGTAACCCAACGCTCACAGCAGAAAAAGTCAATAAAAGATAGCATCATCCGTGGGGTACAGGAGTTGCCTCTGGTTGAATTAATTGGTGTCTTACCTCTTCGAGGAAACTTGTGATGTCGTATACTTTATCGTGGATGATGAGCCATGTGTCAGTGCTCATGTTGTGCAATCGTATTTGTTCTAACGTGTAGTATTTCACGTCACTTGCTACTGTATCGCCGTTTTCCTCGCAGTTAGTGATGTTGGCGGATCCATTGCCTGTATTGACGAGGTTATCGTTGATTTCCTCACCCATTATAACGACTATGCGAGTAACCTGTGTGTCGTCTGAGCAAGCTAGCTAAGTTAACGTTAGCTTCTGTTCACCGGGTAATAGAAATACCGCCGCCGGGCTACGTCTATCTCCGGTACTCTGTGTGAATACAGCTACAGCAGTGTTAGAAAATCTCCAAATAACACCACAGAAAAGAGATAATAGCAGCGTTCAAAAGCTAAATACTTGGTGTGTTAACGACCATATAGTCTATGGTTACGACATACAACACGGCCTAACCCGGCACATCAGCAGACATGTGAAACAGACCAATAGCATACGAGTTATTTTAGCATTAAGCTCCAACACGACGACTGGCCAATGGAAATGCGACAATCAGAGTATTGACCAATCAGCGTCGACCACTTGATGATCACGAGACTGTGGATTCTGCAAAGGCCGTCAACTGTGCGCAGTCAGTGCGCATAATGAGCTTTTTTCATAATGTTTTTTTCTTTTTCATGTGATAATGCGTCTTTTGTAACATTTCAAAACTTTTTTTTTTTAATCAAAGCAATTCAGTGCCCAAGCAATAAAAATTAGTGAGAAATCATTTAAATTAAACGATCAACAAAGATTGTATAGATTCACTTGTCACTTCAAGAGGGTCTCTCTGTCACTTTTGCTTTCTGGTTCATTGGATGTACTACAGTCTTTAGAAGTTGATTACAGTATTGTTTTGCACACATATCACTTGCCACTTTTGTCACTGTAACATCATATTTTAATTGATTTACATAATATATCCTACTATATTTAAGCAGTTTTATAGTTTTACTCAGTGGTTAATTAGTCGTGGTGTCATTTGCCTCTGTGCTACACCATTGAAGTTTTGACATGCGTGCATTTTGACATACGTGCTGATATAGGGGGCCTATGACCCATATGTGTTCTACTGATAGGTCAGGTTGGCATCCACAAGATGAGAGATATGGACTATGTAGGCTACCTACAGTGGTTTGCAAAACAAAATCTGGATTTTATTGCATGCAATCACATTAAAGTATACATATGGTTTACAAGTGTTTTAGGTGAATTGTCCCAGGAAACAATAAAAAAGATACTTTTTCAGTAAGTAACATTACTTTTGGTCCAACTAACATACCAGATAATATATCTTATCTACTCACACAACAGCAGTAAAACTATGCTGTACAGGGTTCAAACAAGTCAACAACCCCACCTCCTCCCCAACAGAGCACTTAAATACTTAAGCGTCACCTCTATTAGACTATAAACTACTACACTACTGATGTTAATGTAGTAGTTTATAGTCTAACCTACAACATTTGGGGATAAATATGTTCAACAAATCTATGCTATATCTATATCTCATTTGTTTCAGAGTTGATTCATATTCTTTTAGTCTTGGGTCCCATTTCAAGTGGATTAACTAGCCTACCTCTAATCCTCTCCTAATAACATACAACAAACACGGGACTATGCAAGTGTTAAATATGTTAGTCAGTGAGTTTAACTTATCATGATACATAAATCATGATTTTTGAGTTTCAATAAAATATATAAACTTGATTGAAGTTGATTCGACCATCACTATGTTTAATCTAAAATGTAGCCACCCCGTGGCCTTTTATGGTTTTTAAACCTGTTTAACACTCACCCTACATTAAAAAAACATATGCCAAACATCACATGTTTCAGTTCTCTTAGCAAAAAGCTGGTTTATCTTTGTGATCTCATAAGTCAGCAACATCTCAGCTGCAAGGTCTATAAATAGGCCTATGTAATTTGTTAGTTTACTGTACAATTTTAACTATTTTCAAACAATATATAATCCTGCCATTTCAGTTGTTGTCATAATCATAATCTATATAATGTGTGTATTTTTTGTCTTTTTTTTTGGAGGGGGCAAATCTAAGCAATATGTAGACTGTTAGTTTTTCCCTTGTTTAAAAAAATAATATTTTTTACTCATTCCAAATCACATCCCCTTTGTATTTATTGTTCCCATTTACACCTTATTACACCATCTGTTTTACACGTTATATGATGTGTTTTCATAATAAAATCTCTACTTTTGTTATATCAATCTGTTTTAAATAAAGTTTCGATTTTTTTTTTCTGACGCCCCTCGGAGTTGTGGGATTGCAATGGCTGCCGGTCTTGCGTGTAAACATACGCGTTGTGTTTACGAAGGCGGCAGTTTAAACATTTCGCAGCGGTAGTCTAAAGTTCAACATTACCTGGTCCAACTAAAACGCATGTATCCGACCACAAGTCATTCACTTAAATTGAGATTTTCAACATTTTAGTCCCAGAGAAAACGCGGTAGTTGCCACAGTTCGTAGCTAGCTTCGGCTCAGCTAACGCTAGCTGCTCCATTCGAGGTACGTAACTGTTTCATTTGATTTCATTTCATTTGTATTAAACGAGGAAAATATAATGTTTTTACTTACAGATCCTTTATTGGGTTACGGTTTATTTCCTTCACGTTTCCTCCTCTGAGTCACGCCAGTAACAAACCAACTTATGCGGAACGCTAAACTGTAAAACAACGTTATTATTGACACATAACAAGGGACAGGCAACTGTTGTGCGAACTGTTATGGTCAGAAATTGGGCTTTTCTTGCACCAAATCAGCATTTGTCAGTGTTTTCTGACATCTGTAGATCAAATTATTTATCTCAGTTAATACACACAGATTTATTGTTATTTTAGATAATCAAGCCCGTCGTTGTCACGAAGGATATTTGGGAAATTACGTTTCACATGGATGGTCATAAACAGTAGTTTGGTTGTGTGGCCGCACAAATTTCCACCTCTTATACATTATATTATTATATTCCCACAGAGAATGGAGGACGATGTTTCTATGCACAGGCTGGAGGGGAGTGACCCAGGGGCTCAAGTTGGTGGTCTCATTGTAAAGAAGAAGAGTGCTGCTGCAGAGCCTCATGTTTTTCGGGCGCCCACTCCACGCACATCTTTGCTTGGGTTGGACCTGCTGGCAGCCCAGAAAAGGAAAGAGCGTGAGATTAAGGAACAGGCAGAGGCTAATGATGAAGACAGAAATAGAAAGAAGTCAAAGGTTTCCTCCTACAAAGACTGGGAGGAAGGTAAAAGTGACTCGGGGTCTGATGATGAAGATAATGATGAGAGCAGAGGTGCTAAGAAGGAGAGGTAAGTGTCACCATCTTTCATGTCTGTTGCGGAGACCTAAAGTGTTCATTATTAAATAACAACACATTGGTGAAAAAAAGAAACATGCATTCAAAAACAAATACAATATGTTATTTAATTTGTTATGCAATCCAATGCTAAAGCAGAACTGTCACTGAGTCATTACAAAAAAACACCCCTTATCTTTTAAAGTTATGTATTGCAGGATTATACTTTGTTCCCAGTTAACTCATCAAGTACCTTAGCAGCTACAATAACATACTAACAAGTGCAATATTTCATTTTTGTCCTAGTAGCAGGAAGTATCGTGTGACTGGATCTGAGACGCCCTCAAACCCTGGAGGGGTCAGTGAAGAGTTCAAACGGAGACACCAGCAGAGGGAGAAAGACAGACGTGAGCATGGTGTCTATGCCTCCTCCAAAGAGGACAGGAACAGAGAAAGAGACCGAGAAAGGAGCAGAGATAAAGGCAGAGACCGAAGAGGTGAAAGAGGTAGTTCAGCTTAAGACTTTCAGTCATCATCCAGCATCATTTATCAAGTTATTACATCGTAAATTTTTGGACCAATAGTAGATAAGAATAAGACACCTTACATTTACATTTATTTATTTTAAAACTTATCAAGTGTTTGAGTTTTGACTGATGTACTAATTAAGTTTCTCAAAGTAAATGTCAGCAGTCAGATGTATTGAGAGTAACTGTTCCTTGTCTCTGTCAGATGAGCGAGAGGGTAGCCACAGTCGTGGGAGCAGCAGCAGCCGGTCGGAGCGTGGGGAGCGCAGTGAGAGGAGCGAGCGGTCACAGAGAGATGGTTGGTCTGAACGCATCAGCCGGGGTAGTAAGAGAGATGAACCCCCAACACCACAGCATCGCCCAAGAGGTAGTTTAGTTTATTATTTGTTTAATTTCTTTCCCCATCCTGTAATCGTAGTCATACAAAGCACCCCTAATCTCATTGTTTGACTAAGCTATCTTGAATTTATACAGATGGTTTCACACCCTCGCACTCCAACTGGGATGAGGATGACAGCGGTTATGCCAGTTCCAGGCGTTCCCAGTGGGAGTCTCCGTCCCCTGCCCCGTCTAACAGAGAATCAGATCGCTCTGAGCGAAGCCATCGCTCTGGCCGAGAGAGTGAAAGGAGGGAAAGGTAAAACAGCATAATTCGTTTTATTATCTCACATTTAGTTTTTTTTTTTTATAAATCTACATAAAACTTCATTGTTTAACATTTCAACTCACTCAAAAAATGCACCTGTTGCTTACATGACATGTGTCTGCTGTGTGCACAGGTCAGTCCGAGGGCGTTATCCCGACGACACACCACTGCCTACTCCATCCTATAAGTATAACGAGTGGGCCAATGACAGGAAGCACTTGGGATCTACACCTCGTTTGTCACAAGGAAAAGGTACTATGCTAAAAATAAACCGTTTTATTTTTATATGCAAGATTTCAAAACTGTATGTCTGATACCATTTTCTTCCTCTGTCTCTTCTTCAGGTAGGAAAGATGGCGAGGGAGGAATTATGTTTGATAATGTGGATGAGAAAGAACAGTGGGAGGAGGACCAGAAGGTGAGTGGTTGAGTTTTCTCTCATTTATGCCTCGTAGAAATTAAGGATATCCTGGTGGTATTTTTTATTTATTTATTTTTGACAACTCTCACTATGTCACTTTCACAGCAAGCTGACAGAGATTGGTACATGATGGATGAAGGCTATGATGAGTTCCACAACCCTTTCACTGCCACGTCTGAGGACTATGTGAAGAAGAGGGAACAGATCCTCCAGAAGCAGACACAGAAGAGGATATCTGCTCAGAAACGACAGATCAATGAGGTATAACCACAGTCCTCCATAATCAGAGTCATGTGTCTGTATACACCAGTATTAGCTGTGTGTGTGTGTCAGCAAATTTGTCTCTTTAATGCCCCTCTCTGAGTTGAGTTTGCATGGCCTCAAACTGTATTCCCTCTTCCAGGATAATGAGCGGTGGGAGACCAACCGTATGCTGACCAGTGGTGTGGTGCAGAGGTTGGAGGTGGATGAAGATTTTGAGGAGGACAATGCTGCTAAGGTTCACCTGTTGGTTCACAACCTGGTCCCTCCTTTCCTGGATGGAAGAATAGTCTTCACTAAGCAGGTGACCAAGACTACAATATTTAATAACAATATTTTATATTTTTTCTGCTAGAACTGCAATTGTGGATTTTGTTTGTGATCCAAATATTTGAATGTGTGTGTTTGTTTCCTGCTTCAGCCAGAGCCTGTCATTCCTGTGAAAGATGCTACCTCCGACATGGCCATTATCGCTCGAAAGGGCAGCCAGCTTGTCCGTAAACATCGTGAGCAGAAAGAACGCAAGAAGGTTGGTTGGATTTATAATTAAAATTAAGATTACCGGTATTTACAGTAAATGAGTATTACTTTCAAGCCAAATTAGAGACCTGTTGGTAAAAACAAAAAAACCTGTTCACTTTTGAATATGTCTGAACTGATGTTTAAAATCCTGGGTTTAATGTGTGCATGACACTGTTTGACTTCAGTTTGAATCTGTGAACACAATTTTCTAACAATACATAAGGAGGATTGGTCTACATTGGTCTGTTTGATATCACAATATAAATAGAAACTCTTGGACCTGGTATTTTGAATAATCATCATACATTTTAAACCCAAGCGCCACATAAGTGACCAATACCGGTAGCTGTGTATGTTTGGTGAAATGCAGATTATGTTCATTATTCTGCTGCCGTTGATGTAAACAAAGTTAAAGTTAAAACCAGTGTGTATGTCATTGTCATCAGTGTCCATCTGTATGCAGGAATATAAAAAAAGAGCAGACATCATCTTCATACTCTGCTGTTGAGAAATGTTAATGGGGTGTTTTGGTGCGCACCTGTCCAGTTGATAATGCCAGTGCTGTCTTACTTCATCACTTCAGTAAATAATTTATTCAAGATTACCTTACGTGGTTGATCAATGACATTTCCACTGCTCACAACCCTCAGCAAGGTGAAAAAAACAAAAATGACATCAGATGCTTTGTGATCTTTTCTGTCTGTGCATTAAATTTCAATTTGAAGCTTTTATCTTCATAATCATATGCTAAACTTGGAATCATGCACTTTCAGGCACAGCACAAACACTGGGAATTGGCAGGCACCAAGTTGGGAGATATCATGGGGATCAAGAAGAAAGAGGACGAAGAAGATGTCTCTGGAGGCAAACCGGTGGGAGAGGATGGCAAAGTAGACTACAGGTGACCGGACTGTTAATGCACATTTTAAATTGAGACAAAGTTTCAAATTTTGTATAGAGAGTGATTGTCTGACCTGCTTGTTCTCTTTTTCTGCTTTAACAGAGCAGAGCAGAAATTTGCAGACCACATGAAGGAGAAGTCAGAGGCCAGCAGTGAGTTTGCTAAGAAGAAGACTCTCCTGGAGCAGAGACAGTACCTGCCTATTTTTGCTGTCAGGCAGCAACTTCTTAACATCATAAGGTAATTGATACAAAGAGAGTTTGCACCAGAACTGTGATGAGTTATTCATAGATTGTGTTATAACGGTGACTGTGTTAATGTCTATCTGCAGGGACAACAGTATTGTGATTGTCGTCGGGGAAACGGGGAGTGGGAAGACCACCCAGCTGACCCAGTATCTGCATGAGGATGGCTACACCAGCTACGGCATGGTGGGTTGTACTCAGCCCAGGAGAGTGGCGGCCATGAGTGTAGCCAAGAGAGTCAGCGAGGAGATCGGCACCAACCTCGGGGAAGAGGTGAGACGGCTGATGAGTGCACTGCTGTGTGGTCCTTTATTTGTCTACATTTGCAATTAAAAACAATTATTAATTTTATATTCTTGACATTTTTCAACATCTTGGCAGGTGATAACATTTATTTGTATTTAAACACAGTCTAAAAACAGACTAATGCTAATAGCAACAGCTTTACAATCCTATCCAATGGGTTTGAATAAATTCTGAATGATCTAATATGGGGAAACTTGAACCAGGAAGTCACTTCAGCATTCAACAATTTGATTTCCAACAGTAACCCTCATCTTGTATTTGTTTTTTATTTCAAATAAGTACTTTTACGAATACAGTAGCACAGTGGACTTGACCAGAGTCTGAGATATAAATATCATGTCTTGTGTTCCTGTATCTTTGTTATGAAGTTGATTGAACTGTCTAAGTCTTGTATTACAGTGTTTAATGTACAGTATTGTGTAATGGCTGGTCTGTGGGTGCCCTGACGCACTCATTATCAAGTCAAATGTAGTGTAATACCACCATCTAGTGGACAAATGGAAAACATAACTTATGTCTCAGTGGCCTGGGGTTTAGCTGGCTCTGAACTTAGGAGTGTGAGTGAAGGGGAAACACTGGAGAGGCTTAATTATGTAGAACTTGTCAAAAAATTGCTACACTGTCACAAACACTGATACTAGATAATATTTTTTATTTTAATAAAGTGGGATAATTTGCTGATGTGTCTGTAATATGTAAAAACATTGACATACAAACACATACATACAAATTATTTTTAGTTGATTACTGACTGTCTGTTTCCTGCAGGTGGGCTACGCAATCCGTTTTGAGGACTGCACATCAGAGAAAACTCTGATAAAGTACATGACAGATGGTATCCTGCTCAGGGAGTCGCTGAGGGAGTCGGACCTGGACCACTACAGTGCTGTGATCATGGACGAGGCTCATGAACGCTCCCTGAATACTGATGTACTGTTTGGACTGTTACGTGAGGTCAGTACACCGCTTCCTTTAATACACTCTTTAAAAAATAGATTTCTCTTCATTTCCAAGACCTGCAGCTGTGTGTACCAAGTGATTTAGTGAGGATTTAATGATGTTCTCACTCTCATCACTTCTGCCTACTGCTTCCTGCTAGGTCGTATCTCGACGCACTGACCTGAAACTCATTGTGACGTCTGCAACGATGGACTCAGACAAGTTTGCAGCGTTTTTTGGCAACGTACCCATTTTCCATATTCCAGGAAGAACATTCCCAGTGGACATCTTGTTTAGTAAGGTATGCTCATGTGTCCACTCTAGATTCTAGTTATAATAATAATACACTATACACAATCTTCATACTCAAATTGAAATGTGAGCTAAATTTGGGTACATGGTAAAAAGCCATGAGTTGTCATGGTGTTTTTATTTCATGTTGGATTGATAGTGAGTATTGTGTGATTTTTGTAGACTCCTCAGGAGGACTATGTGGAGGCAGCAGTGAAACAGGCCCTGCAGATCCACCTCAGTGGGATGGTGGGAGACATCCTCATCTTCATGCCTGGACAGGAGGATATCGAGGTGAGGGATGTGGCTGCTGTCATCACTCAAGTGATTGTTGTGTATTGCATCATTGCATAAAGGACTGTGATTTAAATTTTATGTAGATGTGGTGCTGCATAAATATGTTTAGAGATCTGTTTTTGTTTTGGCACAATATGGGAGTCAAAGTATTTTTCTCTCTCTGCAGGTAACTTCAGATCAGATTGTGGAGCGGTTGGAAGACTTGGAGAATTCTCCACCTCTGGCTGTGCTGCCCATTTACTCCCAGCTGCCATCTGACCTCCAAGCCAAGATCTTCCAGAAGGTTCCTTTTTTTTGACATTTGAACGGATTTCCGTTATTTCGCATGCATATTTTTAGAGCATATAATGGACACAAGAAAGGAAATGTAGATGACCTTGTGCTAACAGCCATTATTCTCTCCTGTGCTAGGCTCCAGATGGTGTGAGGAAATGCATTGTTGCCACAAATATCGCTGAGACTTCCCTCACTGTGGACGGAATCATGTTTGTTGTGGATGCAGGATACTGCAAACTTAAGGTACATGGCCAAAACTCACATTGTGATTGAATTGTATTGACATCTTCTTCTTGTTGTGTCATTTAAGAAGATAAACAACATTAGGTTTTACTCACACCCCCCCCCCCTTTTTCTTGAAAAACAGGTTTTCAATCCTCGTATTGGTATGGATGCACTGCAGGTCTATCCCATCAGCCAGGCTAACGCCAACCAGCGATCTGGCAGAGCAGGTCGTACAGGTCCGGGGCAGTGTTACAGGTAAGAGCTTGGCCTTTTTGAGCTGTCAGCCCACTCGTGCAGACACAAACACATGCACAAAATCACACATCAAGAGTTGAGAGAGAAATAATGCATATTTTGGGGTTTTATCTTATGTATCTCCTAACTCGCTTTTAGTCGTCAATACAGAGAGAGTAGGGCTGCACAGTTATGAAGAAAATGTGAATTAATTAATTAATCACAGTTGAGATCACAATTCTCTCACGATCCTTGAGCAACATATTCCCTCTTTATTATAATTGCATCACATATTTTCTTCAGGAAGATAGAAAAGCTATTGCGGTCATTACTGTAATATGAGACTCATTAACTTTGCACAGCCAGGGTATCCCATTTCTCCCAATGTAAATTAAATAAACTGTATGCTGTATGATCTAACATGAATGTGCAGACCTGGTACATTGTAAACCTTGATCAAAATCCTTGTTCGACAGTTTACTGTCTAATAAATCACATTTTTATGACTTCAAACAGGAATGGAGGCATGTGAATAAATACACAAGCCTTCATTCCTGTTTGAAGCCTCAAAATTTTGATCTATTAGATTTATTTATTCCTCCTTCAGACTTGACCTGCTTCATGGTTCAACCAACAATACACCACCGATAGTAAAACATGAATGACAAACTTTTTAGAAGTTGAAGTATAGAGCACAGCAGCAGTATATTATAATGTATCTGACTCGTTGTCATTGTGACATACCGGTACTCATTAGTATTGTTTGTAGGTCATCAAGTGGTGTAACACCGGTTTTTCATTTGTTGTTACGGCTCAAGAAGAAAAGAGAACGACTGGTTTGATGTAGCTCACCTGCTGCTAATGTAAACATCGCAGAATTATTATGTGAAAATGAGATGGAAGACGCAGGTAAATTAAGGCAGTGATTCCAAAACGAGTACTTGTTAACTTAAGCCCCGACTGAGAATCTAGACTTCTTTTGTCATTCTTCTTATGGCCTCCTCAGAGCAGGGATATACATTAGTTTCCCACTCTGGTATCTGTCTCAGCTCACGGTCTTCACACGGCTTACACAGCTTTACACAGACTACAGTTGAGGTGTTTTAGTAGCTGTGTGTGTGTGTGTATGTGTTAGAGTGCAAAGAGTGAGTCATGCCGGTTTACTCCCCATGCATGATGAATTCCCCTCTCCAAGACCCCTTTAGCTGTACTACAGGCACTTGCACACAAAAATCGAAAACCTCCATATCCATTGTTTCCCTAAGTAAACGGAAGCTTCCTAAATTTTCCTCTTTGCAGCTGATCTTCTTGTTTTATTTAAATCCCACAAACAACAAAGAATAAAATCATTCCCATTAGGGCCACATCACATGATGGTCCCTAGAAGTTTATTCTCCATCCCTGTTTGTACAGTGTTTCAGTTTACATCAAAAATTAAAATGTGTGTGAACAAACCAGCTGTATATTTCACCTGTTTAGACTAAACTGTCCCTGTGGCCTCCTCTCTGTTCAGGCTCTACACTCAGAGTGCTTATAAGAACGAGATGCTTACTACCACCATACCAGAGATCCAGAGGACCAACCTGGCCAACGTCGTCCTGCTGCTGAAGTCTCTGGGCGTCCAGGATTTGCTGCTCTTCCACTTCATGGATCCACCACCTGAGGACAACATGCTCAACTCCATGTACCAGCTCTGGATCCTGGGCGCTCTGGACAACACAGGTGGGTGGCCAACACGGAGGCGTCATAATATTTTATCATGACACATACATCTACGGTGAATGGTTTTCAGTATGTTTCGATGTGTTTTGATGCTTTGAGACTTAATAACAGCTGTGTTATTTTTTTGGTGTTTTTTTTATTGTGGAGATTTGATTTTGATGCAGTGGTTCCCAACCTTTTTTGGCTTGTGACCCCATTTTGACATCACAAATTTCTGGCAACCCCATCAATCAAGAAGCGCCAGCTCAGATGTTTTTATGTGCTGCATTTTATTAGAACTTGATTTATATTCAAGAAAGTGAAAGTATAGAATACAGTTGTTTAAAGGGACAACAAGGAGTTTAGGAAAAGCGAAGTGTTTTCACACTACATTTATGAGCCTCCGCGCGCACCGTGAAATTCTTTGACCGGCGCAAGACAGACTCATGTTTTCATTCATCAAGATTTAAAGTCAGAGGTTCGAAGATGATCAGATACCGTCGTAGTTCCGACCATAAACGGCGATTCGGCTGCGTTATTCTCATGACTCGCCGGGCAGTGTCCGCAAAACCGAAAGTAAGGAAACTCTGGTCGGCTCGCCCAGCATTTCCGCCACCACTAATAATAACAAAATAACGATAGAGACAAAACGATATATTTATCGAAAATGGGCCCATTAACAAGTGTGGGTAATGTAGATTCATCCACATTAATATGAGACTTTTTTATTGTCACAGAATTTTTCGTTCTGCCGATGGAGAAACTCCTCATTGTGTTTTTAATCATAATTTTAAAAAAAAGATTCATTATTAGTTAAAAAAAAAAAAAATCAGTAATTTTTTAAATTAATTACTAGACATTTCAGGCGACCCCATTTGAATTCCAGGCGACCCCATGTGGGGTCCCGACCCCAAGGTTGAAAAACACTGTTTTAATGTTTGTGATTGCATATGCATATGCTCTACAAACATGTGTGTGTGTATTATAATATCAAATCATTTCACCGTGGTCTTTTTTTTTTACCCCAGTTAAATGCCATCGAAAAGTTAAAAGGCCTAAAACAGTCACATAAATAACTAACATTACATTTTGTATTTATGAATGCTAATGTGCCGACTGACGTGTGTACTGTATAATTAATTTATATTTTACACACTACTCAGTCTACATTTCAGTAAATGAATAATTAAACAGTGAATGTCAATCAGTTGCTGGTAATGTCTCCGAATTGTCACATAAAACTTTACCCTATCTCCCCTTTTGAATTGATGCTGGCACGCGATGTTCAGCCTAGAGCAGTGTTAGACTGTACGTACAGTAGTCGCATGCGATTGGGCCAAACAACAAAATTATCCCCCTTTTGAGATGAAGATGAAGATGCGACACAGATTATTGTGGATCAGAGCTGCTGCATAGAGATGCTGACACTGCAGACACAGACAGGAGACTAGCATGTGTAAAGGATGCTGCAGTGATGATGCAGACGCTGCAAACAGGCCTGGAGGAGGTAGTTGTGAGGTTTAGCCAGTGGAGTAATTGCCTAGTAACTGATCCTGTGTTTGATTTGACTGGTCGGGTCTCATTTCTGTCTCATCCTTAGCCAGATTCCAGGGGATTTAGGGATTTGGGGATAAGGGGGGACTTTTGATGATTCCCTGTATGGTGTGTTAACAGCAGATTATCTCTGATTAAGGCTTACCTGCCCCAAACTGGCTGCTCTGCTTCTCTGCTTTTCCTCCTCATAAGCTTCTTAGACTCTGTCGTCTAATCATTTAAATCAGAACTGGTAAAGTTTTTGATCTCGCTTCTTTTTTCTGTACAAGTATTCTCAGCTGTCAGCAGTTCATCCTCCTCTCTCATGGTGATAGACAAATAAGTGTCACATTATGCTTGCCTCACCCTCATGCCAGCAGGCTTTTGATGGAAAAGAAGCTTATCACTTGGCTTATGCTTGTCCTTTCTACATTTTTTTCCACATCTCACGCAACGGTGTGACCTTGTAATTGTGTTTTCTTTTGCCCTTTCAGGTGGTTTGACACCGACAGGGCGTCTGATGGTGGAGTTTCCCCTCGACCCCGCCCTCTCCAAGATGCTGATTGTGTCCTGCGACATGGGCTGCAGTGCTGACATCCTCATCATCGTCTCCATGTTGTCTGTGCCGGCCATCTTCTACAGACCTAAGGTAAGTCTCATTTAATGCAGTTAATGCAAAACTGAAACCGAGACTTCAGTATCCACTTACTGTAAAGTGTCAGTGCAAAATAGATGGGAGGCTTCCAACCCAATGCTATATATTTCTGAGAATCCATTTGTGTTAATGTATTTAGCTGTGCTAAAATAGCTATAATCCATACTTATTGTATTTACAGTGGATCACGTAGACTGAATGGGGTGAAACCACAGAGAGTTATGATCTGACCCCGCAGTTCTCCTCAGCTCTGTGGTGCCTAATGACATTTCATTGTTTGGGGTTTCCAGCCCAGAAAAATACTGTTGTGGTTCACTTTCACTGCTCTCACAGTATTATTTTTGGCAGCTGCTTTCAGTAAAAAGAAACTAAAATCCAACTATATAGAGTGCCTGCTCAACACCGAACAGCAGACTATCATGTGAACAGTGGAAAGTAAAACATGAAACATAAACATTGGACTTAAATTTGCGAGGTATGCAAAAAGCATGACTCCAAATGAATGCTTGGGTGTCTGCTGGATGAACAAATATGCAAGTTTTGGCTAATTAATTTGCAGTATCATCTTTTAAGGAGGCATCTATCTATCACGAGTTCAACTTCACAGTATGTTTTAATCTTCATGGCCAAAACAATTTTCCTTTTTTCTTGCGTCGCAGGGTCGTGAGGAGGAGAGTGACCAGGTGAGGGAGAAATTTGCGGTCCCGGAGAGCGACCACCTCACCTTCCTTAACGTCTACATGCAGTGGAAGAACAACAACTACTCCAGTGTCTGGTGCAACGAGCACTTCATCCACACCAAGGCCATGCGCAAGGTCGGACTCCCACTGCTGCTTCTCACTCTTCAAATTCTGAGTTGTTTTCTTGCCTTCAGTCATGTTTTTGTATCAATGTTGTTAACAGTTCAGGTGCTTTAAGGACAAGCTGTTGTTCTGTATGAATGGCAACCTCTGATATTTCATTTTTTGTGACAGTTATGTATTTTTGCATCAAAGAAATTGTTTAATATGTTTATGGTCACTTGAGACTTTCTAACAGGTATCGCTTGTTTTCTATATGGCTCCTCCTCCAATACAAACTCTTCTTGTACAGGTGCGTGAGGTGCGTTCCCAGCTGAAGGACATCATGGTGCAGCAGAGGATGAACCTGGTTTCCTGTGGCTCAGACTGGGACATCATCAGGAAGTGCATATGTGCTGCTTACTTCCACCAGGCTGCCAAGCTCAAGGTACTTTCTGCACTCTGGGTTTTCCTCAGTTAATATGTTACGCCTAGTGGCAACTGGTTGTGGCAGATTTATAGCAGCATAATTACAGAGTGGTGAAATATCCCTTCTGGCCTCACATTAATACAGCACTAAGATCTGAAAGGGAATTTGAAATCATGACTATATAATCAAGGTTCTCAGTTTGACTTATGAGTTGCTGGCTAACCCAAGCAATCGTGGCAGTGTTGGATGTACTTAAAATTCATTTTCCTGCTGCCTGAGCCAGGTGAAGAAGCAAATTAGCCCAGATGACCTGTTTTGCTCTGACCTCAAGGTGCCCCGTTGATGGAGGCACAAACACACACAGTTAAACTTTCGCACACCAAAGCACACAGGGTCCCATTTTCCTCATCCATAAATTCTGAGTCACACATTTAATTTGTTATTTATGCATGTGTTTGCTCCCAGGGCATTGGGGAATATGTGAACGTGAGGACAGGCATGCCATGCCACCTCCATCCCACCAGCTCCCTGTTCGGTATGGGCTACACTCCCGACTACATCATCTACCACGAGCTTGTCATGACCACCAAGGTAAAGAAATCCGTCCGCCACAGAACACGTCACCAGCATGAAAACAATTAATGATGCATGTGTTGTTGATGTTCAATTTGTGCTTTGTGTTGCAGGAGTACATGCAGTGTGTGACTGCAGTGGATGGGGAGTGGCTGGCAGAACTGGGGCCCATGTTTTACAGCATCAAACATGCAGGAAAAAGCAGACAGGTAAGGAAAGACATGGCTGGAACGTGCTCAGTGCATATTAGGTTCAGTTACAGCTCAGACAACAGCATGTAGCATTGCAGCATTTTAGTTCCAATTCAGTCAAGGATATTTTCTTGTCACTGGTATGCAACCATTCTTTGACTTTTCTGAATAATATTTAGGGCGTGAAGAGGGATGAATGGCCAGTAATTCACATCCCTGTGTTGAAAGCCAGATCTGTGAAGAAGTGATATCTTAGTTCGGTGTTAAAGAATCTGACTGGTTTGGACTTTTGGGATGAACAGAAATAAGATGCAATAAGATGGAAACTATCACATTAAAGTGCAATGTTTGACTCTCCACCCACTTATGGTCAAACAGAGGGTGGGTGTATTTGCTGTACTGACTAAAATAAATCGGAATGTTTGTCTTATTTCTCCTTATATTATACCTTTCTCATCTCTTCTGGTTGCACTTGCAGGAGAACCGTCGGCGAGCCAAAGAGGAGCTCACCAACATGGAGGAGGAGATGGCCATGGCTGAGGAGCAGCTGAAAGCACGTCGCGAGGAGCAGGAGAAGAAGAACAACACTGGCACTGTTAAGTAAGTCAGCGACCATCTCCCGTCCTTTTGGTCCCTCTTCACACATGGGCCTCAGCCAACAATGGTTCCCTGTGGTCCTCATTTTCCATACACAGTCAAGAAAGAAACGTTTAATTTACCTACCTCACTGCCAATCCATATCTCCACCCGCCCCTCCTCCTCCTCCTCCTCGTCCTCTCCCACTCTCTCTATTCCAACTCTCTCACTCTTCATGATGAGCTTTTCTCACCTCTGGTCCCTCCAGACGAGACAAAAAGAAATAATATTGACTCTTGGCTGACCCCCATTACTGCAGCAATTTAAATTGTGCCATAGCAGAGCAGAGAAAGGAGGCGAACGTTCATTTTCAAATTAGACCAAAAAATTAATTTCACACCCATCCAGGAGCTTTACACAGAGAAATAATGTTATAAAGACAGATTTAAAAAAGAACTTTTATAGTTAATTAATCAGCTGGTTTATCTGTCTAGAGTTTCTGTGACGACGCCTGTGACAGATCTTTTAAAAATAATCACACTCGAGGTATAGGATTAAGAATTAGATTTAAGCGGAGGAAGTTCAGTATGTGATAATGAACGCTGAACGCTCTCCCCGGGCTCTTGGCTTCCTTTGTCCTCCAGCAGGCCTCACATGCGTCTCCTCTATGGGTTCACTGCCACCAGGATGAAATAATTCGTCAGATAAGCCTTCATGTGCCGACCGCTCCATCACCTGTCTCCCCGCTCACCGGCACAGATCGGTGGTGTGAATTTGGAAACAGCCCATTTACCTGTTCTATGTGTAAATGTAAAGATGCATTAGCTTAGCTGTTTTAGTGATTTTTGTAATCATATCAATAACAAGAGCTGCAAGTGGAGTGGGTTCCCTTGTTGTTCCTTATCAAGCGCTTACAGGTGAATATCACAAGTTTTAGCTTGATGTATAGCTGGGCATTGAACCTTGATACCCTGCTGCTTTTACAACTGTCTTTGAGTTTTAGACAGTGGGCAAATGGACAAAACAATAGTTTTAAATAACAGTATTTCACTGTGTTAAGAAGGCTTGGTGTTATTATTCATCCTTTCCTGACACTTCACAGACTTAACAATTAGTAGACCATTCTAGAAATAAATATGCAGATGAATTGATCTTTTAAAAAGGACAAAAGTACCTGCAGCCCTTTCTATCAAAGCTCTGAAAGTTGTCATCAAATCCACCATCAGGTTTGGACAACTTTACTTATTCACTGTTTTTGATTAAAATGATCATTTCCCAAATTTCAAATTAATACAAATGCCTATGTATGCTTCATATTTTCGCCGACCACTTTTGACTGCAGGGTGTGTATGTATAGATTTATGGATATAATTTTGCTACGTTTCCAGGCAGCCATCGGTTTCTGTTCATCTCTGCACGAGTTGAAAATCCATTAGAAGAAACTTATTTGAGTGTAATCCATCACGGTGTGCATGAAGTGTGTCTTAATATTTGTCAAGGTTAGACTGATATCATGTACTAGTGCCAATTTAGTTACATGTTAATTTGGAAAGTCTGAATTTTGGCTCAAGAATAGTAATATTATGTATGATTAAAAAATCAATGCAGGCCTAATAGATTTTCATAGTGAATAAATGATCAGAGTAGCTGATCTCAGTGTGAACAGTTAGTGGGGAAAAAAAACTTTCTTATTAACACTGGCACACACTAACCTGATGTATTCAACTATAATATAAATATATACACAACTAATACTTGTAATAATTCAAAACATGCACAATGACAGTAAAGTAAATCAGTGTGCACTTGTTCCACAACAGCAGTGCACACGTGTAGACAAGAACAAGTAGGAGCTCACGTATGGAGAGAAACAACTATTTCTCTTGAAGGGAACAGAGAGAGGGGGACACAGTGACAGAAGGGGGTTATGGCCTGATGGTTGTAATTGCTGCAGGTGCGTGTGTGTGTGTGTGTGTGTGTGTGTGTGAGAGGGAGAGAGAGAGAGATGAGGGAAGTGTGGGCAGTGTGAGGGTGTCACGCTGCTGTAATTAAAGATGATAGATTGTGCTGTCAGAGGCGTCAGGCTCTACGTCCCAACACTCTTCACAGAGACACCAGCCTGTCTTTTCACTCTCCTCCAGTCTTGGCTGTTTTCATTTTCACATTCAGCTGCGGAGGCCACTCTTCCTCACACTTTCAGCCTTTCCTTTTTCAATTAAAAAAAAAAGACACATTTACAGTCTTAATTTAAACAATGTTAGTGTTTGATTAAATATAGCGAATATAGAATACAGCAAAACTGATCTCGCTTCTGATTTTTTTTCCCCCTCCACCTCAGGGCAGTGAAAATCTGCACACCAGGAAGAAAAGAGCAGGCCCCCATGACACCCAGACGCACCCCCGCCCGCTTTGGACTGTAGTAGTAACCCCTAAAAAGCCCAACAACCACCTAGAGAACTCATTGTCATCCAGATGTGGACCACACCAGCACAAAGAATCACTGTAACTTCCAGCTGCCATTTGTCCCTGCAAGCATGGCCAGAATCAAATCAACTGCAGTTCATCTACAGACCACTAGAGTGAGAACTTGTATAAGGCACAAGGCTCAAAGAGGAGCCAGGGCCATCAAGACGCCTCCCTCCGCCCTCATCAGCCAGCTGTTTCCATAATAACAGAAAATTCAAAGCAAGACTGAAAGGATGTGTTGTTGTTTTTTTCTTGTATATACTGTATTTATACATGGCCATTACTGGAAGTGTTTATACAGATGTTTGAACATGATGATTTTACCTGCATTAGAAACATTTAATTTTCTATATGCTGTTTTTTTCTCATCATAAGTGTATTGTCACAGAGAGGCTGATAGATACTGATCTAATTTCAATGTTACTTGTGTCTTTACTAGTTCTTGTACTCTTGTGGCTCGAACAGTGAGTGTGGCACCATGAAGTGCTCCTTGACACACTGAAGCACTATTCAAACTGTACTTGTGGCATAAGTGTCTTCACACTCTAGGTTTGCATTGTAACTAACACACACACACAACACACTCATGCAAGCTTAGGCAATTGACCTTTTTGTACTTTGAGTTCCCCTTGTTCCAATAATGTAATGTACCACAGCTCTGCTTCATACAAAACCATCACCATGCTGGATTAAACATAATCAACTGGTTTATTTTCATTGTCTTTGTGTTAGAAAAAAAAAGGCGAAGTTTCCTTTGCAGGTTTCCTAGTCTGAATGTTTGCAAACATGTCTTTTTAAATGAGTAAACAATGTGCTTTTGTCGATGTTGGCCCTGGGCTGCCCTCTCGGCTGATCAGAATATCACTCAGCTTCACATAGACCGGTCTGCCTGTAACAAAACAGTTCAGTGAAGGCCATGTTTGGATAGTGACAGGGCTTCTTTTCTCTTCTCTACATGCAACGCAGACAGCAGGGGGACGGCTAATGGATTTTTTTTTCTCTCAACATCTTTTGTACAAGGAAAAAAAATAAAAATAAATGTTAGCTATTTTTCTAATCCAAGGTGATTTCATTTAATGTTGCAGTTACTAATGTGTCTTTTTGTGCACTGCAAGGGCCTAAAATAATGATGTCATTTGAAGCATTTCAAGTTAGTTTTGCGGTGGATGAATGATGAGCTCAATAAGTGAAAGTGATGCAAATTATGAAGTGGCATGGGGCTCTTCAGTGAAGGCTCTCTTATGTACCTAAAAAAACAAAGGCAGGATGAATGGTTCATTTCAAAGTTCCCAGCTGTGCACACGCTCTCTGCCCACTATCCTTTTCTACCACCAGAGACTTAATCAGGTAACTACACTTCTGCAGTGCAACAAATGGTTATTTTTATCCTCTTGAGTACAGATTGCTTCCACATTAACCATTTGTATCTTAACTTTAAAAAACAAAAAACTTTTAATTACAGTGAGCCCAAGGGGGAGTTTGTAAAATATAACAAAATAGTGAAATCACATTTTTCTATATAGTCCAAGATGAAGAGAAGCTTCAGTACCTCACAACTGAGGAGCTGAACTTGCAAATTGGTTGACATTTAAACAAAGCTGCTTAAACGACTATCAGATAATCACTGATGAATCTTCAACTGATCAATAAGTTTGCTCTGCTCTGCTTCAAACTGCTCATTGTTGGATCAACAACATATACAGACAGAAACTTGACTACATCATGTCAAAGAAAAGCAGCAACTCCACAATTAAAACCATGTTCATCAAAGCTTGAGCAATGACTTAATTAATGGATAATTAAAACAGTTGTATAATAATTGTAATTGTTTAAATCCTCACATTTTAGATGCTCATATTGTTGCCGAATCATTTTCTGTCAATCAAAAGCTTCTTATTTCTGTAAGATTTGTTCATCTAAAAGGAGAAATACATGATGAAGACACTGATTATTTGGATGAGGAAGAATTTCCATTGTGTCAACAGTCCTCTGCTGCCTATGATGAACTTTTTCTTACAACTAGCACAACGTCCTCCTGAGCTTTGGCAGCACATGATGTAAATACAGATAAGACACAACGTGAACACAGCGACGTCCTGCGAACGGCATAATGAAATTCGTGGAATGGTTGTTGTCATTGTCAGCTTTTACAATCCTGAGCTGAGGCAAGTGAAACTGATCAGAGGGAAACAAAAAGCTTGGGTCCATCCCTGCCTCACTCAGGCTCTCGCACCCACAGATGTCACACATCTACATGAGTGATCCCGGGGCTTTGAAACCCCTCAGCTGTAAAGATGTTGATATGCTTTAGATGAAGAGCCAGGCTATATGTGGGTGGATCTCGGGTCTGGCTTTATTGAAGCTGTATGTAAATCTTGAGGTCACGAGACTGTTAAAACAAAAGCCTGGATGGTGTTCCAGTGTCTTCATCACGGTTACGCTGACATTTCTTGATGCCTCTCAGCTGAAAGCAGTCTTCCTAGCTGGCATCAATTTGGAGGAGGAAAGACAAAAAGAAGCTGGCCTGTCTGTGATTTCTTCAAACATAGTGAGCAACAACTAGCTGTGTTTTTTTTGTTGCTTTATTTTTTTTTTTTTATCTCTGAGCTGAATCCCTCAGCTGCTGCTCTCCTTTCTTGTTGGTCAGTGATAGTCTGTCGTACTGTAACCCTTATGCAAATAACCATGATTATGAGCGTTCCCTTGACCCCCACAATTCTGCAAGTCGTCTTGATTGAGTGTGGCAGGCGGAGGAGGGGAAGGATATAATGGACTCCACCAACTTTAATGAGACAAATCTCGGCTACGGGCTGACATTTTGAAATAGTCCTTGTGAATGACAGTGTCAGCAGTCACCTTTACCAAAGCTTTCCAGGGAAGGTCCCTGTAATGATGGAGGGAATTAAAATGGCCTCCAAGGCGGTGGAGATAGCAGCCGCAGGATTATGGTGCAAAGCCACGCCTCTTAAATGAGCTCTGCTGCCACACCCTAAATAAAGAAGCAGCCTTTTCTGAGGAGTGCAGCACCCCGAGATTTGATGGAGGGATTACGGTGAATGTTAGTTGTTGAACACCATGATATTTGTTGAGACGAGCTGTCCCTCACATTAACTGCCCCGCCCTTCCCTTCCCTTCCCTTCCTCTCCTCCCCACTTGTTTTTTTGTGACTGGTGGTAGACAGGGACAAGCTCTGCTGTCATTACAAACTTAATAAGAGCAGAAGTGAGATTGATGAGAAAAACAAGAGGCATCAACTGCTCTTTTAATTAACTCTTGTCCCATAATGGTGCCGGGACGGAGGCACTGAGCAAAGAATGAGACATTTTCTTTCTCTTTCCACCCCTTTCTGTTTTGTTGCCTCGCTCACCCCCGATAATGAACAGCCTTCTGGGACCCAATTACATCCAAGGCTGCATTAGGAGCGCAGCAGGCCCAGTGGAAACTTCAGCTGAGTTTCCCCGCACTCCCCCCCACCACTCCCCGTTTCCCTGCTGGAGATGGCCTTCACTTGATTGAATTTTGAATGTGACACCCCCTCACCCCCCACCCGTCTTCTGTAGTCCCTTACCTTCGCCAGTTTTGACTCGCATGTCGTTTGAGATGGAGGCCGTGTATGTTTGTTGTTAGCCGTCCTTCACTTGATAACTGCCTGTGCTGATAGAGTGGCTTTGCATATGATGTGGTTATTGTTAACACACTAAAGCCTAAACAGGCTTCAGGGAGTGTTGTGTCCCTGCAACATGTGAGGACTATGTAAGACATCTTTAACCTCTGAACACTGCTGTTTTAAAACTGAGAAAATATGGATGGTATTGGCTTTAAAAAAATATATATTAAAGTCAGGCATATAATACTGAAAATGTGTTTTTTTTAATTATGAGATTCAATGGAATTTTTTTGTAATCAACAGTCAAGTGTTAATTGTTTCCTAAATGTTGTTAGGATGGGAAATCACTTTCTTTTGACAAATCACTTGGTCAAAATGTAAAAATACACATTTCTTTTTGCTGTAAGAAATTCTTTGTCCAGAACATGTGCTTGATCTCAAGTGATATCCCCAAAACAATCATGGCAATCACCAGTCATTTGGATTCATCCTCTGGAGACCATGACTGTCTGCACAAAATGTCATGGTTAATACACAATAATTCACTCTGGACCAACAGGAATGACATCAACATCCCCAGAGCCACGTCATTAGTATGGCTTAAATTCCCTCTGAATGTCAACACAACAGGCGCTTTGGAAAGAAATTGATTATATTATAATACTGGTCACTGTTTTCTGTGTTAACATTCCTGTACAGAGTATTCAAACGCACTTTACTAGAGCAGAACAGAGAGGCCTTTGCTGCTTCTAAATGCAATGCTTGGGGATATCTAAGGCATTAATAACAATTATTGGTGTTCTTTAGTTTCCTCAGACACCTTAAGTGTTGTGTATTGACTGCTATGCTAGAAAGAATGTTGCCTATTGATTTGACCGAGGCAGAAAGCGATGGTGTCCTTTTCCTGTAAGGCTGGAATTAACCCTTACATGCGGCCGGTACGTGAATAACGTACCTACAACAACTCAGCAACCGCCGCGTGAGCTCACAGGCAATCTCAACTGACGCCCTCAGAAAAGTCAAAGGAAACAAGAGATGGACACATATGACAGTATGCTGTGTGCTTGCTTTGGGAGCAGCAGAGTCGGTAAAACACAATTTACAACACAACACAACTTCTGGAAGCACCGAGTAGCGCTTCAGGTATCTGTTGTTTATCACTGGCTGATTTAAGTTTTTTCCCCTCCACAACTTCCTTTTCAGTTTTCCCATAGTTCACTGATACATGACACTGGAAACTCTGTTTTTGGTCCTTATCTGATAAAAGTGATTTTGAGCACTCAAAACAGCACAACATTTAAATCTGCGCGTAAATGTAAGAAATGTAAGGGTGTTGCAGCATCCAGTAATGTTTTTACTGGTCCATTGTCTTATCCCTAACCAACACTTTGTGTATACTGTACTACCATGCTTGGTCTACCTCCCTGTGGACTGTGTGGTTACTAACAGCTCATCCACTATTGCTTAGGGGTCTTATTTTGTTCTAGAAGAAAGACTTTATACTGTCAAACTCAGACATCCCTTGTGATTGAAGGCCGATGGGCATGGAACTCTCAGAGCTGCCCTCAAAGCTGCAACAATGCCTGCTTTCACACAGCCAACTTGTGGTGGGTGGAGTGGAAGAACAAAGGCAGGCTTGTTAGGATTTAGATGCCTTTATTATTCTTTTATTTGCCTGCAATTTCTTGTCTACATGCCCATATTCATTAAGATTTTGGCTACATTGGCTTGTGGGGTCTAAGGCTCTGGGATTAGTTACTGTATGTGACTCAGAACACATCAAGCACTCTTCTTTTACAGAAATCAATGTAAAGAAACTTAATCATAAAAAATTTATTAATATTCCTTTTGCTCATTGTGTATTCAGCTTAGATGTCCTGAAAACTAATGAGATTAAGACGCTGATGTGAGGACAGTCAAGAAAATAACAACAAAGATCAGTGGAAAGAAAAGTCCAACACAGAATACAGTATCTCATTGTTTATAAATCAGAGCTAACATTTTTAAATATCGTTAGTTCAATATTTAGTTCTTTTCTTCATACATTCTCAAAATATTACAACCATGTCATGTCTGGCAAAATGAAGAGATACACAAGTTCAGTTCACAAATTAGGCTGCAAACTCAAAACATAACAAATACGTCTTTACAGCATTTTGTGAGACAAGTTGTTTTTCCCCAGATTCTAAGATCATTCATGAAAAGATGCTGAGGTTTGACACAGAACTGCCAAAACATGTGTTTGGTGGAGTCTGAATAATTAAAATGATGTCCAAGTTTCATTAGGTGCTTGCACATGGACGTGGTCCCTCTCTCCTCAGCAGAAACCAAATGTCCCAAATCTGCAACAGTCTGCTGGGAAGACACATGGGCTTGAAGAGGTTCTCCTGTGGCCTTGCCGCTCGACCACTTAAAGCTCCACTTGTAGTAAAAGCACTGCAAAAGAGAAAAAGAGACTTAATTCTAATAAATGAATTATCAAAGAGCATTAATGGATGTTTCAGGGTACTTAGAAAACAACTAAATGATGCCTGGGGCTGGTTTGGTTCTTTTTTTTTTTTTTTTTTAAATATTGCCCTTTTAATCTTGAAATCTCAGTTTTGGTTCAGATAGTAAAAGGACTCTAATAAGCCAGTGTTTGGCTGCATAATGGGAAGAGTGGAGTTTGTTGCAACCCAGCCAATACTGGAGACTAAATGTCAGGATGCCAGTTTCTCCAGCTACAAGTTTGAGGAGTTTTTTTAATGTGTCTCCTGTGATCCATGATCTGCTTTATTAAAGCGGAGCAGCTCTTAATTAAAAGAAACCAATGTTGTCAAAATGTTAAATGTTTTTAATCAGCAACACTGTAAGACCTTTGGGCAAATAAAACTGTCTATTGAATTATTTGGGAAGAAATAATAACAAAGTTTTTTAAAGTTAAGTAAAGTAAAAACACTTCTTCAATCTTGACAGCACTTGACAGTTTTTGATACTCAGGTACATTTTGGTCGGTGCCAAATAAGGAGAGTTTCAACACCCAGCCGTAATGATGCCTCGTGTGTATTAGGTTACTAACCTCTGCCAATCACACCTTTTTTGTGCTTGTCACTATCACAGACCTGAGTCTGAATTGACCCACCAGAGCAGTGAGCAGGTCTCCAGCAGCTGCTGTGTCACTGGGGCCTGGTCGATATACAGTAGCTGGAGGGAGAAACCATCGACTGTCAGCTGGCGAGATCACAAGAGCTACAATCCTCCTGTAACAATGCTGCCTAAATCCCCAATCAGAAATCGCTTGTTATGCCCCTTTCTGTGTCAAAACACTCCCTTATTACATGATTGGACGAAATGGTTGATGGCTTTTTATTTTTTTATTTGTAAAACAGGTCTCTAACCAGATGTAAATTCTAATAGGATGCAAATTTGCTCTGCTTATTCTGGTCGAGTTTCCACAGAGTCCCAATCCCTCTTAAGCTTCTTGTTGACCGCGTATGCCAGCTTTGTGTACACAGTTGGCTCCTGAGCTATTCCAACCGCATTGTTAATGTCTGCCCTTTTGTGCTGCTCAGTTCCACCGGAATAAACAGAATCACACGTGCAAAACTATTTCCTAACACAGATAATTAGCCGAAGAAACAATCCAGAGTATGAATAATAATGTGCCTCGCTAACATTATAACTTTTAAGCATGGGAAAAGGAGGGATTTGAATGCCAAGGGAAATGAGCTTATCAAATAAAGCTCGAAAATGTGCAGTGAATGAAATGAGTCAATCATTTTAATGTGAGATGGGAGCCCTGAGGAGAATAAATAAGCAATCGTCACATCATGCAGGGAGAACAAATGAGCATGGTACACAATTAGGCAGGGTCACATTCTGCCAGAGCTGTGAGCGTGGGATGGGCTAATGAGCTGTGCGAGTGAGTATGTGTGTGTCTGTTTGTGCCAATGTGTATAGGAAGAGAAAGAGGAAGTCGGAGATGAAAAAGCTGATCCCTCGCCCTCAAAATTCTGATGTACAGACTAAGACAGCCAGACAGCCAGACACACAAGCGGGAAGTCAGGCGAGAGACAAAGATAAAAGTAAGAGGGGCTGGTGGAGAAGAGGTGGGCTATCAGTTGACTTGGCATCTGGGGCAAGTAGACATGCAGGCAGACAGAGCAATGGGCAGGTACAGCAGCCAAACAGACAAAAAGAAGAGAAGTGCCTCAGAAGGACCAACGGCACAGAGCTTTCAAAGGCGACTCATAGTTATTAACTATTCAATCACATAAAGGAGAGCTGAAGGCGTGAAAGGTTGCGGACCGAAGCACTTTTGCTTCAGTGCATTAAGAGCCTGGTCCAGCACTCTGGCTGCGTGAAAGAGAAATAGATTGCCTCCCAGGAAGATGACTGCTCAAAGGAGTTGGCTTTTTCCCCTTAATAACAGCAATCTGCTGTGAAAATCTAATCCCAAGTACCATTTACACTGAATCTAGATAACTTCTGCTCGGAAAAGCGTACAATATGAATATTTCATTTCCTGATATATACAAATAAACAGAACAAGCCCCCCCATCAATCAGGGGACATTCTCAAAGTAAGTGAACTGGAAGAGCAAATTGCTAATGAATGCCATGCTGCTGGAAATGCACATTTTTAAATGGCACTGTGGGTAGATTGTACAACTGGCTGAAATGAAAATACAATTCTTCACATGAGCGTAAAATGTATTTGATCGCACAGACATGGGTGTACATGACCCATATGGTCATAAAAAAGGGAAGATATTAAGTGAAACACTCACAGTGTTGATAACCTGAGTGACATATACACAGCAAACAAACCAAGCATGAACACTGTCCCTCAACTAAAGTAATAGCTCCATCTTTGCCATTAAAGTCAGATATGGATGCACCCTTTAAGCCCCCTACTCTCCTTCTCACTGGCCTAATTCTCCCTCCTCAGTGGTGGATAAGAGGGATCAGAAATCCATCCATATGCATGGCCAACTATCTGTAGAGGGGATGTCAGGTCTCAGCCTGGCCAGCTTTCTGAAAGTACTGGTAATGACACTTAATGAAAGCTAGGGAGCTGGGCTGTGAGAGGGAAAGCCTGCGCAAGTATTCCCTCAGCCCCCACCCAGCATCCAGACCAGGCCTTCAGACGCCATAAATAAACAAACGTGCTGCGTGAGAATAGATGTGGTATTTCACTAGCTCCCCTCGTGCCATTTCATCCACTTATTTATCTATTTATTATTATTCCCTGGATCACTGGTTAGCTTTCAGCCCACATCTATACTCCTGACTCCCTGCAGGTTTTTGAAATGCTCCAAAACATTAGTTGGACTTTGCTCCAGTCACCCAGCGGCCATTAATGGGGCTGAGTTTTCATCAGTTCTCCAGCGGTGTCCACAAATAAACACACATCAAGAGCTGTCAGACCACTGCAAATCGAGCAAATATGCAGACATGCCACAGATCTCTTAATACCAATCGCAACGCTCATTCCACTTTTCCTAACGGATAAACAAACTATCAAATCCCTTCTAGTCCTGGTTAAGCTGTCATCTCTTTAACTAGTGGCATACAAAGGAGCAGCTGTGTCTCTGGTGATGCAGGTGATATTGCTGAAGCTGGGAAGAGAAGGATGGGTGTGTGTGTGTGTGTGTGTGTGTGTGTTCTGGTTGCAATGATGCCTGTGTTGAGAAGGGCGGTGAAGCTCAAAGTAAACAGAGGGAATGAGGGGATAGAGAGGCTCTTCTTAGCACAAGACCCTATTCAGTACAGTCAACACATGGCAGATTGGGTTCACATCTTTCTCCCTTCACTCTCGTGCTGCGTCTGTCCTCCCACCACCAAAACTTATCCCTTCAATCAGCCCCAATTTCCCTCCTTTCAATTTGAGAGGATATCGGGGTAGAATTGTGTTGCAGGCAAATGTCAGGTAACACAAATCTGGCTTACTGTGAGGCGGTGGTATTGGCTGAGGAAAATTAGATGGCTTCAACTGCGGGACACCATTCCTCCGACAAATAACCCCTCTCTGAAGCAACACACGGAATTCATATTTTATTTAGAAAAAGTTAGAAGTTTCCATGGTGACGCTTGAGTGACATGTTTACTTAAAGTGTCCCATGTGGCCTTTGGTGAACGCTACCTGCGACTAACACTCATCCGTCTGTCTGTCCAGAGGAGAGACGACGTCATCGGGGGTCAGTTGAGCGAAAAGTTTCCCGGCTCTGAACGGCGCCAGGGAGGTGAGACCTTTGATCACAGCCACCCTCAACATTTCCCAGCTAACTGCACAAATGTGTCTTCAGTGTTAACAAGCTTTAGCCATCAGTCGGGGGCCCGGGGCCACACAGGTGGGGGATGACACACGCCGGGGAAGAGTCGAGCAGATTATAACTGGGGGTCAGCGCGGGTGCAGACGGAGAGGAGTGCTAAACATGGTTGTATGTAAAAGAGAGTCTGTGCTCTGTGAGACGGAGAGAGAAATGCGCTGGGGGGGGGGGGGGGGGCGGCTGCATTAGCGGCAGGACCCAGAGGCACAGCCCCGGTGGGGTGAGGTGGGCATGGAGGGTGAGGTGAGGTGAGGAGGGGGGGGCTTCAAACACTGATGTGCAGGCTGTTCAGGGATCTCAGGCTGCCGATTTCACAGCTGGAAAACACAGACCATTAGTCACACAAACACACCGAGGCCTATGCTAATCCCAGAACAAGAAAAATCAACATGACAGCCAATAAAATCCTGGGAGTTATGCAGCAGCTTTGCTTTTCAGTGATACTGTCTGTGATGTGCTGGTGAGTGTTTGTATTGACCCATGTTTCAGATGAGCCACTCCAGAAACACTCACGCTCCGTCTGAAAGCTCGCCGCTTTGTCACTGACACTGTCTCTGGAGTCGGCCGGAGCGAAAGCAGAGAACGTGTAGTCACAGAGAGGGGCTTGTATGGATTTGCCACCCCTCTTTCAGAGGAGAAGTGGGGTCGCTGCCAGGACTATAACAGTTTAACACGGCAGAATGATCAGAGCCAAAGTTACAAAATCTTGGACCGTCTCAGGTCAGAGTCTGCAACGTGTCGCTTGTAAACTTGTTCAGAGGAGACACACTAACAACAACCGTGCCGCATCAGATGTGTTTAACAGATGCAAGGGCTTTCAGAGACAACGTAATTCACTGCTGCTGATGAAAAAGTTGTATTTCTAAATGAAAGACTGACAGCTCACGCCATGCTGCTGCACTAACATTTCCCATTCTGGTCTGCAATACATGCTGCATCCTGTGGCTGCTTGTGTTGCTATTTAAAGCAATCTACTGGATTTGTAATGCACGTTTACTTTGCGCGCAATTAGTTAATGTATTTACAGCTCATATGGATTCACGGCACAAACCTATGCTGTGCAAATACACCATATACACTTTTAGGGCAAATTCAAACAAAGTAATGCTCCGTTTCAACTTAATCAATCCGTTAAATATAAACTTTGTGAGATGATGGTGTGTGTTTGATTAGCACCACAAAAGCAAGATCCTACATGTGCATGAGTGCGGGTGATGCCGGAGTAGGTAATTAGTTCTTGGCTGGAAAAACATCAAATGAAACATGTGTCTAAAAATAAAAAATGTCATTATTTTTCAGCACAGAAAAATATCAGAGCATCCTCGGTACATTTTCAAAACTCTGATGAATGTCTCTGATGAGTTTCAGCAGTCAGTTCTTTGTAGTGTGTTAATTATGCTAAAAGATCTGAATGGCGCTGCACAATGTTTCTGTAAGGGTCCAACATGTACACACATAGAGCTGAAAATGTGAATTTTTGACCTGCATCACAATATTTGCAGGTCTGTGTGTATTTCATGGTATATACCTGGATCTCTTCCTCTTCAATCCTCTTCTTGTCAAGCTCAGCTTTAAGTCTCCTGACCTCAATTTGCCGAGCTTCCACATGCTCCTGCAGGTGGATTTGTGTTCCTGTATACACACACACACACACACACACACACACGCACACACACACACAAAGATACACATACACACAAAGACAAACGCATATGCACAAAGAAAGTGCACTGTTGAATTTGCGAGTAAAGTGCGCGCGCGCACACACACACGCACACACATATATAACCCTCATCTGTCCACTTTCTCTTTCTTGGCGGAGATGCATGATCTTCGTACTTTGCTCTTTTATTTTCACTGCCAGTTTTTCATTTGCTCGCCTGCAGCAAAGTTAGAATATGATAAAATGTGCATTAGCTATTGTTGGGATAGAAACCAATTACTGTGCAAGTGCAAGAGAGATCTGAGTAGTAGCGGTAGTGTGGGGTGTATTAAGGTCTTACTTACGCTCTAGGACCGGCTGGTTGACAGTGGAGAGCGGGGTGCAGATGTGAGCTACGACTGACCGACAACAAAACCTCCATCTGGTGCTGGGACAGAGAGGGAGGGAGAGAGAGAGACAGGACATTAAGGACAGGGGCAGGAGCAAAGTAAAATATATATTTTTTAAAACAACAACAAAAAAACACATACAGTATAAACTGTGTTAAAGCCTCAAAGGTAAGAGACATAGTGGGATTAAGAAGCAAGCAGACATTTAGATGACTAGTTATGGTGTTAGATTGATGAGGCCTATGCATGTGATAATGTTTGACCTGGATTACCTTAACGTTATGCCTGATAGTATCAATGTCTTTATGAAAATAACACACTCTTACTTGACAGCCTGCAATGGCCGCTGCTCTTGGTCCCACTGAAACTCAGCTATTCAATCCTGCAGGGGGACAAAAGCATCATTAAAGATGGTACAAGCTGAAAAACAGTAATAATAATATTGGGTAAAATAAATCTGACATATTTACTTTTGAGTGTCATTTTCACATTGATGGTGTCTGATTAAACAGCACAAATGCTGCTAAAAATGGAACATCCGTCTGTGCATAGTAAATACTGTATACTACACCATGCCGGGGCTTATATGTGAACTTATCAGGAAAGTGCACACCTCCAAGATGTTTTGGGAGATGTAACTTTAACTGAGCAGGGAGGACAAACTTTATTGCACCATAACTGTAAGTGTAAGTCATCTGAGGATCCAGCCACCTCTAAGATTTCCATTTTACTTTCCTATTTTGTGCAATAAGGGATGCAATAAGGCACAAACGTGCTCCTCATCAAAGTGCTGTCACCTCTTCACTGCTTCTGACCGACGTTATTGCCAGTGCCCTTAACACTGCTTGGCCCGCTCCTCCCTTTGTCAGGTCATGAAGACATTTTTAATAATGATTATGCATTTGCCTTACTTAGCATTCTTCTCCATATCACAGCTTGCATAGCCTGTCGACATAAGGATCTATTTCTCCACCGGTGAACTTGCTATCTAATGAAATCCTTTGTGCTTCCTAATGACACACATTGGGTGGTATTTTCAAAATATAATTCTGATGTAGACTTACTTCATGGACCTGGTCTGAAATAATGAATTACAGGCGCTGTGATCAAAATCTGTGCACAGCCTTTCAGTGGCTACTCTGTTGTGTCACTCAATTCCCTGGCTTGAGCTCTACAGCCATTTCCTGCTAGTCAGGGAGACGGGGGCTGTGAGCTCACCACCACCATCACAATGACCTTTCCACAAGCCCAGGGAGCACGCAATGCAGAGGAGAGGCAATAAAAGTAATGAAAGAAGCAAAGGCAATTAAAGTGGTGTGTGTGAGGGGAGCGTGGCGGAGATGAGCCTAACTGGAGGCAGCCCTGGAATGCACTACAGCTCCATATCCACCATAATCCCTGTGTGATCGCAGAGCAACCCTGGTGTGCTCCCAGTCTGATCATCCTCCCGCTGCATTCACCAGCTAATCCGAGCAAAAGGACAGCCATGCACATACACTGTACACACACACGCACAGACACGCACGCGCATGTATTAAAGTCATTCAGACACACATACACATACACACACGTCTCTGCACACGATGCCAGAGTAATTATTATAGGCTGCATACAATATGTACTGCACGACAAAGTGAGGAAACTACTAAAAATAAATTACCAAACACAAACACTTTCAGGCACAAATGCACGCGCGCACACACACACACGCTCACACATGTTTAGTTCTAGAAAATGAGTTGCTCTCCTCCTGCCCTCTGCAGCGCAGTGTTTCCGCGCGGCCAGTGAGAATCATTAATGCCCTTCCTCTGATGCAGCCACACAACCAACAGCAATTATTTCTAAAAGCAAAAAGTGAAAACAGGCAGCGAACGCACAAATATACACGGCACATAATCATTATTTTTTTGTTAGGCTGCCTGTGTGGGGGTTGAGGAGGTGGCAGCAGCTTGGACTTCATTTTCTCTCGCGGAGTTTACTGACCGCAAAATGACAAGGATGCTTTTCCTAAACCAATTAAGAGGCTGCAGTGCTGCTGTTACCATGTGACATTGACAGCACTTAAGGAGGCTGACGCCAGGCCGTAGAGATGAGCCAGAGATGTGCTCTTGGCTCAGAAGTCAGCACAAACATGCACGGAAAACACACACAAAATACACGTGTATGCAATCATGCATGCACAGTCACACACACACACATCAATAAAAGGAATGACACTGTACAGCGAAGTGCAAGTGACAATGTGTACACAAAGACCTCAGGACCAAAGACGAACAAAACACCAGCTCACGAGGTCTGCACTACTGAGGTGGCTAAAATAAAAGATTAAGAACTGCACTATCCGGCTGGTATTATCAGAAAGCGTTAAATACAGCCCTCAGTCCATAAAAAGACCTCATTATCTAATCAGCTTTAGGAATACACAGAAAGGCCAAAGCTACGAGTCTCCCCGTGTCTTGACAACAGAATCAGCTCTTGCCTGTGGTGTACAATTAGAGAACAGAGTGACCTCCAGAGGTTACAACTCTACTTGAGAGGAGCTGTGTGGTCCACGCTAATGACCAGAATGGTCTGTGAAGCGGCTAGCATTGTGCCCCCTTCTCAGCTCTGGCTATCTTAAACTAATACCACTGTTGAGAAAGGAGATGAGACTCCTTTTCCTCCGTATTGTAGAGCACTCTCATCATAACTGCGCTTGAGGATGGCTGGTCAAAGTGTCGCTTAGAGAGGGCAGAGCTGGTGTGTAACTAAGCCTGATCAGTTTTAGTTTTGGTGCTGGCTGCTCAGATGCTGGGAGCAGTTTTTTTTTTTTTGCAACGACACAAAGTGAAGATTTAATATCTGCAGTTGACCATGTGAGTGTCTGCTGAAGTTTGATAACCTCTTTAGTGTGATGCTTGGTCCTCCCCTGATGGTTCTCCCTCTCCTCTGTTAGCCGGGCACTCCTCGGCTGGAGAGGGGACATACAGTAACACAGATAAAATTTGCCAACCTAGAAAATCTCTCTGCCGCAACTCAGGAACAACGAACAACACAAGGTAAAACGACTACATGCATCTCTCTGCTTATCATCATATTAATTAGTATTCAGTTTTTAACCTTGGTGTGAGTTTGGTCCAGTATCCAGACTGAAACTTAATAATCTACTGCTCGATCTTCTGCTCATGATATGTTGAGACGGGCCAGAGGTCAAGTCGCACCTGAAGACAACTCCTCTCATTTATCATATAACAATTATCCAACAACATTAGTAGCAGTTGCACTTGACCACCTGTTTGCTCCCCCAGCTCAGGCTCATCATTTTGAGTCTGCTAACTATAACTATAACACCTCTCTCAGACACAGACCATACGCTACAGTTTATACGTTATCACAATGCACAGAGCATTAACTGATGTGTACACGGACACAGAATCTGTTCATTTCCACCTGAAATGTATATGGACCAGTGGTTCTGAATGACCCGCGACCCCTTTTTGCTTGTACTTGCGCGGACAACATCACATCCATGAATATTGTAGAATTAAAATATAAAAATGAATAAATCAGTGTCTGTAAACATATGTAGTGGAAACAGGCAGTAGTTTAGCTCTTTGACTCTTTCTGTTCGGCTTTGCTCTGCTGCAGCTGAACCATTCCTGCCTCTGGATGGCGCTCTGCAACTCTGTCACAGACCTGTGGACTGCTCATAGTCTCCCACCAGGTACAGAGAGAGATAATGGATGGCTGTCAGTTACGCCCCTCTGTCCTCGTCTCCCCTAATCAGCGCTCTCATCTCATGGAGGTGCATGGGTGTTAAGAGTTTCACGTAGGACTAAGTTTGACAGTCACGTTCCATCTTAACTCTGTGGTGGAGATTTAAAGCACATAGGTGGGCAGATGAAAGATACCCCTTATATGCATGAAAGAGATCAAATTGGGATTAAGGAGATTAATTTCAGATGGTAATTGAGAGAGAAACTTTTTCATCAGATTTATCTAACTTTCTAAAAGATGTCAAATGTGGTGTGATTTAATTTGCTAACAGATGAATGGTTGGTAAATTGCTGTGCTTCAGGCTTGTGTCCCTTTGGTTGGTGTGAAATCATATATCATCAAATTTCATGACTTGTGAAGATCTGACTCATTTCTCTTGGCTTCCTCTGGGGTTAAAAAATAATTACTAGTTTTGAAACACAAATTCAGACTGAAACTAATTCAATTTGTGAGCATGGCTGGAGGGTGACTCTGAGTGGTGTATAAACGGTTGTAGCAAAGCTTCAATCAGAGGACAAGCATGGGGGAACAATCCCCCTTCAGAGATGACAAAATGACCTTGGAAATCACATAGTTCAGAGTCTCAGATTGGATAATTGATTCAAATCGAGAGGCTGACCTTACAGTCTGGTGCTGGATGCCGTAAATATAAACACAGACAAGAATATATTCTCACCAGGAAAGTATAAAACCATCAAATGGGTGATGTCTCCCTGGGCTTGTTTTGATACATCTTATGTACCAGAGCATGAGTGGCTTACTTGCACACCACTAAAATGTAACAATCAATTTCTGGAATAGAAATCTCTTCTAATTATGTTTTGATTTGGAATAAATCAGTTGATTGGCATTTCCTTTCATTCTTGTTCTGCATTTGTTTTGAGGATTTGTGTAGGTGTTTTCAAACCATTATAATGTTTGATATGTTGAAACTAGATGACATTTTTTTAAATATAAAATATTTTTGTTTCAGTTATGAATAATAAAAATGTTCAGATTGAAAGAAAATGGCATCATTAACAAAACCTTTTCTGAGTTTGATAATTACAGTAAAAGACAGCCTCAAGGATAAAAGTTAAATATTTTCTAGCATTTCTGGATTGACCTGTTTGACCTGGCTGTGAACTCTCTAGAATGAATTAAATTTTCTCTGTCCCTAGTCCCTGATCCTCACAACCTGTTGCCCTCCCTCTTTTTCCAACAAGCTTTAGTTTGCTCTTGAAGCTGCCACACATTTCATCAGGTTATGTGGGGATTTCTCATTCAAACCGTGGAAACGTCAATACACAGAATTGCACAGAAATGAATTGAACCAGTACATTATACTGAAATAAAAACCAAAAGTATATCAATAACAGTGATTCTTATTGAGAATCAACCAAACAAATCGAGATGTAGTGATTCAAACCTTTGGCTCAAAAGCCAAAAGCCAACAGTGCCACGATTAAGTGAACTGAAGATGAAAAGATTTAAATCCTGATAAGATTCAAGCAGATAAAACATGCACAACTGAACCAACTGTGTGTTTACAGAGCAGTACACAGAGACACTTACTTCAATCAATATATTGATGTTTTGTAATAGGCTCTAAATGACTCAGGTTAGAGACTGCTGTGCAGCAAACCCTCTCACTACTTCTGTTGCTGCAATTCATTTCAGCTAGAATATAAAGCACAAGCTAAGATAGCTAAGAAAAACTAAACCGAGGCAATAAGATAACTATTAAAAATGTTTTGTTGATTCAAATGTCATACATGAAATTGGTCTTGTCACAGAGTGTCCAAAAGTCTTATGTGAATTTATTTCTCAGAGGAATTGGGAGACCATCTACCTGGTCACCGATTGGAAGAACATGCAATGTTGAGGTTTTCAAGATGGTGATGTCATTTGTCTAAATATAATGTAATTATTGGTTCTTATAAATGAAAAATACAAAAAAGCTCTCATAATAAAACTCACAATTAAAATGCTTTCACACATCTCTTTGTTAAATTGAGTCCATTAAGAGGCAATTTAAGTGCTGAGAGTACGTCGTGCATGGAACTGAATGAACACAGGGTAATGTGAGCATGTTTGACAGTCTCAATCTGACCAGGCAAGCTTTAACATTTAATGAGCTGATGTTTAGTAGTAGTAGTAGTACTTAGATTCTGCCAGCAGTGTTGTTTTGTATGCTGTGTTGTTTGGTGATGATGATGTACCACTGGAGCATAAGTGATAGAACTATAATCAGGAATCTCATGTGTGTGGAAGAATGCTGACCAGAGCCTATTTACTGCCAGGTGAAGCAACTAATTGAATATTAGAGGGCGGGCGAGCTCAGCTCCATCTCACCCTTAACTAGGACCACAGTCACGGGTCAGAGCCCTTACCCACTCACAGAGGACTCACTGACTCATGCAGAAGTTTTAAGCAAACAAGGAGGAGGGAGAAAGACGGGACTGCGTGGAAGGTGGTGGTTTATTAGTGCATAAAACACAGCTGGTGAGACTTATGGAAAGTTTATCTTCCTGTTCCTAGTTTCACCTCCAGACTGTCTATGAGAGAGTAAAGCTGTCTTACATATACTATATAGGGGGAGGATGCACAGGGATGTTTAGAGGATGCTATCATCACAAACATGCTGTGTCACTGCCTCTGACGGTTTGTGTGCATGTCAGGAGCTGCTGGTGGTGAAGGATACTGTGGGAAAAGCCCAGAGCCTTTCCAATGCTCACCTCCCTCTTCCATTGACAAGTGAGGTGCAGTAACAGCTAATCGATGGCTAGTGAATTCCCTGTGCACCCCCCTCGCCAGGTTGATCAATATTCCTGGCAATTAGAATCCCCTATCTGCATGGCTGTAGGGACCTCGGGGTGGCTCGCCAGCCCACAAACACCCAATTTAGTCCTCAGCCTATCACTTAATTACTAAATCCTCCCTAATGCCTATTGGCAGGTGGCGAGCGTACTCACAGCAGCCCCAGTGGCTGAGTGAACATGAGACCTTTGGCAAGGTGCTGGTTAAGATGCTCCAGTCCCACTTCAGCTGGCCACTTAAACATCTGATTTCACACAAGGCCCTGACCTGAAATGATCCGCCTATTGAGCGCCTGGCCCACACACAGTCCAGATGAATGGGGTGGAACAGGATGGGTGGAGGGAAGAGAGGACACAGGACACCAAGAGTCACAGTCCTAAAACATCTGCCTGCCACCAGTTGTGTCTGCGAAGCACAGCAGGGTTTGCAATGTGTCCACAGTCAAAAGTTTCCTGGTGTTTATCACACTGACAAAGCATAGAAGGAGATATACATTAAACACCGTCTCATGATAATTCATTCCATAACAGCTCTGACAGATGCAAATATTTCAGGTTTAAGCCCTAAACACTGCAGGGAACATAGTGCACCTGTAGCTTTACAGTTAATGCTCTGGAGCGACTCAGTTTTCACAACCTCTGCTGCTGCGGTGTCCGCAGATGCCCACCTGCTGACAACAAAGTCCTCTTCTCCTGTTAAGCCCGATCCTGGGTGGATACAGAGTATACAGGAAAAGAAATGAATTCAAATGAGTTTAACATCACCTCGCGACACAAACAAATGTGAAAAAGTGAGGAGGTCTGAATATTTTCTGAATGCACTGTATATGCACAAATCAGAAATAGAATGAAATCCATACATAAACAAATGTATATGCACTCCCACACAAACACATCCTAATTACACATTTGTTCCTGCAGTGCAGCGTTTCTGGGTGACACTTTAAAGAGCAGTTGCCAGAGAGTGTTTACAAAGTATTCAGGCAAATGTTTTAAAGAGTTCCCTGCCAGGTTCACTTACTTTTATAATATTATATATATTATTTTATGTACAGTATTTTGTTTGACTGGTCCTTTTTCTAACTGACACTGCAATGTCTCTACCCTTTGTGCAGCCCACTTTTTCTATGCGCATCCATATGCTAAGATTCTTTTGATATGTGTAATCAATCATCAGTTATCATAGATAATGTGAGTGGCTATCTTGAGAGAGTATATGTGTGTCTTCCACAAACCAGGACTGCAAAATAGTTGACCTGACATGATAGCCACAGTCACTCCCTTCCTTTGGTTCCAATGTGTTCTAAATTTCTAAATTTTGTAACTTTAAAGGGGACATGTTATGGAAATATCACTTTTCTTTAACATATATTTGGGTGTCTGTCTTGCCTTCCGGCCCCCAAAATGCGAGAATTGAGATCTGTAATGTGCAGGCTCCCTAGATTGAAATCCATGTGGTTTTATGAGCTGTTCCCTCAGTTGTCTTCCAGTGATGTAACTAGCTTTTTAATTTGCATAACCCCACCCCTACCTGGTACCAGTAAAAGGGGCGGGGCAAGCAGTGGCTGATTTGCATTTAAAGGGACAGGCACTAAAACCAGCTGTTCTGAGCAGGGCTGTTTTGAGTGAATGAAAAGAGACCCGTGATGTTTGATCTTTGGGGTATTTTGACCAAAGCATGTCACAAATATGTCTTTAAGACACCTGGGAACTATTTTAATTTGTGGAAAAGGGACATAATATGTCTCCTTTAATAGCATCTTCTAAAATCAGAAACAAAGTGATAACAAAAAGACATTCAAGCCCAACTTCATTGCTTCCCTACCTGTGTGGGCCTCGAGCAGTTTGCTGCTGTGCATGTTCAGCCTCTGTGCAGGATTCCTGTTAGCATGATATTTTAACATGATCCATCTCTGCCTCATGCATCAGCCCATTCACTATGCTGCTGTGGAGAGTGTGACAGGACATAATGAGTGTAGTATGTGAGGGGGTATATGTGTGTGAGCTTCACACATACACTGTATGAAATGGCTGATGGTTAACCATAACATGAGCCCCTGGCCCAGCTGGTACCTGCTCTCCTCCAGTGCTTCGGCTGTGAGCGCTCTCCAGGTCTGGCTACAGTGTGGTAACCTGCTGCTGTGACTAACAGCACCTCCATCTGCAGCCGATCCCCGGCCTTCTGAAGGTACGACACCTCGACACCTCTGGACAAGGAATGCAAGCACTCAGTCAGGACACATGCGGTATGTAACCTTACACAATTTCACAATATGTGTGAATAAAAGTATAATTTGATAAACAGTTCTTTTTTTGTGTGTGCAAATGACAGTGTACCTGCCAGACAGCTGTCTCTGAGCTGGTTAAGTCTGGACACCTCTACACGACATATACTGTACTCCTACATGCCTCGGGCACACTGCTCCAGGGCCCGGGCTAGAGCCTGCCCAGGCATGCACATGCACATGCACACACACACACATGTGAATAAACACACATTGCTGTCACTTTCCTGTCACAAACCCATGGAAATGGCCTGAGGTGAAGTGAGGATAGGTGCCCCGAGCTTTACAAATCCTCTTGAAGGACAGAGCAGAGAGGCGCCTGCCTTCTTCCACCCCCAAGCTATCTCCACACCTGCTGCACTCCACTCACTCAGCTGCCTGCCCCTAATTTGGTATTTCCACAAGGATGACATATGTATCAGGCAGAGCAGGGAATGTCCTGGGTCGACGGAGAACAGCTTCCTGACAGGTGTCACCTCCGATCTGCACAGGCCTGCCTCTGATGTGTTAACTATTCAATTAACCAGCACATCGTGTTGAGTGGGTGCCAGCACCTAATTACCTATGAGACCTTGCCTGTGAATGGAGTGAAATATGTGCATGTGTGTGTGTGTGTGGATGACAGGTCACACATCATGTTACTGTTAAGGGTTCTTCTCCCTCTGAACCACCTTGACATTCACACAGAATATGGTTTAGAGCATGTGCATGTGCATGTGCATGTGTGTGTGTGTGTGGGACACAGAGCGAGAGGGGCAGGATGTTCCCTTCCATCCTCAGTCACATCTCTCCCTCTTTCCCGCTCTCAGCACCAACCAAACACGGCAAGAAATGGGCTTATTGCTTTGAGTAAAATATGAGTGCAAACATTAAATGAAAATAAAACCAGTATCATTTAGCCACGTTTGAAAATTACTCCTGTCATGCGGCCTCTTCATCTCCCGCCATTAAAATAACGAGGTGTCACTGAGCTCTGCTTCCATAGCGCCGATGTTGACACCCATCAAGACAAATCTATATTTCATGGCCACTTACAGATGTATAAATAGCCAAATGAGGTGCGCTAACCATCTATAAAACAGCACTAAAAGGTTGCCAGAAGATGGCGAGTGTCATGAGCCAGTTGCGCTAGTAATCAATCTGGGGTGAGAGGAGAGGAAAAGGGGAGAAGAGTAGACGAGAGGAGCGGGCTGCATTGCGTGGCTAAGAGGCGAGGCACAACACGGCGCAACAAGCAGGGCAGTAAATCACATCTGCACAGCACGCTGGCCCCACTGACACACAGCCACTTCAACTGACATGGGGCTTGCTCGACAGTCTGATGGATCACCACACTACACTCCATTAAAGGCAAACGGGCACGACAAGCACTGACATAACAAACAATTAGTCACTGCTGTGGGTATGGACTTTACTTGCCGTTGGCCTGCCTGGTGATGGGCACTCACCTCCTTTCTTGGGCACCGAGGGACATTAGTGCCCCTGAATCTTTTGTAATACTAAACAGCTACATATTGTGTTACATCATTTATGACCATCACAAAGCAGCAGCAGTCATTGGGATTTTAGTGTCTGGGAACAGCAGGAAGATTAATAATGCTATGACTAAATACACAGGCTTTCTGATTCATTAGGATCACTAACATCTGACATCACTGACTTCTACCTCTTTGTAGGAGTCAAATCATCAATATCAAATAGATAAGTGATAAATATCTAATAATGACCTGAACCACATCAATCTAGTGACATGACACACAATCCTGACTGGAAGAAGAAACAACCAACACATGGATGCCTACATGAATCCCTGTTGAGTTTCTGATCACTAATGGAGCTGTGGAGCAACACTTTGTGGATCCCGGTTTCCACTGACGGCCTGGTGGCAGTAAATGTGCCGACAAAAGGCCATGAAGATGTAGAGGTAAACCCACAAAAACCATGCAAGATTCAAAATGACCAGTGTTACACTGAGTTACACGAAATGTGAACATATGAAAAACTAAAAAACAAAAAAAAGAAACTAAAAAACTATTATTTATTTTATTTATTTAATCGTTTATTTAACAGGGACAGTGCACGGCTCTCAGCTAAATTAGCTAAATTAGCTACCAGCTAAATTTCATCTGTAGTCCCTGGGTAGGAATAAATAACATGAATCTCACACAGAAGCACATACAAATATAAAAACATCATCACACAAGCAGCCTTTCAAACAACAACAATAACAAAGTACACAACACAACACAACACAACACAACACAACACAACACAACACAACACAACACAACACAACAGCAAGAATAAAATGCAATGTAAGACACAACAAAACAATGTTAAGATACAACACTAAAAAGATTGCAAGATAGTGAGCTAATGTTTGAATTTATAGTTGGTGGGTGCATGATTGAATAGATTTAAGCCATGATTACCATGACTACCGTTGATTGAGACTGTCTTGACCCAGGCTATCAGACTTTATTCGGTGTTATCCTGTCCAACCGGAAATGTTGGCTACTCATCAGGATACAGGTTTAACTACTGCATTAAATGTTTGATTACAAATCTGCTCCCCTGAATAAAAATGTACAAGATGTTATAGATCCACAGAAACTTTACTGATTCACCCGCCTCAGAATTTCACCACTCTATCTAAGCGTCTTTCTTTCTTGCTCTTTCTATTAGTGGCCATAAACTGCCACAGTTTTAACTCCTGTCCTTAAACTTTAAGAGCTGGCAGCCATAAGGAGTGGTAGAATAGATAAGGGAGGATCAACACAAAACACACCCACTTCACCCTCCCTCTGCTCCCCTACCTGGTTAACACAGTTAAATCTTCAGTAAATATCACTGATTCTCATTAAGGCGACAGTCAACCATTGCTCAGACACCAGCTTTTCACCTTGTCAACTGAAGCGACTTGTTTTCAGAAAATTAATTAACATATTTGATCCTGTTTTGTCTCTAATCTTCTAACAACTACTTCCTCTTGCTCATACCAAATATGGAAGAGCAATTTGAGCTGTTCAGACAAAAACATTTGGCTCTCGAATTAATTGCTGCTACTTTGAGTGAGTTCTATAGTAAACAGCATAGGGGAGATGAATTACATGACATTGCATGGTGTCTTACTGAGAGATAAAATCCAATTGACAGCTCTTCACATTCTCCAGCAAGCTCCTCATTACACATAAGCACACTGACACATAGGTACTCTTATACGGAGTAGATCTTATTGCAGGTATCAAGAGGACACACACTGGACCTCCTCACCTTTGTGATGATCATAACCAGTGTGCAACCTGTGTTACCATAGGTTACAGAACTGATTAACTGTCTCCACTGTGTGTAACCTGATGGATGGAGGACTAGTGTGTGTGTGTGTGTGTGTATGTGTGAGAGAGACATGCATATGCGTGTGTGATTAAGAGGTTTTGTATTGCTAATTGAGGTCAGACAGAAGAGGGTGACATTCAGAGCTGCCTATGTTTTGGATTCTTACAGGGACAGCTGGGGTTGGAGGAGCAGGACTGAGGACTTGGGGATTTGTTTTGTCTGTTTACTGCGCTCATGTCTGAGTAGAAAATCAGTGTGAAAGTAAGTGTGTAGGGAGCAGCACCACCGCACTTCAATCACAGATGGAGGTGATCTCTCCATCAGACCTTTAGCCACCTCCACTCTACTTCTGGCCTCCACCGGGCGCCAGCACCCATTATTTATCACACACACACATCTCTCTCTCAGTAAGACTTAAGTCTATCAGTACTCTGCGCTCATCCTCTTTGTCTTTCCACAGTCTTGTATATGGTGGCTTTATACTTATATAAAATATATTCAGCAATAATACTCTGAATGGTATGGTGACATGAAGCACGTTGTGTCAGTGAATCCATGTTGTTGAGGCCAAATTTATGTGAAAGATGAAGATGTCCTTGAAAAAAAAAATCATCTTGAAAATCTACTACATCGTTCAGCATCAGCGGCAGTGAATAAACAGAACAGAGCCATCTGCCCTCTGATTGGACTCTGCTTTGTGATTGCTGTCCTTGTCCTATTGGACCCAACAGGTGAGCTACCTGTGCATCCATCTCAAAATCTGTTTGACCCCATAAGACTGAACAGATCCGAAGTGATTGTAAGCGCATACACTCCCACATGTTGGGCAAATCTTTATATGGATGTGTATGTTTGCACATGAAATCCTGCAGACCGACTATCCATACACACACACAACATTCACACTCTTTGCTCCCACATATTATCGTTCTCACATTTACACTCAGGCACATACAGCACATCAATACAGCTTGTCACTTACCTAGTCATCAATTCATCCTTTTCACTGACTGAACCATGTGTCCAAATCCTCTCACCCCTGAATTTATCTCCCAGCCTCTGAAGGATGCTCCATTGCCAGGCATGATGGCCTCTGTTCTTTATACTATCAAGCAGTTTCTCACCATGGTACACTGTTGTATAGCAGAAGAAATTAGTGAGGCTGTCTTCTACAGTCTCTATTTGTCTATGAATGAATGACACCCTGACCTGACTGAATTGCAAGGTAAGGTGATACAACAATTAACAATAGCGTGTGAGAATGTTGACAACCACGACGGATACTGCAATAATCCGCTGGTCTCCTGAAAGATGCCAAGGCCCACCTCACAATCCTGTCTTTACACTCAACCGCTATTCAACTCCCTCTGAGATTCTCCGTGCAGATGCTTACAACACCTGATGCTCCCTCAGCCTCCATCCATCAATCGGCTTTTCAGCAATATTCAAAGCATAGCCAACCCATCTTTATGTCCTCACACCCACCTGCCCATTTAGTAGACAGCTTCTGCAGATCTGCATGTCAACATTTTGTTTAACACAAATTCAAACGACAAAAACAGTTCTTAATATGCACCGTTTTCATTTATTGTTTCATTCATCATTTTTTCCCGCTACCTCAATACACTCATAACACTAAAAAGCTAATCATAAAGCTGGGAGTGCTGATTTAACATTACAGGTACAAGTTTAAAGCATTTATAAAGTGCACAAGGAATATAAAACATCCCGACTGTGAAAATGGAGCGGGTTGTGTATCTCAGAGTAGCTTCAGACTGCACATTTGTAGAAGCCACAGCTCATTGTTGTTGTAGGTGGCTGAGTGACAGACTAAGCTGACATTGTGCATTGCCCTTCAGCTTGCAGACACACTTCCTGGGCATTCAAGTTCTGATTCACTGGCTCCTCACACGTTAAGTAGTTTGACAACAAAAGCTTACTTGCATAAACCCACTTTTAGGAAGCCTTCAGAGGTAACTGTTGTGGGAACTGACCTGTGACCCGAGATCATTCATGTCCTTCTGTAGAGACAGTGAGTGCCATATCGCTGGGCCATCTAAGTGAGAAAGGCCTGGCGCTTGGAGGCACAATCTCTGCATCCTGTCTGCCTCCGGAGCCTGCTGCATATGGCTTTTCTGCAGAAGGGAGAAGCACACAGAGGTCTACTTTAATAAACGGATGCATTGACAAAAGACACAGGTATGTCCTGCCAGGTGTGTTGCAAGGCGCACATTTTTGCCACATATGGATCTCTGGTCAACATGAGCAGAGCTGTGCTATTATGAAATTCCTCTTGTTGCATGCTGTCCTAGATTGCCTGCAGCTCAGTGCATGGTTACTTTCTCTTCCCCACCTCCTGCTGGCTACACCAGTACATAGAACAGCAACAAAACTAGCCACTGGGACTGAGTGCGTGAGTTTGTGTTGTGCTCTGGTATGTGTGTATTTGCGCTGGGGCAGGTGGTGGGATTGAGTGTGAGCACCAGTGGGGATTCACAGACAGACAGATGTGTACCTACTATCTCCCTGCAGCTCCACTGGCACTTTAATGACACCAGCTCTAGTGTACATTAGATTATTAGACTCCAGAGTACAATATCCCAGACTGGATAATATTGTTTTTTTCCTGTGGCTGATGATGCATTACAAAAATAAGGAATGGTGTAACAGATGTCTCTCGGGGTAAAAATAATAAATCACACAGACTTGTAACATGGTTGAGAAAAATGTGCCCACAAACACACCCACATCCAGAAAAACATTCAGTGATTCATTTACTCTCTTTATTCCAACTGAGCCGGGAGAGAGGAAATGAGACAGAGAAAAGGGGAAAAAAGCGATTAGTTTGCATTTAACTTGCAAACATCATTAAGGCCTCGGCTCTAATTGTGTTGTTTTAAATGACTGAAATCTGATAATGACTTCATTAGTGACTCCGTGTAATGATGACTCCCAGGGTTTAGTGAGAAAGAGGAATAAATACAGGGGATAAAGAGAGTCTATGAGTGTAAGACACAAAGTGTGATGGGATGGAAGAACAAATGCACTGAGGATGAGACTGAATCACCATGTACAGTAAATACACAACTAACCGCTCACTGAAAAGGAAGAAAATGATACATGGAGAAAAGACTTCATCTATGGCTGAGCAGAATAAATACAAAATAATAATAATAATAACAGAGGACAGACATGGCTAAAGGTGTGTGTGTGTGTGTGTATCTGTTTCTAAATGTGTGTGTCCTCTCTAATGCAGAGGGGGACTGCTTGAGAAGGGGAGAGGTCTAATCCATAATACGGCAGCTCGCTGCATGGCTGCATACATTACTGCATCAATCAGTGCTAAGCTGCAGTGTAATTTTCTAACTCCCTATTTCTCTCCCTACCCCATCACACAGACAACACCCCATGGCTATTTCTGATGAGATTCAGAGCTGGGGAGAGGGAATGAAGGTGAGGAGGGGGAAGGGTATATATGGAGCAACCTCCTCTCCTCTCCTCTCCTCTCCTCTCCTCTCCTCTCCTCTCCTCTCCTCTCCTCTCCTCTCCTCTCCTCTCCTCTCCTCTCCTCTCCCTCTTCCTCTTCCTCTCTCCATCTAGCCCCCTGATTAATTTCCAACTAGATTGCTTGGCTAGCAGCACTATTAGCATAAAATTTCCATGGATCAAGTCCAGCTATGAAACCCTTTCATCAAGTTGCTTGTCAAACACAAAATTTCAAATCTCATTTTGTTTCTAATATCATTTTCATACTAGGGGAGTGATGGGAAGAGGAATCAGGGGCTACGGTGTGGCTGTCAACGAAGTGGTGGGGGGTAACACAGGATTGTTATTCCAAAGATAAACGGAGTCATCAATCAAAATTAAAAAAAAGAACTCGGTTTGGAATGAGATCCTGTACTAACAGGCCCCCATCGCACGCATGTGTGCACGTCTGCATACATGGCCACATGCAGAATTGGGTCCAATCGCAAAATCCAGTGCTGCCTGTGTGGATAGTGGACCCTCACACAAAATAAAAAAGTGAGCTCTGCTTACTCTCTTATCTTCTGGTACTTTGAGTCAGCAGCAGCACTGTCATGTGTTAACATTTATCACCACACAAGGCACAACACCTCCACAAACTCATAAAATGCTTGTCAATGTGCTGCTCTTTGACAGCCACCATAATAAATAATTCTAACCATTGCTTTAATTACAAAATGTGCAACACTGTCACTGGTGCCTCCCCCAAACCGCCACGCTGTACCATTAATTATGAAAAATAAGGAAGGAGAACAGAGGTGGGGTGGGGGTGGGGGGGTGGGGGGTGGGGGTGTTTTAATAAGGATACAGGATCAATGCAATTTAATCAATCTGAGCTAATTAGAAAAAGCTATATTGTGAAACAATCAAGGTGCATAAACAAGATTAAAATAAATGAACTGTGCCAAGAGAGGCGTGCTCTAATTAAATGATACAAATTGTCATTCCATGGCTGTGCGCTGTTTGTTGACACCTTGAAGAAGAGAGCGTGACACGCCTGACCACCCTCATGAGGCCCACTCCTACTGCATCTTTAACAGAATTCATTAGACTGAGGGGCACATGGTAAGTTTGGTCCTGGTCAGGGGGCAGACTTATTCCAGGTTTAACGATTAGCTGATGCACAGAACTGTAGCACAGAGCAGCTGCAGAGCCAAATATTTCATTTACAAGTTAGTGAGCAGCAAAATCAGAGCTAACAAAAAGAGTGAATATTTAACTTTTATTTGCCAAGTGGCCATGGAATACAACTTCTATATGTATACTACTACTATATTTTCTCTGCGTCTACTGGATGTATCATTCATCGTTTTACAAGGGAATAATACAACATGTTATGCCTCAAGGACACACACAACGTATATTGGTGGAAAAACTGAATTCTGAACATAAATGCGAGTTTGTTTTCAAGCAAACTCCACAAGGAACAAGCGAAGAATCAGTTTAGGAAAAGGTATTTTGCTGAAATTCTAAATAACCACCTACAATCCTTAGTCTGCTCAGTGTTTTAACTCAATTTCATTGAATTACCTAAATTAAAAATGAGCCAATAGGCATTTTAAAATGGTACTTTGGATGTTCATACTTTGTGAAATCAGTGGGACATTTTGGCTCTTTGATCTCTAGCATGTACAGAAAAAGAGGAAACAACATTAGATCATAGAAAAGCTTTTCCAAAAACTGACAAGCATTCACAATCCTGGTGACATTTCATATCAGGTTGGACTTTATCGTTCCAGTTACACCAGTTTCTTACACTTGAACTTGAAAGAGCAGCATTGATAATAACAAAAATTAGAAATTCTACTTATATTAGGGTTTATGGGACATGTCACACTGGGAACCCAGTGACTGAGACAACAGATCGTTGACATATGTAGCAGGTAAAGACTGGTGCTGATTTAAAGGAAGAACCAACATAAAGTGTCTCAGTGACGTGTCGGGCCACGACCTGCCTCCAGGACAGCTTCGATATTCCTTGGCATTGATTGCACATGTCTTTGGACTCTACTGGAAGGATGAACACCATTCTTCCAGAAGATATTCCCTCATGTGGTGCTTTGAGGATGGCAGCGGAAGGTATTGTCTAACATGTCAGTCCAACATAGGTGTTCAGTTGGGTTGAGATGTGGTGACTGTGAAGGCTGTGGTTTATGATTCACATCATTTTTATGTTCATCAAACCATTCAGTGACCCCTCGTGCCCCGTGGATCACAGCACTGTTCTCCTGTCTCTCCACTCACTTTTAGCTTTTTCCTTTAGCTTGTCACCTGTCTGTGTAAGTTCATATATGCTGAAGTTGCTTACATCTGTTCATGCATGTGCACTGAGACCTGTAAGAGATGATTACCTCACCTACTCCTGATGGAGCTGCTTTCAGCCTCTCTGATTTTTGACCAGTTTGGTTTTTCCCACCTCCTGAACCTCTGGATCGTCGCCTCCAGCTTCAGGGCAGATTTCTCCACTGTCTTGCAGCATCAGCTACACATAAAAAAAAAAGAAAGATATGCCACTAAAAGGTTGAAGGACTCAACATTTTCAACATGAACGCGTTATCAGCAAATACCATTACGGATGCAAACAGACAAGCAAATCTGTTTTTCTTTTTATATTTAATGCTAATTGGAATTCTATGACCATGAGTAGTTTGTGACACAAGGCTCAACTCTGTGCCACAGAGACACAAACGCGAATGTATGCTTACCCACACACACAAACACACTCATTTAATGTTCAGTGAATCGTTATCACTTATCAGTAATAATTGCTGCATGTTTGTGCAAGTGTGAAATTGAACAAAATCCCACTCCATATAATTAAAGAAAACACAGTGAGCACACAATAACACGGGGAGGCCAGGAGAGCGTGAAGGCATGGATACAACCGAAGGCAACCGCAGCCTATTATGTTCTTTCTCTATCTGAACCTCTGCTTCCCGTCCAACCTGTGGAGTCCTTTACTGGGTGTTCAGACAATTTGATTTCCTCACATATTGCTGCTTGCTACCTTAGCGCAGCGCTAAATTGTAACTTCGGGAAGAAAAATACAGAACTAGTCCAATGCTCTTTCCACCTCTCAGTTTCCACTCACTTGTCTCTCTTCTCGTCCGTCTTCTGTCTGCTGACCCGTCTGCTTGGATGAAAATGACATCCTCTGGTGAGTCTAAGGAAACACCACATAAAGCAATTACTAACAAGCCTGATGTGCCACCCCCCCCTTTCCCTTTGTGTAGGGAGGGGATAGAGTGGAGCCAAGTGCCCTTCAGCAAAAATGAATTTTCCAATTTCAGTTAGTTCTTCCATGAATAAATAAACAAATGAATAATTGAAAGGAGTAACATAAATAAATAACATCACAAACATTTCGCCAGTACTCATAAGTATTCTGCAGATAACTTGGGCTGCATGCTAATGATAAAAAACAGTACATGTGGCAGGGTTGAGATGCATTATTCACCGCTCTAGTCTAACCAAAATTAAATAAATAAAAATCTCTCAAGGAACTCAAACATCCTCTCAGCATTGAAGTGACAGGCCTGTCCCATTTATAACACACAAGGACACTGTGGAAAACAAATAACTGACCAGTCGGATGCACAAGGGAATAAATAAACCAGCAAGGAGCTGGCAGCCATTGACAGGATCTCCAAAATTTCAGCAAGTCGTTAGATGGAAAAAAAAAAAAAAAAAAAACTTCCAAGAGCCAGAAATGAAACAATAAGTTCTACAGAAAATGAGATATGATGACAAGGCGGATTTTCACACTGAGTAGATATTGGAACAGTTGGACATAACAAGAAAATAGTCCTTTCCACTTATTGACAACAAAATATTGCTCGGGACGGCCTCAAGTTTATTATTTATATCGACAAGGAGACTGACAGTTGAGTTAGAGACACTTATGTCACAGGAAGTAGAATGATTTCTAGTATAGATGGTGATACAGTATCTACAGTAGAAAAAACTGTGTTTCTGCAAAGCACTCAGTGGAGAGTGAAATAAATCTCTTTATGCTGTACAGAGCAAACACAAATCAACAAGATACGTAAACCACAAAACGCATGGATGCCACAATATGGATGCTGTGGTTTTGGTGGGACAAGTCACACACAGGGGCAGCAGCATGGTCCAGGTTGTAACACTGTTGCAGAGACGCTTTGAATCTGCCTGATCTTAAAAACCAGCCCACTGTTTCCAGAAAAGCAATTTTGTCATGTGTCACTGTCTGAATGCCATGATGAAAATGATCATAAGAAAAATGAGTTGCTGTTAGTAGGATAATGTAGTAAGATAACGAGCTTGAGCTTGAAGGTTCATTAGTTGCCTTGAAAATATCAGTTTGGCAAAGAAAAAAATTGTATTATCAGGAGTACTTTGTTTCCTGTGGCCTTCGAGCACAAGAAAAAACAAGTAATTGAACCTTGTGAAAAGATTCTTTGTCAGTCAGATAATGAAGACTTGATGAAGGCTGCTAACAAGTCTGTATGAGGTTTGTTAAAGTCACAAATATTCAATTTTCTTTGTTAGAAAAAAGAAAGTGTGAGGGTAATATTGTCTGGTCGTGATAGCAAGGAGTCAAACAACAACAAAGCTGCACAATAAAATCTCAAAGTCGAAATCCAAGCAGAGATCTATTTCACGACTCTACATCCTAATGAATCAAGGCCTTATTCTATCACAGCTAATGTCCCATTCTACAGAAGCAGAGGTGGTGGCTGTGGGCTTATGGAGAAGCAATATTGAATGAGGAGTTAAACAATGATTACTAATCTCATTGTATTAGAATAAAGAACAGCACATCAGCAAACACAGGGGAAAGTTGCCCTTTGTCCTCTGCTTGGCTCGTTTTCCACAAAGCTCATTAAGGGATACTGTTAACATGCTTCCTAAGCACAAAATGTTAATTAAAAACACAAGGCTAATATGCATTTTAACACCACACTTTTGAACGGCATGGAAGAAAAAAAAATCTAATTTCCTCTGTGGTTCTGCTGATTGCAGGCTGATGCGGTGCTGAAGTTAATTAGAACCCTGTGATCTGATGTGATGAGGGGGTGACCACCCCCGTCCACCCCCACATCCCCTTCCACCCCCGGCCCGAGAGCGAGGCGGAGAAGCCTGACAATACACAGACGACCAAGGTCAGCATGGGAGTTAGTGCAGCACAGTAATCACCAATGACAATAAGAGTGTAATCTTTTGTTGGTCAGAGGGTAAAAGAGTGTTATTTATGAATCTCATGTGCATTCGTATGAAGATTTGTACAAAATCCGCCCCCACAGACGATGCTTGGAGTATACGATGTAGATTGTTTGAATCCCTAGCAGGTCTCCGCACCCCAAACTCAGCGATGGACTAATATGGTCCGTGAACTTCGTTGCCTCTCGAGTCACAGTGCGCTCCCTCGACATTAAAACAACACGTCTGTAACAGCTCTGATAAGTTTTTCATGAAAAGACACTCCGAGAGGGGGACCGTTTTTATGAAGTGACAAACTCACACAGTGACAGGATCAGCCCATAAAAGTCCATGCGAATGAAATGAACGAGTGTACGCTGGGTGTGAAAATATACTGCGGCACACACCTCTGCAGACCCCTCTATTAATCAACCTGTCTGCACTTTGTTTTGAGAGTAATCTCGTCCAACCACCAGAGAAGCACTCAGCAGTAAGTGGCGCTTGGCTGTGCTTTGAAGGCCGTGGTTTATTGCCATCCCAAAGCACAGCAAGACGGCGCTGTAAAAACACATCATCTCAGTGCTCAACACTTGCCTCCAGTTACACACCTCACACATGGCTATCTAGACCAAACACAGTTAAATACAGTATAGGTCCTGTCCTCAAGCTTACTTGCTTACGCTTATTCAGTTTGCTTTTCATACATAGGGACACTTAAGGTCATGCCTTTTTAAACCTCTGTCTCTACACAAATGAAAAGTTACAAAGCAGCAGCCGAGCAGGTCAACATCATAAGTTCGAAATTCCTCAAAACTCACTCTGTGGAAGCTGAAAGATCAGCCATCGAGTTGAATATACGATGGATTCTTAGAGAGGCTGTATTGTGGAAAGGTCAGTCTGGTCTTATCGCCCATCCCACTCCAAAAAGGTGAGGCCTTATTAAACAGATTTCTTTTTCACTGACCTGTTAGTATCAAGGTGACAACGACACATATGTTATTGTGAATGCATTGCTACGTGTGGGTTGTGCTTGTGGACAAATCCTGAGGGCCATATCTTGTCCTTCAGCTGGCGCTCCTTAAATCTCTTCATTTCTTTTTTATACTTCCCAAAGCTGAACTGAGCACACAAAGACAGAGACACCAACTTTTATTTCCACAGAGTTGAGGCACATCACTGGCAAAGCATGGGTTCATGACTGCGACACAAATGAAGCGTCCTTTCAGCAATTCAGTTGTTGCCATTCCACTTCAAATTAATTTGACAAGGTTTTTTCTTGTTTTCTCCAGAGGCACAGCCAGGGCCACTGACCCCTCCTACATGCTCCCTCTGTTTGACTACAGCGAGAGACATCTGAAAGTTTAACAAAACAAAGTGCCTCTTATTGTTACTTGACCTCCTCATGAACGCTTCCTTTAACATTTCAATGTAAGGACAGAAAGTGCAATTGAAATTACACGGATGTAAATAAAGTGCTGAAATACTGAAGTGGAGAGTAGTTGTCGGCTGGGCAGTGGTGCAGTGGCAGTGCAGGTTGAGTGCTAAGATGAGGCTAATATAGATTTGTCGAACCTCATAATCAATAACATCCATGAGTCTAATGAACATTAGCTACACCAGGTCTTTCCTGACATTTATGGAGCCATTGAGTTAAGAAAATTAAGTCGAGCTAATCGCAAATCCGAATGAGCTTTAACGGTAAATACCGCCCGCCCAGCACTGACCTGCTAGTGACGTCAGATTTCAAGTAGGAAAGAATGGGGCGCATGTGCCATAGCTTTTGGAGGCAGGGAAGTGAAGCAGGTCATGGGAAGTGATTGCTCTTAAATGGGTGACCTCATGTCCTTCACATCCTATAGAGAAGATATTACTTTGGACCTATGTTTACACATTGAGATGGTACTATATATGAATGTTACATTCATCCCTCAAGGACTCAAAGATTGGATGTTTTCTTCTTGCACCATCAATGAAAATGGCCTCTGACCTACATCTCAAAGGTAGCATATGTGCCATAGCTGCAGCTCCTCTTAAGGCAGGAGGTTTTTTTTTTCTTTCTCTCAAAAGGAGATGGTCAGTGGGTTTGGGCATGGAGGCCCACAGCACTCTTCTAGCTTTCTTCTTGGAGATCAGTGGAAAGAAACTGCAGGCAGAGGTACAAACGAGCACTTATATGTAGTGGAAAGCCCTTCACTCTTTATTGAGGAAAAAGAGTCATATGGATACATGTGTATTCATGTGTGTACCTCCAGTTAATAGGAAGGCCACTGACTTTCTTTGCACCTTTTGCCAGTCAACCTCCAGCAGCAGTCTATCTCTACCTGTAGCTCAGAAATCTCTTCTTCATTCTGCCACTTTGCTTCCTCCTGCTCAACACAGGGATGGGAAAGAAGGGGCAGAGGTGAGGTGTACGGAGGATTGAGGCTGTCTGTTTTTAAAGGTGTCAACACACCCTACTTTTGCATAATACATTATCACACCTCAGAGATGATCCATTAGCAGGTTACAGCAAGAGAACTGAGCAATAAGCTGACGAGACGCCGCTCCAGCAGGCACACAAAGACAAACACAGCATGCACAACACGCATACGCATACACACACAATATCCTCCACTTTGACTGCCAGATGAGAGGGTGGGATTGTCCCCGTGGGGCAGACTTGTGTGTGGCTGCATTTAAAACAACTTTTACTGCATTGACTTCTGCGCTCCGACCCCACACTGCCTCCAGAGAGAACGCAAAAAGACAAAGTATGTGAAAGAAAGAAAAAGAGAGAAATAGAGCGAGAGATGGACATAGAGAGAGGCAGACACAAAAAGAGAAAAGGCAAGCCACCACACCCCCCTGCACTTCCAGACACTGATTTATAATTTTAATATCTCTAATTTCCACAGCAGCGCCCATTTTCCAAATGTCATTTTCCAATTTATGTCAAACCGTGTGACCATTTTTCTTAATACAGCTTATGACAAGCTCGGTGGCAAGGCGGATATGCAATTCAGATTGAGTGTTTTACAGGCACAGCAGCAGACACACTAGGGTGTTTGTGTGTTTATCTTTATCAGTGTCTGCTCAGTATTTTGGAGCGGAAAGACTGGAAGCGTTATACACCAGGGAAAAATTGGATTCACTGCAAAATATGAGCCTTCAGGGAACAAAACCATAATTCTGTCATAAATCTAATAATTACAGTTATCATAATAAGAATTATGATGGTGGCAATGATAATGTATTAAAATATGCATTAACATTAAGAGCTTGAAATGGAATGTGGGCCGGCTTTATGACCATTACATGAATATTGATGTTAATTAAAACAGAACCTCCCTTTTTATGTAACACTCTATCTTGTTGTAATGGTAAGAGTTGGACACGGTGGAGAGTCAGATGGAGCAGAAGTCATTACTGGTTGGTTTACCCTGCGGGAGACACAGTGGAACTCCTTGTGAGCGTGCTAAGGGCTTGAAGGTCGGTTCTTTCCCTGTCGAACTCCATGAGTGTCGACCAAGCATTTAAGTTAAAGAAGCCTCCAGACTGAATGTGCTAATCCAGATGTTAATGGCATAAGAGCCAGCTGTGATAAGAACAGTCTGGCCTCCCTTAAAGGGATAGTTCAACATTTTGGTCAGTTGGCCCATTGCCATAATCCCTATAGGAGCAGGTTCGTTGGTGCAAACTATTTTTAGAACGGCGGAGCAGAGCCGCGAGCTGCTCAGAGCTACGCTACGGAGGCTAATGGGATTTCTTGGTTTCCCTTCTCATAGCGTGGTGAATGTGCAGGTCACAACTTGTCCACCAGAGCGTTTTGGAGTTGTTGGATTGTGTATTTGATGAGTTTGATGAGGGAAACCAAGAAATCCCATGAGCCTCCGTAGCGTAGCTCTGAGCAGCTCACGGCTCTGCTCCGCCGTTCTAAAAAATAGCTTGCACCGACAATTAAAGGTAACGAACCTACTCCTAGAACTATCCCTTTAAAGACAGAAGAACTGGGGAACTTCCTTTTTAAGGAAGATATAAAGGCCTTTATCTTTTAGTCACATTGGTAGTAATTCAGTCAAGAAGCTATATTTATTTTGCACTTCCAGTTTAAGTACCTAAAAATTAGGGTGGGAAATTCCAGCCCAATTTGGATTCAGCAACATGTCTTCTTCTCTTCTCTTCTCAACACCACTGTTTTTTCATTCTCACTATGTTTTCTCCTTTATGCATTTCCTTGACCTCCAGTGTCTTGTTTTGAAACAAGCAAACCTAGCAACAAGAACAGAGGGTCAACATCTTGTAACTTAGTTTCTGGCCATTAGGAGATTGGCAGAGGATGACCACATAAACAAAGTTCATACAAAGATAACTGGTTAATGCAGGGAGGGAAAAAAAACTTCTTCAAACTTTCAACAGCTTTGCAAAACAAACACTGCTGCAAAAATCTGGTATCAGTGACACCGATGACCAAGACTTTCCCCACTTTATCACATTAACTTTCAACAAGTGCTACTGACCTTTTCCACAGTGTACAGTAAATTTTACATTGATTTCCTTCTGCATGCTCCAGGCAACCCATTGGGTCCAGTTCATGCAACAATGGTCATGGAAATCACAAAAGTTTGCAAACATGTGAAACTTGCTTGAGAATCAGTGAACATTACAACACTGTATGTCGAATCAATGGGTTCTTTTAAATGTTTTTTTTATCATGTTGTAATACAACATGCAAACAGAGATTCCTTCCTTGTTAGTCTTGTTCAGTTTCTCTTGTGGGTTTGATCACTTAGTATTGATGTACAGTACAAACTCCAGCTTGCAGCTGCTCTCCAACAGTGGACCCATGAGAAATGTAATTAGGGCCTCGCTGTAAATGACTAAGGCAACTTGCTCAGTAGTGAGGTCACGTATATATCATTTCACATTAATGAGATAAAACATGAAAACGCATCTGTATGTTCAATACATTAATTTAAATGGTGGTCTCCATGCTGAGAAAGCGGACCCCACGATCCCAATATCCCAAACTATAAAAGTCAAAAGTTCTGTTATGGCCACAAACATGCTCTAAAAATCATTACTAATCGCTGGGATCTGAGACACTGAGCAAGGCCTGTCTATAGCATAGTGGTATTAAGACCTGCTTAGAGTAATCTAAACAGCTCTCACCTCTATCCCCCTTCTCCCCTCTGAGCCAAACGCTGATCGACTCTCTGTGAGTGGCGGCCCGCCAGCACATGTTCCCCACTATTGAAAAAAGGGTAAAAATAACAGGAACAAGTTGTCGGAAATGAAATTTCAATTCATCCAGTCCCTTTATACACTGGTGCGAGAGCCTGTCGTTGAGAGGGAGGGATCAATAGTGTTTAGACAGCAGGGCAGATTTTCTAAGCGCCGGATCAATAGGAAGGAGAGAGGAAAAAATACCCTGGCTTTTCTTTGGCTGTTGTAGTAAATACGAACAAATCAGTGGCCTTAGGCTAAATGGATTGACCAGCTGTTTCCGAGTTCTGTGTTGTAAATAAAGATCCATTCTGAGGTGTGTAACTGAGGCCCAAAGGCGAGAGTGCCACTGTTCAGGTTGGCCCTGCATGGGCTGTGCTGGACCACACAAACGTCCTGATCAGAGGGGGAGAGAAGCCAGGGAGCAGGAGAGGGACAGAGCGCTGGAGAGGGAGCTCACTGCAAAACGCCCCACAGCCCTATCAGATAAACTCAGACATAACTACCGACAGACATTTTTCTTTCCTTTCTTTTTTTGTTAAACACGTTAGGTCAAGTTAGAAACATCAAGTTTCAGTCGCTCCAAGTGGCAGTACCATGGATGGATCTTTTGCAGCATTTTTAGATGCAGTCTGACCTCTGTGCTCCCTTCCTAACTCTGTTTTTATTTAACTCTTTATCACACTGCTTATTGTTCATGTTGGTGGAGGGCTTGTCCTGTGAATTTTGCTAATTGTATCTGGAGATTTAGTTTCTGTGACACTAAATATACTAAATATCAGCTTCACACTAATTAGTAATTCTCCTAATGTGTTTATTTTACTTCTAAACACAAAAAGTGGAAATGTACTGATATAATTAGGCCTATGTATTTTTTGTATGCTTACACATAAATAAGAGACTGAAAATATCTCTTGTCAGTATCTAATTAAAAAACTGACAAAAAGACCCCAAGCACATATAAAGTCCTGGCTAACTTTAAAAAAAAAAGCTTTTAAATGAAAATAAGACTGGTTTGAGATGTAGTCAACGATGGCAGGTTAAATATCTCCACCGATATATTGGGCTAATCAGAGGGCAGGATCATGGCAGGATGACTGATGACCTGCTTGCTTTCCCTCACCTCTGGACTTATTAAAGAAAAACACCACAGGCTATGCTTTCACACAACTCATTGGTCAACCACAGTGGAGAATGTGATGGGTGAAATTCATCACTAAAAACTCTTAAGCCCAAACAAAACACACGCTGGAGCAGCAAAAGACACAAGAACCTCTGGTCATTACTGATTGCCTCCAAACTAAGCATGAAGACACTTTAAAGGAAAAAATGTGTGTGGAAAAGGATGGTTGTTGTCTTTCGCTGCAGGGTTGACAAGAAAAAAAAAGAGTAGGGAGCGGGATATCTTAGGCGTCACGGTGCTTGGAAACACTGTCTGGGGCTGGGAAAACTATGCATGTGGTTTAAAGCCTGTTCACGGTTGGAACTTTTGCAAAACTTAAACAAGGCCGAACTGGAATTAGATTCTGTTGTTGCAAGTAATATACAACTGCCCTTGTGTCGCATTAGGTAAACAAAACTTCATTTTGGCGGCATCACTGCAACAACTGTACAAACAGTCCTTTACAGACAAACCTATACTGTACCATTGCAATCATACAATAGACACAAAATCTTCACAAGGATACATAAACACAAAAGCTAGACATGTTGTACAACTCACTTGAGAGCAATTTCACAATGTAATTGAGGCTTTGTATGTGTGTGTGTGTGTGTATGTGTGTTTGTAAGTGCTGCTTCCCTCTGATTAAGGTGACCTTAGATTGTGCACTTACCGAATCTCAGGCTGAGCAGCGGAGGTTAGACAACTCATTGGCTTCTTGAACACATTACCTTAATGATGCCATTCCTCACGCCTCCATTTCAACACATTTAGAGATGGAGCAGTTACGTCTATTAAGACATTCAAATGTCTCCCCCAGCTATTTACCCACCGCTCTAGCACAAAAGGGTAGCCTGAATTAAGTGTGACAGCTCTGACTCGTTTCCCTTTCCAAACAGACAAAATACATAGACAAAGTCATCATGCAGGAACGGTCATTAAAAATTTAGATTACAGCTTCCTTGCTTTTCCAAAAACTCTTGTCTTTTTCTGCTTGTTAATAGGATTGTTTTTCTTTCAATATTAAAGTGTTCATTATGACAGATTGTAAGGCTGGCTCTGAAGCCTGCTTGTTCTCCTGTTCTTGGCATCTGATCAAACCTCATTTACTCGACCCAGGGACTGAATGAAATGCCTGATCATTAACCCTGTGTCTGCCTCTGGAGGAGGGGTAGCTGTTTGCCTCCTGAACATTTTATCTCTTGCTGCGCCACATACAGAGATGCTGTTTTGTTTACTATGTTGTGAACACTGGTGAAGTCAGACGTACCCACCGGAAACTGACAGATATTTCAAAGCTAAAAACTTCCCTAACCGAGAGGTATATCAGTCATGGTTATCGTTAGCTGCCAAAATGACCAAAAAAAAAAAAAAAAAAAAATTAAATCTCTAATCGAATTGTCAGCCTTTCTTCTTGTGCTCTAGGTCTTGGCCAGATAACTGTCCCATGAGCTGCACATCTCGGTGAGTGCTTCTTAATGTGGTCAAGTCCCAGCAGACTATCTGTTCCATATTCTGGCCTGTGTAAGCGGTTTTCCCCCTGTTCTGAGGTATTTGGGGTATTCTTGAGAGGAGACATGGGCTATTGAGAGTGTTTATGTTCCTGGCTTGTACAGAGGCTTCTAATGTGTAACACAGGGCACTTCAGCATTCAGATGCCTGGGGCTATTCTCTAAGTGGTCTTTACTTTGAAAACACAGGTGCCCTCCAGGGGTTGATGAGTGGTGGTTGTGTGCATGTGTGTCTATGTATGAGGACACAGTGAGCTGGGAGGGCAGATAAAGGAGCCGCTCTGTTCTGAGGCCCATGCAATGCTCTGAATAATATATCCATACATAATCAGTCCATGTCAGACTTTGATTCAGTGTGGTGGTCTTGCAGAAACCACTGTGGTATTATCTTTAATAATGCAAGCTGGGATTAGGTGCTTACTCTCGTCTGATAAATATGGGCAAATCAATTAATTCCACTGACATTGCCCCCAAAGCATATACCGTATAAAAACCCAACACTGTGCTTTCTTTCTTGTTTGTGCTCCCTAAAACAGCTGAATTGTTTAGTTTTTATGTCCTTATTCCAAATAAGAACTGAACACTGTAGGGAAGATTTGTTATTGTTACACAACACTGGAAAAATAACTTAGATGTTGATATTTGAAAATCTAATGAGGTTCGGAGGGAGCCCATAAATTACAAATACAAAGTTGAACATCCCTCTCTTGTAACATGTAAGAAGAAAAACAGATCTGTGATCAAATTAATAAGAATGATTTGACATATCTCCAAGCAAAGAAATGCCTCCTATGCTATCGCCAACTGGAATATAAACTTTCCGCTGCCATGTAAATACAGTATCAATTCACACATTTTTGTGTTGGAAAAACAGTTTAACAATGAGGATAATGACAAATGATTTTGTTATGCATGGTGTCAGTGAGTGCAGTAGTGACGGAAAGGCCTAACAGCCATTTTAAAGGCTATAGCCCACTTAGCAGATCTCAGCTGGTCCTGATGCCAGTGACCTAGGTAATGAAGAACAGCTGGTGCAACATTCATTAGGCTTGGCTATCTACACCTTCAGGAACCGTCTTTTATTTCCATAAAACCTTTTATCCTTTTTCCCTCTGTGCTGCTATATACAGTCCAGCACTGGCCAAGCTCTGGTAATGACTACAGCAGTATAGCAAATGTCATTACATTGCTGCTTGTCTTATCAATACTTCTAAAAACGGATCATCAATGGAAATAGAGGCAGAGCAGATATGATATGTTTCTGGTAGTGTCACAATCTTATAGGTCTAATTAAGCCGAGTTCAACATAAAGGCTGCGTGAGAGGAGAGAGGAGAGAGGAGAGGAGAGGATGACCCAATTAAAACCAAATCGAAATTCAGACTCACTCTACAGTGTGGCTCATGCTCACAATGAGCGGGAACCTGTGAAAACATGGAGAACAAGCTTTATTAGTCCCTAAAAAGCCCTGTTGCTACATTAATATTCCAGCTTAATGAAAGCCTCGTTTTTTCCCCCCATTTCCCTACACTCTCCTGTCACTGTTCGGTTCATAAATATTGTCTTATTATGATCATCATGACTTTTTTCTAAAGATATGCAGAAAAATTCAGAGCCAATTACCAGAATGACAGGTGAAATGGGAGCGAGCTGAGAAGAAATGAAGGGTTGCCATGGTGATATAGCCAAAGAATCAGACTGCATGTATGTGGTCATGTGACCAATATCTGGCTGAACTGCTGCTTCACTCAGGCCCTGTACACCAAAGGACACTTAACCTTAATCGCTGGCAGCAATTGCAGCCCCATCCAGCTGAATTTATTTGCTATTCTGTCTGCGGGTCAGGCTGCCTGGGAGTCTGGTGCTGCAGCTACAGCCAAGCTGGGGACTTTCTCCACCCCTCCATTTCTAATGACAGCCCTGGAGAGATGAGCACGGCGCTAAGGGAGGCCCCCGTAAAATATTTACAAAAATCTGCATTAAAAGGAGGTGTCTGACAGCGTTACAACATCCAGAAGGTGTTGGAGAACAAAAAAGCTGTACAATCAGTCAGGGATGGCAAAAACATTAATTCAAATGACACAAAAAAAGACGTGTCTATAAAAAAAGTGCTGAAGGAGTGTTGAGTATAATGGAGGTAAAGTAGGGTGACAGCGGAGAAAGGCTCCTGCCTGAGGGTGCTGTTTGGAGTTTATTTTGTCAGTGGCAGTTCTAAAATTATGCACTAATCTGTGTGCTGGCAATAGAGCCCCTCTGCACCTATATGTCCGGTGTGAACTGTGTCCCACTCTGTGATCCCCCTTATTAAGAATACAATATTTTTTACACAGACAAGGATTAATATTTGAGGATGTGTAAAATGGAATTAGAAATGAAATGACTTGGATCAAAAGTTAATTAAGAAACACCTTGCACAAATATATCTTTTTAGATTGTACCTGTTCGTACGACAGCATGAGGGGTTCAATGCGTTCTGACTGAACCAGTCAACAGCACACTAATACAAATGCTCTAAAACTGGAGAAAAGCAAAAAACCAAGGTCTTTGAGTCTGTGTGTGTTCAGTTCATTGAAAGGACAAAGTCTACTTGAAGGTGGAACTTAGAGATGTGAGGTGATCCACTGCTGTTCTTACGACAAAACAAAAAGTGAAGCTCGGTGGCAGACAGCATGGTATTATCATGCAGCATTATCAACATTATCATATTTAAAATTGGTGAATATGTTTATTTTCTATTACGTCTGATTAAAAGTCATTCAAAAGTGAAATGCAACACACGGCAATGCAGATGTGGCACTGATAATGATAGTGGAGAGAAGCCTGTGGACGAAAATTATACAAATAAATAAATAAGCTCAAACAAAAGGGAAAAATCATCCCAGCAGAGCAATTATGGATCTAATCAGAGGTTTCTGCATGAAGGTACAGCTCTCCTATCTCGCTCCCATTTGCATCATAACACAGTGTGCAATATTAATTTCCGAGTTTACTGCTTATTGGAAGTGCAAAGTATGAAAAGCCATTAAGGTCCCAAATAGGAAAGCAATTTGCTGTCACATGGATTCGGCTCTATTAAAAAGAAAAATCTTGTTAACCATTTGGAATTAGAGTCATTTGGCAAAAGGCATTCTGCCGCACTCCAGTAAAATAAGTAATTATGCTTCTCTTCCTTCTATCCCTCTCTTTCTTTCATTTGCACAGGCGAAGTGGGGAGTGGTGGATGGGGAGAGCGACTGGATGCAAAGGTAATTAAAGTTGTTGGCTATCTGTTTGGTTAATGTAGGGATCAGGCCAGCTGAGAGCCTCGGAGGCGAAGCAAGATGAGAAACACATCCATTTTTCTGTCTGTCTACCAGCCCCCAGGCTAACTCTCATCTGGTCCATATATCACTTATTCCAGTCCCGCAATCCACAAACTAAACAGGGAACTATCCATAAAGAAAAACTTGAACTGACTATTCCTCTGAGCTTATCTCGGTTTCATTTGGGTTCCAACTGAGCAAAATCTCATTAGCAGTTGTCAGTTGTGAGTAGCCTACTGTTACAATTAAACCATCCCTACCATGTCCTGTGATTGTTGCGTGTTGCATATAATTGCATATGCATTTTGTCGCTCGCTATTGCTTTTCCACTTTGTCTCTTGTGTTTACATAGTTGATACACATTTGAATTCATAGCATGTATGAAAGCAGGAAAAAGACAAAAACAACACCTCCAAACTTCTCCCTGAACTTTGCCATTGGACCTTCAGTTTATCAGTATTTTCTGGACAGTATGATGGCCTCTTTATCATCATTTCCCAGCTCACCTATCCGACACATGCATGGCTACCTCTCACTCCCCCATAGGAATAGAAGCCCAAAACAAACAAAACAAACAAACAAAAAAACAGGGGCATTTCTGGGGCAGCACGTATGGCCTTTAGGTGTTTTATGGTTGGACCTGCAGGGCCTATTTAGGAAGCATCGCGTGATCCGTCCTTACCACAGGTATTGATCGTGGGCAATAGCCATGGTGTGGCTGACTAGTTAAAGCCCTGCATGTGCCCTCACAGGGACATGAAAATGAGGCCTCTGTGTGTAATGATCTGTGTATGAGGAGGGAGAGGAGGCCACAGAGACAGAAAGGAGGTGAAATTAAATCATTCCTTTGCTCTTTCAGGAGAGGCACTGCAGCCAGCCATGCTTGGCTGCTTAATGTGGGATCTGTTTTTGAGAGGAAAATTAAAAAGAGAGAGAGAAGAGAGTGAGAGGGAGAGCAGGGGGAGAGGGAGATAAATGGCTGGATGTGGAGGCGGTAAATGAGAGCATCCTGATGCAGAGAGCTGTGTGCGGATGTCCCTAATGGGGTAGGCTGATGTGAGCTGTCTGGTAGCTGACCACCACGGCTACATCATCTTCCTGCCTACCCCACACCAGGCCCTCCCAGTGCTGAGACAACCGCGCTCCATGCTAATTGGCAGAAAACGATGGTACATAGCAAGTACAGAGGAGACATTGGTCTAATTTGAGAGGGGGTGAAACGATGGATAAAATGCATCTAATCATATGAGGCATTTTCTTGTCTGTGAGGCACAGACTGCGGTTTTCTATCCTTTCTCTTGAGAGCCACGAGTCAAGACACACAAGGACAAAGACCATGTGAGCAGGTGGGCTGTGAATGCCCACAAGCTTGACGAGAAAAACAAAAAGCAAGCAGCAACACCTGAAATCCACTTACTGGAGCTGGTCTGTAAGCAATGAGCCAGACTATGAAAGCAGCACTACACACTTCTACTTAACGGTGAAGTCATCAGTTAGAAGAACAAAAAAACACGGCTCATTCAAATCTACTGTGAATACAACTCATATTCATGGACAGAATTTGTGAACAGTGTACAAGATGTGTGAATTGGACAATCACGCACTGTCAAAATCACTGGAGAAATGGGCGTAGTTCGACAATGGAGTGACACGTCCTCTACAACGTTTGAATGAACTGACTTAAAATGAAAGTGATGGTGGGTGTAAAGACGCCAATCACCGAGAACAACTAACATTGTATTGTATTGTATTGTATTGTATTGTATTGGGTGGAGAAGTCAAATGAGCAACACAAAAAGCTGCTTGCACGTCATGAAACAAACAGCTCCGAAAGACGTGACAAAAAGGATGATTCTCCTCTAAAGAAGCGTTTCCTTTGGCACGTGTGGGATGCTCAAGAGACCTGAGGAGCAGCGTGAAGACATGACAGTGACAGAACACCTAAGATGGCTCTAAGACCCTTTGCATGACCCCATTGTCAAAGCCTCTCACTGCCACCCCACAAGGGTGAGTGGCTGTTCATTTCACCTTACCAGCCTCATTAACACAGCCCTCTGCCATCATTAAGACGTTTGCAGTAAAATTAATTGAAAGACAGATTAAAAATAAATTAAGAAAAATGCATTGCAGAATGCGTACGTGCACTTCATAAATCACCGGGGCAAAGCCAGGAGCTGGCTCCCCATAATTAACTGCAGACTATTTATTTTATCCTGACGGTATAAATTAGAATTCAGACGCACAGATTATATTAGGGCTGTCTGCCATGCGGAACTGCTGAGGGGTGTGCAGAATATTTTAAGGATACAAAGAGGAGAACAGAGAGAGAGGGGGGGAGAGAGAGCTAGATAATGTGTAGAGGCAAACAATATGTAAATGCATACAAAGCAGAAAGATAACATTTGTGTCTCACGGAAAGTATTTACTCATGCAGTGCATAAGGAAACAATAGACAAGCAATTAACAGCAACAATCAAGTGCATGATTAAATGAAACAACAAATGCCTGATTAAATGAACTGTGTCAAATGTTCCATCGACTCCTCGTCAGTAAGAAAAGGATCCGAGTTCAACTGCAAGTTTAACCAGCTTGCTTGTGCACACTAGGGCCTGTGATCAGTAATAAAGCTGGTGACATAACACTGCCCGGGAAATCTCTCCTCATTCTTCCCTGCTGCTTTCCACTCTCCCGCTCTCCTGCTGTATCACAACCTGGCCACTTCACATGCAAATGCAGACTAAACTTCTTCTGCCAGTCAGCCCCAGACACCCCCCCCACCCCCCACAGACGCACTTGTGTCTCTCAGTTGCTCTCTTGCTGTCTGTGCATCTCTCCCTCTGCGCTACAGTCAGCGCTAGCCACACACTGCCTCCTTGTGGGCACAGTGCCCAGACTGGCACCCAGCCAGACCTGCTTTGCCACACTGGACTGGCAAAATGCTCCCTCTCTCTCCACACTCCAGATTCCCCACACATCCTTTCATCAGAATGCCTGCAGCCCTCTCCTCCTCCTCTCTCTGTCTTTATTCTGCACCGCAGCTGAGATCAACACTTTGAAAGTATGCCCTCCAACCAGCCAGAGAAAAATAATGCTACCACTACTACTGCCGGGAACAAATAAAGCACTCACACATTTGAATGCTTGGTTATTATGCAATCATACTGAAGGCAAAACCAAGTCATCTATAAACAATGTTACATCAAGGCACCATATCAGGTATCAGGTGCATAGTACAGGAATATGAACAAGCACTGTAAGCCTTGAGATGTATTCAATTTTGTAGATTTTTATGAATCAACAGAAAAAGATGGAATTTCAGTCTCCCTGTTTGGCAGTCTGTACACTGACAGATGTGACAATACAATATGCAATACTGCCAGCACAATCAAAGTTGTTCTTGATAGACAGTATTGTATGATGTGAACTGCAGCCCACAGCCGGAGGACAGATACTTGTATATACACAGACGCTGCATTATACAACTGAACATAAACAATACCACCATAGTAAATATTTTAAAATTAGAATGTCAAAATGATTAACTAGTCTATATAAAACATATTTGTACACTGTCATCCAGTATATATTACACTGCTCAAAACAACAGAAAAATAAGGCAAATATAATGTGGACAGTTAAAGTCTACGCAGTGTAAAAAATGCACATCAACAAAATGAGATGTAAATTAACAAGGGTCTTTTCATTTCATGAAGAAGTGCATTAAGTTATAGCTATAAACTGTTCCAAATAATCAATGATGCTCATACACACTGGCTCATATTGTTACTTCATCTCTGCAGTAGACTGCTTGATTTTGTTATAGTTATTGTAGCTCCCCATATCACCTCCAAATTTCCTGGTCCTGTTTCCTTTTTCCTGCTCACTGTTGATGTTTTTAAACTCATCACCAGTGAGCTGAGAGGAAATTCTGGGATTTATGGGCGGCAGTGGACACAATAACAGAATCAGGCAGTGTATCTTCAAGAATTAATTTATTTTTATATATTTTTTTATTGTCTGCTCTGCAAATCTGCAAGTTTCCCACTGTGACAGCCTCACAGAGGGAGACTTGTGCACCGTGCTGCTCCCAGCACAGAATCCATTTAAATCCTACTGTTTCACAGGGTTAGATCTACTTCCCCTTTGAGTATAATGTCAGTTTCAGCCGTGTGCGTGCATGTGTGTGTGAGTGTGTTGTGTATTTGTGTTTTGATTTTGGAGACTCCTATCATGCCTGTGTTTTCTTGCAGGACTACTGGGGGCAGTATGGAGGGGGAGACAGAAGGTTGTGAACAACCTGTGCTGTTAGTGGCTGGCTGTCTGGCTTGGTGTCAGTTATGTGAAGGGTATTTTAAGAACAAACAATGTGCAAACCATGTCCGCTCACCTGATCAGCTGTCAACACAGCTTTTATTGCAAAGAAAAAGGAAAAAGCACCTAAAGTCTTCTTATTTGTAATGCAGGGAATGCCACACACATCCAAAACTTCACCCAACTGGTGTTAGCGAGGCTTACAGTATACCCCAAAATACAGGTTTTTAACAATCCTAGCACGAAAAACAACCAGTCTGCCTCAGATGTATAATTTGGTTTCCCCGGTGAGCAAAAAGCCTTGGAGGCGGGTGCATACGCAGCAGTCATGTTTGTTAAGATACATGGCTAGAGCTGGCCTTTTTTCTCAAGCACCGGAAAAACCAGTAAATCACCAGCAAAGAAAATAAATATATACTTATTACATTCTGCACACTGCATATATTCACCTCCTTAACATATTGCACAAGCACAGTGAAAATGTGCAGCGCTGCACACGGGCAAAAACATGCCATGAAAAATGACAGCAGGGAGGGGTAACTGCGGACCTGGAATATAATGGTGCGGTGGAGCGGAGGAGAAATAATCATACCTAGTGGTGGGGGAAGAGGGGAGATGGGAGGAGCGAGAGGAAGATGAGTCTGTGCCCTGTAGCAGGGAAATGCAGCTCCACTGCTCTGCTGCTGGCTGCCTGATTCCCCAGTACCACTGCACAACAGCTCCCTTCAGCAAGGGGCAACAGCAGGCAGCGTCTGTACTCTAGAAATACATTCCCCTGACAATCCACAGCCACAGGAGACATATAGAGATGCTGCAATATTAGACTATGTACTTTACAATAGGTGGCGGGGTGCTTGTTACAATGAAACACCAAAAAAAAAGCATGTTTACTTAAAAAAAGATTAAATTATCAGGCCGATTTCAGAAATGACACTGATATTCCAGCTGGCTTCCCTCCTTCACTGAATTCTAATTAGAGGTAAAAAATCAACCTGCAGTTCCCAGTGTGGCCGTTAGGTGTCTCTCTTTCACTTCACATGACTGGAGCTGTCTCTCTCACCCAGAGGAGCTCCTCTGCTCCTGAACTCCCATCTACACATAATATATACACCATCATTTGAAAATGGCAGCTTTTTGAAAATTCACCTTGATTATCAGACATTAAAAGTGACTTCTCCAGAGCTGAGTGTCTGGCTAGGGGGATGGCTGCAGACAGCAGAACAATGCAGCAGGCTTGGTATTAATGCCTGGCTGGGGTGTGCAGGGAGGAGAGAGGAGCCAGCCCTTTGTTCTCTCCTACAGCCAATTATTTTTTACGTGTGCCTCTTTTCACAACAACAAGAGAGAATTTAATTTTAATGCACTCTCTGGAAAAAAAAAAAGGGGGGGGGGGGGGAATCATCTACAGTATTCTTAAGCAGAGATGGGGACTAGCATCAGCAGTTAAGTATATATGCACACATCTCTGTATGAGGCAGAGACAGATGACGGGGGCAACAAGAATGACATCAACCCAAACACACAGCAGCAGCATGAATCTTCTCATGCAAAATGCTGAAACATATATTGTCTAAATCGCAAACCAAAACATAACTCCACACGGCACTACCCTTATGAAAGAAACACCAAAATAAAAAGAGAGACACCAAAATAAAACCACATTATTTCAATATGGTGCAGTGTTGGGGTGCACATTAACATGTGCATACCCAGGACACGATGATAAGAAAGCACACTGTAAAAATAGCAAGGATTCCTGATCAAATGGCATGAAAAATAAAAACCTAGGATCGCTGTTGGTAGGTATGTGGCCAAATATTTTTCTAATTGGAAGGGCACTTTATCTTGCTGTCAGAGAAGCAGTAAAAAGCGGTGCTGTTCCCAGAAGGAGAGGAGCACAGCTTGCTGGCCTTTTATTAGTGCTGGAGCTCTGATATATGCCTCTGCTCTAGGCTTTCATCAGGAACCTGCACCATAAACACACACGCACATACACACAAAGGGCTGTTATAAACTAGCCACACTGAAAACCCAACGCAAACCATTATTAAACATTTCAGAATTCTGCTGCTCTACTTTTTAAACATGCAATCAGCATACACTCAACAGAAAATTACTGCTTAAAAAAACTTTTCTGTAACAAACTCAAGACACCAACACTAACTGGGGGCATTGCAGGTTAACATAGTGATAACACGTCAACACAAAATTACACAAAAACAGAATTCAAATGCAGAAACAACAGAGCAGCCCAGAGAGCAAATAAACTGCTCAGTGCAACCAGACGTGTAAAATGGTTCCAACCTGGCACTGTAAAATCATTAAGTCACTCGAAAAAAAAAGAAATCACAAAATATAGCATGCACACAAACAGCAGAGCACCAACTTTTACTAGCTAGATTTAGCACACAGAGGTTTTCTGAACTGACTCATGCAGACGGACACAGAGGCACAGACACAAAGACAGTCAGACTGACAGACGCATGCGCATACATACACACACACACACACATCCAAACACTCCCTCTCTCTCTCACTCACACACACACACACACACACACACACACACACACACACACACACACACACACACACACACACACACACACACACACACACACACACACATACACACACAGGCTAAATTAAATTTCAGTCCTTGGGCAGACAACTAAACTGCTTGTGTGTGGGACCTACTCTGCAGCACAGCAAAACCAATTCTCTGGAGATGGTGAAATTAAAGGGCAGAATTCAGCCTGTTTATGGTTCTCACTCTCTTCTCCTCTCAATCAAATGTTTTATTAGCAATCATTTGGTCCTAAAAGTCATGTTCTGGGGAGCTAGCTGGTGTGATGACAGCAGCTGCTGGACAGACACTGCCACTTCAGCAAACACCACTCCCAATTATTTACACCTGAAGCCACAAGTCTATAAAAAGCTCTAATTAAGCACAATAAAACTACAGTATATTTAGACAGGGACAGGCTTACTGCTTCTGTTGTGTCCATGTTTTCATATATACATTTTCTTGAATAACCTACACATGATTCAGTGCTAAGTAGCAGCTGACCATACAGAACATCTTTACTAGTTTGTGTAAAAAGAACAACACTGTGATCCTAAAGGGATGATGATAAAAAATGATTAAAAAAAAAAAAAAATGTAAACATGAGAGTTTCTGGATCTGCTGGGGAGAACACCTTTTGCATAAAATCACTATTCTTATCCAGTTGAGTCAGGTCTGAGCAGTCAGAAGCACTGTACCTGCTTATTGAGGCAGCCATGTTGGATAACTCTGCATGTGGTGGCAGGATATTTCTTTTCAGTCTGGTGGGACGAGAAGAGAAGAAAGAACAATCAGTGTCTTGCTTTTACAGCCTTAGCGATGGACTGTTATTTATGTGAGGAATACATTTAAATTCAATTGTGAAATAAAAACAGCACAGTGTCCAATCAGTTCTGAAAGTCAGTTAAATGGGTAAATGAAACATGGGATTTACTAATGAAAAACATCCTCTGTAGACACTGACAAACATGCATGTGTGCAAGTCAACATGCATGTGCTGGCCTCATCAAGCTCTCTGTATATTGTATCACTGAGGCATCTATTACTACCCTCCAACCCCCACCCTGCTCTGCTCTTCTCTCCTCTGGTGTCTGGAAGCAGTAATCTGTTCCTGAGCCAGCGCTGCTGGGATTAGGCAGCGACTGGAGATAGGATATATGCGTCATTAAAGCGGAGAGCACAGCATTGCAGAAGGAGCGAGACAAAGTCAACAAAGGTGACACAGAGACAGAGGAGACGAATCCCACAAACCCATATGTGCCCCCCCGATCCCTCCCCACCACGCTACACACACAAGGGTATAGATGCACATGTGCACGAATAAAAAACAAAACCTCTACTCTCCGCCTGCAACCCTATACAAACACATGCATGCATAAAATCCACCTTTCTCTCACATACAATTTCCTACCCCCGCAGTGAATAAGAATAATGTAATGTTGCTGTAATGTATGTCTGCGAGTAAGGCAATGCATTAAACCTAAGGCAGTAACACAAGACTATGTATACACATGTAGACAGACAGCACTTGTAATAACTGAATAGTTTGTAAAGCAAAGTTGGAACTTGTTCGAGATGCTTCTTTTCCTATGTATTTCATCAATGAACCCATTGTAGTATTTGATTAGGAATCACAACAACCGTAGCATTACTTAAGCCGTCTACAAATTGAATGGTAAATACTAATCATACGCTAATAATTGTACATTTCCAGGCCTTTATATTCAGTCACTGTGTAACTGGTTCATACCGAGTAATTAACATCTTGTTCAATCCTTGAAAACCACAGTTAAGACAAGTTGCAGCTTTATGGTGCTGTGTGCTAAACTACTTCTTAGTACAGTGTATTGAACCACAGAAAATTAAACATGATGTGAACCATGATGTGTTGACCAAATGTCTCGAGTGCAGTACCACTTCCTTTACAGACACCTCTACAAGGTCATCATTGCAAAGGTTTGGCCAATGCACGCTTGTTCAACTGGCCAAAGATCAGATATTGTTCATTTTCACCTTTGTTTATACTGTATATGTTTTAGTAATTTAGACAGAGAGCCCGACAAAAAATAAAGAATTTTCCTCTGTGATTTAATTTCATGTTAGTTTTATAGATGTCAGTCAGTTTTTTTCTGAATCTCATTTAAATTTTTGTTATTCAAAATAGTTTTGGCCCATTGTTTTAGTTTGTACTATTCCATGCTAGTTCCATGAAAAACAGTTAAGTCCATTGCAAGGTATGGTTAGGCAGGAGCACTGCTGCCAGAAACTAAAGTCAAGTATTTGTATTGCTTTGTAACTGTTTTCTTCCTTTGGTTTTGAAAGAGTCCTCCACAGATTTAGAATTTAGCTCCTATGACATTATGAGGTTCACAACAGTTTATGACAGTTAAAACATATGATGCAGCAAAACCAGATATATCATCTTGCATGGAATAACCATGCATTCTTCTTCCATGTCAAAACTTGACAGCTTATATTACCCACAGTGCTGCTCCTGACCGAAAGTTTGGTGACATACAATTCTCATCTTGGCAGTAGTGGCTAAAGGCTAAAGTCGCCTTAAGCAGAGGCTATATTCACCTTTGCTTTTTTTCATTTCCAAACCTCAGACACAGATGCCTTTAATTGATCAGATCTTCCTCGTCAAACTTTGAAGCCACAAAGGGCTTTACAGTATACAATGATCTACACAAATGCAGTAATACATGGACTTCCCCCTTAAGTATAAAGCAATGGTTTTGTGGTATGGGGGCTTTCCTTAGCATTTACAATTGCTCAACTGCGGAAATAAACAATTTTTGGCTGGACCACAACAATTGGGCCAGGACTAATCCTCATCATTTCCAATTTCCACCATTAGTCAGCCAAATGCCTTGTCACCAGGTACTTAGAGCCACAACTCATTTCGGGCAGTCTACCTAGCTGCACTTGTTTCCCAGGGAAGCAGAGGACTACTTCCAATACACTGAGCCTTAGTTACACTACAGAAAATAGACTACCTTCATTAAATGTATCATTATTACTAAAGGAGACAGAGAAAATAATTAAACATAAGACATACAGATTAAAGCACAGAGGAGAGGGAGGGAGAGAGAGAAGTCATCGCTAACTGCTAAATAGACTAAGGGGCTGTGTCCACCAAACGCGCTTTTTGTGCTGACAACGCCCTTGACCTACTTGTAGAGCGGTCTCTCTCTCCCTCTCGTCAGAATGCTGCTATTGCTAGGTTACATAACGTGTCCTCCTCTGACACTTCCCTGTTCCTGCCTTGAATGTAAACACTACAACAAAGCGTAATATACGTTAGGGATAACGCCAGATGAGGTGTCCATTATCAGAAATTAATGGACGTTGCGGAGGCGTGAACCGTCCATGGGAAGCAGAGAACGGTTGCTTCCGCGAAGTCCATTAATGATAAAAGTGACTCACAGTGATTAAAAAGGAGCCGCTGTGGTCGCAGTGCAGAGCCACAGCGACTCTGCTACAGCCTGATAGTCGAAGAGTGAAGGGAGGTAAGGTGTTGGCTTAAATCAGCGGTTCCCAACCTTTTTTGGCTCATGACCCCATTTTGACATCAGAAATTCCAGGCGACCCCATGTGGGGTCCTGACCCCAAGGTTGAAAAACAGTGGCTTACATGTTGCGTAACACAAAGTATTATTTCAGAAGGACAGTGAACTTCTTACCGCTTGTTTGTTTACAGACTCCAGTGTCATGATGCGCTGAAGCAAACTTATGCACCGAGTCTCAGTTGCCATGGTGACCAACTAGCGTTTGAGCTAGCGCAGTTATATTTAGAACCTTCATCAGGCAATTTGACCTGAACGTCTTTATGGGTGTCCATTATCACTTTTTAACACATACCCTGCAGCCAATCAAAATCGAGTATTCACCCAGACCATGGTATAAATTAGCATTAGCGACAGCTTTTGACATGGACCCTATCATCGAAATGAGTGTGGGTTCATGATATAAACCGAGCCATGTCTTGGTTGTGTGGTTGTTATTAACGTAAGTCCCGCCCCATCTTGTATTTTGATTAGTCAAAGTGGGAAAAGTGACATTGACCAACGCTGTGCTGTTCTAAAAGTTGAACAGATTTGAACTTGAAGCGCTCTGTGTGCAGCAACTAAAAAAGGTCATCGCCAACAGCATTTGGCGACACTGGTGCCAACAATGTGTTTGGTGCACACAGCCCATAACATGACTGAATAATCTAAACAACAAAAACACTAGCAGCCAGATATGCGACAATATACTTCCTACAGCGCAGCAATTGAAGCCCCACTACGGAATAAAGGGTTTTTCTGTTCCCTGAAACACAGGAGGACATTTAATTTTAAGTGTTTAGTTTGCACTAGCCCATAATACTTAAACTCTAAGACAGTTAGCAAAAAACAGCCGGAAAGAGACTTTGTTCTAAAATATTGCTGTGAGTCATTATACATATGAGACAGAGGGAGTTTGAAATAAAGGCCTCTAATATGAGTCCACCTTAAGTAGTGCGTTATTTTCTGGAATTGAAGTAAATACAGGTTAAACTATTGTCGCAGTCTGAGAGAAATATTCTCTTTCTTCTAACTTTCTCCCTGAGTGGTCTTTTACATGAAAATAGAAGCTGAAATCACAGCACAGAGTTAGTCTTTAAATCGTTTGTTTGGTAATAGCCTAAATGTGCAAAAGACCTTGTGAAGTCCTCTGAAATGTGTGGCTATTGCATTATACTTTACAAAGGTACTGCTTCAGTCAATTATGTATTGCAATAGTTCATGACCGTCAGAACCATGACAGACAAACTAAGGGAAAAGTAAATAACTATAAAACAACACAGATACAAGGATTCATACATCGGCATGAATGCATTGTGTTTTATCAGATTCCCTTTCAAGTGAGGCCCATTACTTACTGAGGTTTGTACATACAGTTTGCATAGCCTTGTGTGCATGATTGTTGTTCGGGCATGTGTGTGGAGGTGTGCTGGTCAGAATGTGTGGTGCTGCATTGTTCAATCAAGGCTGACCTGAGCTCTCCACTCCTGCTTACATTCCATTAGTGCTCCATTCTCTGCCTCCATCCGCACCAGATGCCCATTAACTGCAGCTGAGGAAGACATGATAGAGGGGGAAAAGATGGAGATGACATTCTACCACAGCACATTACCATTCAAATTATATATATACAAAACTTGAGTACAAGTCTTTGACATTTGACATGCACTGTATGTGACTGAAAGCATTAAGTGTCTCAGTTATTTAGCAATACAATACAATCTGATCTGACAACAATTATGCATACAATTCGTATTCATTCTGCATACTCTGACTCTGTATAATGAACAGTTTTAGCTGAGCTGTCTGCTTAAGTTTAAGTGCATTGTAACCTGGTAGTAAAATTAAGATAGATGGGATTTTCCAAAGGGGCACCAATTAGATTTGACTAAAAAATATTAAATGGTCTTAATATTTGATAATCAGAACAACTATCATGACATATTTGAGTCAGATGGTATCTTTGGGACTCCAATGCTCAGTATATGAATTGGGCCTGGAATAGCATTTTACAGACAAATGAAACTAAAGAGATGTTTTAGTCTGAGAGAATCTGGGTTTTTAAGGAGACTAATCTAATATGATATTGATAATCTGTTATTTTCATTGATAAAAAAAAAGAGTATTGGCATAAGCCATAACATATGATGAGGTTGGACATAGGGTACATGTGCACATCAATCAATAGTTGACTGGTTGGGTGCCACTGCAATTCAAATTAATCCTGTGAAGTTTCATTATTAACAAATTTTAGTATGTTTGCATTGTAACCAAATCAATTAATGTATGAATCCCTGACATATGCTGCAATGCATTATGACACATTACCATGAGTGAGGTAACAGGCATCTACATCCTGTACAATGTGTTCTACATCGTTTTCATCATATGAATCTCTCTATGACAAAAAGCACAACATCTGTGGAAGTGCTTGTTGAAACTTTCTTCCACAGTGCCACCAGTGGCCATAACATCCACAGGCAAAGTGTGAGTGTTTGAATGAGTGGCAGAGTTGGTGAAAAGTGAAAATGGTGAGAGATCATTATGGTCAATGATACCTGGTAGCATGATAGGGAGATGGTGTAATAAGCAGAGAGTAAGTAAGGCAGCACTGTTCCAGTCAACAACAGTGAGAGAGTGCGACTGAGATGACACCTCGGGCTCTGATTGAACACCACAAACTGAGTCTGCCCAGAGGCTTAGCAACAGGTGACACAGACACCAGCAATCAACACAACCAGGGATTCACATTGGCCAGGGTGTTTTTTTCTCTCAAGAAGGTGGCAAGCAGCATTTTTCTCTGAATACACTGTGGAAACATCGCTCATCAATCATCCAGGATTGTTTTGCTTGTCAATGTGACTAAGTGCTTGTTTGTCATACAGAACATGTTTATCTGTTGACTCTGCTGCTTGTGCAGTGGACATGAATCCCTCCCTATCTGTCTGTATGTACAGAGGTTTTTTCTGTCAGCATTTGTTCTTCATACAAATCAAAGCAAAGACATACTGTTTGCATTTCATCTGTCTGGTAGTCATATACAATCCTATATATAGTGCAGTATAGTTCATGCATAGATTGTACTGTGACTCCCAAAGCTGCATTAGGTCTAGGTCAGATTGCACAAGCTAAAACACATTTAATCAATAAAGCAACACTGGGATTAAAATATTTCTAATTTTCTCCTTGTAAGACTGCTCTGTTCAAAATGCAGGTACAGGAAGCATAAGGAGACTAAGGCCTTTCTAGAAATAACCTGAGCATGGCAATAAGCACTATACCTGACTCTGGAGCTCCTAGGCCTGCTGGTTTGCCTCTGAAGCTGCGTGCAACGGTTCCCCCAGACATCTAGTTGGCTCTGCTGCAGTTGAGGCAGTGACTTAGACGTCCTTGCTCCTGGATACCCAGCTATTGAACCGCAAAAGAAGGCAGGACGGTGAGAGGAGGTGAAAAATCAAACCAGTAGATCGAGCCTATCCTGTCTGTGCAATCAACCCGCTCACTGTGTCGCTGAGGCTAAGATGCACCATGGTTCCCCGTCCTCTAAGCCGATACTCAGAGATAAAGCCAGCCAGAGTCCCGTCCCATCAAGGGCAGGCATAATATCTGCCTTCATCGGCTAACGATGGTGTGGAGAGGACTGCAGAAGATTAATCTGATTTTTACTGAAACTAAACTGATTTTTTTTTAATTCACATTTGCACAGTGAAATAACAAACAATACACTTATTGACGGCAAGGACTCGGTCTTTATTCTAAACACAAAATACAAGACGCAATTCTGTGCAGGATAGATCATTCAACAGTGAAGTGAGTTTAGAAATACATTTCTTTCAAGGCTTTTAGATGAATTTTACTTAATTTCAAAGTGCATGTGAATGTAGAAGGTAAAATTGCAAATAAATTAATACAAAATCTAAACTTTGGCCATTAGAACAGGTTATCGGATAATACAAATTAATTAAATTGCAAAGACAAAAGACAAAGACTAAGTCTGTACCAATTTACTAGTCAAACATAATACAGGAGTGCTGCATTATATAATAAACTAAATATTACATTTTAATAAAAAGGTACATGCTATCCTGAGGTAGAGAAGCTTTAGAGCAGCAGCCATATGTAGCAGTGATAGCTGACCAATGGTGAGAAAAACCCGCTCTCACAAAACTGGCCAGTAAGCATGCCAACAATAATAAACAGGCTACTAATTAATACAACCTTGCTGTGCTAAATCACAAAGGGGAAGGGATAGAGGGGGAGTGAGAGAGAGCCTAAGACGGTGAGAGAGAGAGGAAGAGGAGGGAGCTTGGGAGAAAGTAAGGGAGGAAGACAAACAGACCTAGCTCCTGGATCACTTGGACAGAGGCTGTAGTCCAGCGCGCCTGATGCTGCAGTGTTGTCGATGCAGAGGGAATTATAACCAGGCAAGATGGAGACCCACACAGGTACCAGGACAAACCATGATTTAGCCATCTGCAAACAGGCAGGCAAACACTCCATGAGATCAACAAAAGCCAAGAATAAAAAAGACATTTCTTTCCATTCCTGCACTGCTGTCATCTCCATGTCCACTTTTGCTTCTTGGAATGAGTCAAAACAAAAGAGGCTGGCGGTAATTCCTGAATTAAAAAAGACAGATTATGCAAAAATCCATTTCACGGAATCGCTTAAAACGTGTCTCATCCGTTAGCACTTGCTTTCTGTGTGCGATCCACACCGATAACCCTGGTCTTGCTTTCTTTCCCTCACAATCGCTCCCTCTCTCTCTATTCTCCCCTCCTAAACTGATCAATACTTCATTTAAATCATGACATTAGCACACTACTAGTGGGAAAAAGAAGGCAAGAACAAATACAAACGAGCGTCTTATGTTGAGTGACATAGTAATGGATGTTCTGTGTCCGAGGAATGTTAGATTTCTTTAAAACATAACAAGAAAAACAAAGGCAAGAAGTATATGCACAAGCGCGGGGGCTGTACTGCTGGTGTGATTTGAGCTCCTCAGCCTCACGCTGATCAATACACATTTAAATCCAGGCTGAGAGCTATCACAATATTTCGTCTCATCAGAAAAAGGCAAACATGCTATCCCAATTATCGTCTCAAATGACCAGTCTTGAGGGGACACAAGTTGGATGCTGATAGAGGCATATTTCATATTTATTCAGCAGAATTTTTTACATTAGCACCTGAGCGCATAATTGCCTAATATATATGCACAGTCACACTTTTATCTATTCACATAATTCACAATGAGCACAATCAATACTGCCCTTGCCATACTCTGCTCCATGCTCATAAAGTGCGTCTGCATTAGATCATATAATAAGCCGTTCAGAAAACCCCAAACGAGACCAGCTAATTTCCTGGCGGTCACTGAAATTGCGAACGAGAGTAACTGGCTAATCTTCCTGTTCCGTCATTAAACCTGGATATTTACCTGAGCAGCATGGGAGTCACGGGCCTGGTGAGAGAGCAGCACGTCTCGTTGGAGTCTCTGGGAAGGTCTCGTCCCGCTGAGATGGGGAGAAGCCGATCAGGTCAGAATTTCTCCATTCTGAACATGGGTGAACAGAAGCGAGGACAGGAGAAAAGAGAGAGGAGAGAGGGGCAGACCGTGAGCCAAACACTAGGCGGGAAGTGGTGGAAATAGAGCCGAAGTCGGTCACTCGGGGGAACATGCACTTACATATAGTCTGGCGCCAATGTCGACCAATGAGCAATTAGGCAGACAAGACTAAAGTTATTGATCGGGGGTTCAGGCTCTTTTCTCAGGGCTAACTAGCCTGCCCGAGGTTGTGTGATGGCTGCTACAGCTGTGGACTGCAAGACAGGGAACGGCAGCGGGAGAAGAAGTGGGAGGAAGGGCAGGGCAGGTCTTTCTCTCCCCAGGCCTTGAGCTCTTGAGTTGGGCACTGGATCATATAGGCTGCTATTGCTTGCTACTGTCTTAATAAGCCTTAATTTCAAACGCTCACACATAGAAAGGCAGGCTCTTAGAATAATGCAAACGTCCTGAAAAAGATGTTACGGACGTTATTTCTTTCAAATTTGGTATTTACTATTAGAAGAGTCGTGTCAAGGAACAACTTATTACTTAAACAACTTCTCATTTATAGTTTTTAACCAAACTCATGGACCTCATTGAGGGTCTGGTGACCAGCTTTCTAGCTAACAAAAGTCAAATTTTGGAATTGCTAAAAGGCTTATGTAGTAGGCTAATGTTTGTCTTTGTTTGTGGTTAGGTGAGTACTGTAAAAGATAAGTTGTTCTCTATGCTAAAAATAACCAGATTTTTTTTGTTTTGCAGTTTGCATTGCCAACTTTTTGCCCATGTGGCCAAGAGTGAAAATTAAAAAAGCTAAGCTAAGCACAAGCCCATCTATGAGGTCAATGCAGAAGGCAAAAAGAAAACAGAGGAGGACTGTATTGAGCCGAGCTGAATTTGGTAACAACAATAAAGAGACATGTTGGGTGCCTCAGTGTCTCACCTGGCTATGGCTAACCTAGTCATGGTTAATGAAACTTCTTTTTAGTATATTATACTAAAAACAAGTTTCATTAAGTTGGCATATGAAACTATACCAGAGACATTCTATATTGTAGGGTTAGGCCTAGAAGGACTTTGATTATACTAAAAACAAGTTTTACTAACCATGACTAGGTAAGCCATCCAGCTAATAATATTATGTAGCCTAGTGTTAGCAGATTTCTGAAAGAGTGTCTAGACTGGCTAGTCCTTCCCTTGATGCACTTAAAGTCAAGTATAGTCAGATGAGTTTGCTTTCTTGTTCTTCAGAAATTCCAGTGCATAAGACAACACATGGCGTTCTTTGGCAGCAGGTGATCGATATGTAACATTTCACCCTGTAAAGAACTCAAGAGTTACAGAGAACGCACTTGAACATCAGTCATCTAATCTATCAAAACAGAAATTCTTGAGAATCAACACCTTTGCATAGCATGCATAGAAAGAAATAGCTACCGTATTGTGCTAAAATAGAGATGTTTCGTGTGGATTACATGGCAACTGCACTATTACACCCTTAACAGAAGTGTTCTTTTATAGCATTATGCATGTGGATGTGTGCTGCTGGTCAGATGCCATCCATCCTTTATCTTATAGAAATAATTTATAACAACCTTTAAGCTTTATAATAACCTTTAAGGTAAGCCTGACAATGCAAAATGAAAACAGATTCAATGTTTCCTTCTTCAAGACAGAACTAGAGGATTCATAATAGAGGACTTGAATGACAAAGGCTGGTCCATCTTTTTATTTGTTATTCACATATTAGATGTTCGCATTATTTTGTCTTGACTTTGCATAACCCCACTGCCAAGGACATTATATTAGCTCAAAACCTTAGAACATTTCTTCTTAAGAACTGATCTTAAATGAGGTAAAAGAAAAAAAAACTTGTTATAAAGTATCTTCAGCCTTTGGTCACATTAAATGTTACTTATACTAATGTGCAAGCTTTGTATGCATGGGCAGTCTTTTCCCATTTTTGCTGTGACTTGTGCCTTTATGCTTAGCCCTTCCTTGTGTTTTGAAAATCAATTTGGATATTTGAAAAGACAGAGGCATAATAATGAAAGGGCACATAAAAAAACACTCTCTGAGGCGATTGCTCATTCCTCACAGCTTCCATTGCCTCTGCATTAGAAGGACACCTTTAATATTTGGACTTTCCACGTCACTGTAGGCTAAATCCCTAGCAACCACCATAGCAACATACTCTGAGTTCAACATGAAATGCATGGCAAGTTCCCTCCTGCCACCAGCCAAAGAAAAAAAAGGGGAGAGAATAAAAAAATAAGAATCTGAAGAAAGAAGCAGATATGCTTGGATGACCAAAATTAAGTGGAGCTGAGAAGACTTAACAACACACCACAGAAATGCTCATCACCCAATCAGTCTCTCATGATTGTTTGTGTGACATATGCCAAATATAACAGTAAATACAAAACATGCAGGTGAGTGAGTTATCCAGCAGGTATTCACGTTCACGTACAAACACACAGTTGGCAATTTATTTGGCACACCTTGCTAAATCTAAAGCAGTGTAATGCTACAGTTCTGCAATAAAACTTCCTTTAGGGGGGTGATTATGGAGAGTTTTTGTTGGGACTAAGTGTTGATTCAACTGTATGATAATTCTGAAGGTTGCTGCCAGTGCTTCTGAGCTATTTGGCATTATACAGAAAAAGTGTTTCTGTTTTTCAGCCAATGCTCATTGATATGAATGAGGCGTACAAAATCACATCACCAAAAAACCGACCCCTAAAATAAGAAACAACACTGGACTGAATATCATAACTATAACAATCATAAAGATAGGATTTATTGCAGGGTTGTTTTATTATACATCATTAGTTTTAGATAGGGATACCTAATACACTGCCAGCCAAGTGTATTTCTGCTTCCACTAGGGACATACACAAACCTACAAAGAAACACTGATGCTTTCCTTGCCTTGATCAAATATTTCACAGTGTCAGAAAATGGATGGATGGATGGTATGGATGAATGGGACACAATGTATGAATGCAGTTAGGGGTGTGTACTGGCAAATACTTGGCGATACGATACATATCACGATACAGGGGCAACGATACAGAGATATTTATACTTTTTTGACTGTGCTAAGTTAGCTAATGCTTGAGCATGCGATGAGACCTTTACTCTGGCGAGATCTCATTGTTCCATTGGAGTGGAGGAGTCGATGGCTGAATGACTGCTGGCAACTGGCAGTCAGGGTTTTAAATGCAACACAAATATGAACCATCGCCGTGAATGTTTGCATGTAAAATGTTACTAAAAAATCGATATAGTATTGCGAAACAAAATATCATGATATTACAGTCTATCAAGATTTTCTGTATTGTCTATCCCTCAAGAACCACCTAAGAAGCTTGTATACTGCGGACTGGAGAAGGTTTAGTGATTCCAGCTCCATCTGATGTCCTTTAGTCCATTCATTTAACAATCCTTTCCCTTGGGAACCTGGGTAACTTTTTGCCTAAAATTCAAAATAACCTCCATGCAAAGAGGTTAACAGCATTCATGCTAGTAAGAAACAGATATGCATTTAATAACATTATGGCAAAAATGTTGTAGTGATTTCGCACATTTCTAATGGTGCTGGAGCACTGACGTAATGTGGCACCATTCAAGCCTTTAGGGTTTTTTGTTTTTGAATGATTTAAAAGGGAGGTATACCCATAAATCACTTTAAGAGTCCTATTCAAGAGTATTTACTGCCAATCAGGGTAAAACCAGAGTAAAAGGCAGCTATTAAACAAGTGTGGTGGTGACCTTTGTTTTAAATCTGCTGTATTTTTGGCAGCAAAAGCTACAGAGGCCATCGGAAAGGGATCTTCCAAAGAATCATTCAGGAAAATAAAAATGGAGAGTAACTCATAGACAAGGCGGTGTTAGAGGGTTAGAAGATGTTTTTCAATCACATGCTGGGCTGCTTAAGTTCCTCAAAATTCATGCTCCCTCTCTAGGGAAGACCTGACTGACAACCAGGGTTCAGGATCTGGTCTGGAAACCCATGTGTGTTTAACAACTGCATTTACTGTATCTGGAGTGACTTATTGTGACATGCATATGGAAAATTAATATACCACCTTTTCACTGTGTTAAATACACCTTGAATAACAACTGTGACACATGTTCATTAAACCAAACATGATTTCTGCTGAAAATGGTTGTCCATTTTCCAACTTAAAGCTACACCATACATGTACATGTGTCACTACATGAATGAAGGGGGGTGTTTATCACAGCAACTCTAAAACATACAGAGAAAAACATACAGGTGCAACCACTCTCCCTCCATAGCAGTGATGCTACGCTTATTCCTACTCTCTTATTACACCAGGAATGCAGTTTGAATAGGCATCAAACAGACTAAATAATGTTATTAAGAGTGTAACGTAATAAAAGTCAGAATTCAACTTGAAATACTACACGGCATGATTCAGGGTGTATTGTTAAAAAACAGATTTCATTATTAGCATTGCCCTTAGCTCAACACGAGTAGCAGTGGTGGGTAGCAGCTGCACTCTGAAAATGGGTGGCTGTTACATTCATTTTGCCACTGTATACACATCACAGCCACACAGAGTTGAGGGGATGAAAAAAAAAGCAGTGTACATTTAAATGAAAATCTGAAAACACCCTTTACCCGACCTTTTATCCTTTGAAGTGACAGGGGCTTTGTGCGGCAAAAAACTGAGCAGGGCTCAAAGGCAGGGCCTGAATCAGCTAGATTGCATCTGTTCTTAAATGCAATTAATGAACCTCACAAAGGAGGATTATGCTGACAGGATTATTTTCAACAACAATGCAGCACCCGCTGCCAATTACAGACACACACACATGCTATTCTTGCAAACACTAACCCTCTTAAAGCCAAACATGCAACAGCTCTCCTGCAAACATCAGCACCAGTGGAGTTAAACGTCCTTTTCAGTGACCATTGCAATATTTCTTTCCCTATTTCCTGTTTACACACATCTACATTTTTTTTCACCTTTACCATTCACTTATCAATATCTTAAGTCCCTGACTGTGTCTCTCTCTGGTCTCACCTAAAATCATCGGTAATGCACATACACCGCAGCACCAGTAACTCAATCAAGTCCTGTGAACTTTGCAGAAGAACGAAAATGTTTGCCTTGCTCCAACATTTGATCTCTAGTCCCTGACAAGGATCTCAAACTGTCTGCGGGCAAATGAGAGCTGTCTGGTATTTCTCGGGGCAATGTTAAATCAAATTAGTCAAAGCGATGTTAATTTCAAGCAGCATTTCATTAAAAAGGAAAAGATAATCAGCAACAAAGACTCCATGTCCTTCTGACTAATCTAATAATGCTTCGTTTGTTTGCTTTAATCACATTTAACGATTAAGAAGCAGAGACAGGGCTAAGTCATGTAGACAGAGGGATCTCATAATCTGCCTGTCATGGCCACCATCTGATTTCCTGCCATTCGTCACAGTATGGATGGAGGGATGGGCGGGTAGTGTTTAAAACTCAGCTGATGCCTTGAAAGGTGCAGTAGCCCCAGGATGGGCAACGCTCATCTTCAGGAGTTGCAACACACAATGAGGGTCACTGGCAGACATGGTGATTAGCTCCGAATTTTCTGAAACGGGGGCCTGGATGCTGAAAGAATAATCTTCTTAGAGTTTGGGTAGAGCCGAAAAACACGGGACATCTGTATGATGTTAGGTTCTGTCATGTCAGTTTCCTGTCTTTGGTTGACAGTGAAATCCTACACTGGTTAGAAAAAAAAAAGACAGAGACAACCTTATAGCATATAAAGCAATGTAATCCAGTGGAGGATGCCGGGAGTGGAAACTGTCTTTGTGCTATTTATCCTTTTTAAGCTTTTATAATCACTATGCTTGAGAGGTGTTGGTTCAATTTATGGTCTTCACTAGTTGAAATAAATTATACAGAAATGTAATATGTAGATTGCTTTTGCATTACAATTGAAGAATACAACATACTGAAGGAGAGTTGCTGATGTGGCTCAATGCAACCCAAAGTTAGGTGTATTTTGCTGCAAAACTGGAATTTATGGCAACCGTTTATTCCTGCAGCTAGGAAAGGGGCAGAGTTTGCAACATAAACGATATACAATAAAATATTTATGTTGAGTTTAAAAAAAAACACTCATCAAGATCCTCGTCCCTCAGAAATAAAAACTCATTCCTCATCAGTGGCTACGATTACTTGAATGAAATCAATCAATTGTGTTCCGCTTGGCTTTGCTCTTCTTTGCTCTTCGTTTCCAAATCCAATCTCTTCCATGTCATCTCAGAGCACATTTTTAAGGGCCCAGCCTCTTGATTATCTCCCTCCCTTGCCTCAACTCCCCGCTGCTGCATGCTCCAATGTATTAAATTAAATGAGGTGTCTGTCCAGGTCACCCTCGCCCCAGCCTCCCACAACCCCCCCTCCCCACTCTCACTGCTGGTAATCAAGGGAGAGGACCCCTCCCTGCTGGTTTTACGCCAGCCAGGCTGCATAAATTAGCATTAATGAGGGCTGAGAAGACCTGCAGTAAAGGAGGGCAGAAAGGACTGAAAAGAGCAAAAACAGAGAATGGGGGAGAGACAGAACTGCAGTTACACAGCTTCAAACTGAAAACCCACAAAAGGCTGTATTTCTCTGTGGTCTTACCCAACTTCCTTTTTATACCTATCTTTTCCATTCGGTAGCCCAGCCCCTGTCTTTTCACTGGCTATCTCCCACAGACAGACTCGACAAAGCTCTGAGGAGTAAAACAGTGGTAGCTTGGGCTCTGGCAATAAATGAATCATAGATGAGGTTGTGCGAACACTGTTAACATAATCCCATGGCTCAAGCACAAAAATACTGCGGGGCACTAACGTCTTTGTTGTTCATCAAATATTGATGCATACATAATTATTTTAGCATAAGTGCACAGATGGTGAGAATATGTAGATACATTTCATTGGCAGACATATTTCTGGCATTGGCCTTATGAAATCAAATTTGATTCTGGTGGATCTTATTAGCCTTAATTACCTAGGGGATACGCATAATTATCTTGTCATAATACTGCAATGAACATGTGATGTGTTTTATATTGGCAATATTTGTGTGTATTCGGTTGACTGTGATTATGTATGAAAAACTGTCAAAGCAGCATGGTGATGTACAGCATACTGTTGCTGTTTGCTCTGCTCTCCTCCGCTCCCTTGTAATCATGCGTGATAGCTATGACAACTACAGGAAAAATCATCGCACCCCTTCATTCTGCTGCTCCCCAACTTTAATTGCTTAATGCATCCTTTACTGCTGCACCGCTCTGCTCCTCGCAGTTTCCATCTCTATCTCATCATTCCTCCCCACTCCCCTCCATTTCTCATCTCCTTTACTGCCACCTCATTTACTAGCAGGTTTCTTCCTGGTAATTAAAGTTGAACTACATGTAGGCCCCAAGTTTGGGGGCAGCAAATTGGCACAATTAGCCAATAACTACTCAGCATAGTGTTTTCTTTATGTTTCACAAAGGAAGTAACTCTAGATATCCTGTTAATGCTTGTGTGAGACTGGGGCTGTACTGTACCATCACAATGGGTGTGTGCATTACTTCAATATTCTGATAACAGTGAAGAAGCTTGACTTATGTATGTGTACCACCTGTGATGACTATATTCATGCTGCAAACAAATATCTGGACAGAACCAATACAAATTGAACTGATAAAACCGCTCCTGATTAGTTTATGAGGAATGTGTTGAGAAAAATGTGCAGTTAAACATGAGCACATATTAGGACTGAGGTGAATGGATCATGGTTATTGTCCACAAACTGATCCATCTCTACTCCCTAGATCATTTTAAAAACACTCCAAGGTCAGCTGCAGTCAAAAACATTGAACTATGCGTTTTCAAAACATTGGTTTCCTAATACAGTGTTTAAAGTAGTGTGACACTGTTCTTTCTTTATATTGCTCAATGTCAATTTTATCATATAGTCATATTGTATAGTATCAATGAGGGAGAAAACACATTTAACATACGTTTGTTATACCTCAAGGATACAAACAATATGTTGTACTTTGTACGGCTGCAGCTAGAAATCAAGCGAGCAAGTGAATCAGAAAATGGCGTAATACAGTAGTTCAGCCGTTTAAAGAAAATGCTGTGCCTTAGGAAAACTGTTTTTGTTGGAACATAAACATATGAAATAATCTACATGAGGTGCACAGTTAAACCAATATTGGATTGGTCCAGTGGGCGTTTTTAAAAATGTCCAAAACACATTTATTTTCTGGTGTCCCCATGCACAGTGACACATACAGTGGCCCTGTTTGTCTACTGGTGCTCCTGGTTGGCTCTCCTGACTGGGAGCACACTGATCTATTGCAGGTATGTACTGACTATGTGTTAACACCTCACACAACACCAACATCAAAAAACCTGAACTAACCCCCTTAAAATAAAACATGCTTAGATATTTCACAAGTATGCAGGTTACTTTACCCCTTTACCAACTGCACTAGCGACGGCGCTACTGTATATTTGCTATGTGCAGAGTATTATTACCATAACTCTGTCATAGTTTGTACAATCAGAGAAATTCCACATTGACGGATAGCTGAGAATCTGTGCTTTGGGTCTATACTGTAATGCCTGCAATTCAATTTTGAAAAGAGGGAAAATGTACAGAGCTAGCATGGAGAAGTGAAAGATAGAGCGGTAGAGACACAGTGTAATCCTGTGGTGTTTTTTCAAGGAAAATAGTGTGAGAAAGTGTATTGTATGTGTGTCTGTGTGTGTCTTTCCACCTATAGTTTCGTCAGACTAGTGAGGACTAGTCAGATGCGTTGTGAACTGATGAAGCCCCTTGGATAAGAGGTGAAACGTCTTCCTAGACAAATACAAGTCCAGTTGCCTTCGATTCAATTTGTTGCCCAGAGATAAAGATGACCTGGATGAATGAGAATCCATAGACGCACCTATCGTCTGGTCTTGCACTTTTTCGCCTGTGAATAGAGTTCACTTTTGCCCTGTTATTTTGTAAACACAGAGTCCTAGACTCAAGAAATTACTAAGATTGATTCTCAACATGTATCGGTTCCCATTGCAAATCAAAACTTCATGTGCAATAACAGTATTTTTTTCTCACTAAATCCCTAAAAAAGTCAAGCTGCTTATTGTGTTTTTCTTTATTTAAACTAATACTTCCATACAATGCGCAATAATCATTTACCAGATGTTAAAAAATTCAAGTTTAAGTACTCCTGGAAAAACTAGGGCATTTTCTATAACTGTATCACAAGCCATATTGCATTAGTGTAAAGAAAAGTGAATGGAAAATGTATCTGCTCATATAACAGATTCTATAACAGATCCTCCGACTCCTCACATGTCCTGAATAGAGAATATTAACTTTTGCCCTCAAAACAGGCGCTATAGAGTTCTTTTGTATATCAGTCCATCTTATTGCATGGACCAACTAAACTAACATCCACTGCAATATGAATCCAGGGTCATAAACCTGTAATATTTACAATATAGGAGGTTGTGTGAAAGGATGTGTCATCAGTACTCATCTACTTTTGTATAACATTGTATGTCATGGGGTTCTGTACAGTATCTATGTACTTTTGTACAATATGTCAATAGCTGGTGTGACATGTTATATCTGTCTTTGTGTATAGATCTTTGCCATTTCTTGTTTTATGTTCGACATGATATGTTTGTCTTCTTCTTAAATAAAAATAATTTCAGCCTGAACTGATCGAGTTGTATTGCATCATAAACTATATGTATATGTTTTTACAGAAAAAACAAAAATGCTGCTTTTAGTGAGATAATCAAAATTCATTTCTTTGATCCTGAATCTCAAATATACCCTCACACATTCTTACACAGATACTTGTAGATGTCTACGTCTACACATACATCTTTCTATGAAAACCTTTATCACTGTTAAATAATGGATACTATACAGTATATGGAAGAGTGCCAAAGGACTAATAAGGCAAACATGGTCCCACGTGATAGTAGATATAGGGTTGGACTAAAATATGAAAACCATGCAAATAATTATCAGAGCCAGGTACTGTACATTCCTACACGCTGTACACACATCTGCAGTCAGCCATTATTCAGCTGTACACCCCTCTTGACAGCCGCTCCAGGAGAGGGTGTTATTAAGCAGCAGCCCAGTGCCTGTGCTTGAGCAACCAAGCACAATAAAAATTCCTTTTCTTTAATTAACTTTTATGGCCAGCGAAGAGGACACGCTGACACCTGTCTTATGCAGTACCACTGTTGCCTTCCAGTACATGCACAGATGTGGAAGTTCCACATCTGTGCATGTACTGTAGTATAAGAGGTGTGTGTATATGTCTGTGTACTGTATGTGTGAATGTGTGCGTACAGTGTGTCTGTGTGTGTTTCCCCACACTGAGACAGCACTGCAGCAAACAACAATGCCCCTGAGGTAAAAAATAACAGCGAGTCAGAAATATCATAATACGCAACAATAATCTCTGTAACTATACAGATGGATGTGTACTATCTCTATTACCCCATGTATGCTGGAGAACAAATAATAACATAATAAATGTTGTTTTCAGACAAACTAATAACATTCTCTTTTCCAAACACTTTGCCACACCTTGCAGAAAATAATACTAACACTCTAGTGCACAACCGTAGCACATTTGTGCATAGACATGGTCAACACACACTCACACACACACACACAGAGTTCGCCAGCAATGACACAAATTGGATCATCTAAAAATAGAATTGCATTTCAAAAGCACAGCAAAGTTTAGGAGCAGCTAGAAAAGTCCTGGCTCTACAGGGACTTTAATTAGTGTTGCTGAGTCAAGAGCATGGCAACCTACCACTTTCCTGCTAATAAACAAAGCCAGACTTCTTTTCATCATGAACTAAAACACATGGCTGATACGAACAACTGTACTCTTCCTCTGCTTAGTTTCATCTCCTCCATCTTGTCTTTCATGCCGTGATAAAAGAAATGTTGCAGAGAAGCAGAAATTGGAAGAATAAAAGAGTGGGCATGAAGAAAAACAAAAACATTTTCTGTCCACTGTTTGAGAAAGGAGAGTTTACGCCAAGACGTGACAGAGTCATTCTCTTTTCAGTTACTGGAATCATAAGGATATCCCTGTTGAAAGATTGCAGGATGTTCTTCCCACATATTGTAGAGTGAGATTTTCATGTTGTTGTTGTTTTGTTTTGTTTTTTTACTGTAAAACAAAAATAACATATTACTAGCATCATTTGAAATAACATTGTATGTGATGGGAAGTGAGGTGAAGCTACAGTGTTTGATAATGTGAAACAAAAAGCCTTAATTGGAGTGGAGTTTATATATTGAGATGTTTGACTACAGCATACCACCTTTCAAATCATCATTAACAGAGGATGCGTAGCAAGTACACAGCTGTGGTCACATCTATTGACTAACTGTATTGATTTTGGCAAGGAGTAGTACTGAAAGTCTGAAACATCATTACATCCGCAGGGATGAGTGTGGATGACAGTTATTCCTTCCCATATTTAAGTCCAAATTCTTAGCTACCAGTGGTGTAGTGGGGATTTTTTTACTGGGTGGACGCCATCGAAATACAAACTCTGTGACGTCATTGAAATAAATATGTGAGGTCATTGAAATACCATCCACTGCCACACAAGAGTTTAGTGTCACTGAACAAGAGGTAATGTTTAATTGTTATCTAGCCTAATGCCACTGTCACAATCATTCACTCCAAAGTGTTGAAAGTCCAAGACAAAGTTTTATCATCTCTAGACCAGGGGTGTCAAACTTGGTACAAGTCGAGGGCCAGACTGGTTGTTTATTGAAAACTTATTGAAATGACCTTTTTCCACATATTGAACCTAAAACTAACAAAGCCTGTAAGTTATTGCATATAAAACAACATCATAATTAAATACATTTTAAATTAATTTCTAATGGCTTTATCTGCAGGTTTCCATGGTCATTTCTAGGGGAAAAAACCCCATTACTTTTCTGCTGTTTTGATACCCCTCCGCCTGGCCATGTGGATTTGTTTACAACGAAGCCAGTGAAAAATCAATACAGGGAGCGGTGAATAACATTACGATGTTACGACATGTCCGTCATAAAAGAATGCGGGTTACGGAGCGCGTTTGTGTCGCGGTGCAGCAGAGAGGAGAGCTGGGACACCGGGGCGGCGGCCAGGTCAGGCGCGGCGCCAGGATTTCAATTTTGGACGGGCCAGAGTCATTTTGGATGGGCCACTACTTAGGAAAAAATAACACTAACATACATAGAGCTGGAAATTATTCCTGAATGACTCGTTCGTGTCTATATTGCCCTGAAAGCACACACCATTTCTGCTGAGACGAGCTTTGACAGCGCGGTGCGCCGCTCTCTCTCCCGTTAAAAGTTAATCTAGCTCACCCAGCGGACCTCTCTCTCTCCTCGTATCTCTCTCTCTCTCTGCTGTTACTTGTGTGTTTAACCAAATGCACGAAAAGCCAAATCAAATCAGAAATGCGTAGCCCACTTCTTTTTAACTCACAGACATTTATTTTCATAAAGTAGGCTAATAAAATATCTGGACATTTTGCCATCGTTAACATTGAGACAACAGGCTGCAGGTGTAAGAGACATACAGGCTGAAGATAGGCAGCACGGTGTGTGTGTGTGTGTGGGTGTGTGTGTGTGTGTGTGTGTGTGTGTGTGTGTGTGTGTGTGTGTGTTGCAGAGTGGGTGGTTCACCTGGGAGTAGGCGTGTGTGCGTGCGTAAGTGTGTGTGCGTAAAGGTGGGCACTCACCGGTGACACAGATGAGAGAGAGAGAGAGAGAGAGAGAGAGAGAGAGAGAGAGAGAGAGAGAGAGAGAGAGAGAGAGAGAGAGAGAGAGAGAGAGAGAGAGAGAGAGAGAGAGTCAGGGTTGGGAGTAGCCGTAATTTTTGTTGACCACCTACTCATTCATTCATTAATCACCCTTTTTTCCTGTTTAATCCGCCAGTCTCATTTTTACGTTTATCCATCCTTGCTGCGCTGATAGCTCTGTGCTGTTTTGTTACAATAAATGCACCAAAAGCATTTTTGGATCTCAGCGTGTCTTTATCATAATCTACTATAGCGCGTCACAAATCTACGTACCTGAGGACCCAACCTCATACTCTCAGCGGCTTTAAAGGTTTGTGTTTGGAAGCCGCAACAGCAGGAATGGAAGAAGAATTCGGCAAATCATCTTATCACGCAAAAAGGCACAACAAACAGGTTTTGCACAATGGTTTGCACAGATAAGTCTTAAAATATGTGCAACACCTTCTCATCACAATCCATGCCATCTACACTACGTTATCAGCTGTTATTAAAACCCAACTCATCACAGGATCATGTTATTAGACCACCGCTAACATTACACAACAAAACGTTAACAATTAATCCACACTCAAACCGAAGCAACAATAATGTTAACTGTACTTAACAAGCTGTTATTACAAGGTTTACAACTGATATGACAGACTGGGCCGTGAGTGTGTGTGTAAAGAAGAGAGGGAGGGAGAGAGAAAAAGTATAACTACGTAAAACTGTTAGCTACCGTAGCTCAGGCGTCGGTCTCCCGTCAGGTAAAAGCAGCTGTTTATTCCTCAAATGAAGCTCATTACGTTGTTGAGGCTCTCCGGTACAGTTATCCATCACTGCTGTTGAATTAGCCGCTAAACAGCTGGAAGCTAAAATCAAGGGAGCGTCTGTTTGTTTACAATTCACGAAAGCAACGTGAACGTACGTGCCGCTCACACTCAGTAGAGTTACGCAATGAGGCAGCTACAACGAGACGGCGAGTGGCTTCTACGGCCGCTGCCTGCCCGGAGGTAAACTCAGTTGAGTCGCGTTTATTAGACTATGAAAATCACCAGAATGCTGACACATTTAAACCTGTGGTAAAGTTATCTGAAATAAAAATATATAATTAAACCTTAGATTAACTAAAGTTATGTTCACCCTGTCATTTTGGATGGGCCAGTTGTACAAGTGGGTGGGCCCAGGCCCGTTAGGCCCACCCATAACGCCGCGCCTGGGCCAGGTAACTGATGTTGCAAGGTTGGTTTTCAGTCGTGAGACGCCAGGTGAAGACAGAGAGCCTCCGTTCTCACTCATAACAAGTCACAAGTCATGTAGTTAACGATCACAATTACAGTACTCCTGAGCTTTTTAATTAAGGTAAAAACGTAGCAGAGCCACAGGAGAAATCCTGCTTAGTTCGTCTTTAGAAAAAGAAAAAAAAAAGACTGGGGGGACGGCGCACCCTCGCATCCAACGGCCACTACACCACTGGTAGCTACCATCTAGTGTGACTTCATATGAGAGTGGCCAGTTAAAGCGCCCTGATGGCGACGATGGTTCAGAAACATGATCTATGACAGTGATGTCACAAGCCAAACGACCCTTGCTGCATGTCATCACTCATTTTTCCTCCAATCTTCGGATCACCTTACAATGTCAACTGGCCGATGATGATTAAATATTCTAAATTTAATCAGTATGAAACATATGGTAATATATGTAAAGGTGCAGGAAAATGTTAAACATACTAGATAGGCTATATTAAAATCCAGAATCACCAGTAGGGTGCACATGAAATTACTCACTAAATGTTGAACCTTTGGTAGTAAAAAAATATCGTTGCAATACTCAACACTGTCATCGTTCTGCTGTTATCCCCCCATCTCCCTTTGAGCTCAACTTTATTGCTGTACTTCCATAGTGAGAGCCAGACTCTCAAAAGCCAGCAGTAAAATCGCTCACCTTACACACTTCTCCGCAACCTTGAGGTTACAGACAGCCACACAACACCAGAACCTCCACATTTATAGAATGCCACCTTACACACAACGAGAATAATGAGAAAACTATTTAACTGAGGTTGATGATTATAAGCATTCTGGGAGGCCATTAAAAGTGTCCTTGTAATGCGGTCCTCAGAAGTTCTGTGGGAGGAAGAGAGTGGGTGGGGCCTTGATTGATGGCCAAGGATGAGTGATTAGAGCCGCAATAATATCCTCCATGGCAGGCATCCTGCAGGAGCCAACCACACTGCTGTAAACATTTCACTGCATCCCAACATGCTTTACTGCCTTTAAAAGGAGGGAGATGTGCATTTAATACTAAAGCGAGCTGCTGCCAAGGCTCATTACCACATTCATACACTCATCAACAAATGCACAAGTCAGATGCTCCTTAACATTCCATGTTATCTTACTGTATGTGCACGGACTTATTAATAATGTGAGCAAGCCCACACATGCATGAATACACAAACACTTACATTCTAGCAATTGGAAAAATAGTGTTACTTGACTCATACCAATAACAACCGCTCTGAAAATTGGAGCAACGATTCCTCAGTTTTTCTTAAATCACGAATACCAGCGCCAATATGTTGTTTAGTAAAAGCCAAGTAGGACAAACACACAAGACAGCAAAAACAGATCCCTACATGCAGCGGCAAATATTGTACACTGCTGGTGCATGTATACACACACAAACAAAAATATATACCCTGTAAATTCTCAAATGGCTTCAGGGACCTTTCTTCACCTCAACATAAGAAAAATCTCTGCCTTTATTTGAGACAGACTATTATCTGAGGCAGGCCTTTATTATTAATCTCCCTGTGCAGCTTCGAGTGTTATACACCATCATATTTGGCTCTGAATGCCAGTAAATCAGATTTGAGATGAAACCGTGTTTGTGTGTTTCAAATGCTGACTGAGTTTGAATTTGAGGGTGTTTGTAAGATTTTGTGCCAGTTTTAGCTGTTAACATAAACTTAGATATACAAGATGATATTTAGTTGCAATTCCTTTGCAGTCACTGACTGGCCGAAGTTTATGCCATACAGATAGCAGCAGATGTTTGAAATGTCTCTTGCATTTACCAAGGCTGCACTGTAGCCATGAACAACCTATATAAAAGACCATGGTCAACCATCCACATAGGAATATTTTAGTAGAGCCATAGATGTCAGATCTCCTGGGAAACAAGTAAAGATAAAAAAAAAAAACAAGAGACCCTGTAGTGGAACCCTGAGGAACACCCTTGAGGAGAAAAAAAATGTAAAAGAATAGGATGGAGGAAAAACATCTAGTAATTTCATTTGTCCAACATAATGTCTTATCCCTGTAAATGTTATACAACTTTCAGATTCAACTTTGTATTGACTCCCAGGCTCTATGCCACCACAACAGACAATAATGCCTGAGTGTTGTGGTAAGCACAAGGTCCCCTGTGGAATTTATTTATATGTTGTTAAAAATAAAATAAGATGAAAAGAAGAGATTGCGAGTGTTGCAGTGCGTCTACAAGGTGAGGGGGAGGACCTGCTATTTCACATTATCAGCTGCGTCTCACACATATGTTTATACATGAAGACAGTGTATGTATGTAGGTGTGCAGACATGCATTGAAACAATCAGCCTAACATGTTAATAGTATGTACTGTATAATGCATAAAGCCATGAACTGTTAAAATGACAAAATGCAAAAGATGGTTAAAAGAATATTGAGGCATGGTTGAATTTCACATTATAAGAAGTATAAAAGGGGGAAGAGGAATAACACATATCCTGATCCAAATGTTGACTAGAAGATTTACTCTCTTACCAAATAATGGTCCCTTGACAAGTTGGAGCAAATCTATATTTGTAACGAACAGGCTGTCATAATGACAGGCGTGTACATGCAGATAAAAGCCCATTTCAGATGAAAGAATGATCAGCCATCCAAAATATGGTTACTAATCAAGGCATACAGATGAACAGTAATAAACAGACAAGAAAAACATGTAAGTTGCAGAAGAAACCCTCCTCTAAAACACAGAGTTTTGTCAGAACACTGATTCACTAATGCATCTTACTGAAGTGCTCAGGTTGGCATCTTTCTTCAGAAATATTTTTCTTCGTTTGTTTGATTCACAACACTCACACAAGCTCATAATACTTACATTCCTCAGTTTTGAGTCATATGTGGTCTGTATGTGGAAAAGACCTAAATTAGACTCCAGAGAAGTCAGCTTTTAAAATTCGTCATTAGAATACTTTGGATCGAGGGACCTGCAGCACAGAGAAGGCATGGAACCATCAGGATGAAAAAGTACAGCCCAAAACACAAGGGTTGGCACTGCTCTTGAACCCTGTGGTTTGGATGAGGTGGATGAAACGTGTATGAAGAGAAAGAAAGGGTGAAAGAGAGAAAGAGGAGAGACAGAGCAATGACTGCAGATGAATAGAGAGGAGGTAGAGGAGTGGAATGAAAGCGAGAGGGAGGGAAAAGGGGTGAAGGATGGAGAAGAGAAATTAGGTTGTTATGTATATTGCTGGCAATTCACACATGCACATTCCATCTGAGATCCCATCAGCTGTCAAATTGGGAAAGCGATGGGGATGTGAGAGCAGCAAGAATCTCAACAAGGCCTGAACTTGGCGCACCACTGAGACCTAATCAAAACACAATCACATTCACTGCCAGAGCAGACGCACACGGGCCCGCACCCATACACTCATTCTCTCCCCTCACATTCACACCCAAGCTACCTCCAAGCCACTCCCTCGCTTTTTCACGCAAACACTGTTAAACAAATGTACACATAATCATGCACACACTCGCAGAAAAAAAAACATTAACTTGCAGTCACACACACTCTGTCCCATGCAATCACACTTCGGCCTATTTCAAACTATTCACCGCTCCAAGGCGGAGAGATGATGTATGAAACTGCCCAGTTAAATACAGGCTCTTATCTCTCGCTATGACCCGTGACTTGAGTTTATCTCCATTATGCAGTGGTTCATTTCAAAAGCTTCACCTCTGTTGGAGGTTATTGGTATGGAAGACACAGACAGGAACTGTGGTTGCATATGGAGGATCAGCCCAAATGCTTCTCCCACTGAGTTCAGCCTTACTTCCTAATGCCCCAGCCCCATGGACAGTCTATCTGCAGCTCTAAAGGAGCCCAAAGTCCACTCACTCAGGTGTGACGGCATCACGGCTGACCAGCTCCCAGGTCAGCATTCTCACCGTTAATCCACACAGATAGGCCAAATGCTGACCACTAGCAAATAATTGCTTTCAGTTGGCTCTGCCAAAGCAACTCTAATGTGGGAACAGGTGTCTGAATGTAAAGAGTTTTTTCCCCTTGAGATTTGCTCAGTTCTACAACAGAGATTCTGCTGAGTAGATGTTACTGATAAGATTAGGTCTGCCATGGCTGGTGCAGTAGTTTTAATAATGCACTAGCTTTAACACAAATATTGGCTGTTTATTTTCCCATCCAATCCAGTAGCTGAAGAATGTTACCATGTGCCAAATGCACAAATACCTGTACGTCTATTGCTTCAATGGGTAAGAAGTACTGACTTTGAAGCATTCTCCTATTTACTACCTTCCATTGAATTTGGCACCCCTTCCTACGAGAACAAAGGAGCTGAGTTGCCGAGGCTCATCTGTGTCAAGAGCCCTATCAAATACTCTTGACTTCTGCAGGAGCAGAGCAGACAATGGAGAGGCACACTAAAGATAACCCGATGACATGATAGTGATGCACAACAAAACTTGACTTTATAATACAGAAAAACCATAAATAAAACAGAATACAGTATGCCCTTAAAAAAAGAAAACAAACAAATGCACCCTCTGCCTCTTCCTCTTGACATAATTTACATGGGTGTTGTTATACCGATAAGTGGATCTGTCAGATAGTGAGGAAAAGTCAACCCAGTTGCAAAAGCACAAACATCTTGTGGGAGGTTTGCGTAGGGGAGTTAGGAGTTTGGCACCACATGCTGATGGATGACATATCAATGAGACGCAAGCTCACACTGGAAATGTTAAACTGACCCAACCTTTGCCACTTAAAACAAGGTTAGAGCTTATGTACAGTATAAAGCAGCAGTCCATTCATTAATATTGTCTATGCCAGAAACACAGAGGTCATGTTAACACCTATAGGTTTCTTCTAATCAATATTACTGACAGGTCTTCAGTGGGACATCATGCCTCTGGTACAGGCAGTGTGCCAAGCTAAGAGAATTACTTACTTCCTGGCCGGAGACACTCTGAATGAAAGGATAAATGCTAGAATCACCCATAGGCCTGGTGGGGTCCTGTGGGGCTGAGGAGCAGACCGGCAACACAAGGGAATGAGAGGAGAGAGGAAAGAAGGAAGAATAGGCTACTTTGTTCAGAGAAAAGAACAGTGAATCTTTAGCGCATACACACTTAGCTGTCCTTTTGAGTAGGATTATGGGGTTTAGGTGCTACAGTGGAGCTTCAGATGTGCGAGTCAGTCCACAGACAGAAGGCCAAAGCTTGGTATCAACTTAACACTGACACACCATACCATGGCTTCAGAGATTACAGGGCGCTAGATGTGCCATTTCTGACACAAAGTGCAGTGTGCAGACTTTAACACCCCTCCTTCTCTTCATTTCTTTTGCTCTCATCTACTCTTGTCTCCTTTGCAGTCCCTTTCTGTCAAGTGGCTCAGAGGAGAAAGAGCTGAACGTCTGTGTCTGCTTACTGGGGCAAGTGAACATTTGAAATGACAGAGGGTGACGTTGGCTTGAGTGCTGGAGAAGATGCCTCAGAGCTAAGTGAGGGACCATTAGGGAGACGGTGATAAGATGCATGCATGTAGACAGGACTACAGATTGTTCACCTTGAACAGTCTGGTGTCATCTGCTGAGAAGAGCTATCACACAGTGAGAGCACAGCATCAAACTCCAATCAAACTCCATCGCAGCTGACAGTAAAATCAAACTGATGCCTACACGCGCCGAAAAGGTGATGTGACCTCCACACCCCGTTATTATTCATGCACAGTGACTAGCCATTACTTTGATGCCTTTTCACTTTGGTTGGCATGCCTGTATTGGTCAACTAAGCAGAAAGCTTTCAGGAGCTACAGTAACACTGATGAACTGAAGACTTCTTGTCAAAGGCGACACTTTTGGTGAAGATAAAACGTGAAGGAGGCGGCATGTAGAGATAAGGTAACAAAAACACACAGACTCAAAGCTGCGGCACAGGTACCTGGAGGATGGAGACACTGCAACATGATTTTAAAAATGTAATTAAAAACAGCCAGCGTGTCTTTCTTTAGTAGTGCATTGTGTATGCTAAAGCCACATTTCCTCCTCCTGGAATAACCTTGTTAACTGCGTCAGTGCAGGGATAAAGATGCAGACAGCAAATAGCTTCAGTTTGTCCCTCATGGGTGAAACACATACAGATGTGTACACATGCTCTTTCTTTCTTTTCTTTCTTTCTTCCTTCATTTCTTGCATCTTGTCTTCTCCAACTGGTGTTTGCAGAGTTGGAAATTTCTTAAATAATTTATGCTGTTAATAACCAGCTTGGTCTCTGTGGTACAGAGAAGTTCTGTTCAAACACAGGTATGTGTATGTGTGTGTGTGTGTGTGTGTGTGTGTGTGTGTGTGTGTCTGTCTGTGTGTGGACCACAGAGTGAAAATTGGACAGTGTTTGAACAGTGAGGTGAAGGTGTATGTATGAATGTGTATGTGATTGCAGTGTGAGTTATCACAGACTGGGCAGAATTGACTGGTGTGATAGTTGAGGGTGGTTATAGGGAGGGCTCCTGTGTCAACATTGGGGGAAACCACAGATTTCTTACAACAGTGTATGAGCTGAAGGTCACACACTGAACTATCCAAGCAGACAAAATGTGGATTGACTATCTTAGCCTTAACTTTATCTTTGGATAAAAGCATCTGCCAACTGACTTAATGTTAATGTGAACGCTTCTAGCTATGAATGCTTTGTTTTGTTGCACTACAACAGAATAACATCTAAATACTGAAGTCACATACAACAAAATATCATTCCACCATCAGCAGCAAAAGGCAAATCTTACACACAGAATGCTTTCAACATCCATCTATCAAAAACACTTAGCAATTCATGAATGAGCCATCAATTGTAGCATAATAGATTGTTTATTTGTTCCCAAGGATGAAATTGTTTTCCAAATGAGGTGCATGATACAGTATGAAAATAAGCAAATATACACAGACTTATTCTAAGACATCATCCTGTCGTTTTCCAGGTTATAGTCATCCCCCTGTTGTATCTGCCTTTATTCTCTTTGTTACTTTGTTACAGTCAGCCAGTCTGTCTCTGCCTGGGAGCTTACCATGTCTTTAGCCTGTCTATCTGTCTCTTTCTCAAGATGGGAGGTGCAAGGAAGAGGCGGGGGCATACTCTCAGCAAGAATGACCTTGGCAAAAGTCTGATGATTTGAGGAGAGCGGCAATATCAATAATAATGGAGAAATTAATAAGCTGGTGCACTGGCCTGGGGGTTAGACTACAGGGGGTGGAGGTGGTGGTGGTGGTGGGGGGCAGTGGCGGGCTGTAATAGTCCGGATGGGGAAGGGGAAGGGGAAGGGGGGGCATATGGCTGGAGGATGGCAGCAAGGAGAAGAGGGGGAAAGAGAGCGGGGAGGTTAGGGTGGTGTAGAAGGGGGGGGGTGGTAAGCGCACGATTTCCTTAGCAGCAGTGTGGTGCTGCAGTCCATGCTGTCACACGTCAAAGAGGGAGCAAATCAAAGGCAGCTCTTTTGATGAATATAAAACAGAGAGTCCTGCTGAGAAGCACTCTCCCTCCCTCCCTTTCTAATCACACAGTCGCAGAGGCGGCGGGCTGCACCAATCCCCCCAGCCCAACACAAAATGAAAGGAGAGCAGAAACAAGGAGAAGGGGACAGAGAGCGCACACGATCACAACAAAGGCTGCTTTATAATAGCAATAAACATTTGTCCTCTCGAGACATCTGCACAGAATGATGGGTGCGGTGTTGCAGGATGCAAGAGACGCTAGAATAGCATCAACACATTTTCACCCCCACCCCACCCCACCCGAAAAAAAGGCTCACCTCCTATCTCTGCGAGAACGGTATATGCAATTTATCTGCAAACAACAAACAGTCCACTACTCTTCCACGCACTGAAGCATGTTGCTTAGCTTGCAGGGTTTTGATAAAATGTCTAATATTCCCCCATAAGATGCTGAAAAACAGCATTACCTTATGGGCATAAGTCTAATTAACTCATGCTTTAGAGAGGCTGAAGTGCTGACTGTGCTTCCGTTGAATTCATAACAATCCTTCCACAACTCTGGAAATGCTATTAAGGTAAGGTTATCACTGACGGCCAATGGCTTGTTCTCTTTCACAGACTGGAACAAGGGCACGAATGCTTTTAACAAGCATTGTGTACATGTTGCCAGTATCTCTTCAAAACAACCAATGTGCATCAAGACTGAAGTCCAATAATGTCCACTGTGACGTTGTGATTTAAGGTGATATAAGACACTTATCACACTCTCTCTCACTGCTCAGTCCAAACTTCCCCAGGCCACAGGCCAAAACAGTTCACCTTCAATCCCTTATTTCTTATACTGTAACCTCATTTTCAGTTGTACTCTACTTATTGAAATTGCCATCTTTACAGTATAATAGTCTCTATTCCTTTTTCATCTTAGCTTTAAATCAAGCCATAACAAGGTACAATTAAGGACCATTTCACACAGGTATCCCACTGGTTTCTATTGGTCACCACCACTAGTAAAAAGTTTAAAAGACTATACTTGCCAATCATTCCAAGTAGGATACATTAAAAGATGAATAAGACGCTGATTAGCCTATGTATAGATGAGTCACTGCAGCCCATAAGACTGAGTCAGACTCTACAGCAGTGCTACCTTCAATCCAGTCCAGTGTTCTTCAAAGCTCAAGAATCATCATCAGTGCTACTGTAGTACTGCCTGGCCTCCCCTCCCCTGGGCAGCACTCCTTTACTGGTCCCCAGGCAGCATTTTGTGTGTGACACCAAAGCCCACTCCCACCCAAGCCCTGAGCCCAGAAAGTGACACATCCATGGGTGTCGCTGCCGTTTCACCTCCTGCCTGCTGAAGTATGAGGCAATTTCCTGTGAGTGGCGCATGGTGAGAGAGAGCTGGAGGTTAGGCGCAGCCCAGCTCTGCTGCTCTCTTTGATACTGTCAGGAAAGAGTAATGGCTCTCTGCAGCAACAGCCACCACCAAACTAATGTAGTGTGACTTTGGTTCTCCTTTCCAATGCATTAGCACCATAGTGAGCAAGACGGGGATGGCAAGAAGACAGCCAAACTGTGAAGAATGTGGGAGGAAGGAGAGAATCCTTCACAGTTAGCGCTCAGTTTCATTAAGTCCTAAATAAACAAACAGGTTATATGTAGGAATCTGCAACATATCTGAAGACCTCAACTCCAACTGAACAGTTACTCACGTCAGCGACACACCTTTACGTTACGTTACGTTTACTGCAGTGTTTCCCATACATTCATTTATTTGTGGCAGCCCGCCACAAATAAATTACTACCGCCACAAGTAGATCTTTCTGCTTTTGGTTCGACCAACTCAACATTGTTCATCTCCGCATAGCGCTGTTTCTCCGTTATTGTCGTTCACACATACAGACGAGCGCGCATGCATGACAGTAGTGCGCGGTAAAAGAGACTCGTACGGCCCCGACCCCCCCGCCACAGTCTCCGTGCAAACCTGTGGGAACCACTGTACTGACATTGATTGACTAAACAAATGGCGAAGTTTATGGACAGTAGAAGATAGAGAAAACATACAGCACTACCCTCAAAGAAAAAGAGTTGTTGCATGTCTGCATGATGACAAACATAAATCTTCAAGTGTGATCCACCGTCATCTAGCTAATCCCCTATAGCACAGGCTAAGTCCAACCAGTTGTAACCTTCACCATTTCAAAGTCTAGAATGAAAACATTTGTTTTCCATTGATAAAAGCCTACAACGTTCCTTCTTGCTTTTCTTTAAATGAAGAAACACTATCTTTCTAATAACTGATGCTAAACACTATTATTAATTAACACTAATAGCTGACATTAGTTCCCTCCTTATAGGATGCTGGCTGGTCTGAACCACCGCGGTTCACCCACAAGCAAATAGCTTGGAGCCAGGCAAGATGAATTATTTTGTTTGTGAGAAATCCAGCTGCCTTCGGGGCTAAGGAAATCTTGTCTATGCAGCATAAATGCATCAATTAATGAAGGCTTTGAGCATAAAAAACCCTCAGACAAACACTATTCACATTGAACAAGATGTTATAAAATGTAATGCCTCGTAAAATGGTGATTAAGATGTTTCAATACTTCTTAAGGACCTTTGTTTTACTAAATCTGTTTATTATCTTTCAGCCACGGCATGACAGGGATGTTTCTGTAATCAGACTCATTTGTGCCAACCAGACAAGATGCTATTCAGGCCTACCAGAAAAGCCAGCATAGGCAAAAGCCATCCCTGTTAGTCAAGACAGCTCTAACTAATCTTTACAATGATTTCAAGGTCACAGTGCTTTACACAGAGAGAGAGAAAGAGAGAGCAGCTTATCACTGGAAGGACCTCATCTAATTGGGCAATCTACTATCTCAGCAGCTATTACAGTGTTGTTCATTGTGCCTGACCTTGCAAATTAAATAAACTGAGAATAAAAGTTGTCTCATCATTTTTTCACTTTTTTTTTCTCGCACCATTTCCATATTAGACCAGGAAAAAAACAAAGAAAGCTGCTCTGTTTTGAGGCCTGTGTGCCTCTTCTGGTTGAACTATTGCCCTTCTTACAGTTACAGATGTAATTGCAATCAAATCCATCCAGAAATTACACTGCAATTATGCAGAATGAGACACTGATTCAAATTGCTCAATATTACAATTCATTAGGGCTAAATGAATGCCATGGTCTTTAGGCTGACTGCCAGATGTGTGGAGATGTCAAGAGATAGTAGTTCTTCTGTGAAGCCTAAGGGCTGTGGATTGTTATAGAGGGACAGACTGCTATTCTACTTGGCCTTGGCTCCCACATTGAGTCCAACATATGCCATCATTACAAACCCATTTAAGAGGCAGCAAAAAGCCCCAGTACTCAGCCAGAGCAATTACATCTCTGGCCAGTAACAGCATAACTGTGCGACTTGTGCATAAAAGTGTGGAAGTAGTGATCATGTAAATAGTCTCCCACATACCAAAAACTGATACATTACACTGAAACTGAGCTTACAGTTTGTGTATATTTCTTTCGAAGTGAGTTTTCAATAAGCACCAAGTAGAAACCTTCCTGAAACAAGAACACTGTGAGTATAGCCTACATTATTTTGATCTCACAAAGAAAATGTGAAAAATTAATATTGCTTCCAGGTTTTTCTGCTTCTACCAACCAGCTAAGATACAGGGAATGTGGTCACAATCTCCCCTGAGGTGCAAAATATTGAATATGGGCTAGAAGAATTTTTCGTGGAACATTACAATGTCACAGTTAAGTTGACCTTTGACCATTTGGACATAAAATGTCATGCTTTGACCACACAATTCTTATCCTTGAGTCCCAGTCAATGTTTGGACAAAAATTCCCTCATCGTGCTACTGAGATAACGCTTTCACAAGAATGGGACCTAGAGAATTATGGACAAACTGAAAATATAATACCTCCAGCCTTGACTGTCGTCAACAGAGGCATAAAAATACATTACAATTACTGTAAAATGTTCCTGCTTTCTGAAAATACAAATAAAAAGGCACTTCAGCTGCCTTGCAATGCCCTTCAATTATCACCATGGCAGGATACAAACACAATCAGGAATGGATGTTGTATTCCACTAACACTTAATCTTGGAGGCTGAGAGTGATTTCCACAAGCATAACACATGGAGGTTAAGACTGTCTTAAGTCAGTGATTCAAAGTATCTTTACATATTTCATCCAAAACCCATGTTGTATTTGAAAACTTTAAATCCCACTGCCCTATTAAGGAATAAAACAACTGGCATAGCCGGCATGTCTCACAGAGTGCATTATGGAAATGTTGATTAATATACAGCTTTGTGTAGGTGCACTGAGTCAGAGCATGTCGCTTGCTACATTATATAAATATGTTAGTTATTAGATTTATGTTTAAGTAGTAAACAGTGTAAAAACTTGTCACAGAAGGCTTTTCTGTTGTTGAATGAGTAGTAATAATATGAACTCTGCATATTAAAAAACAATAGCAGAGTATTTTACACAACAACCTTTAAACTTGTTGCAATATTGTTCTAGTCCAAAAGCAATTTTATATTCAAAACAAGTACAGTATATACAGAGGGCTCCCTTATATAGTTCAAATGCTTAACATTTGCACAACTTCTCACTGACATTATGACTGTACTCCTGTGTAGCAGTGAAAACTTTAGAAATGCCATGACACTGAAAATGTATATTTCTGTTGACCAGAGCTTGAAAAACAAGTACATAATATTTATCTAAACACTCATAACAGGTTGTGTATAGTAAAGAATTTGCAATGAAGCCACTCCAGCAGTGAAAAATAAGTATGTGCTTTGTTCAGGGGATATGCATTATAAATCTGAAGTTCCTACCATGAATCTATTGTTTGTCTTTGTTTAATATATAAACAGACGCATAATGGATTGTTATTGCTTTTGTGTTATACATACACAGACACCAAGCAGCATCACAATGAAGTCTTGTTGTCAATACCTTAGAAATGTTCAGTATGTATTGCCTCATGTGTTGTACAGTACATGTTCAGACACATTGTTAGCTCAGGTGGTTATAAAAGCTGATGTTTCATTGCTTTACCAGGAATTAGTCCTCTAGATCACTATGTGTTGAAAGGCATATTTACTCGGTTATCTGCCTATCTACACAAATGGACACATCCTGAATGAGTGCACACAGACTGGGTTGATTTGAATTATTGTTTAGAGGAGAGTAAAAAAGAGAAATAGAGAGAAACAGAGAGCAAAAGTTAGGTGGATGAGGGGAGTGTAACGAGGCAGGGGATGTCTGGAGCGTGTGGCCTGGGGCAGTGCATGGAGAGAGATGAGCCGGTGTGCACACTGCGGGGCATCGTCTGAGAATGGTTGGGGTCCTCTAACAACTACTGAGGCTAGGTTTGTAGCTCAGTGGGTCACAACCTACTAGTGTCTGGTTATGTGTGCGTTTTGAATGATGCATTTGAAAACATAGTAAAAGAAATGCAAGGCAGTAGACAGAGAAATAAAACAATGAGACAACTAAAAGAAGAAGTAAAAAAAAAACGACCTAGCTTTAAATGAGACATCTACTAACACACCTTTGCCAGTGCTGGGTATCTATGGCCCAGGGATCGCTGCACTGTGAACGGTGGGGCAGGTGTCTCCGGCTAAGAGCAGCCCTCCCAGTATCTTCAAACAGGTTCCTTGAACACATAGCACTGTTCCCCGATGAAGCCAGTGTCTGTGTCTGCCCTCTGCCAAGGCCTCCCACCCACACTTTCTATTTGTTCATTGTTGACTTGTGCAGCACTATGACCTGGCTGCATGTATACCTGTGCTTCTTTTTATCTCCAGCTTCCCTACGGAGAGCTTGGTAAAGCCTTGGCTCCATGTGTAATGTCCACATTTGAGGAGTTTTGTGTTTCTAAAGGGGCCATTATACTATGCTCATTATTTCTGACCTGATACTAGCCACAGGAGGCCCAGCACACGGCTTGAACTGGGTGTTCTAGTTCTTCCTAAACCTCGGCATTAAGTAGCCTCTTTGATCTCTCTCCACTGTGACAAAGCAGCAACACCAGGCCTCCTAAATGAACCACTCAGAACTCAAGCAGCAGGCAACAACATCAAGTAGAGCTGAAGAGAAATATGCAGATCCACTAGGAAAACACCAAAAGAAAGGAACAGATGAGAATACAGGGTCCTCAGTATAATTAACTACAATGAGCTGGAGGCAGATGTGTGACTCCAAAACATAAAAGAAAAGATTACTGCCAGTATTTTTCACAAATTGCTCTGTAAATTAGGAGTTTACTTAATAGAAGCAGAACATTTCATCTGTTAAAGGTTATTTGTTATCTCCAGGCGCCCAGAAAATACTTCAATTGTCTTGATCTTCACAGGTTTCAGTGCCAATCATTAGCATGCTAATCACAGATGATTTTCCAGACCTACAATGAAAAAGAAGCACAGTTAGAGAGTCTTTGTCATCCCAGGGTGCTGAGAGATCTTGCCATTGCATCGGGATAAAAAGCTTTTTGGACTAAATTACAAAACATCCTTCAGAGTGAAAAGCATCCTGAAGGAGTACAGGTGCTCCCTGGACTCACACAGGAGAGGCCAGGCCAAAGACCTGTTTTGTGATACCACAATTATCACAGGCGCCTAATAATGAGCACTCCAATTACAGTTATGGAGTTAAATTTAGACTATGCCTTTGTCTTTGTCGTTCCAGTTTCTATGCAATCAAGTACTAAACCATTTACCTCAACTCCTGATAAAGATTCACTTTCCAGAAAGAATATATTATTTGGTTCCAAGTCCCAAGGAACACTGCTTTTGAATAAAATCTCAACTGATTGAAAATTATAAATGCATCACTGTTTTAAAGAAGCAAACATCTCATTAGCTATCCCCCTGTTCATGTGAGCACTTCCATGGCATACTTCTATATACTGAAAATCTAATCAACAAAGAGAGGCTTGAAGCAATTTCACTGAATCTTTTGCAAAGAACTAATAAAAGCATCACAATAATGTTTACAACATATCAAATAAAATAAGTAAAATGATTATATTATCTAAGATATCAGTGTGGGTTGGAAAACCTATACAAAGACAAAAGGAGGTAACGGCCCAAAACTGTATAAAGGAGAAATGGTGGGTGTTGGTCCCTTGATCCAGAATTAAAACTGAATTTTACCATGTACATGGTTAGCATTTCAGACTTAATGCCAGTCGGTCAAATCTGCCTGTAAGCTCACCAAAGCTAAAGCCTTGCACATATCATCACCACCTCAATTAGTTCTTCTTCTAGCCACACTCTAGGTTAAATGCCAGAGGTCACTGTTCTCATTCAGCAAGAAATCAAAATGATAATGACTCCCTATTAGAAATTCTATCTGGAAGTGCACACAGGAAACATCAAAAGGTGCTGACAGGGTGACTGGGGGCAACGATGAGGCTCAGTGATAATCCACATCAAAGCAGGGGCTGAGGGTGTGGGGACATCCATCAGGGAACTGGGATCGTAACACATGTGCAGCAAAAATAAATACAGGGAGACAGAATTTCTCAATCTACAATTGGGATAATTCACCGCTCTGAAATTGAAATGTATTATTGGTAACCATTCCCAAAAGGAAAAGGCACTTTTTGGGGGCTGATGAGCCCAGTTGAAGGCAAGCCACGGTAGATGGGATGATGTCGTTGGGTAAATTATAAATGATAGCCCCACGGTAAAGCGACATAAAGGAAATAATAAAATAAAACATCTAGTGGAGCCATGATGAACGTACACTGGAAATGTGCACTTCAGTAAACAATCAGCCAATGTCAATTATATGAAATTGGGCTGGCTATGGAGCATTTCTATTCTGGCACTGGCACAGTCAACCTTTTAATGGTGAGCTGTTAGGTAATAGCCCTCTGTCTGTTGGCCTCCAGTTTCAGTTCCCAACAAACCCTTTTCACACAGAACCATTACAGAGTGGCAGCACTGGTTCACATCGACCTCAGAAGGCCTTCAGGGAATCGGACAAACTCATCGTTGTCAAGAGACCAATGGAGTTCCCTATGTCTGTCCCCTGGAGTTAGAGGTTAGACGTCCCTTGCTACCCAGCTTTGGATTGTCACATGTCAGAGCTACGATAGCAGGATGGAAGTATTAAGCCCATTTACAGTACAAGTTGCACAGCTGGAGACTCAAAATGTATGATATATAAATGTATCCACCCCTTCATGGATTGCCTAAAACAAATGTACATGTAACATCTGATTTTCTAACATCCACAAGGGGAGAACATTTGCTCAAAATCACACTTGGCCACAACATGGCTCCCAACTTCTCCTTTCATCACATAAAATTGCTCATTTTCCTATTATGGACTGATATAATTATGTTGCACTTTAACAACTGAGATCGTTGACAACGTTGCACTGCAATCTCATCAGAATGTAAAATCGCTTTGATTGGTAATAATACTTTATGAAAGTTCCATTTAATTTGTTTTTCAATAAACCTCAAATTAAAAACAGGAGAGAAAATGTAAAGCACTATTCCTTCTGTCTACTGAGAGGAATATTTAGATAGCATGGACAATGCAAATCTTCAGACACTACAGCTGTGTTGAGTTTACCATAAAGTTTATGGACAGATTTACACAGCACACAGTAGTTTGCACAGCAAGAGTCTTCAGCCTTTAATGCTACAGTAGACCACAGACAGTGGTAACAAAAAAAAAACATTTGCTCAGCTAGCTGTTTCTCTCTGACTACCCCTGTCGTCAGTGTCATTGCTCTAAATGAACTTGTCTTTAGATCTGAGTTCTGCCATTTGAGTTTTCTTTATGTAGATTACGTCGTCATTTTTTGTATTTTGGCAACACATTGTGCCAGTGACTTTACAGCCTGCTCACACTACCTCTTCAGCCACTGCAAGGACAAAGAGCTTTTTTTTTGGCACAAAAGAAAAAGGACAAAGGAAGGACTTTCAGTTGCAAGTTCAAACTGTTTTCACACAAATGTCGAGTCAACATACTGTGTTACTCTACCGCAGGTTTTGAATTTATCCATTCACTTCCTTTTTGGCTGGACCACAACAGTGGGGCCAGCCCTATAATTGTGTTACACATCAGACCTGCCTCTAATAAAAGTCTGTTGCATTGTGGAGTTGAAGTAAATAAAAGCTCAGCTATTGTTGATCCCAGACAGACGGTGTGCTCAGGACTCAGAAAAACTGAATGGTTGAAATGAAGACAAATGCCTGAAAAAATGTTTTCTTCTCTCAGGGTGCAGATAGCGACATACCGTAGTTACAAAATCAGCCATATTTCTTGTTTGTGTATTTGATACCTACAATATATTTTGTATGGCATTCACCTTACTTAACAGTCGTTAATGACTCACAGTGACTTTTTCTAATATAAAACTACAGTAACTGAGGCTTTAGGCTTTTTATTCTTCTTTTATTTTTTGTTCACAAGTCAATACTCTGTTCAACAACAGAGGATGGTAGCTGCTGTTTTGGATTTCAATTTGGGAACATGTCTGCATGGATTTGAGCATGAAATAGAAAATTTGGATTCAGAGTTTTGCTCTGCATGTAGAAAGTTAACTTGGTATTGAGGAACAGTACACACTTAAAAATGCTGGGTTATTTTCATAACCCAACTGCTGGGCAGCTGTGGATTTTGAGCTGATTGGGTTGTTTTTATCCAAGGTTGGGTTAAATATTTTGACCCAACAGATTGGGTTGATTTTCCTGCCCTGAGATTATCCAAGGTTGGGTTAGGCCTAAATATTTTGACCCAACAGTTGGGTTGATTTTCCCGCCCTGAGATTTCGACAGTTGAGATTTCGACAGTTGGGATTTCGACAGTTGAGAGTACACCTCACTCTCCAGCTTCAGACCACAGAAAACACTGTAAATGGTAAGTAAAACTTAAATTATTAGCCTACAGGTTTGGTAGTTTAATGAGGTAGCCAAATAGTTGTGTCTTAGTGTTACTTAAAAACTTCCCCTCACTCTGGACTAGGCGTTTTTTTCCGAGTTGCTTGCTTGCTCGCTAGCTAATTATTTTCAACTGATAAAATGGTTTCCATCACAGCAGCAGCAGCAGTTGTCAGGGCCGTGAAGGAGAGGAAATAAATGACAGGAGTTTTAACGGACAGGAGGACTGTGGTGAGTTGGGAAGTGGGTGTTAGCCGATAATATAATACATCCATGGTGTTAGCAGCGGATGCTAACCGCTAGCGCTAGGCGAAGTTAGCATCGAGCTAGCTGAACTTTTCTTTGCAGTGCTGCTGCTGCCCAGAGAAAGAGACATGCTAGCAGCACTGTCTAACATCCAGGATAGCTGGTGGGGCTATTAGCTCTCCTACTCTGCTGCACATATCTGTCCATCAAAGTCTGAGTGTAGGGATATTTTTCTGTTAGCTGTGTGTGTGTATTCAGTTGTGATAACATTAATGTGTGCTGAACCGTTAGTCGTTAAAAAACCGTTTTTGGTCGTTGGGGGGGGGGGGGGTTAACACACGTCGCCATAGTGACTGGCAGCAGTGAGTCAGGAAGGAGGGTGAGTGCCTTATTTAGTGCTTTTTGGTGCTATTTTGAGATGTATAACATCATTGCGGTCTTTCTTTTCTCTGCCCATAGTGAGAAGTGCTTGCAAATGATGTGGCCTTGTCTCATGGACACTCCAGGCATGGTGAGTTTACATCTACAATGTTTGTTTGTTGCCCTGTCTAAAATTCATATATTTTATTTCGACTTCTGGCTAAAAATCAAGGAATCCCTCATCCCAAAATTCATATAGGACCCTGTTTAAAAATTAATGGAATAAATAAATAAATATTTTGAAAACATTATTGTAAAAATAGAGTTCATGATTTGATTCTACCATATGGGCTTCAACAGGATGGGTATTTGAAGGGTTAAATGCAGAGATGCATACTGGTAGTTGATTAGCTGTGCACATTCAGCTAATTTGATTAAAATAAGGACAGGATCATAAATATCAGTGGTAAAAGATAAAAGCATTTAATAGTTAATGGTATTCTAAGTTCATAGTTACAAACAGTTCAAGTTCATAACTTCTGTTAAAATACAGTAGTTAAAAACAAGTTCATAGATATTAACGCTTCATTATAACGTACCCAGGTGCCTACCCAGTGTACAGATATTATAGCTACCTGGGATGGCTGTTACATGTGCCTAACACCCCCCTCCCCCCCCCCCCCCCCCCCCCTTTTTTTTTTGCTCAGGATTTTGCAGTGATACAGCCAGTGTTCTGAAAGAATGTCTGAGAAATGGATCCCGGAGTTGGCTGAGAAGATCATTCGTATGGCCAGGAAGGAGAAGACACGAGACCCTCTTGCAAACATCGATTCACTCTCAGCAGGTATTCACATAGAGCTGTAACATGTGGCTCTCAACTTTGTAGAAGTCAGCTTTTTCTCAGTGCAGCAGTGTGAGTTTGAGATCATGCACGTCATAGTTTGAATTGACGTCTGTCAATCTTCATTATACTGTGCTAAGTGGAATTGACTGGTCATTTTAGCATGTACAGAAATGTGCTTAATGGACTAAGACTCCAGATACAGCACTGGGCATTACCTGTAGAGTTGAACCTAACCTGGTGTACAAACTAATTTTTGAATCTTGTTTTTTTTTTCTTTATTCTTCAGCCCGGAACAAACATGGTGCAGTACCTGGCGACCGCAAGCAGTAGCGCAGAATACCTGTATGTCCCCATGCTAGGGAGAAGCATCAGTGGGATAGCCTTGGAGCACCCATCTCTATCGGGTGCGGTGGATGGGGTATAGTTGTTACTGATATAATTTGCCAAAATATGTAGACTGAACATGTGAAGGGGGCAAAAAGCTAGATGCACTTTGTTTTTTTCTTTTCCTTTCCTTTTTTAATATGCAAGTTATTGTATGTTTAGCACTTAAAATCAATGCACTTTGCATTAATTTTATGATCCAGCAATGTTAAAAATGTATTCCACTGTTTTAAAGTGAATTTCATCTGAACTTGAAATCTCCTTTTACTTGTATGGTAATAAAATAATGAGCATTATGTACTTGTTTCATTGAATCATTTCAGGTTTAATAACAAATTCATTGTGCAATGCTAAGGTTAATGTTCATTAATTAATGCTAATTTTGTTCTCAAGCCAACATTTCCATTTTAACCCACTTCTTTGGTAACATTCACCCAACAACATGGTTGTGTTTTAGCCCATTTATTAGTTAATATTTAATCCAACAGTTTTGTCTCGGCTATATTGTAAATGAGGTTGCTCCTCAATATATTTCTGAGTTTAAATAAAGGTTATAATAAAAATAATAATTGGTTCTATTTTAGCCCATTTATTGGATAACATTAACCCAACAGCAGAGTTGTTTTTAACCCATTTTTGGGTATACAGTCTCAACCCAACATGCTGGGTTAAGCCCATAACCCAACCCCGTTGGTCTAAAACAACCCAGCGTTGGCCAGGTCCAAAAATGGACCAGCGTTGGGTTGGGCGTTAACCCAATTTGGGTTATTTTCAACCCAACATTTTTAAGTGTGTAGAGATTTATACATTGTACAAATCTGTGAGAGATAAAGAAACAGGCAAAACGAGCTCCCTCTACCATCCCTGCTTTGTGTACCTGTAGGAAGAGCAGAGGAGAGTCAGAAAAGACCTCTATCTCCAACACTTACATTTTTCATTCCATATTCTCCCCTCTCACCCTTACTAACCCAACCATCCACCTACAAACCCCATTCTTCAACACAACTGGGGAATTTCAATCCTACTTCATATCCTGGAACAAATTCCTTCCCTGATTACTGATGCATTTCAAAGCAGGCATCATTATATTTTCAGACCACTTTCTTTTAAAAATGTACTGAAAACCTTTATGCTGGTTCCCAAGGGTCCCCTTCTCTTCCTCTGTTATGCTCTTATTAGTCTGTCTCTCCTGCTGCCTGCTGAGGGTTCACATTGCTATTCATTTTCTGTCTCTCTGACCTCTGTGGATGGAATTCATCTGGCCTATTCCTTGTTCTTTACATTACTTCAGAGACAAGCAGCTACTGTCTGGTGCAGCTATTAAAACATAAACACCATTAAATAAAAATGTGCAGCAGTGAGGCATGTGGAAAGAGCAAGAAAAAGGCAGAGAAAAAAAAGACTCTTTCTACTTTCACAATGTACGTACACTAGCTAAATTAGGTTCACTATAATTTGTAGGTGTTTTAACAAAGTAAAATAAAATAAGCTCCAAATGTCACCCAATAACTCTAGTTTCAAATGCAAATAATTATGTCTAAAAACTCCGAATGGTTGTAAAACTTCAACCAAGGAACAAGGTACTATAGGATGGAGGTGAATCAATGATAAATTGTAATCCGTGTAATCAACACAACCTGCAACAACAGCAGTGGCTCCTGGCTAGTAAATACATTTAACTTCCACGAGCACGTTGGGAAAATGTGGTTCTGAAGTGATGAGAATAAAAGCATTTCACCAGTGTTGTGATCTATCCTGATAGGCATGTTAAGATGGACTGCCAAGGACAACTAGAGGCACACTGACTTTGGATTCTTTCTGAATATCATAAAATTATTATTGTTTGACAGTTTGGCATAGTTGGCCAGCTATTGTGCTCTTTAAGAACACCAGGTCCCTCCCCTGCTTCATTTTGGGCATCAAATTAAATGCACTGTAGTACAACAATACCATTTTCTTTCTTTTCTCTACTTACTATGGGCTTTTTGTTTAACCCATGGGGCAAACAGCACTGTCAAGGCCTGAATCAGTATTCAATGCTTTCTGACGAGTTGGGGATAAAAAGCCTCCAAAAATGTTCACAGAACTATACAGTGTATTTCACTTACCATATTGTTATACAAAATCTTATATATTTATTATATTATACACATCTAAAAGACACATGCATCACACTTGTGTTTCTGGCTAACAATATTTTTGATTGGTCCACCACCCTTTGAGAATACAATTTAATTTGACATGAAGCAAATATGAAAAAAAAAATGTTCAAAAATTTCACTAATTGCCAATCAATCCAGCTGCAAGTTTGCATATTCTTTACAGAACAGTGAGCTAGTTTATAATTGAAGGTTTTACTGACAAAATAAATGGGTTGAGAGAGAGGGAGGGAGAGATGGACAGAGCAGGAAAGGAAGGGAGGGAGGGGCTTTTATTACAGGAGTCTTTAATGCAAACCCTGAGTGGCTTGGCCTGGCTTGGAAGCCCTGCACAGAACTGTTGGAGTTGATGAGGTAGTCCAGGTGAATGATATACATCGCCGGCCACAGGCGAGAGCTGTCCATTACTTACAGGGGTTCCTGTAATGCCCAGCTCCAGTACATTATTTCCAAATGCATCAGTCAGCGTCGTGCAGCACAGATAAATTCTAATGCTTAAGATCTGTAATGGATACACTCACCGCTGCTATATTACGCTGCAGGTTAGGAGGGCAGGAAGAGAGAGGGGGGAAAAATGTAATTTATTTTTCACTGCAGCCAGTATTCTTCCCATTAGCTTCAAACGTGAGATAAGTTATGGACTTTAACGAGCGCCCGTAGCCACCAGAACACGCTGCACACAAGACTGCAGGCAGAGGAGGTGGGCGAAGGGCTTAGGGAGGAGGGACTGGCAATCTGGATGTATGACGCAGATGACCTGACGCAATTACCACAATGTCTTCAGTAAGATCAGAATGCAGCAAGTATTACTGTAGAAGCATTTGATCTGAAATACCAAGAAATGATGGTGATGCTTTATTTGTGTGTGTCCCACATCTGCATAAATGCAAGATCTTGTTGTCATGCTGCATTCAACAACAACCTACTGTCCTACACAAACAATTAAAAATGTACCAATATGCAACTGAAGCATCAAATGTTGGCCACACTACAAATGGTACACAGTATAAAGCAGAATTCAAAGCAGGTGGCTGCCTGAGGGGAGCGACCCTTTCCCTCCTCCACACAGATTACTTTTTTGAGGCATTTAGAAGAGGCTTCAGCTCATCACTACCACACACATTTCTACCTTTTGCCAGTCAAATGTCACGGCTGGAAAAAAGCAGAGCTGTCCTGACCTTTTAAATAGCTCTGGGATCACTTCCTGTGTTTCAGAGAGCTGAGATATGCCAGAACAGGCGTTAAAAGAGCACACATGCACGCACACACACACACACACATACGGAACGTACATATAGCTACACAAAAGATTCTTACTAGGGCTGCCAGATTATGCTAGAAAAGGTCATACATACCTTAATTTCCTGCATTGTGTGCTTCTGTTTATTAAATTACCAATTGAACCTGCAAGGCTGTTTCCACCGTTCTCATGCCAAAGTCTTGTTACTTTATTTCATTACTGTCTGAAATGTATTTAATTATAATGTGTTTGTGATTTGATCATCTAAATTGCAAGAACTTAAAAAATGTTCATGCTGCATGAAAATAGTTGAAAAAATATTCCTTGCTATTGATGATATACTGTATCTACCTATCTACCTATCTGTCTATCTAGTCACTCTGATTTCAGGATAAAACAACCTCCCCGTATTTTATATTTCATTTTTTTCTCACATACTAAATGACATGAAAGGAAATATAAACAATTACCAGGCGTATTTGTAGATGCGATAAATATCATTAACACTAATGTACAATATATTGCTCAGCTGTATACAATACACAATGATCATGACCAACAGTCCGTTCCTTCTATTTTATAGCCTTTAACACTTTCCTTGGAAACCCCCACATTTATTACAGGGATATCACACTGTATGACAAAACCAAGTTCTCTTCTGACCTGTTGACATCGACACGTGCCTCGTCTGCCATCCAGATTTTTCTCCTCTATAAGCAGCCTTGAGCTGTAGCTCCCTGTCCACTGGAATACATCTAAGTGTCAGTTATTGACAAGTGACTAATTAGCTGAGGGCCTTTAAGATTTTCCTTCAGCTGCAGTGGGAAGATTATGAAACATGCATAATCAATACTCTGTCTAAAGCTCAGCTATCATCTGTTGCTCTATCTTCAAACTCTCAGCCTAGTCACTCCATCATATACCGATTAATATTTTTATTCAAATCACTAATAGCCCTTTACACATTTTACGATGAAGGCCATTATGAACTTATCATAAGATGTAGATATAGAAATAAAAAGATGAACTGCTTTATATTATTTATTCAATTCATTCCCTCGAATCTTCTGCCCACCCGTTTGCTCATTCACAGTATCTGGACAAACTATCTGGATATCTCACCCCTCTGGTGAATAATTCCACTTTAATGAATCAACAGCCAAATGTCATAGGTAATGCACATTTTGACACCATCATTGATTGCAAGAATCATAGGAAGAGGAAATCTGGAAGCTTTAAATACATCTTACAAAATGTTTTTTTTTTTAATCTGGCTAATCCATTAACAAACGCTATTGTATACTAAAGGCAAAGTGGGTGGGGTGTATACTGTAAAGAGAAGTGGCCTTTTATTTGATCAACAACTAAACTCTCCACTGCTACTATTCCACCTCCATTGTAACTAGCTGCAGGCAAAATAAGAAAAGACAGCAACTCTATGCACAAGTGCCATGTTGTGTCATCTTACATTACATCATGTGCCAGCTCTGTTTATCCCAGCAAAACTGCTGGGCCTTTAATGCAGATGAATTATGAAGTGACTACAAGACTCTTAATTACCCCATCCACCCAGTCTGAATAATGCAGGATTCTGCTTACAACCATGTTAGTGCGCAATGCATGCAATAGTTAACACAACTGCTTAACACAGCCCTGGGCTCCTTTGGACTGGTGTGTATTTCAGGATTAGACTCATTAGAGATGTGTATGCATGTGTGAGTACACAGATGTGTGTGCTTCCATTGACTATGGCATGTGGTGCATGCTAAATGCAGCCATTCAGCAGAGACGTGTGGCAGCAGACATGTTTACCCTCTGGCACTTGTCTCTTGTTCATTGGGCATGAGAAGACAGGGGGCTTTGGAAGCATCTGCTGGAGTGCAGTGCAATGAGGCAGAAGACATACACAAATACAGAGACACATGCACATACCTGCACACCAATAGCTGCCACAACCAATGTGAAAATGTAATTATGCCAGGACAGTAAATGTATTATCTGCTGCGCAATGATAGACATGAGACAGTGATAGATACACAGAGCGGGCCTCACATTGATAAAGCAAAGTATTTCTGAGCTGCTGGTTCATACACACGCAGATGAAAATCTGTTTGATGTACAGCTTGCTAAACACTGAAATGCTACAAAGCAGTGTTTCAAAGTTGAAGCTGACTACACTCAACACTGTAAATATCTGTGCGCTTGCGTCAAGTTTCTATCTTTGCATCTGTCCTTCCACAGCATACTCCTAGTTGAAAGAAAGTAACTGAGCAGGCATATTCTGCAGTGTGACCTGGTGATAAGCTGGAGACTGGAGATGCTTTTACAGCCATCACCTCTCAGAGCAGTAAAATTGGAGTTGTGGGCTGTGTTGGAATTCAGTTTACTCATGCTTCGTTGTGCTGCTTCACCAGTATGGAGCTAGAACAGTCTCAAGATGAATAAATGCACACAGAAATTAAAAAATGCACAAAAAAAGATTCAACAATGTATTTCGGGACTGTAAGTGTGACTCAAAACACAAATACATTTTCAATGCACACACAAATATGTTTCATTCCATACGTATATAGTAAAAAAATATTCACTTGTTACATTGATAGTCAGCCAGCCTGATCTTCAGGTCTGGAGAAACACCGTGTCGTGTGTTTGATGGTCCGTCGGCAGACTGAGCGTCTCCGAGGTCAGCGAGACCGAGACCCGTCTGCCTCGGCCATCATATGACAGACCTTCACCGCGGCGAGCGGCCAAGACAACACGGTGTTTGGACGGTCTTGGTCTTGCATTTGTGAATCGGAGTCACGTCAGGGGAATCTCAAAACTCTCACACACAAATGCATCAAGGTTTACAAATTAAAAGCACTTTGTAAATACAGGTCCAACAGTTCATATATCAATGTAACAAGCTCTAAATATGTATTTGATGAAGACTGCAAATACTTTTACATATATATATGTGAATATATGTGAATTTTGTTTCTATTTGTTTGTGCATCGGAAATATGTTTATGAATCTTTTGAGTCACAAACGTACATGTACGTATATATAAATCCCCAAATACATTTGTGAATCTTTTTTTTCCTGTGTGCATTTATTCATTTTGAGACTGTTCTGGCTCCATACACCAGTGTCCAGATCCACTGTCTAGATGTTTATCAGGCCTGTAATGCACAACTTGGGGACTATGAATACTCCACTCAAAAGAATAGTCCATTTGCCACATTTGACAGACTATGTCATCAACGTCAGACAAAGAAAGATTTAAGCAGTCTTCTGTGCTCTCTCTTCCACAGCTTCTCAGAGAAGGTCCACAGGTCTGCTGATATTAAACAGCACCTTCTTCTAAAACCATGTAATTGCACTTGTCACCTGTAAAGGTGCTGAGTGGGTGGTTTGAGAAGTTTCTGTACGCTTCCTAAATGCTGCCACTAACAAACTACCAAACGGTTATGACCCTGTTGAGTTTGAGGACACAAGAGTGCCAGTGAAAAGAAAAAGATTGTGTAGAGGCATCAGGTGGGAATAAAAACTTGAGACAGGGTCTCTGCAGGTTTCACCAGCTCAAATTTAAGACTTTTTAAGACCTTTTTAAGACCATTATGGATGAAATTTAAGACCTATCATGACAAATAAAAAATGTACAAAAGAAATGCGGAGTCACAAAACTAGAAATTGATTGCAATATATAAGTTGCGTGTTAGGCTTGTTTGTAGTTGAAAATACATTCAATAAAGTACAATGAAGTGTCGCAGGAGCATCTAAAGTAAACTATTTGGGGGCACAAAAAGAAATTGGGGAGTGAAATTAAAAATGTTATTTATTTAATTCACTGGCAACCAACAGGCTGATGGCTTTAAACCTTGAATAATGTTAAGGGTCACACGTGACCCATTTTTACATTGGAGAACAGTAAAAACACCAACACTTCCCCTTTGGCCTGAAATGTGATGACTTCTAAATGTGACCCAGAATAGACAAACATGGAAATATTTCAACTTCTTTGATCAACAGACACGAGCCACAACCTGTTCTGTATTATGACCAGCACAATATTTGACACATGAAGTAAATAAATTGGCTTTTGGTCACCCCTATATATTATGGTATTAAATAATGCTTGAATAAATGTGTACTACCGTATTTTCCGGACTATATTTCGCACCTGAGTATTAGTCGCATCTGCCTAAAAATACGTCATGAAGAGGAAAAAAACATATATAAGTCGCACCGGTTTATAAGTCGCATTTGTTTTTCAAACATTTAATTAATAGCCGGGTGTCATATAATGACCAGGCTTTGTTTAAAGGCCGGCACCTATAGCGCGCGCTGCTGTTATGCATGCGCGTTTCTCTGTGGTGTGTAGCCTATGTGTGTGTCAGGATGCGGAGATGAATGAAGGCGATCGTCCCAAGGGGGGGCGGCGGCGGGCGTGAATATCGCTCCTTTTTTTTTTTTTTAACACGTTAGTTTAGGCGGCAGCGCTGGAAACCCTGTGATCAGTAACTCTTTGTGGACTGTCTGTGAAGACGGACGGGAGTGAAGCCGACCTCTCCTCTCCTTCAGAGAGGGACAGGCCTGCACTGTCGGACCTGGCTCTCTGCTCCGTGTCCGGAGCCCAGTCGGGACCGGAGGAGAGACCGAAGACGGACCGCAGAACACGCTGTGAAAATACTCTGAATTGACGGAGTGAAGCGCTACGGCGCAACGGAGACAGGTCAGACAGCGCAGCGAGGAGAACAGCACATGAGGAAGATGAAGATGAGCCACTGAATGAGGAGGGATTTAGAAATAAAAGCCGTGCTTCCCTCTTGTGGTCATAGCGTAGGGTTTTTTTTAAAATATATAAGTCGCTTCTGAATAGGCTATAGGTCGCATGGCCAGCCAAACTAGAAAAAAAACGCGACTTATAGTCCGGAAAATACGGTATATCTTTTTATTTAAAAATGCTCGCCCATGCTGGGCATAAGAAAATTTAAGACCTGTCTAAAATTATTTAAGACTTGAACACAATAATTCAACAAATTTAAGACATTTTAAGGCCTAAAATTTAGATTTTCAAATTTGAGACTTTTTTAGACTTTTTAAGACCCCGCGGATACCCTGTGAGAGCTCTCTATGTGCCAAAGTGGGTCAAGAGGCCAAAAATGAACTGTTTTTATTTTTTTCCTTTTTATGCTTATGGAGCCCAAAAACAAACAATTTCATCACAGCATTTAATCAGCATTGTGTTTTATAACCACGTGTATCATCCTCAAGTCATGACCGAGACTCTTGAGCAATTAAAATTAATAATGTTGGAAGTCTTGTGTTTCAAAATGTATTAATATAGAGCTTCAAGAAAATTCAATCAGACTTTGACTTCAATTTGTTTTACATGATTAATATTTTAATTATTATGAAACATTATAAGATTAAGTCAACAATATTCCTACATTCCTGAGCACAGCAAATTTGCCCTCACAGACATGGTCTGAGTTTTACAGTGCAGTCTTGACAGCTTTAGCAGAGCTGACACTGAATGAAAAGTAAAGAGGATTGGGGAGTGCAATTAAAAAGGGGTCAGTGTAATGTCTCTCTCTCTCTCTCTCCCCCTCTCCCTCTCTCTCTCTCCAACAGGCTCCTTTCTCAGGAAAAAGTGCCAGCTGGACAATCTGACCGACCCATTCTGCTATTGTTTTTCATTTTGATTGGGGGCTCACTCATAAAAGTCCTTTAGCAAGGTTCTCGGTACTCGTGGCAAAAAAAAAGGATCTATTCTGCTGAATATTGCATGTTTAAAAATAATTATATTATAGTTTCATTGATTGCACATACACATTTTGAAACATAATAAAAAATGTATATACATGGGTATATTGGTCAAAAACTCACTGGTGACAGAATACACCTTGCCCAAACAGAACTCACCCTGACCATGCTATTATCTACAGATACCATTTAAATTCCCATCAGAAGCTAAAATATTTTCACAACTAAAATGGAGAGTTTACTTTAAAAGGAAAAAGAGCAATAACATGATTACATGGAGAGAGCACAGGCTTGTTTAACACTGTGTGTTTTTACATAGGCTGGCCCAGTTATTCAGGGATAGACTGTATTTATGGACAGACCCATTTACGTCTCTGTGATCAGATGCAGTTACCCAGAATGCTAAAACCTTTATGCTATTGGAACAAGATTGCCACTTTTATGAGAACATCTTGTGCTGAAATAAATCCTCACCTGCTAATGTGTGCTGAGGGGTCAAGGGGTGCAGTGAATGTAAAGGGAGCTTTCAGTGAGAGTGGCAATCTAGGCTGGCTTCTTTCCTTTAAAATACAATCACTTGCCATCACCATATTTTAGGCATGTGCTGTTACTGTGCTCCAAAATCCACCAAATGTATACCTATTCAGGTTCATTTTGATACCTCATCAACAACAACAGCTGCAACCCCACAAATCTCATCAATATTTGAAAAATAACTTGTACATCTGAAAGCTGTCCAGCAAAAAAGCACATTTTCACTCATTTTCACCTGATGGTTGATAACAATCTAAGAAACGGCTATCGAGACCAATACAAACTTCTGGACCCATATGATTTATTAAAATTGAAAAAATAATTATACACAAGCAAACAAGTAAAAATAAATTAATTTAAAAAAAAATTTAAAAATGTATTTGATGTTTATCACTATATCTGACTACATGGAGAAGTTTTGGTTGTATTGATAAAAACTGTATTTTTCAAATGTATCGGATGAGAAATTTTAATTGAGATTTATGTTTGCAGCATGGAAAATAATAAATACTGTAAATTTAAAGCTTTCAGTTTTAGTTTATAACACCTAAGCCATCATACCTGGGTAAATAAAAGGGTGCCTTGCGCTGTCCTTGTTCATTTTCTTGAGTGTACACTTTACTTGATCCTTTCAAATGGAACAAAAGGTAGTTCTTTCCAGCTCCTACATTGACAGTTACAAGTTGCTGAATGAGGCACATTGTGAACTGACAGAAAACTTTGACAAAATGAGAAAAAGAAAACTGTATAAAACACATTCAATTGAAGGAGATATTTTATTATTATTATTATTTTATTCAACCAAGGACACTATCAGTTAAAAGGGCATCACTTTCATCCAATGTAAGATCAAAAACTTTTTAAAAATGAGGCTGTTCTTGTTCCCATTCAAATCTATATGTCTATATGAACAAACTATTCAGTCACTATTCAGTCAGATGACAGAGAAGGACAGTGGCCATTCATATCTTACAGAATGCTGGATAGTAGGCTACAGTCAATCTATAGCTCTTTGGCTCAGCAGAGAAGATAACAAAATCATGGACAAGAGCCTTTGAAGGTATGAAAAAATAGCTTGATGATTGCTGTATAGAAAAACTGTACAGGTGGGTCATTTGCACTACTTTCTCATTGATGCTTGTTGCTATGGGTGGTATTCATTCCTGGAGTATAACCACTACATCTTGTGCCATGTGAAAACAGCTCAGGTTATACTTGCAGCAACAGCCAATACAGCAACACTGACAAATATGTCTATATATAGCTGCATTTCCAGCGCAGGAACTAGTTCCCTCAAAAACCCTGGTCGGGGGTAGGTACTTCCGAAAGGTTCAGGAACTATGTGGGCGTGGTCTGCGCACTGAACATCTCTGATTGGATGAGCCCTCATTTCCGCATTTTACTCAAAGGTATATTCATTCCAGCCGCAAGCCCACTGTTTTGTTTTTTTAAGCATGGATTTGTTAGTTGTGGTTTTTTTCATGAAAAAACATATACATAAAAAAATAATATATAGCCATATTCACAACATTGTGGGAAAAATAAGTTATGGTCTCCATTACATGACTGAAACACGGCAATGTGATTCCCACCAGCCGCGGGGTGTTCGCAGTCCAGGGCCGATCGGTTACATGCTGTCATTCCAACATCCCACTATTCCGACATCCCACCATTTAAAGGTGCGTTCACACTGGACCTTTTATTTTTGTCGCTGTCCCTCGTATCGCTCAAAAAAATTGCTCTGTCGCTCAGCTGCATTCGCTCGTCAATTTGCCACAGACTCGCATTTTCGCTTTGATGGCGTCATGCCTACTGCCATGTGTCTCTGTTTACACCGGCACCACCGGGATTACGGCAGCTAATCAGCGCTGAGCGACAAGCGACTGGCGGCCAGAGAGTTGGGATTTCTCATCTCAAGCGACAGAGCGAAAATCGCTCCGTTGCTCGGTCGATTTTTCGCCTGAGCGATTAAACGCTCAATCGCTCCTTTGCATTGACTTAACATGTAAACTCGTCGCCAGCGAGAAAAACAAAAGGTCCGATGTGAACGTAGCTTAACATCCCACCACTCCGACATACCGCTATTCCGACATGCTAACGTCCCACCATTCCGACAAGGCTTTCAATATAAGGAAACATGTGTTACTCAACAGTTGACTCCCTTCTTTAAGACATGCTGATATGGAATACCCACATGGTTATGTGTAATTACGCAGCAGAGCGCAGACAGGGACTGGTCTGCCTGTCTAGCCTCTACCTGGCCTTTTTCCTAAACTTAACCAACTCCTTTCTTCATTGCCTAAACCCAACCAGCTGCAAACACCTCACGGGTGAGAGCAGGGAGGCTGGTTTCTGCTCCAGTCCTCTCACCCACACCGGTCCACCGGTCCTGGGCTGCACAGTGTCAGCACACTCCGCTGTCCTGTATTTTTTTTTTTTTTTTGAGGGAAAGGAGTAACCAATAATGTAACTTGCAACAAAACTAGAAATGTTGTTCTTGTAATTTTAAGACTATAGGCTACATTAAGTGATTTGCATATTCTCCCCAGGACTTTGGCCCTCAGTGGAAACACGGACAACAGCGGGCCACAGGAACCATTTAGTTCTGGGTACTAAAGGTTCCTGGAACTTTCGGTGGAAACACGGCTTATGTTGTAAACAGCATGAAAAGCAAGGTTTATGCAGTTCCTATTCATTCGTTATGTAGCTATTACTGCTGTGTAATGTAGCTATTACTGCTGTGCTCAACAGACATGCAAAAGGTGTCAGACTGCACTACCAAGAAACTTCAGAAAATAGGGTCATACGTACAGTATGGATTTAATGTTTTGATTTGAGATGATGCTCTTGGTTAAGTGCTGTTTTATAGGCACTGCAAAGAATACATTCTATAGGCACAGAAAATGAAGCTTTTTTCCTGAAGAAAACAGTATCAATAGGGGCCTTCAGAAATGTTTAAATTATGTAAATCTACTTCTTTGGAAGCTCAGTGTTTTAGGTAATTCTGTGTACAATACATAGCAAAAACAAATGAAACCTGCACTCTCATGCACTCATACATATTATGCACACACAAATTATACAAAAACATATACATCTAAAGCACTTTCTTTCACTGTAAACTCTACGATAATCTTGAAAGTCAAGTGACATCAGTGTGTTTCTTTTTGCAATATTTTCTGCGTAGCTTCATTTTGGAAACAAACAGACGCCCTCTCTCAATTTCTACAGAAGTTTAAAGTTCCGCTAATATTTTTTACCTCAAATTAGGCTTTTTAGGTTTTCCATCTACCTCTTCAAAAGGTTTTCTCAAGTAAATATTCATCTGCCAAGACTGCCATGTTTTTGAAAACAGATGTGTGTCGAGAAGATAATGATCATCTTTATACGTTTATTTTTCCTTTTCTATTTAGTGTTTCTCTTCTTTCTAATTAAGAAGAAGTGTGGCAGCATAACGCATGTCTTCTTAATCCTACATGTTCCTTAAATCTGTCATTATATTTACCTGTTGTTTCACCAGCGAAGGCCCATATCTTAGCCGGAGTCATTTCCAACCCCACATAGTTTACAGCTCTATTTCAACCATCTAAGCGCATGGTAAAAGTAAATTTAGGGGCTTTTTCCATTTAAACGATGGAAAAGAACAGTGAATGACGCATACGATTCAAAAGAGTTGCACTTACATGTAGTATCTTAATCATGGGCATGTTTTGGGTGTAACATGCAATCTCCCATTTCCTTATAGCCAGGTGTGATTCCACAGTGGTGGGTTGCTATTCCAATCGGGCAGTGTTTCACCCAGAATTAGACTCTATTTATGACAAGTTGATTACATAATGTGACTGACCAGAGAGCCCAATCCCAGCACATGTACATAGTACGTTCACGTTCTGTGTGCCGCACGAGGGAAGGGCTGCGCAACTTAATGTGTTGTGCACAGCTCTACATCGACACAACGATACAAAACATATCTTATGTTGTTATTACAAAAAGTATAAGGGTTAGGGTTCATTATGAAACTAATAGGAGACCGTAGGATTAAACAGGTAGTCAGTTCTCGTCATTCATGTCTAAGATTGATTTATGACACATGGCGACTTTAGGCAACACACAATATGCCATTAAGAACACTTTGACCTCCTGAGGCTTGTATTTATTTCAGTGTTCAATCGGATGCATTTTCAGCAACCTCTATTTGTGCGTACCAGGTAGAGTGTACGTGCATTGTGCACCCATCTATGCAGGTGAATATTAATAATAGGAATGAAATGCTGCACTACAGACTTTAGACCATATTGTGTATTTCCTGGGTACTGGTTGGGAAAAACTTAACTTGAGAGTCACTCTGTGCCACTTCGGCCTGAGGCAGGATAGGGCCTAGTGCTGAATTTGTCATAGCTTATTTCAAGATTTTTTGTTGTTGTTAGAATAGACTTTATTTTCATTATACAAGGTATAATGTTGTTTGTTTGCTTGTTTTTTTTGTTTGTTTGAAAAAAAAAATTGACCTAACGTATTACATCTGTTACTAATGTAAGACAAGCCTGACTAAAATATGATTGCACGTAATGCCAAACACTGTTTCATGCAAACATGAGCTACTGTAAGGTGACAGTGACATTTAACATATTTTACAGCAAGAAACTAAGTGTTGAGTTCGCATACAAGGTTGTGCATCATCAGAACCAGTTTGTGCAATCATCAAAATCCCAATGTGAATTTTCCAATGCATCTTCAGATACATCATTCAAGTCCACATAATCCACATCTAAATGAGAGATTCATTAGAGATAATGAAAGGTCTGTGCAGCATAATAAGCTGCCAGTTGAATGCTAATTCCAGAAAATAATTGCTCGCATGAATACCGTGCCTCGAGAAAATTAATCTAGGCAATCTCACAGCGTCATTATACAAAAAGGAAAAAACACGTGAATAAAAAATGCAAACGGTGAGCCTTAAATTCCACATGAAAAAAACGCATCATGATGTTGACATTGTAATTAAGAAAGGTCCAATTTGGAATTAGCGACACGAACCACAATCAAGTGCGAGAGAGAAAGTCCACAGCCAGAAAATAAAATCACACAGCAGCATCTGTATTTCCATGGGATGGTCCTCCTCTCCTCCAAATCAAGTCCTGATACAACAGAGAGGGTGGCACACTGCACTTACTTAAGCACGTGTGCATCTGTGTGTATGTGCTGAAGAAAGAAGGCAAGACATCATGCTGACTTACATAATGCAATCTCCTTTGTCTCTTTCTGCTTCTCATAAGCACACGTACCCTTACACACACACACACAGACACATGCACACACACGTCTGCTGCTATACAATCGCTGTCCAACATGGAGGGAACAGATGCCCCTTCAGGCTCAGGGGAAGGCGGGCACACTCACTGTGTTTGTGTGCAACACGTTTTTACAATCACAAGCTCGGGAGTGTCCAAGTGTGTGAAGAAACATAGAAAGAGTGCATTCCCACTTCCAGCAGAGGCAGTTGATGCAAAAATATAGCAACACCAAGTCTGGAATCTGTGTGAGAGCAGGCCCTGAGGAGGAATTCAGAAAAACAAACAATATTTTTTCCAACATTCATGTCCTCATTGAATTGGAGTGCAATAGTAGAAGCCTTCTCTCCAACGCAGTCCCCTGTGGCTTTTTTTCTCCGGAACAATGTAGAATTGTCTCTTTAGCCATTAGCCTCACATCAGCTATGCAAAGCAGGCCAATCATCACAAACGAGTCGTAATAGAATAATTGCAGCAAACAGAATCCTGCTGGGGAATGAGAAGCCCAATAACTGGTGTGCAATTTATACCACACATCAGGATGTGTCTGGTCCTAGTTTCCCTGGATACAGCCTGGATGTTGTGTGCTGGGCTTTGCTGGGCGGAGTGGTGGCATCCCAGGGTACTGGGCGAGAGTGACTGGAGCCCACACACGCATGCCTTGAGATGTAGTCTCTCTCTCCTTCTGTGTTTCTCTCTCTTCTCCATCTCACCCAGCACTCGGCTGCTTTCATCCAACTGACTCATGAGGAAATCCTCCACAAGAGGAAAAAGCTGCCAGCTCCAATGACAGCAAAAAGAGGGAAAAAAAAAAAATCTCGAAAGCGGGCATCAAAGAAGAGAGAAAGAGTCCAATGCTCTCGCAACAAGACAAAAAGAAAAGTCAGAAATCGCTGTCGCTCCGCCCAGCCGAAATCTTCCGCCTTTGTTTTTTGTCTCTCATTTTATTTAGTTTCGCAGTTGTTTTAGAGAATTAGCATCTGCTACTGAGCCTTTGTAGAGGGATTTATGTGCCCCCCTACACATTTCTCCCATACCACCCATCCCCTCCCCTTCCCTGCCTCCTTATCCCTCATCAGTCTGCCAGACAAGTTTTTCCCACCCAGTCATAGTACCCAGCCAGCAGCCCCTTTTGTGGGTGTGCTTGTTTAGTGTGGGTCTGGTCTGTGAGTATGGTGCATGTCGTGCCAGCTTGGATAGGAGGAGAGAGGAGGAGGAAAAAAACTCTTTGTAAGTTATGGGAACACTATGAGACAGACACAGGCGCTCATAAATTATACGGTTCATTTGCATATTCCTGGCATAAGACATTATGCAAATACAGGTCAATTTGCATAATGGATTCCTCTTGTTGCCTCAATTGCCCAGTTGCTGGTTTTTATTTAATAATGACAAAAAACAAAACAAAAAAAAACAAATGAGCGTGAAACAAGAAAGGAAAGCACGTTTGAGCTCCAGGAAGCTCTTCGGCACTGCTTTCCTGGAATGCCACACTGAGAAAAACCATGAAGGGGAAGAACATTTCGTGCTCAGATCATCTTTAATTATACTGCAAAACAACTGTCGAACATAAATTGTACACAGGACATATACAAACATGAGACAAAGGAGGAACGAACATGCAAGAATTACACAGCAATCCCATGAAGTAAGTCGCGTGTTATTTGCGAGCGTTCGTAAAATTTCTCTCTTAATTAGTATGTTCTGCCTCGACTATTAAAGCAATCCACTGCATTGCTAATTAAGAGCAGTGGGCAAACCCCCCTCAGAGGGAGGGGGATTTTATTAAATAATTAAACTATTCCCGTCTCCCGGTTTTAACCTCATCATCTCCGTACCAAAAGACCAGAATAAAAAGCTACGCAAGAGAAAAAGCAGATGTGGCCAAGATAATTATTTAATCAAATATGCGCTACTGACAAAACCGCTAATGAAAAAAAGACAAAAGGGATAATTACCGCATGTATATATATTTATATATATTTAACGCAACTGTCCGGATACATAGTCATTTGTTTACACGATTCTCATCCACGTCCCACAAAAGTAACGGCAGATGGTTAAAATGCAGCATTCAAGATAAGTGACTGCGATATAATCAAAGACAATTACAAACAGTGAGAGAGAGAGTGTGTGTAAAACTGGAAGAGACGTACAGAGGCAGGTTAAATGGGAAAATGTGAAAAGAAAAAAGAATGAAATGTGATAAAGGGAGGACTTATTATTTATGAAATGCCAGGACAACTCTGTGCAGTCGGATCAGTCAGCAAAACATCAACTTGGATCCACTACAGTCAGATTCTTCACTGTGTGCTGTAGCACGTACAGACACAGCTCATCTAGTTTTTGTTGGACTTCACCAGAACTGCTGATTGTGGGTTGAAGCTCTTCTCTTTCTCCTTCCAGGACCAGCACGGAGCTAGTGCCAGGCACCGAGGTTTCACGGCAGGTCGCAAAACAACTCGTCAGTCGGCTTACGAGAGCTGTTAGAAGAAATCATCATCTTCATCAGAATCAATTAACCCAAATGTTAATTAATGTCAACCCATGAAAGAAAAGAGGGCAATGGAAGGTGGGTGTACTGGGCATAATCGAGGGAAAGCTAGGGAGAGGAGGAGGGTGGGTAAGAGAGGGACTGAGAGAGAAAGGGGATGGGCAAATAAGGGAAGCAAGGAGCGAATGCGGTTGATGGCAGAGAGAAGTTGGCACAGTGCCATCCATTCAGTGGTAGCACCAAGGCGGACTTCTGCTCGCTCTCTAGGGTAGGTGGTTAGATGTAGCCTGCGAGACAGAAGGGTCCTGCCGTCATTTGGGTACCGTCACACGCTGTAGTCGTTCCTTTATCTTGTTTTTTGTTTGTTGTTGGAGTGACGATACATATCTTTAGACACACAATCGTCCGTAATTTCAGTGTCGCCTTGGAAGATGAGTAAACATCTGCTGATGAAGACTTCAAGATGTGACCTACAGCTGAATTATTTCTGGGAACTGCCATTCAGAAGGATCGGTCGCTGCTACGTGGCACGTGATGTTGGCACACGGGTGGACATCGAGCACTCTGAAGTACACGAAAACTCTACATCCCAGAAGATGTGAGACAGGAAGTGAACCTTAAGGCGAAGGTTGCCCCATAATTAAGAGCAGAAAATGGAGATGTGCCACATGGGATCAATGGAGGATATGGATATTCTAAACAAAAACAATGGAAACTTGGGGCTGTTTTGTTATTCTAGTGATAACTGGGGGGTGTGGCGGTGGTACAAAAGGAAGCTCCTCCCACTCGCTCCCTCCTGCTCTCTCTCTTACCATCTGAAGCACAGCTCTCTGTGCCAGCCAGCCAGCCAGCCATCTGGGCAGGAGACGCCATGCCAACTCATCTGTTAGCAGTAAAGGATGTACCCTTGGAAGCTGACGAGCGCCATTTCAATCTCACAGTTGGCATTTATGGACTTGGGTAGAAGTCATTGGTTTGGAAGATGCCCAAGGAGTAATAATTTGCCACTTGCGGGTCTTAAGTGGTGTGCCAGCGGGAATGTGATGGCATCTGGCGGGAAAGCGGGCGAAGGACGAGGAAGATATACCACAATTAACCAAATCGACACAATCGGATACCCGTCACGTGTAAAAACAAAAGAGAAAAGAACAAACAGAGACATTACAGCACCTGATATGACTAATTAGGGCAGAATATACTTCGTTAATTAGGGTGAAACACTCAATCAAAGGAACGGCTTGAATTATCAACAAAAGAATCCACAATGGGGATAAAATAACAACAAAAAACAAGATGAAGCGGCGAACTGTTCAACTATTAGTAGAGGGTGTGAAGCGGGTGCCTCTTTTTGTGCCAACTCCCTTCCCCCTCTACCCCACATTTTCCCCAGTGTAAACTGCCATTTCTTCTTGCACTGGGCTGGCAGCCACATTGAATGTCTACCATAGGCACTGCTGCAACAGACACTGCCAATCTGCCAATCGCCTGTGTGCCTGCCTTCAAGAGGAGGAGGGAGAAAGAATGGACCTGAGGGACTCTGCCTGAAGCTCAATAGCAGCTGTTTACAATGTCACAGACACAAAAGACAGACAAAACCCGCAAACATGAGAATGCATACTAATGAACTGCCAAAACAAATTATAATCAGTGGACAGACGGGAATTCATTAACTTCTTTTTTTTTTTTTTTTGAACTTGAGCTGATCAAAATCAATCGCACATCCTGTTTTCCTTCAAATCATTTTTTGCTGTGCCAGAAGACAACAGACCAGCAGCCAACAGCTCACAATCTATATAAAAAGATTATGAATTCATTTATATGCGTATCACCGTGGACTTGAAGTCCTACAGGCTCAATATACCAAACAGCAGCATAAGAGCCAAGTGAGAGGGGTGGCACGGACACAACAGGAACTCAGTGGAATGGGCACAGAAGGAGCAGGAAGAAGGAGGCAACCTGAGTTCAACAGACACTGAGGGGGAGGTGCTGGCCTGACTGCAACGAAAATGGGGCTTGTGAGGCCGTGGGAACTCATTAGATCCTCCACACCCACCCCCCAGATCTCCACGACTTTTTTGCCCCCTTCTTGCCAACCATCCAAAAGAAATGAACAAACTCCACCCTTTTGGGATTTTCCCTCCTGCACTAAACTATCATAAACAGATGCAACGCAGACTTAACAACTGGTCTGAGTTGCAGTTCGGGGTACTCTCCGGGTCCGGAGGAACATTTTTGTTGTTCCCGCGAGGTGTGCTGGCATCGGGCACGGAGCCAAAGATGGGCATCGCTGCAAAGACACACAACGGAGCGGCGGAGTTCGTTTTCATTGTTAAAATGCGGAATTAAAACAGTAATTAGCAACGCAAGGATATTCATCCACTGGCATCCAACAATTATTGTTTGAATTTTTTTTTCTGGATTTCTTTGGACAAGAGGCATGGTTGTGCAATATGAATAATTAAGGAAGTCATCCAAAGGGAGGGATTATAACATCTTTGTGCTTGCTACCCAACCTTGGCACTACTAAGATGTCTGAATCTGCTTGTACCACCACTGAGGAAGGAGCGCTTGAAAGATGGCATCTTTTTGGGCATCTCAAACGCAATAATCGAGATCGCAACAAATCCGATTAACAATTTAATTTGTAATTTGTCCCGTATTTTTTCCATATTCATCACGGGAAATCGTGGATATTCTAATCTTTCGGAGCTAATGAACTTTGGATAATCACCCTTTTATTTAATTCCGTGGGGGATGTTAATTGTGCAGCGTCTTCATTACACAAATGGATTACAAAAAAAAAAAAAAAAAAGGCTTGCACGAGAGAGCAGGATGGAATGGGGGGTGGAGTGTGTGTGGTGTGTGTGTTGTGTGTGTGTGTAAGAGAGAGAGAGGGAAAGCAAGAACGGGATATTTTTCTTCCTTCCTTATATGCCAGTAGTCAAATAATGCCACAGTACTCACAAACAAGCATAGAAAATCTCCTGCATTGCTAGTGCTGCTCAAGTGCTCTGTCTTGGAAAACGTGGTCTGTGCTCTCTCCCTGCTCTCTAGAGCAGCAACTCTCACATAAGAAGACAACTGCCTTTCCTGGTGCTGGATCTTACAAAACTGGAGCTAGAAGAAACCTTGCTGGAATCTAATTTCTCTCAAAATGGATACTATTTGTGTTATTTAGATGATTAGTACATTAGCAGCATTGATCTTTATTAGACTGGTGCTGTTGGCGCCTAGCCGAAGCGGAATGCAGAGGAGACAACAGACACTGTGGCGGGCACTGGCTAATGTCCTCTGTGCTTAATCATCCTACAGCAGAATGGTTTTATGCATATTTCATTTGCATATCATTAAATCGCTAAGGCATACGGGCAAATGGCAGCGGAGAGCGAGGGAGTGGAAACAGAAAAGCATAAAATGTAAAGAAAAAAAAGCGACTCATTATGCGATGGCAATCTTCAAAGATCCTGGCAACCTGCCAATTCGTTTAATTCAACATTAATTACAAAAAGTCAGCGCACTCAACCTATCTGACACGGATTAATTGAGCACCTTACAATCTGTGCAAGGAGCAATCTCATATACAGTGAATGTCTGTTCATGTAGAACTAATGGATGTTTGTGGATTTGATCATTATTGCGATTTCAGACTGGAAATGAAATATTTGCATGTGACCAGAAAAATTATGAAAATCACTGAGAATTGCGGGGAACAATTTGCTGTTGATTTTTTTTTTGAGAGTTCATGTAGGGGTTTATACTGTTATATGACCATGGGCTGAGCACTGCAGGTGGCTGATGGCAGCAGGTATGAGCCAGGTTAAGGGCAAGCTAAGTGCCTGAAACACTAAAACCCTTACTTAATGGGAATAACTGCTCCATTTTGTTGTTTGTCTTTCCCATAATCTTCGTAAACTAGACAAGAAAACTGCCTCGACTTATCCTTTTCATAAATATACCCCAAGTTATATCCCACAATCAAACTCAAACCAGATTCTCGCTTTAGAACCAGGCCCATTATATCTGGATTAATTAGGGATAGATTAAACCTCTCACCGCCCCACTTACACACACACACACACACACACACAGGACACAACATTATTTCATTTCCCATATTTTACCGATTTGCAAAAGAAAGCAACATTACATAACATACAGGAGGAGGTAGTTTGACACTGTGACCCACTACAGCATCTTGATTTTAAGAGACTGTTCTGCCTCCTCTTACATCTAATTTCTAGATTTAAAAATTAGAACAGGATTAACGGAGATAGCAAAACTGATCTTTTTTTCAGAAATCATTTCCTACAGATAATACAGAATGCTCTTGCTTCAATTCTTAAAAAACATAATAAAGTGTGATACAGAACAATACCCTGGAAAGGTATGACATTAACATCATGAAAAACAACAATTCCATGGTAAATTTTACTCCACAGAGACCTGTGTATCTAATTGCGGATCCTCCCTTTTTCAGACATCCTCGCTTAATTCTTCCCCTATGCAAGGCAAATCCCCCCCAAGCCAGAATATTCAAATGAAGTGAGCTTCACGCCTCACACAATTAGCCATGTTTAGTAATTTGAGAGATGAGTGCCGCAGGGGCGAGGAGGTGGGGCAGCACAGACGGGGAGCAGCCTGGCAGGGGAAGCCCAGTGAAGTGGGTGGGTATAAGCCTGGCGCTTTGTAACCATGGCACATGCAGATGTCGCTGTAGTTCTTCCAAAAGCTTCTACCAAGCGAGTGGGAGGGAGGTAACGAGGAACTCGTTTGGTATCACACACCTCCATCGTGCATTTCAATGGATGAGAGTTAATGTGCAAGACTGGTGGAGTGTGGGAAAGAGGCTGGCAGCCTGGGCCAGAGGGGCTGACGTGGGTGAGACCAGGGTTAAGGGAGAACCTCCCCTCTATGAGGGAATGTGGATGCAAATCACCATGGTGTAGCATAGGAAAGGTTAAGCAACACCGGTGAGGTGTCTGTGTATTTCTGAGCCTGTCATAAGATGTAGACATTATGCAGAGTGCTGGTATTAATATGCATGTGGGCCCTCTTTATTATGCAGCTCAGCGTGAGGTAATATTGCCTGGCTGTTCTGCCATGCTTCGGCTACTGTCTGAGTGCTATCTCTCTCTGAACAAACACAGCCTTTATTTCCTCAGCCTCCTATCAACATGTTTAATTATCAATCATATCCACATGGGTCAATTTGAAAAGGAAACAGAATTTCAAATGATAAGCTACACTACTGACGAGAAGAAATCCTGACACTGGTAAATATATCAGTCGAATGAGATGGTCCATACATTATCTGTGTCATTCCATGGATACTTTTACTCAAACAATAATCAATGAATATAAGCGGATGGAAACTTATGCACATTTTAATAATGCACATATATTCTGTATGTGCATATGTAAATATTAATTTGATATCAGTTCCAACGCTTAGCCAAAGTTTAATCAGGGATTTTCTAACCAAAGAAACAATACATTGCACATTTATGGCTGAACTGAATTTCGTGATCTATAAAGATGGAACTACCACTGGTCTGTCATACGTTCAGTGTGTCTTAAATTTGTTTCATAGGTGAGGTAGATACAGCACATTGGTGTAATGGTTATCACTGTCATTCTTTCATCAGCACAATCAGTGACAATAAAAAAAAGACAACTTATGAAGAAAGAAGAGATTCTTATACAAAAGAATTGATTCACAAATAATCTTCATCAAAAATAACAGCCAACTGCTACATAACTAGCTTTTAGACTATGACCATTCACACATACTGTTTTCTCCCCCACCTCATTTCTTGCACTAATGAGTCAGCTGTGTACCCCACTACGTTACAGTAACTTCACCGAGGCATTTACACAGCTATGATGCTCACCTTTTGGCTTATCAAACTGACACAGAGTTGGTGGGAATGAACTACACCTGCAGTGAAATCCATGCACCTGTTAGCAGGGGCTGCTTCCGCCTAGCTGAGACACAGCACTATCTCTTTAACCACTGTCTTGTCTGGGGTCTCCGGATTAATTGGTTCCCAGTAATTCTATCAGATTAGTATTAATATGTCGACACCAAGGCAATCGGTTTGACCCGCTGTATCTTGCCGGTTCTTCGTAAACTGGTGTGAAGGTCAACTGTCAATCAGCCTACACAATATGATAATCATTCACCAGTGGTAATGGCTGATGAAAGAACTGTCATAACCACAATCCTCCAAGGATGAATGCTTACAGACCGACTGTGAGCAGAGGCAAAAAGGAGAAGGAGAAAGCTCAGCCATTGAATGAATGTGCAATTTGTGAAATGTGTGGCACTGCACATTAACAATGTATTTTAGACAAGAAAACTATATATATGGAATATTCAGAAGTACCATTTTTATGTCTTTACTAGTATCACAATTTAACATCAAAGCAGCAAAAGCTTCTTTTTTCAGTGAAACTACAGGAGTAAAATAAATGACCTTGCACTTGAAAGATGTGTCCAGCTGGAAACTGACTGTAAACTGACTCCTCTAACAGAGCCGTCCTTAAAGTATACCATGGCTGTCAGAGAGATAAAGATGTACCATCAGAGTGTGACTATTCTGCCTGGTCTATTGAGACGCTGCTGCCTGTTTGACTGTTTCAGTGAGCGTAGACTTGACTGCCCATGAGAAACTCACTGTATACCGAATAAAGCAGGCCATCCTATGGGATATAGTTCCTAAACACTCCTCTCGAGTCCTGTATGTGATATTCTATATGTGTGTATGTAATTGTTTACGTGTTTAGTCTTAGAAACAAAAGATATGGTCTCTTTCCAGGTCAGAGTTTAGAAACAGAAGAAGTCGAAAGGAAGTGAGGAGGGAGAGCAGGGAAGACAAGAAAGAGTAAGGGAGATGAGGAGGGGGGTAAAAGCAATGGTGTGTCTGTGCCGTGTCCCACAGGACCTGAACCGGGCGGCTGGCAAGGGAGCCATTACATGTGTGTCTATGACAGCTCACTCTCTCATAACGCTAGCAGACAGTTAACACCACCACTCTCACATCCCAGCTTTGTAATGCAGACTATATCATCACCCACCACACACACTTTAATAGTTTAGTGGCTGCTTTAATGTACTATGCATTGAAGAAGCGACTTATACAGCGTGATACCTTACATTTGAGCTCTTTAAGAGCCACTGCAATCCTGGACCACAGTTATAATTCCTCCAACGGCATATTTTGATAGACAGTTAGCCCTGCTCAGGGTTCCCACAAGAGATTTAAAATTACCTTCTTTCTTTTTTTTTTTTACAGCGACTTTAATATGAAGAAAGAAAATTAACTCATACATTTTGCATATGAGAGGGAGAGGGATTTTTCACATTCCAAATTCAAAACAGGATATACATGTATATAGTTTATATTGTTGCAAAACAAGAATGAGACAACATGATATTGCAAGGACATCTAGAGTATCCCTGAAATAAATCCAATTTTGAGTTTACATATACTGGACTACTGTTACATAAGGAGGTGTAAGCAAAAGTTCACCTCCAAGCCAGCAGGAGGAAGCAGGTACAACGAGAGAAAACCAAGTCATATTGACCAAATGACATGTAAAAAACACAACCACTCACATAACAGTTTACCACATACAGAGGATAGCAGGGGGCACAGTGAATGAGACGTGAAAAAGTCTGTGGTGTTTGGCTGACCACCCTGTGAACATTGTATGTGTGTGTCTGAGTCAACAGTGATCAAAGAATAATGTTGAACTTTGTTTTGGCCATGGAACTGGCTTTCTGAATATGCATACATGGTTAAGTTTATTTAGTTTGGAGTAAACTGCTCCCTGGAGTCCATTCCTCCTGCAGTTTTCATCAACTTGTCATTAGTGGCCTCTCTCTCCCTCTACCTTACCTAGCTCTTTAACCCCAGTTTTCTTCTATCCATTAATCTGTCTGTAATAGAATATGCTGATTTTACTTGGCTCACCTCCATTACTCCCCTGGCTCTCTCTACTTTGATAGCATCATCCTGATGCACTGTGGCTGCCAAGATGATCTCCCAGAGCTCAGCATGTCAGATAGACAGCTATAGTACTACCTACAACTGGATGTTCTCTGTCCCATATAGCATACTGATCTAATAACACTAAAGTCCTGCTGTAACACTATGAGCCTGTGACACTGGGAACCTCTAGAAATTACATGTTACTCACAATTTACAGTACTGTCAGGAGACAACCTGTCTGGTTGAAATCTCCCCTGTCCCACCCACTCAAAATGAGCTGAGCTGTGAATGTGATGAGAAAAAGGCAGGAAACACTCATAAGAGTAGAGCTAGGCAAGCACACATGAACATGACCTCTGCCGGCTGTGGAAAAAATCTGCTGCCTCCACACTTTACTGCTAAAGGGCAATGACAGACTTAATTGGACTGAAAAAGACATTTCTTCAAGACTTTTTGGCAAACCCAACTGCTAAGGTTATGAGAACTACTCAAAAGAAGAAGCCAACTTAAACAAAAGGCTTTGTGAAGCAAGAGGATAATGTAGCTGTTTAAGAACTGTGGGCATCAACTTACTGATGCAGGATCTTGGTATAAATGCAGTATCTGCAGGCAGCCATCAGCTGTCCATTCTAAATCATTCAAAACATGTCATTTAAATAAAATAACATGTTTTATAAAATATAGAGGACGCATATCAAAATCACAACTGTCATATTCAAGCTGGCTGTGACAGCACAATGAAACTCTGCTTCACTGACATCAAAAATTGCTGTTTTGGCTACTGCCTGTTATCTATTTGGACTATGTGTTTGCATAGCACTAATTTAGGGCCTATGCAATCATTTGTGAATCATAATTGTAATTATTTTTGTTAATAGGCTGAATTAATGAGTCTCAAGTGTATTCTGTTCACTAATCTGATCAGAAGGTACTTGAGCTACAGTATCTGCTCATCACATACTGTATGTCCAGTCTTGTCTGTCACTTGTAAATCATTTTGGATTAAAGTGTCTGTCAAATGAGTAAATGCAATGCAATGTAATGTAATATATAAGGTAACAAAGGGAGGGTGGAAGGAATGGAAATACTGTAACTGAAGGACCAGTTTGAAAATGATTGACATAAAGGCTTGTATTAAGGACCTTGACACCCATTTTCATTTTTATTCCTACAAGCCAAAGTCATTAAGCTGTGTTTTCAGTGCAAATCTGGAGAATTACCTCGATCATGGCCAGAACAAAAGCAGGAAATGTACCTTTTAGAGCTAACAGCCTTTTATGCCTTTTATTTCTCAGAACTTTTTATGATTTGCCTTCCTCTTGTGAGTCGACTCTGAGCAAGAGGTTCATTAAGATGAAATGCCTATTTCTCCGTATATTTCTCAATGTGGTGGACAGAAATATTAGCCAATCTCTGCAGGAACTAAAAAGCCAGACTTGCTCCCGGCCAAAGCTCTTTGGTAATCTTGGCTTCGTTACAGAGCTACGCTCTTGCCTGCCTACCATCACACAAGGCACAAGAGGAAGAGTGGTACCAGAAAAAGGAAAGTGTGGGGTAGAAGAAAGTAGCACTACTTGCTCAGTATAGGACTAGCAAGAGAGTAGGCATAAAATGGTTTAAAAATGAAATTATCTTATACTGGGTTATATACAGTAGCATCAGACTGTAAATACATTAGCATGACTGAGCTACAACAAAGGCTCTTCACTTAGCACTGATTAAGACTTGGATGAAAAATATTAAGAGGATGAAAGACTGACAGATCAAATTAATCAATCAAGGAATGTTTCAATTCATTAGACTCCTTATATTAAAAAAGTAACTGTCTAATATGATTAGACTTAGTAATAGGTAAGACAGGCTAAACAAAGGAAAAACAAAAATTGTTTCACTATTTCTTAAAAAGTTAATTTGCCACACAGATGTGGAAATCATATCTGACTATGACAACAACATCTAACTAACTTAGAAGTGATGTTGCAAAGAAAGTTTTAATGGTGGATGTTAAAATGAATTTTCATGACAAACAGAAACCGTCTCAAGGGCAGCAGAGAAGAGCAAAACAAATGGTGGCACATGAAGAGTGATGTAAACTGTGACACCAGAGAAACATATGTACCAGGATCTACTGTAATTGAAACTGTGGTAAGGAGAGAATGAGAGGAATTAACAAGACAAACATCCAGAAGACAAATACAAGTAACTGAGATAAGAAAGCGTAAACAGATTCATCCAAACACTCTAAAGCAGCTGTCTGCTGTAGGGGAGAAACAGCACTGACAGGAACACTGATGTCCCTGGAAAAACTGTGGTTGCTTTGAAGGAGGATTTGTGTTGCTGCAACTGTCTATAAATAATATCAACCTCATAATTATACAGTTAGAAATATATGACATTTGTCATTGCTATGTCTTTAAGATGCGCCGAATTAGCTGTAGAAATACATGAATGCTCTTAACGGAGATGGGGGCAGCAGTGATTTTGAAAACCTTCAAAATCATCCAAAATCTATAAACAAAATGGAATTCAATACACTGAAGAAAAATAAAGAAATACACACACATAATTGCTACAAGTTGGGCATTAAAGGCACCACATTGTTATGTGGAAGTGGTTCTAAGAATAGAAATAGTATGGATTTTTGTTTTCTACATACCAATATGTTTGAAATTTTGTAGAATGCAAATTGTTTTTGTGTGGGTGTGTACTTGCTTGCTTATAAAACGTGACAGAAAGGTATATAGTAAATAAATAACTAATAAATATATTTTTATGGGACAGCGCTCTCATGTTGGACGCACCTAACGGCAAATGCCATTTTATAGAATACAACATGCTTAGCTGACACTGCAGCAGTCAAAAAGCTGTTCACATTGTTCCTAATAGCTGCATACCTGTGTGGTGGCAAAACATTATCTTAGTCCTTCCCCTATGAGGTTTTCTTGAAATAACCATATACATGTTGCCATTACATATCAATATGATTTTCTTAGATGATATGTTGACTGGCTAAACACAAGTTTATTTAATTACATAACTAATAGGCTACTTTATTTGATTCCAAGGACCCACTCTTGTGCATGCTGGCCTTTTTTTTTAGCATATCTCCGCTGAAAAGAACATATTGTTAATACCAAAAAAATTATTAATGAATACCTACCTGGTCAATGTTAATAAGTGGCACTCATAAAGACAGAATATGCCATTTGGAACAAGTCTGTGCCTTTCAAAGGGCTAGTTGAATCTTTGCTTGAGCAAACCCAACAGAAAAAATTAAAGAGTTTCACGGTAAGAACAGGAAATGTTCTTTTATTATAATCAGAAAACATCAAGAGACTTCAATATTCAAATGACAGCAAGAGTTGGGCTGTAATGAGCAATGCAAATGCACTTACGGTATGTCTAACCCTGACCAAAACAAATAAACTAGTCCATGCAAAAAACACATAAACATGAGAAAAACGAACAAAAAAGCATACCTCATTATGAATACGGTTTAAATCAATATCTGACAAGGAAGGACCAGCAACAGCAACCTTGCTAGATGCATTCATGGGTAGTAACCAGATGATTATTACATGGCACATTATCATTCAATAGGCCCCACTGCAAATATTAAAGCAAAACAAGGGCCTTTGATATAGAACTCTTCTTTTTACCCTCCCTACAAAGCCAACACTAAATTGGATTTTCCCAGCACTGTTTCGTAATTTGAAGCATCCATCATTTATTATTAAAGAAAGGAAATAAAGGGAAGAACTGCCTTTGGCAGCATCAGGCTGCCCTTTGCTAAACAACTGCCTACAACTTTGTGCTTTTCCACACCTTTATCCTTTCAAAGCACGTAACTTTGTATTCTCTTCCAGGACAGGTCAGTATGATAGCAGACCTACTATCAGTTATTCTTGTCTCTCCTACAAAAAATACACTGAATGGTAAAGATCACATAGACAGACAGAAAACAGATTCATCTGTGGAATAAAAACAATACAACAATGCCATCAATGTCTTGCTGCTGAAATTAAAATCCTATTAATAATGACACAATTGTTGTTCTGTACTTCAAATCATTCTGTTAAGTCTGGTACATGATCTTATAACATTTTAAAAGCAGTTTCAGTTGTTTTTTGTCTGTTGAATATACTCTGTATTGAAATAAGTAAAATCAGACATCTGAGAAGAAATAGCCTTTGGACTCTTTATTCCGTCACCTTATTCACCTCAGTGTCAAAAGCCAACATCTATTTGTAAGGAGCATTTAATCTGTTTCAAAGGAACCTGCCTCTTTTGAAGGAAACATACTTATTTTTAATTTTGGGTTTTTTTGTCCAAATTTAATAGGTTCAAATGTTAGTATACAATAGCAGAAATGATTTATATGGTAATGGAAGCTGAGACAGCAATGTGTATGCCTCTGCATGATGGATATGTCATGTCAGACAGGACAAGGTGAGGGACACACTGCTTTGAGTGGCTCCCACAGAAACAGAAGGTGGTGGTGCATCTCTCAAAGACACCCAGGAAATCCTTCTTAATAAAAGCTCCTCCATGTCCTTTTGTAATCCTGCTCTGTATTATCAGTACGTTGCAGCTAAGTGTTGCAATTAGGCCGGCCTTTTTCATGCAAATCAATTTGACAGCACAACAATCAGTTAGTTATGCTAGCTCCTGCTCTCTCATTCTCCCTCTCTATTCCTTCGCTCCTTTGCCCTCTCCCTCCCCTCTACCTCATTTTCTCTGGCATTTGCAGAGGTTGCTACATTTGCATTATTTATCATATAAGGTTAGAATATGCACCACTCAAGGCAAGAGCATATGATTATCAGCACAGTATTACAAACATTAAATACAAAATGCACTCATTTGCCTCAATCATGCTCCAATGTATCCCCAAAATATAACAGGATCATGCAACACTTTAGCTATTCAAATCAAACAGTGGATGATGGAGGAGGGACCTGTCTGTGGCTCATGTAAAAAAAAAAAAAAAAAAAAAAAAAAAAAGAAGCATGCATAGTCAGATAAACAGGTTTAAATATTATTTAGAGTATTTAAACCTGTTTTCTGTGTGGAGACCTGATATCAGGCATCAATTTACCATAATCATACTGGCAGCAGTCAAACTCCGCCTGACAGCTGACACAACAGTCTCAAGCTTTCAACAGCAGGCAAACAAAAACACACACCTACACTGAATGACTGGCCACACACACACACACACACACACATGTTAAAGGCTACACCAGCATGCGCATGCTGTTCAAAGGTCGGTCATTGAGATTAGTTGGAGACCCATCACAGGGATAGACTTGCCTTCTGCTATGATGGATAGATGTGGCTTCATTACTATTCAAAAAGAGTAATTTACAAGCCAACTGGGGACACAAAGTAGGAGTAATTGTTAATTTAAAAAAAAACACACTGAGTCTGGAGTCAAAATTACAAACAAGCTATTGATATGCAGTTGTGACAACTACTCCATGCTGCTGATTTCACCCAGCATCAGATTCTTTCCGTGGTCAAGCACAGAAATTGACTGAGAAAAGCGTGGTGGATATTAGTAGCTAGAAGTCAATATGGTTGTAGCCATTTTACATATTTAGGTGTGTGTGGTGTGTGTATGTGTGTGTGTGTGTCATGTGTGACCAGAGGGCCTTTTAGTTTCACAGTGGTGGTGTCTCATTAACGTGCCAGCCTACTATAAAAACGATCTAAATTCATCTCTTCATCAAAGTCCTTAGTTAAGTACAGAGGCAAGATGGGGAGACAGCCAGGCAAAATCAGAAGGAAATAACTGCATGTGATCTTTTTTCTAAGGGTCAAATAAATTAAATCTGACAGAAAAAATATCGAGGGAGAATTTAAAAGAGATAAAAAAAAAGAGAGAGCTGTGGGTGAGAGATGAGAGAGAGTATATGTGTGTGAGGGAGTGAGAGAGAGGAAGGGAGAAACATAGAAGAAGTGCTGCAGGATGGTCTATGTGCCTTTAAACTGAAGTCTCAATCTCACATAGTTTTGTTCCTTAAAAGGAAATCAGAGGGCTTAGCTGAGGCATTGCCTTGAAAGTCATGAATAAACATCAGATTGCCTTTCTGTGCATACATCATACATCACAAGATGACACTACCTAATGGAGGAGGATTCCTCGCCCTCCGTAACATGAAAAGGCAGCGAAATTACCCACCAAACCATGCAGCATGGTTCTAAAATGGACCGCTGAGGGAGAGAAAGGGAGGGGCTAAGGGGGGAAAGGAGGAGTACTGAGAAAAGGAATCTCTTAGTAAAATGGATCCCTCTGATAACCACATTCTCTCCACGTCGGCGAGCTTACGTTCAATGCAAGAAAAAGAAATATACTGCCATGTTCATTTACAATTACAATGAGATTTGGGTTCTTTTTGCGTGTCTCTAGAAGCTGTTTATCAGTTCCTGTACTCCCTGAGACCGCTCCTATCATTTCTGCAGGTGTTGATTCTAATAACACATGAGAAGTATTTTCTATTTCAGATCAGGCAAAGTGAAAAAGTTATTGTTATTAGGTCTCTTGCTTTGTTTTTGTTTGTTTTGGGCCAATGGACTGACTACAAAAATGTCAACACATATAGGACTCATTGAGAAGAACAGCTGCCTGGCTCACACTGCGTCACCTCCAAGAAGCCCCATGCAGGCAAGGTGAAGAGACGAACGGACAGATGCAAAATCAGAGGATATTCATGATCTGGGACAGGCGGCAAGTGAGCAGAAAGCAAGAAGGAGCAGAAGATTCACACACAGTACAACACTGTTTGATAGATGTAGTATTGAACTGTAACTAATGTTCACTGCTTTGCCAACTGTAGGAGTATAGTTTCAAGCACACTGAGAAAATCTTCCAATTACTGCATTCCTAAAAAGGCAAACTCCTTTTGTCATTAACACAGCAAACATGTAAATGTAATGGATAAACTTTGAAATCATTTCTCAATATAACAAAAGACCCCTGAAGAAAAGGTCTGATAAAAATTCAGTTGGAAAACACTTATAATATGTCCATGAATAATTTGTGGTAGGGGTATGGAGAAGAGACTATCATCTTGAACTCACACTTGTCCTCCATTTCCTATCAGCAAGCGTGGGTGCATCAGTATCTGCAGAGAGCCTGAGGCAACTATGCACAGGACATTTCCACAGAGGATCACTTGGAAAATATCCATCAGAGGGAGATACTAATTAGTGCGAGTCTATGTATGCATGTGTGTATGTGCAGCCTATGTGTGTGCATGTATGTGCAAGTGCATGTTGGGGCAGAGGGATGTACACCTAGCCAGGCGTGAGAGCAGTGTTGTGCAGCCGAGTGCAGTAATTTCTTTGATCATTTTTAATGGCCATTCTTTCATGTGAGGCTGCAGCTCGCACACAGCTCCCTGCAGGTGTCATCTCATTCCTTCAGTTGTGGGATTAGTATGCGGCAGGCAATAAAAAGCCAGGCCATTACACTGTGCAGCACACATACATAATCTCAACACAGTGGGATCATTACCTTTTCAAAGGATGATATCAGCTCACAGTCTACAGAGAGACACAAAGAAAGTTATAGAAGCCGAGCAAAAGAGGAAAAGGAACCAAAAAGAGACAGAAATAAAGAGGCAGCAAACCACAAGGTCAGAGAAAGAGCCATCAATCAGCATTGCAAATAATGGCAGACAGGTGGTGGTTCAGTTCTGTCCAAAGACTAGGATGATATGGACAGAGTGGTACCTGTCATTTCCGCAATGAAGCAAAAACATTCTCATCTTTACTATTCTGCAGTGTTAAAATAAATTATTTAGCAATTTCAACCTTTCCTTCTTCTTTAACTTGAGAAAACCATATATATTCTGACACTGTGACAAAAAACCAACAACAAAAAACAGCCAGGTGCCTCTGCAAACTATAAAATAAAAGTGAATGCTAGTCCATCATAGAAAAAAATATATCCATCCAGCTCAGTGCTGCAAGTCATGAAAACTGGCTGTGGGTAGGCCAGTCCCATCGCCCCACAGCCCCATACATACTGTACTCTACACACAAAACTCCAGTTTCCACCAGTAACTAAAAGCTCTCCATGAGGGCAAAGTGTTCTCCCACTGTGCCTTTCACAAACTCCTGCACTAGTGTAAGCCAAGCAGACAGGTAAAAGGTCTGTAACAGCAACTAAAAAGCCATTTTCATGATATGTGAATCTGTCCAAACCAGCATGTTGTTTCATTATTAATAGCTCTCGGGAGGCTCTGCTAGTTGAGAAAGACAGCTGGCTTATCTCATCCACCCTCATACTGCATCTCCCATGGTGGTCCACTGAACCCGGTGCAATTTACACACAGTTTTATCTATTCACTCAACTCCTATAACCTTCTCTCCCTTCAGTGGGAAGCATTTCATCCAGAAAAGTATGTTCATGTATGAATATATGGGTGTACCGAATGCAGTCTGAGTACTATGGGTGACCTAATTGATCACTGTTTCCAATTTACTTTTTAAGAGCTCCAGAGTTCAAACCACAATTATTTTTATTACCAAGTATTTATTTACCCAATTATTCGAATAATAAATCATGCAATTAAAAAAACTAACTCTAAACACTTATCACTGAGATGTGTACGTATTGGAGCAACAGAAACAGGTCAAATCTCTTTGAAAAGTACTGCGATCTTTGGGGCGACGTTTAGCTCACATGGTAGAGCTGCCGCACCATGTTGAGGCTACAGTCCTCACTGCAGGTGACCCCGGTTCGAGTCCCACATCGGGCAGCCCTTTCCTGCATATTATTCCCCCTCTCTGCCTCCCCATTTCCTGTCTCTCTCTCGACTTTGTTATCAATTAAAGGCAATAAAAGCCCCAAAAATATACTTTAAAAAAAGAAAGAACAGTACTGCGATCTTTGTATAAAAACTTTTTGGATAGAGTGAGGTTGAACCTGAATGAGTTTTCCAAGTTGACTGATAGATTTAGATTAGATAAACTTTATTGTCCCCAAAAGGGGAAATTCGTCTTGGGCAAAAGTGCACCGTGTAGTGCACAGTGTAGTTGACAGTATTTCAGTTGACAAGTCAGTGTGAATGTGGCCAGGACATGGATAGATGTGGATAAATGTGGGACTGATCAGCCAGTCAGTGGTCATGGCAGATCTAATAACATTGCCTTATTTAAACATTAATATACGTATGCCTAAATTAATCCTGTGTTTTACTGGTGTTTTCTTGCCTTTGTGTGAGATTTTTTGGGGCATCACAATGATGAACAATCAGAGAAATAATAATTGTGCATCCTGTCAGCTATAGCACATGACTGCAGCTCACTATTTGGCCTGACATAAGGCACTGACGCCACAAGTAGCCAGAGTGAAAACCTTCACAATCCAACTTTTTACATGTTCCTAAAAATGGTAACTTTATGAAACCACAGAAGTTCAAGTGATATTATACTTCCCATGTTTTCCCCTTTCTTTCTAGTCTTTATTCCGCAGGAGGCCTAACTCAACTCAGTAATTAGTTGGCTCCAAGGAAATACAGAAGAGCTTTGCATTCAGGCAAAGCTGCTGAGCTCCAGTATACTCTGGTAAGCCCATTAATCACCAAGAATCTGATAATATCAATTATTTCGGTAAACAAACAAGAGTAGATCAAGCCTTTGCCCCTCACTCAATCCCTGCATTTAAGCACTACATAGAAAGATTTAACGGCTAATTGGAACAAAATGGAGATTTGTGAGGGATAATTGAGGATTTCCATACAGTGCGTGGATGTTTCTCTGAGGAAAATAACAGTGTATTTACAAGAAGAAAATGGTATGGGTGTACAGTAACAGCTAATAATGGGATATATCTGATCATCAAATCTTACGAACAGTAATAGTCACTGTTTTAAAGGGATAGTTCACCCTAGAATGATATTTCGCTCATTATCTACTCACCCTCATGTTGACTAAGGGCTGGAAGAAGTTTCAGATTCCTCCGTGGCTTCTCTGAGTTACAGGGGGTCTCGGCATAGCAGTGCATGTCCATATAACGGTTGCCAAGGGACACCGGAGCTCTTCGTAAAAAAACACACACAAAAAAACATCCAAATACCTCCATGATGCTCGTATGTAATGTCCGTCTTGTGCTGAAGCCCCAAATTGCGTAATTGTCCCGAAAAAAATTAAATAAGTCTATATTTTAAGCTTGTTTGTAGCGGAAGCTTCTCGAAGCTCCTCTTCCTGGTCCGTCCAAATCTCGCGTGATTTGCGCCGGCGTCAGCATGCGTCAGTGCGGTTACTGCGAATCACGCGAGATTTGGACGGACCAGGAAGAGGAGCTTCGAGAAGCTTCCGCTACAAACAAGCTTAAAATATAGACTTATTTAATTTTTTTCGGGACAATTACGCAATTTGGGGCTTCAGCACAAGACGGACATTACATACGAGCATCATGGAGGTATTTGGATGTTTTTTTGTGTGTGTTTTTTTACGAAGAGCTCCGGTGTCCCTTGGCAACCGTTATATGGACATGCACTGCTATGCCGAGACCCCCTGTAACTCAGAGAAGCCACGGAGGAATCTGAAACTTCTTCCAGCCCTTAGTCAACATGAGGGTGAGTAGATAATGAGCGAAATATCATTCTAGGGTGAACTATCCCTTTAAGTTAAACAACCGCTGAGAAATTATAAAATATATACTCAGTTCAACCACTGTGTATGTACACTTATCTCAATGTACTTATTACTCCCTGAGGGCCTACTGTTTTTCTTTGTGGTTGCTATGTTTTAAATATTTGGATTTTTTTATTTGGATTTTTTTCTTTTCAATGTGCTGTTTTGCACTGTACAGTAGTCTTGTATGGGATGTGAACAGTGTCAAAAGGTGATTTTTTTTTTTTTTGCAATTTTTGGAGAGGCTTTGGTCTGTAAGTGCTACCTCCCAGCAATTCACCACTGGTCTCCTGTTTCTGAGTAAAAGGGAATTACTGGAAGTAAAACATCTCCAACAGATATCTGACAGGCCTTCTGATTCCCTGGCTGCATAACGGAGGGCTCCCACTGGTCTGATAAAAGGCCTGGGTTCAGCAGCAAATGATGCCTTTCTCCAGACTTTTGCCTACGCCCAGCTTTTAATTGGCCTCTTCTGTAGCTGTGAACCTTAATGACTTTGTTCCGGGATTAAAAGCCTCAGAGTGTTCAGGCAAGGCAAGGGTTCTAATCTTTCCTTGGCTGCTCGTCTCTCCTTCATCACCCATCCCTTTTCTTCAGAATCATCTCACCTTTTTTCTCTATACGTTGCTCCCCTGTCTCTTTCCCTTTTCCACCATCCTTTACCACATTCATGTGTCACAAGTAGGTTGTGTGTTACTGGTTGTTGCTACTGTAACTAACGTTAAAGACTTTTGTGCCAAACCACTGAACCTTACATTAAAGGTTACAGTCATTGTATTATTTCATTTTATTTTATTATGCATTTAATTAATATCAATGATTCATTTCCATTAGACCTTAATGTGGAAAGCCCATTCCCCCTATAATATTGTCCTAACTAATTATCTTCGCCCTGAAGAGGGTCCACACAGCCAAGTTAAAATGAAGCTGTGCAGGTGCTACTGTATGATAGAACCAAGGACAATGACCTTCTAATCAACGGTGTCTCCAACATGGAAGGCAAGCCTGTTGTAATGCAGCTAAGTGTGGACATTAAACCGGGGTGATAAGATTTTGAGATTTGAATCTAAATGTGTGGGGAATTCTGCATTCTGTTAACAGCTTTCTCATATTAATCTATTGTTTTACACTGATGTATCTCTTCTGCATTACCGTTATCATTACATCTTCTGTTATGTATTATGATCTGTTCCATTCATTTAATAGGTGGAGTCATGAAGAGTTTAATCACAGCAGTACTGCAAGACTACAATATAACGCAGCTGTTAAACACAACATGAAAAGTCTTGGTATGATTTGTGTAATTTGAGTAATTTAGTATTCATTCAGTAATCTAATTTGATTCTGCCACCAGGGAAATTTAACACAGGCCTAAAATTGCCTAAGGATGTTCTTAAGAACTGATGGCACACTGTTACGGTTGTATCAGAAAGTAGAACAAGTTACTTAATAGTAAAAAGGTACTATAAACTTTATGATAGGAGGTATGCAAAAAAAATATTCATTATGAAATTGTGATTTCATTTTTATCAATAAAAGAAAAAACTCCATAAACTCCAAAAACCATCAATTCTTATTTTTCAGTCTTGTAACAGCGCTGGTTGACATTGTTTCCTGACGCGAGTTTAGTTCGCCAATCCAAGAGATGGCATTTCTGACCAGATACTCCTCCTAGGTGATTATCACTGAAGTGCATGTGATTCAAGAAAGTCAATAAATGAAATGATCAAAGTTGGCATATTGACATTAAGCGTATTGACTAATTTCCATCATACATTCATTGAGTAACACACAAGAAAACATTTCACCTTAAAAGTTGCCAGTAGCTGCACAGTGAGTTCTATCGTTAGTGAGTAAAGATTCATGAGAAAAACAGCCTGTTTAACCTGGAGGTGACAGGGGTGCATCATCATATTGCAATTATATGGCTAGAACCATGTACCTTTATGCCTTGAGATACAATTTGTTGGCTGTCTCTGTAGCAACACAACACATATGGTGCTAACAATGCACAACAGTGTTTTGACGCATTTTGCATTCATCTTTAGAAAAAATGCAGATGCTGCAAATTGGATATCGGCCTTTGAGTTAGTTTACCTGCTTCTTATTACGAGTCGACCTACTTCATTCATGGTATTGTCTATAATTACTTACCTAACTGACTGTGGTATATCATTCACAGAATGAAACTGTTGATCATGTGATCATATTTGACTGAGTTATGTGAACCTGTCTATACTGTCTACTATATGAACAGTGGTTCAATAACTTTCGAAACCAGCCACAACGTAATTGTGTGTGTGCTTGGGATGAGCACTCCTGTACTTACAGTAAACTAGCACTATACCTCTGAAATATCTATAGCATCCTATGACCTACTACAATCTTTTTTGAATAAGTGATCCTTTTTAAAATCAAAAATTATTTTTGTATTGAATCTTACACCCAAGAATCAAAATTAAATCCTGATGAACAGTAAAACTTTTATAATGAATAAATATAACATTAATTTATAAATGGGTTCATTTAGTAATAGGGAGAAAGCCTGAACTGAGGTCTGTGTACCTGCTGCAAATGTTTCCATATTTTGTTTTGTGCTCAATTTGTGAGTCACCTTAAGTGAGGTCATTTCTTCAGAGAGACTGTCAATCCTTTCTCTCCCCCACCACACAACCCTCCCTCCCTCCCAGATGCCCAGACCTGGCCAGTGCTGAGTGATGGACTAATCGATGTGCAGCCTAATCAGCCAGCTTAACTCTAATACCCTGGACAGGTCCACATCATTATCATATCAGCCTCCACACGTTTCGAGGTGACATGGTAGAGGCAAAAGATTAAAGACAATCTTGTAAAGAGGCAGCACAATTTTTAATGTGTTGACCAACCAAAAGAGGACTGGGGAAGCTGGCAGCAGCGAGATGGAGCTTAAAGTAAAAGAGTGATGACCAAAAAAAGAGGGAAAAAAAGGAAACCCAGACAAAGTCTTCATGTCAGGTCAAGGCTGCAGTTTCTCTACTTGGGGAGCATCATGCAGGAGGTTGATCATTAGCATTACTGGGGAGCAACCACTTCCAGAGGCACTGGTCCCTGCAGCCACGCCAATGTCAGCCCATTACTGGGTGAGGTGTCTATTAAAGTAAAGAGTTTGTATAACTTAAGCACATATTTAGGCGAGCTCAAAGAACCGAGGACTAGAAAATATCTATAAACTGCTTTACACAAACTGTTTACAGGCAGTAAATGACGCATAAAAGAAGAAACAGATCTGAGGTTGAAGGTGGGGCATGTGGTAGCACAGTTTACTGCAATTACCTTTACACAAACGTATGTTTAGGCACGCACGCACGACACACACAATGATCTGGTTTTGATTACACTTAGCAAGGCAATATCTATGCGTTCACAAATCAAATCCTCAAAATTATGATGCCAGCACTTGCATAATTTCTATAGAAACACAAAGATGTCAATTGATTGATTTGCTGATGTCACCCTTGCAAAGAAGTCAATTTCTTAAAATTCTTAATGGACTATGGATAACAAGTCAACCACATCAAAACATGATATTATATTAATAACAAAATTTTCCAACTCTAAACTGGTAGTTCTGATGCATCATAGGAATCTATTTAGCCATTAGTTTTTTTTAGTTTTCTCTGGTATGTTTCACTTCATTTTCTGTTACTGTACCTGAAAATGAATGAAAGTCTCTTTCTCTTAGTCAAGAGTGGAACTTGGGGCTGATGACTCCCCATCATCATTAATGTTTAAGATGGCTAACAACTGTGCTGTCAACAGCTTCCAAGATAATCGACATGTCAATCAATGACGGGTGTGAGGCCGGCTTTTAGAGGGTCCCTAAGGCAGCTGCTTAGAGCACGCTCAGTTTAACACAGTGGCAATGGGAGAGTGTAAACAGAGAAGAATATAGACTCCAGGATTGACCGGCTGATCAATGCCATTGATCATTTAGCCCTCAGTACCTCCACTTCTTTGTATGGGCTGCTCATTTTCCCCTCAGTCATCCCACTCTCAGCCTTCAAGCTCTGGATCACAGCAACCTACTACTACATCACCAACAAATGCAGCCTGCACACTCCTCTGTAGAGGGAGACAGAGAGAAGGGCCACAATAGATATTTTGTCTTAATGGCATCTGGCTGGGATATATTACAGTAAAATAGAGTGTGATAACATACACATACACACACACACACAGACTACTTGTTTGATGGATATATCTACTAGACCAAAGGTCTGATACCATTCCCCTATTCACTTCAAACGTAAATATTTTAAGATCATATTTCATTGGATGTTTCCCTTTCCCCAGGAGCTGGTGGAGACCAAAACAGAGCTATCATGGGCCATATCAGTACCGTATATTGCTCATTATTCCAACAACATCATAATCAAGATCTCCTACAAATGCATTAGTGGCTATTTAACAGTAGTTATCATAACAGTGGAAATGTTTTTATTTATTTATTTATTTATTTATTTAGAGGACAGTGCACATTAATAGACATTGCTGTAAATGTGCCAGTGTTTTCCAACTGGCACAACTGTAGTCCTTTGGCATGCTGTTAAAAAGACCACCCTGAGGTCTTTTTAAAGTGAAATTCCGGCGTAAGTGTAAACCATGGTCAAACACACCGTAACACCGAGTTAGACCCCCCCTCGAGAGATCAATTTGCCCGACCGCTACATCCACCAACTTCAGCAAATACCGCAATATCGCCACACACGGCGCTCTCCGGATCCACTGTCTGACCGCAACCAAAACGCCACCATTTGCCCAAAATAATGCTCAGAACTGCACCAAATGTCATCAATAGTACACACAGGGTCCCAGCACGTAGTACGAGTTGTCAAACATCTGCTAGCTTTGCCTGTTTTCTTTAGCAAGGAGATGCAACTCAACTCACCTACTTCTCCTCCGGGAGCGGCTCGTTGGTGAGGAAGCCCTGACGAGTCGATCACCGAGTGCACCGGAGTTCCGCAGCTCTTAAAAATGCTCATTTGCGCCTATATCGTGGCCAGCACTCGATAATAATAGTTATAAAGTGATATGCAAGATAAAAAAAAAAAAAACTCTGATTGTATTTCCATGAGGTAATTGTTGATTGAGCTGTGGAACTCCGGTGCACTCGGTGATCGACTCGTCAGGGCTTCCTCACCAACGAGCGGCTCCCGGAGGAGAAGTAGGTGAGTTGAGTTGCATCTCCTTGCTAAAGAAAACAGGCAAAGCTAGCAGATATTTGACAACTCGTACTACGTGCTGGGACCCTGTGTGTACTATTGATGACATTTGGTGCAGTTCTGAGCATTATTTTGGGCAAATGGTGGCGTTTTGGTTGCGGTCAGACAGTGGATCCGGAGAGCGCCGTGTGTGGCGATATTGCGGTATTTGCTGAAGTTGGTGGATGTAGCGGTCGGGCAAATTGATCTCTCGAGGGGGGGTCTAACTCGGTGTTACGGTGTGTTTGACCATGGTTTACACTTACGCCGGAATTTCACTTTAACAGCATGCCGAAGGACTACAGTACACTATTACACTATTGTACACAATAAGTGTAAATATGAAGTATACAGTAGTCTGGATTATGTGCCAAGTCCTTTCTGCTCCTGGGTCCATAGATTTTTTTTCTTTCTACTTTTCAATGTCATTCAGGTGGTCTCCTATTCAGTTAAATGCCAAAAATATGTTGATCACAATAAAAATATGAATCTAAATACAGTAGATTCACAAGGTAGTGGGACTGTACAAAAAGAATAAAAACATTCAAGCACCTATAAGTCATATGCCGCCCCTAAAATAGTATGTATCATAAGTACAACACTGATATTAGCGCTTGCGCCAACTCCTGTGCAGGATTGTCTTGTTTGCAGGAATGTTAATCAAACTGGTCTTGGATCAAGTTACACATGAGACAGACATGAGAATTAATGCTCTTTAAACAAAAATTGTGATAAATGGTCCAAGTCTGGGAGACATTTACTCTTCAAAGCCTTATAGTGATGTGGAAATAGGGACAAACTCAAAGTGACACTTCGCATGCTTAACTTAAACAACAAGGCAAAGCTATTGTTCTGATTCTGCCTTGACACATGAGCCACATAACCCACTTACATCATTAAACAGGTTGATATATTCTGGTAACATTCGTTCTGTGAACTGTGGACCTTACATAATGCAAGGATCCGCAAAGGTGGAGCTTGTTTTCGGATATATTGTATAGTCTGTGTGTTGGGGAGCTGGGATAGTACAAATTAGGTTCCAGAGGAGTAAAAACAACCCCAGTAGTAGCTATATGATCATTTGAACAAGTACAACTACTTGACAATGATAGCAGAAGCACGTTATCTCTTAGATCTTTAGTAAATCCTCCAAGCCAACAGCGAACAATTTCACACAAAAAAATCTTCTTGGCCAGGATAAAAATACTGCAATCCAAATAATGACAAATAAAATAATCACAATTCAATACCTACTCTATTACTGGCCAATCAACTGAATCCAGGGCAGTGGGTATCTGAAGCTGCACACAGTTCCATCAATTCCAAATTCATGATGAATTTTCATTCTTGCTCTTTTCTCAAAGCATCCATTTCAGATGAGATGAAAAAGTAATATTCCAGCAATAAAGCTTGATTTACATCCCCTTCACTGTTCCCCCTCTTCCTTTTTTATTTGATCATTTAGCCAGGATCATATAACTGTATATCAGACACAAATGAAATCAGGTCCCATGCACATTAAGGCCATGTCTTTCTGCAGCTAACATCCCCTCCAACCCAACCACCCAGCTCCACAGCAAGCCAAGGGCAGAGTCCCATTCATTTTCAGGCCCATTTCCTCCTATGATTAGGCGATCAATCAATCCCAGCATTCAATCTCATCAGGCAGACGGGATTATCTGCCCATCTTCCCCTCTCCCTCTTTCAACTCCCTCCCTCCCACACACACTGCAGCACATTAACATCAGATCAAGTATCACCCAACACAAGCAGTCTACCACATCCTCTGACCACAAACAGACAGCTTCTCATCTTAGTCATCGCTCACTCATCCACTCCAACTGCTGATGCTCACAAATACACAGACACAAAAAACACAGACAAATTTTAAGTGCAAACTATCTTTTGTATGCATGTCAAGATTTCTGACATTACACTTTTTCTTTTGTTTATTTATTTTTTTACCTACAACTAACTACCTTTCCTGGGGTCAACACAAGAAAACAATAGTGTATGTAAAATCCAAGGCAAAATGGAAGCAAACAAAAAAAAATACACCAAACAAGCAAGTGTTTTAATTCCAGTCATTACAAAGATAAATAAACCACAATGTACACAAAGCATTGTCAACCACCACCTGTGTTGAAGAGATGACTTGATGCTACTTACTGTACATGTAAGTGAGATAAAGCCTACGTGCACATGCACAACTGCACCTTCACAGTTTCCAAACTATAACAATCTATGAACAGCATAAGCCCAGAAAAAATGTTGTCACAAAACAAAGTAATGCTGTGTTTTCTTCACTTTCACATCACTCTGCAACTTTTGGTATGGGCAGATAAAAATATATGTGGGAATACGGAGAGACACAGAGTCAAATGGATACTTCTGCCTTCTACTGAGATACTGAACCGGTGAAGGGGGAAAACACATCAGATCTTAAACAGTTAACTCAAACACAAAAGGCAGACTCTCAATGGACAGAGAAATTGCCAATTAGGATTTGGCCTCAAGCACTAGTAGAGATCCACCATTAAATTTCACTGTGCCTTTATGCCATGTCCAAAACAAATTCAAAGGAAGCATTACTTGAAGAGACAGCACAACATAAATAATGAAGAGATCAGTAAACAAGGTGTGACAAGTGATTTTAGGTTAAATATAATTGTATATGGAACACCAAAATGTAAGTGAATGTTTTTCTTCTTTACCACAAACTACACCATGCAGACAAAGAGACGTTGCACACAACTTGGTGACAAGTTTACTAAAAAAGTAGGAATCGGGGAAAGGATACAGTAAAATAAGAAAAGACAGCCGCATGCTTGAGGGCACAGAGAAGAATAGATAATCCTAAAGCCAATGATATGACACATATCCTGAAAAAGGCCAGACAATCCTCACCATTTTTTGTTATGCCCTAGTGAAGATGATGATGACAAAACATCACATTGTGAAATGAGGAAGAGAAAAATATGAATTAGTAATAAACTTAGAGAGAGTAAGAGCACACACAGGAAAATGAAATTACTCTTCATGCCAGCACTAATATTTAATATTCCCAGTTTTTTCAGATAAGTACTTGGTAAAGGGGACATTTTCCTTACAGCTGAAAATATTTAATGAATTCTCATTAATGGCAAAAAGCTTTTTGATGTACAAATGCTAATTTATGAAACAACACTGATGAAACTGTCATGCTTTAAAGACACACTACCTTTTAGTAACCATGTGTTAGGCTGATAAAGTTTCGTGTCTGACAGGTAGAATTTTCCTCCATGCTGCTCATACTTCCATGAAGGAGGTAGAAATACCCCGAGCAGAAAAGCACATTGGCAAACTTAACTGCTCTGCAACAACAACAGTGTCACACTGATTTTCAACAGCACTCTGGACAGGTACAAGGTCGCCATCTTTACTTGCATTACTTTGTAAGAAGTGGTAATGAAGACAGTGTCATTTTAGGTAATAATATATTCCTTCTGACAAAAAATGTTTTTACAAACCCTCTTAGCTTTATTATTACATTATTGTGGGGTTTTTTTCTGTTATCATTTTGCCATTAACAGAGTTAACATAACAACCATATACCCACACATACAGTATCCTAAAGATCCAACTTCTATCTCACCAAAATAAACAGCAGTGAATCTGTGTTGGTGTTTCCGTTTATGTTTTTCCAAACTTTCATCTGCATTAGCCACAGGTGAAATAGTGTGGTGTCCTTACATGAGCTTACCTGTGAAGCATCCATGTGCTGAATCAATCGGGTGGTTCTCACATCAGCAATAAGAGGCCTTCAAACAGTCTCCTGGTAGACCATCTGGAGCTCCTCCAGGATGTTTCACATTTCAACGGGTTGCTGAGTGAATGTCAGGGTATCACTGATGTCCTATCAATACAGACACAAGTTTCCATTAACCTTCCACACATCTGAACATCAAGACATAGAAAAATAACATCCCAGAAGTAAAACTGGGAAAACACAACATAAATTATGAAAAAAAAAAAACTTGTAACTTATTTATGTCAATAACAACAACAGTACTGTCAAACTTAAATGGTCACGTAATACTGGTAAATCTCTCTGTGGGACTCTTGACTGTCCATAGATGCCGCATCCATGGCAATAAATGGCTTTAATAACATACCTGAGTCCTTCTCAGCCTTTGTTCTAACAGGTCATTGTATTTAATTACATGCTGGGACCTACAGTACCAGGAGCGGCTTCCTCCAAGATGCAAGCCTTGATGTGTTCTCCTTTACCAGTAACAATTCATCTTAGGCATGGTACAGTTGTTCTTGAAAGAATATAAACTAAGCCACAAACCCACAAACTCACCCACGACAGTTAATTTCGGTCTGCTGGGCATTTGTGACTGTGTGGGTATTAGACTGTCTACACATGATAAGCAGTCTGATCTCCAATGGCTGCCGGGTTGGGCATAGAGTCAGTGCCCAAAGCTAACCTTGACACTTAAGTATTGTCATAGCCACAATTAACAAATAAATTAAAATGTTTGATTCATTGTTTAATGAGTGTTCTTCTTTATTTTTTTTTGACTGACAGATGTTGTTGATTAAGCAAGTGACTGAGGAGGACACACTCACAGTCAGGATAGCATAAAATGATGGAGGCCACATCCCGCTTACCCAAGAACACAAAAAGCTTTAGGTTACTTATAAATTCATGAGGAAATAATAGAGATAAGCTCTGTGTGTGAGTGTGTGTGTCTGTGTGTGTGTACACATTAAAAATGAGAAGATGAGCCGAATTGCTTCTTGACCAGCAGCAAGAAATGTGCGTCTAGTGTGAACAGTCAAACCATTTCTCATACAACAACATAGTCAGACATCGAGTCAGACTGGCATTAATCTTCAAAACAAGATAAACAAGGCCAGGTCTAGTCTACAGTCCTCAGCATAGCAGACAATTTGTCTACATGCTTTCTTTTAGAGGTAGCAACATGTCTGCATGCTGTGGGCTCTGTCTGTGAGATCTGTGGCAGAAAGCACCAACTGAGATAGTTGCTATGTCCTCTAATATTTTAACTGTTTGTATGGTAGTGGTGATGGTAGTGGTGTAAAATCAGAGTGGTGGTCAACTGCAGGACTTGGTGTCATTGATCAAAATAACTCAAACTTACCCAAAACAATCTGCAAATGATAGACAACAAAGGCAGGGGTGTTATTTCCTTCAGTGTGGGTGGCTGGTGATAACTCAGGGTGGAGGCTGTGTGGAGAAAAAAAAAAACTGTTTGGCTACATCATATCCTCTTGCAGAGTAGCCTTGACCTGCTGGATGATCTTGATAGAGCTGCCGTCCATTTAATTCATATGGATACACTAACATCCCCCAGTATGCCTTATCTCAGTGAGGACCAAGTAATATATTTGGGATTGGATTATAGTGATCCTATACGGAGAGAGAGAGGGGATAGTAGCTACTGACAGACAGACACGAAGGTGTGCAGACCAAGAGAATTGCTGCTACAGTACCAACAGCATATCAGCTTCTAACCTTGAAAAGTTTAAAACCCATTATCAAAAAGCCTTCAAATTTAGCAAACTAACATATGCTTATATGAATCAAGTGCCAGTTTCTGAGGGAACACTAACAATAACGAAAGTACCAAAACCTGGCTCTGAAAGTTAACCAGTGGTTCAGCTGAGTCAGCTACAGCCCACTCACTGCAGTTTTTGACAGGTCACAACAGTAAAAGTACAGAGGTGAACAATAAAACTGATACTGGTTTCAAGGTCTTGGTATTGTTGATGCTGCCTCACTGTCACAGCCAACTAGGACATGTGATTTCTTTCCCTTCACCATCTACTTTTCCTACACCTTGACAGAAAAACATCATGGGGTGAAGGAAAGATGTGAAGGAGAAGTCACAGAACCAAACACAGGGGGGTTAAATAAGAGAACACTAAACAACAATGGTCATTTAAAATGTTGCTACTGCAAGCTATTGTGCAAAGGCCTCTATCCTTTAGTAAAGGAGAGTCCAATATCATATTTCAAAGGAGATGGGATAGCTCTTTCTTTAGCATGTATTGTTCTACTGTAGCTACCATGGTAGCCTACAGTGCCACTTGGATACTTTTGCATTAATTTAACTGAGTTTGCAACTTTCCATAGCAAGGGATTCAGTAGGCCTAAACTAACATGCATGGCAAAACATTACACAATTTATGCATGTATCACACATACTTTTGTTTTTTTTTGTTTTTTTTTAAGATGCTGACTTAACTAGCTAGGCTACTATGTCAACTTTGGCCATCACGAGAAACACTAGCCTAGCCTACACATGTTCACTTGAAATCAATGAGCTACTCACTTTTAACTGACGTCCGCTGCAACAAGCTAGTGTTAGCCAAAACAAATATGCTACCTAACATGTGGTTAATGGTCGTTAGCCCCCCGCCCTGTGTTTGCAAGTATTTTGAGATTATCAGCGGGGTAAGATTTCAGTCCCGCCGGGATGAATCACTCCATACTGGAAGAAATTACCGTGGCCACTTCCGCTGAACTCCTAAATTCCTCCGCAGCAGGTGAGAATCTGATCCTGTTGACAAAACTAACTGAACCAATCAGATCACTGGGAGAGAAAAAAAAACATGCGTCATCATTTCCAAGGACCCAAAAAAGATCGTTTTGAAATGTAATAACCAGTAGTAGAAATTATTTTTGATCTCTATAATAGTTTTGTTGTTTTCAGACCTTTCATGTGTCCACTCGTTTTAAAATAGAACTTCTAACAAAGAGAGGGAGAACTAATGAGAGATAATAGATGAGAATTATTAAAGCATCATTTTAATTTATCAAAGCCAATTTAGTACCAACAAGACACCTGACAGTGTTGATGTTTTTACATTCTTCTTCATGATGTGGCTTAGAATAGAAGAAACACTGTAATGATAAATAAAAACTAAACCCTCTGATGGATATTCACAGTACATTTCAGTTTAACTGACCTCATCAGACAAACAATACTTTTCTTCTCTCCATTTCTTATATAGGCTTTGATTTCGCTTCAAGACATTTTAATGCCAGCAGGGATTGCAAAAATATAAATTAGGCTCCTGTTTGTGAGACCTGCTTTTCATGGGAAACTTGAAAATAAAACATAGCCTACCGCATGGCAGCAAAATCTGTTTTATTTAGGCTACCATAATGTGCCAAAAATGAATCAACTCTGTTTACCCAAGACTCAATAATTACTTACCATTGAATTCATGGGCATTAAAACACTAATATGACTTTTGATTATTGGACCAGAAGATGAGGAAAAGAATGTGGGTGGATAGCAATATTTGATGAGGGCAATTTGTGAGCGGACAGTTGGTGATGGTCAAGATGATCACTCAGAAAACAGTTTTTGGAACAGATGGTTTTCTGTTTTGGTTTGATATCCACTCCCCCCCCCCCCCTTTTCTTTGCCCTGACACCCTGCAATGACTGGCAGAGACTTTAGGACTTTGGTCGTGTTTTTATTTCTTCCCGTATGAGATGACTTCCGCTAGACTTTTATTTCATCCCAGCAGCTGCAGTAGATGTGGTTTGTTGACATGCTAAGTACATTTATTATTACAGTCAATAACTGAAAGTCTAATAAAATAATCTGTGAAAGACAAAATATACAACACAGAGTTAGGAAATTCTTTTAGTTGCAGCCGTGTGAGTTGATAAGGTATAGTCCACCCAGGACCATATACGTAACTGCCAATTATCACACTTTTCAAGGATGGAGAAGGAGGATCAAAACTGTCAAGTACAGAAAGTTATCTGTGCATAGATTTACACCTTTGATTATTAACTCTCACTTTTTAAATAAGATATTTTCTCATTTAAATAGTAATTTTCATTAGCCTTATTTGGCTTATTGAAAAGACCCTGGAACATTTAATGTGGCACACCAATGATGATGATGTTTGATTGTGAATTTCTTGTGTTTCTTGATGTTGATTAATACTGATGAGTGACATGAAATCATCAGTTTAGTCAGAAGATTTTGTGGGCTGGAGACCACTCCTTAGGGTCGGTGTGAATTATCTGGCCAGTTAAAGTGGCTAGGCAAGGCCCGTAATGCGACTATGACTTGGCAACATCTTTGTTACAAACTAAGATTATTAAAAATATGTCCCCAGGCAACTCATTATACCGTCAGCTCAGGCCATTTTCTCCTTAAGCCTTTAATTAAATTTGAATGATTACAAAAGTACAGAAGAGTCAACAGCTACATGGCTGCCAGCTATAACTGCATTATGCCCAAAGGCATATGACTTTTTTGTCTTTTATTTATTTATTTTTTTTCTACATGCTCCCAGCTCTCTGGCATTTTGTTGGTCTTCACCACACTGACATTTATTGCTGTCTGTATTCCCCTTATTGTTTCTGTGTTTTTCTGTATCTTTTGAATGGGTGTATAAGTCAGATCATTCAAATATGTACTGTAGGTAACATGCTTTTTATGTGAAATTTATCAGGGTATAAATCTCTTGAAAAATATAATGGTTTGGCAAATAAAGTTGATTATTATAGAGCTGGGCCGGTCTAGAGATACAACTGAGCCGGTTCTGCTTTCATCTCCATATGTTCCTTGCACAGTACAATTAGGTTGATTTATTAACATGTAAAACTTAACTGAGACTTATTAAAGGAGGAAAAAACTGCATCAACTCCACCACCCCAATTAGTAAAGGAATGTCAGAGACCACAGAGTTAGAGATGTTCTTTGTTCTTCTTGTTGACTATCTTTTAATAGCTCTTTATACTGAAAAATTAAGTGTGTCATATTAGTGAGGTCGGTAGACATGTTAAAAGGCATGTAATGCTGAGGTAGTTTTGATTGTTATTAAATTCCTATAGCAATTCATACTGGAACACAAACACAGACCTTCTATTTTAGATTAGGATTTTTAGGCTTTTCAAAGTAGAAGTATTCTTGAAAATCTTATCATTTTAAAGGCCTGTACATCAATAGATATGGGTAATTCTTTGGATACAATAGAACCAGGCCTACTTATATCCGGCCTTTTTCATTAGAAACAATTATTTTGATTTATTAACTTGTAACAGTTGCCCCTGAATCTTATTAAAATATAAGTCAATATGTCAACTCCAGCGCCCAACAAAGAGTGGAATGTCATAAACCACTGAGGTAGACATTATTCTGCTTTGTTCCTGCCACCAACCTGCACAAAAGTAATTGTGGAATTAGTTCAGTGGATAGGTATGCTGAAAGCAAGCAATGCCAAAGGAACGTTTTAATTGTTGTCATTAAATCGTCTTGTGCTCTCAAGAGCTAGAAAATAAGGCAGCATATAGGCTACAGCATGTGATATACAATACTGCTTGTGAATATCACAGCAATGAACTCTGCAAAAAAAAAAAAGTTTGGAAACGTTAGGCCTATTTCTCCCCTTCAATAATACCAACTGGTGTTAATTTAATATTGATGGAAAGCCTGATTAGTCACCTTTACAACAAGGTACAACTCGTAAGGATTGCGTATCTGTGGAATGAGCAACACAGATAAACGTGTGGATAGCACCCCAAAGAAATGTGCCAAAATCCCCTGCAATATCCTCCTGTTTGTATTCACTTTTGTTTTGAGTTGCTTGATGGATTGGATGATTGCATTCTCCCACAGTAAAAAGTAAACAACAATACATATTGGCCATTTATTTGACACTGTCAGGGACCTCTGTAGCATGTGGATGATATACAGCCACAACAGCTTGGCATCTTCTCCTCATGCTGGTCACCAGCCTGGTCACATTTTGCTGTGGGAATAAAGACATCCCATTCCTCAACCAGGAGTTGTTGAAGGTCAACACGCAAAGTTGTGTTGGTCACTCTAGCATGTGCAGCACACCCAAGCTGATCCCACAAGTGTCCAATTGGGTTGAGGTCTGGACTCACAGCAATCCATCCCATCCTCTCCACTCCCAAATTCTGGCTCTGTGGGGGAGAGCATTGTCATCCTGGAGGATGGAGGTAGGTCCCAGATCCTGAAGATAGGGATCACCACTGGCTCCAGAATCTCATTTCTATATCTCACTGCATTGGGATTGCCTTCACTGATGACAGGTTCCTTATTATTGTGGGATAGTGCAATCATCCAATACACCAAGGTAATCAAAACCAGAGTGAATATCAACAGGATAATGTTGTAGGGGATTTTTGGCACATTTTTGGCACGTTTATCTCTGTTGCTCAATCCACGAATGCACAATCCTGACAAGTTGTAGCTCGTTGTAAAGGTGACTAATCAGGCTATATAAAATACAACACCAATTTGTATTATTAAAGGGAAAAATAACGTTTCCCAACTTTTTTGAGGAAAATGTTATGGGGATACATCATTGTGTGTGAGTGGAGGTCATGTTAGCACGTGCTGGCTAATAGTCTGCCATCATCTGCAATGTTAACGTATTCTCTCTTTTTTTTTCAGCAATCCCTCTGAAAAAAAGAGAATATGAGAATATGTTGATGCTGTTTCTTTCCATATTCTGAGACAGACCAGTATCCACTGGTCTTCCACATCTCCATCCTGCTGTTAGGACATGTCATGAGCCAACTATTGTGTATAAACCCCTCAACACACTCATGGTCCCTTCTGTATGATGTCACGATGATGTTACGAAACTGACATACTCAGACTCTTGAGTATGGATTTGATCCAAAGTTTTATTCTTTACTCATCAATGTTGTTCAAAATGTTGATGAAAGGTCTTCTTGCTCCTGGAACAGAGCCTGGTCGGTAGCTATGGTTTGACTTCAGAAGAGATAAACAGGCGAAAACAGTGCAGCAATATGGAAATGTCTCAAAGACACAAACCTGCTACTGCCACATTTGAAGAAGAGTTCGATCCAAATACAGACAACAAAAAGGAATTAGTAGGAAAAAATGATTTAGAAACAAAGGATGACCTACAAAACAATAATCCGAAAATCCCAAAACTCAGGAGCACAGTAAACAGCAACTTCACAGAGAGAAACAGGAGCAAAACCAGAGTAAAAACTGGATTTTCACAGTAGAACAACAAATAGAATGACAAGTGGGAGCACAATCACTAAATACACACAAGGGAGGAAAGGGTGATTGAACACAGGTGCAGCACATTAGGGCAGAGTAACCAATCACAAAGGAGAGAAACAGGACAAAGACAGGAAGTAGAACTAACATCAGACAGAAAAATGATGTGGTTACAAAATAAAAATAAAAGATCATAAAACAAATATCCAAAAATAGAATTCAAAAATGTCCACCAGGTCAAACCATAACCGCTATATGTACCTTCTCTCTCCACTGTTGAGAAATAACAATGTTCTGATGAACATTTATTGCTGGTTTGAGAAGCACAGGCCCTATTCTATCCAACTGCTCACTACAGGCATCTGTATGGGGTGACAGGCTGCCGGATCTTTCAGGGACAGAAATAAGAAATCTCCAGAATCAAGATGTCATCTCACCCAGCTCCACCCCTGCCTCAGAGATGCACAGTAGCTATTACAACCCTGTTTGGATTGGCAGGTTATAACAGCAAGTCTGGACTGTCTATGCACTTTTGAGGCCTTGTGCAGTTTTTGAATGAAGAACGGGGAGAGAAAATCTTCACAAGTGCTGCATATCTGGGTCGCAAGTTAAGTGAACTATCAAAATCATCAACAATTACCTCAGCTCATGTGAAGTGTCAACTATGTGCTTTTTTTTCCCGCTTTTTAAAAAAAAATCTTCTGTGAAATTACCAGTGCCTTAATGTCATCGTAAGTTACTTTTGACGCTGCATTCAAGTAAACAGAGCAACTGACAGCTGGAGTTAAATTGCTTGTATGTGTGAACAAACTTTATTGTGATGATGATTGTTCTATTTATTAATTAACATGTGAAAGCCCAAGCCATCAGCAGTGTAGGATCAGCAGCAGATAAACACCACGGGTTCTTGTCATTGATGCTGGTGACAAGCTGGCAAATGGTTTGTGTCTGTGGCTGGTCAGCAACAAATGAGACGGGAAGGATGAGGCTGGTGACTCTGTGTCGTGCTTGAGATGTTACAAGAAGTGTGAAACCTAAGCCCCTGTTTTGTACCCAATTTGTTCATACAACTCCTTACAGCCACAGTGTGTAACTGCCCTCTGTTGGTCCCCTCTGTTGAAACACTGTTTTCTCACTACTCGCTTTGTTTACATGATGATTTATTGGTTTGAAGATTGCTTTGAACGTCGCTTTTCAGTCAACAATACTTTTAAAATACAGTTGTCTCCAATCCAAATCACTGGTCTTTTTGGGGAGGTGGATAGTGTCAAGTGAAAAATAATATATATAGGTGCCAGCATTCTTGTGCTGAACACAGTAGTTTGAGTTTAGTGTGTTTGCAACACTGAATTTTTGAATGACTGTACAGTATAGTGGCAACAAAGGGCTTGAACTTTGGTAATTTTCTACGCAGTCACTGTGGCAAAACACGAAGACTTGGAGTTTAAATTTGAGTTTTTAGGAAACCGCATCTGGTTTATGCATAATCATTGTATTTGGTTTATTCGTATGTGATAGTACAAGAGCAGAGATGTGAAGTTTATCAGCATTTCAGCATTAATACTGTAGTGTAATCCTAAGAAAATATGCATATATTGGTGACACTATATAAGTCTCTGGAGGCATGTATAGCTTTTAGGCAATGTGAACTTGTCAGTTACTGTGGCCATTAAATTAGCTAAGTTTTGATAAAGGGGGAAAAGTCTGCAGTGAGATGAAGAGGCACACTACGGATGATGGATGTAATTGAGTGAGAAACCCCGGCAAATCAAGCAAACACACCCAAAACATAGCTTTGTTTGATCCTTTATATCTCCCTGATAGAAGAGCAACTCACAGATTTGTCACAGACACACACACAACTGAGGGACTGTAATCAAGTTTTGAGACCTTATGGCCGCTTGAGGAAAAAAAATACGGATTTTCTTTTGAAAGAAAGTTGGAGATTTTCTGCCTCAACTTTAGTCACTGTTTTTAGAGCAGACATCTAGCTGTCATTACCTCATTTGCATCTTAAGTGACTGATACACTTGCTGCTGGAGCTGTACGTACAGCCGTAACAAGCAGGACTCAGGAGGCTGCTGGTAAGAAAGATCTAGCTGTGATGAGCAAAGACGGGCATGACATTAGTCACAGCTGTGAAGAGTGTGACATTAGCAGCAGCTGTGGTGGATGTGGCCTCAGCTGCTACAAGTGTGAGTGAGGATGCAACTGCCATCTGCAACTGGATCTGAGTGTTTATGATCGCGATGTTCACTTTGCAGGCATGTCTGATTGAGAAATGTGTAAAACTAATAAAAGGCTGACTTAAAAATGTGTACTTTAACCCATAATTAAAAAGATACAATGTGGTGAATAGTTTACTTTTGTAGGTATATATCATCACATATATATCTTCATCTGCCCACAGTCTGCTGCAGTACACAGATTGTTGGACTCTGAGTATGTGTGTGTGTGTGTGAATGAAGGGTGGATTATCAATCTGCTTTATATTTGAAAGTAATTAGAATTCTTCATTTCTCTTTGAAGCCCTGCAGAAAGACGCAGGGTGGTGGTGGTGGGGGTGACAGGTTAATTGAGGAATAATACCCTTCAGAATGATGGATTTTGGTGACTTGAGATGTCAGAATCCATTATAGGAAATTTAAATTTGCAATTAAAGTGGGAGGTTGGGTGCAGAATTCGTTCATTTTAATTCCCCCTTGCCTCCTCCCCTGTTATTATTAATGTTCTGCATTAAATGTCCAAGCCCTCTATTCTCTGCTTTGGCACTCACCCACCATCCAACACAGTTTGCCAAAATGAGGCTTAATTAATGAACTCATACATACAGTAAATCAAACAGCCTTTTCAGAATACGGACGCTGGACTGGGGGGACATTTCATGAAGTAATTGAAAATATGCATCTCATCATGTCTAGGGAAAGTCAAGTGAAAAAGCATCAAGCTTCAACATATTTGGCCTCACATTTGTGATAACTGTTTTATTTAACTTCTGTATTGAGACCTTTTTTGAAATGTGATATTCAATCTCAGTCCAGTCAAACCTTGTAATCTTTGGCTTGTGGGCTGCATGAACCTTCTTGCACAAGACAGATTTTACTGGTAAAGGACATTCAGTGTAATGTGATGCCGATAAGCAGTTGACTATTTGTGAAGATATTTCTGCAGCACTCATTCCAGAGGGATTTGGAGTCTTAAGTGGTGTATGTCAGCACTTGTGTCAATAAATTTCGAATGTGAAACCTCTACCGCTTGTCACAAACTAAATAGTGCGTACACTCCCTGTTGCACATCTGTTTCTTCTCCACAAGTTGTTTTGAATTCACGTTGTTTAATGTATTTTTTTTAAGTGTTGAGAATATTTTTAGACACTGCTGAGATATTTGACAAAGATTTGGTTAATTTTGTCAATTTGTTAAAAATGTCCTAAAAAATCAACTTAAGAAAACAAATGTATATCTGTACTACAGATGAAGCTTGTTTCTTTGTCCCATTTTCCTTTCACTAATTAATGACAAGTTTTATGAAATATTAAATCCTTCAAACTTAACCATGTTTGGATTGCATTAGATTACATTATAAGTAACTGCAACACCAAGCAGCACTGAGATGAAAAATGATGTGGAATACAGATGGAGGTAATAAAAACTCAGATTGTATAAACAACAAGACATAGGAACATAGTACATAGAGATACCGGCTGAGTTTGAAAAATCTGTATTTTTAAACATTATTAACCGTATGGATGTAATTGAAAGTTATTTATAAACATGCAGACCTACAGATTGCAGCAGATTATATTAACAGCAATGCAGGTGCAAGAAGCATTGTCTTTGCGCTTTAATAACCCAGGAGGGTTCGGAAAGGACTGATGGGGAATATTTAACCATTGTCAAAATGGAGGTGGTGGATGAATAAATTCAGCATCACTGTTTCCCTGTGAGGACTATCACATTAATGCCACTATCAGCTACTATATCACCAGTCAAAGTGACAAATGGCAGACAAGCGCCTCTCAAATATTCAGGGAGGGTGGAATAGTGCAGGGGTTGTAATGGGTGATAGTGTTTTTCTCCATTTGGCAAGAGGACTTGGTGTAAAATGTAAAATTTGGGGAGAGAGACTGGTTGAGTAAAAAGGAAAAAAAAAAAGCTGTGTTTGGGGCTGTGTATGTTTGCATGTCTACATGACAGTGTTTTACAGCGGTGAATGAATAATTGTGTTATTGTCCTTTCTATGCATTTCCCTCCTCATATCCACAGTACGCACACACAAACACACACACACACACACACACGCCCCCTCATCTCCCCCATCATTCGGACAGCTGGAAACAGAATTCATCCGATTCGTTCTGCTGCTTTTCTCTCTCCCAACTGCCCCATTCCCCCCACCATTCCCCAGTCCCCCTCACTGTCGTAATAGGATCTGCAGGAATCATTCAAAGGCTAGATATAATTTACTGCTTGCCGTGCACAATACCCCCTCCCACTCTCACCCCCTTTCTCAATCGCACAAGGTGCCCTGCGGATGAACTAATCATACTTGAAATATTATTTCTGCTTCTTATTCCTCCATTTTATGAACAGCTCCTTTTTATGGTGCAATGGATTTAACCCCTGCCTGGTCACACTCGTACCCGTCTGTGTAGGGGGAAAGAGGGTGGGTGGGTTGGTGGTGTGGGCGGAGACAGGGAGAGAGAGAGATAGAAAAAACATTTTTTTGTTTTTATATTTCTTTGTTTACATTTCTGCCCTATGTTTGCTTTGATAAATTCATATTTTACACAAACTTGATTTCCCCAGGTGATGACTCTATCATAGGAAAAAAGCACTAGTTAGGGAACATACAGTATTAACACACCCAGGAGCCTTGCCAACAAAACCATAAAAAACTATTCCATAGGGCTCTTTTACCCACAATCCCTCTGCTCTCTTTACACAAGCCACATATTTGGACAAGTAACTCCTCTTCATTCATAATATATACACCACAGTAAAAGCTCTCATGCATAACAGCTATTAGCATGGGCTCTGGTGCTCTTTAAAAGTGAAAAAAAAAACAAAACAAAAACAGAAACATCATTTTAAAACAACTACATTTTTTCTCATGTAAAATACTATTACATTTTATAGCAAGACATTATTCTCTTTGAGAAACACCACAGGCTCATTTGGAAAGTGTTGAGTTTGATAGTTTTTATTTGAGTCACTTGGTGACATGAAATGGCAGTATGCTAGAGGAGACGGATCATGGGCCAGCACAGTTTGGTGAACAGTGGAATACTGATAGAGACTTTTATGAAATTCTATCGATTTAGCACTTTGTCCATTGATCTCCTGTGGGATAAGAGGTCTGGATTAGGATTAATGTCCTCTAAACCTGTTTGGGACCTGACATCATGAAAGAATTGCCTAAGCCTTTTTTCTCCTCGAACTTGGCAAATGTGCTTAGAGAGAACTGATTGATGATGGGAACATAAATATGAAAACTGAACAACAGCATGCAAATATATTTTCAGTGAGTTCAGACTGAGTATCAGGGGTACATGGTCTATAGCAAGTGAGCTGCGCAAAAATGCTGCTGCTACATTCAGTCTCCTTTCCATCTGTTTTAATGACATTTTCAGTGGCAACAGGAAAAAAAAAAGAAGAGAAGGGCAGTCAGAGAGCACAGACCTCCACCAAAGCCAATATCAAACAGCAAACACCGGAAAAAAAAAATCTAATTCATAGTAAATGATCCAGATCTGCCCCAAAATTGAATGAAGTCTTCCCTGGCCCGTGCCCCCAAGTTTGCTGCAAATCGGTTCAGCACTTTTTATATAATCCTGCTGACAAATAAAAAGACAGGGGTGGAAACATCACCTCTCTGGCTGAGGTAATTAAGACTACTGAGAAACTGATTTTGGCATTTACCATGTTTGCTTTGGTGAAAGAATTTTACTTTTAAATTTATAAACACAAATGAACACATTTTTATGATGATGACATAAAAATGTTTTAAAACTCCTTTCACTGTTTATTTTTTCTCTTATTAAGGCCTATCACAATAATAAGCCAAGTTTTATATTGGTGCTGTCTGGACCACATTGTTCATTTGTTTGCTATCTCAGTCGGATTGTGAGTTAAAAGGTTTCATTCAGTCAAACTGCAATATCAAGATGGATAGAAACCCTCCGTCAAACAAAAAAGAAAAACTGAGCTTCCCATACAATTCCTCTGCTTGATTGTGTTGATGTGTGATCGTTACAGTTAAGAGAAAAGGAGTTCTTAAAATGATTTGGCCTCCACCAACATTTCTGAGATTTTCAAGTGACCATGAGTTGGGAGCCATGGATCTATGGTACATTCAGTTTTTCAATTGCTAACGTGGAGCTTTACAAAGCTCTTGTACCTGTTGAATGACCAGAGTATCAAATCTTTGAATGGAGTACCATCATAATGTTTCCCAATTTTACAGTAATTCAGAGAAATATGTCATTTTGACTAGAGATATGATGAAGCAGCTGGAAGTGTAAGGCATCTGGGTGTAGTCATGATACCCCCTGTTCATTTCTGGTCATGTTTTCTCTGCATAAAAGGTATCCTATGGGCTATTGTTAACAAAACCAACTGCCAACATTGTTAATTGCATAAATAATGATCTGTTTCTCAAGAATTAATAACACTTTTAAGAATAAACCATGTGATTCAAATCATCACGTTTTATAAACGTGACATGTTCTTTTACCACTCTATTCCTTTCTTTTTTCACACTTATCTCTTCTAAGAACAAACAAAACCAATACATCTATCTATATGTCTGCATTCCTTCATTTGGATGCACACAGGCACACATGCGAACACACACAGTCACAAACACAATAAATCATGTATTCTTTGTGGAGTATGTACATATTGGCTCAGCAGATGGAGAGATGGACAGAATGTGAAAGTGAGTGAAAGAAGACACAGAAGGTGAAAAAGGAATAAAAGAGGGGAGAGAAAAGGAAGATAGAAAGGGAAAGAGAGAGAGGTAGACAGTAGGCAGCTATCAGCTGTTCACTTGTACTTAGGGAGCACATTTACTTTCCATTGATTTCCAATGCTTTAGTCAATTTCCTGTCACTTTTCATTGCAAGTACATGTGATCTCAGTTTAGCTGCTTGTAGGAAAAAGGAGAAAGTCCAAAATGGATTTTTAGAGAGTCTATAACACAACTGCTACTGGCTTTGTGTTTCTAGTCTGCAAAATCGAGCATTACTCTTGGCAGGTGTACATCAAGAAAAATAGTTATGAAGCAACAAGTTATTATTATTCAGTAGACTGCAGCAGCTTTATAAAACAAAATGTGTCAAAATCTTCCTGTGTTGCCAGCAGAACAGTCACTGGAGGATTCAGTACAAAAGCTAAACTTCTTACAGAGGATCAACCAGATCAAAGTCATATATTTCCATACAAAAAAAAAACTGACCAGTCAAGAGACAGCTCATGAACAGATGAGGTGGCCAGCAGTCTCCATGATTCACCTAATTTACTGTAGCGTTCACAAAATGATATTCTACTCTCTTTTCGGCCCTGTGGTTTCAATCTGTTTCTTTTTTTTGTTGCACTTTCCTCTGTGACTATTTTCTGTGCTCACGGCATACAGGTTTGATCTGTATTCCATTTGTTTTTTCAGTCTCCCACATCTTTTACTGTTTTTTCTTAAATGCAAATACTCATTCGCCTAGTTTTTATTTTGCCCCCCCACCCCCCGACCCCCCACCTCTAGTCCTCTGCCGTCAGAAAGCATTGCCAACTGACTATTCAGTTTGAAATAGCACAACTCCAAACAAAGGGCATTTTTTCCTAGCACATCTGCTTGCAAGGGAGACAGGGCCTTAACACCTGGAAGTAATAAAAGACCAACACTGAGAGAAAAAATAAGGTAGGATTATTGTTCTGTGTGAGGAAGAGATTATGTTCAGAGAAAAGACGGGGAGGCATGCGGCTACACTTTCACCTCAAACAACGGGACTAGAAAGCAGCCACTGATTAAAACTGAAATGAGGAGAGAAAGAACATCTGAAAATGAGGCACACTTTCATGCTGAGACAACAAGTATAAAGCTTTATCTTAAATGGAAATAAAATAGACTGGAATATTCCAAAGCTGCTGCAGTACTATTACTCAGTTACAGTGTTATTATCTTACCACAGCTTAAAATGATACTAGCATAACATTTTCTCAATTTTGATGAGACTCATTTATTGCATTTTCTCTTTTCTCTGCTCTGTATTAAAGATGTTGTGCATTTGTCAGTTTTCTTTTCCTCGAACACAATGAGCCTGTAATTTCCTCACAGCTGAGGAGAAAATGAGAAGCCCAGGACGTTATCTTATTTTCCATCAAAACTATACTAATTAACTTCCTTTGAGAAGGACATTTATGCGAACACCTTTGCTAAGAGTCAACACTTTTCACTTTGGATTTTGTAGCGCAGTCAAATGAACCCAGACAAAGAAAATGAATTTCTAATTATTTGAAACCCAAGACAGGGGACAGGACAAAACAAGCAGGAGGAATGCCTTAGACAGGTAATTATTCCTTGACACCAAGGCACCTATTTCCATTTGCAGGCCAACATCAAAGCACTGAGATGTGAGAAAAATACAAAGACAACAGTAAATGTGGCTCTCCTCAGGTATATGACCCAACAATGCCTCTGCACAGAGTATGTTAGCCCATAACATCCAGTACAATACAAATATTACACAGAAAAACCAATTCAAGCTGAGGAACGGGAGTAAGGGATCCGACAGTCTCTCTCTTTCTCATCGCTCTCCCTCATGTTGACTGGAACGACATTAGATGCCAGTGCTTGTTTGTGCTCTAATGACAAGTAAGAGGGGACTGCTGTCTCCATGGCAACAGCCAAGGCTCAATACATCATACCTCGTTACAGTAGTCAAGCGGGGACGTTTGGTCAAAAATTAATATATCAAGGGAAGGGGAGAGGGAAAGAGTGTATTGTGGGAAGATTGCCCAGCATTTGTTATGGGTTTGATAACTGTAGCATTTAAATGGTGGCCTTATTAATTTCAAGCTGCAGCATAGGCAACAATTTGAAATGGATGTTCAGTGACCTTGGCTTGATACGTTGAAAGTGTCACGTCTATATGAGGAAGACAGTGAGAAGGATAAAGAGGAAAACCAAATCACGGGGTGTGTGTGCATTAGTGTGAGTGACTGTGTGTTGGGGGTAGGGATGAGCTCCAGGCGCTATGCTGCAGATTAATTGCATATGATTCACAGTTGTAGGGATTGTAGCACAACAGATACTCAAACTCAAAAGTCAAACTGCACCGACTTCTTTTCAGCGTTTGACTGACTCCTGTCACTGTGTAGGTGGTGTTATATGAACTTAACAGTTGGAGAGTGAAGGGGAGAGAAAAGGAAGAGAGTGAATACTTTATGATTCAAATCTTTTTCAACAGTATATCAAAGCGAGAGCGGTCAGAAGGACAGATCTAGTCGACTCATGTACCACCTGCAAGACTGAGTGATAAGACACAAGGACAGAGAGTCCGGAGAGTCCGGAGAGTCCGGAGAGTCCGGCATCGTGTAAAACCAAACTTTAACATCTTCATCGACAGGCATTTAATATATCTTCTGCACAGCACAGGTCAGGTGTGGTGACAGCTCAGGAGGAATGAACTCAACATTAAATGTCACCTACTTAGCTGGAAAACAGACAAGCTGAATTTTAATCTGAAAACAACCTATTCACAAAGTAAAAGGGGTCAGGGGCCAAGATCCCATTCGACTGTGTTCAACGTGTCACGGCGTGCACTTGCCAAAAAAAGTGTATTTGTTGTCAATACAGTATATGCCAAAAACATGCCCACGCATAATTTGGAGTAGGTCTTTGTTCTTCCCTAAAGTTTTATACAATGTTTCATTTACATGATACCAAAATGTAGCCTATATTCCGCAATGCAAAACCACAATTAACTCATAAGCCATTCTGAGTGACAGCCACTTTAATAGGCAGACAGGGTCAATCAAATAGAAATTCTCCTTCATGTAATATTCTTATAGCATGACTACCTTTGCATGCTTGTTCATACAGCTGGCAGAGTGATTGGCCCTTATTCATGTGGGAATAATGAGTAATTCACTCACTTGACAAAAAGGCCTCAATAGGACCCTGTTAGATTTAATTATGGGATAATCTCAGCAAGACAATAGTTGGTGATGATGAGAGAGTCACTCCTATTTATATGTAATCAATGTTTAATATTTATCATTCAACAAGCTCTCATGGAGAATGCTTTAATGAGGACTTACATCACACTTGAGTCCCTCTTCAACAGTTTCAGCTCTCTCTCCAATTGACATTTCCTGACCCCCTGTAGAAAAAAAACACAAGTGGGGCAAACTATAACTCTCACCGGATCTGCTAGAATCTTTGAAATATTTTCTCGCAGGGCTCCTCCAAAGGGTTAAATTGTTGATGTTAAATGGCATGTTGGATTCTGCTAGCTGCTTGCTAATTAGATTGTAATTACAGCAGAGCTTTGCGAGCCTGTCTCTTCCAATTAGAAACACTTTTGCAGCCAGTCTGCCTGACCTTTCTTTAAAAACTTCTCTATGTTAAAATTAACAACAGATACAAGGGATAAATTGTCAAAAATAGTTGCCTTAAACGGTCAAATTATCATATTTATGAATACCATGGCAACACACATGCGCACGCAGTCCAAACCAAATATTTATTTTCAACCTCATCATCCATCATCATTTATTAGTACACACACTACAATGTAGTTTGCATGAAGATAAAAGAAAGTTTAAGGCGCACCGTTTGGTTGGTTTAAACATTCCTGCATGTATATTTTATACAATGTGTGTGCATGACATGGAGTGAGGAGTTGGACTGTGGCCCAGTCTGTCTTCAACAGTGGTAGTGTACCCTCCCTCTCACTGAGAGGAGCTCTCAGACTGACTGAGGAGTATCTCAGGCATCCACAGCACACCTGGTCTCCATTATCTCTCCATTTCACAGGCTTGCACCCCCTAACAGGGCAGCCTGGGAATGGGCCTGGCTCTTTCATCTTCCCATCATTATAGCAGCCAGCCCAGGGTCAGGGCCCAGTCTGACAGGCATTCCAGCAGCAATACACTACAACTGATTTTGGTTAAGGCTTAAAAAATACAAAACCAAAGTCAGAGAAATATTAATAGGAACAAGTCTCAAAGCAATTATTGTATTAAGAACTCTTCTCAGAGTTGACATTCTCCCCAAAGCTATGTGAAATATGACGCTGCACCCCAAAGCTGTGCCTCCTGCTTTCTTAACAGCATCACCTTCCCTCACCCACGCCTCAAACCCGAGCTACAAAGGACTGTGGTTCATGCACTCTTTCTCACTGGAACATACAGTAGATACACAGTTGTTCTTCTGTTTGCTGACAAACATTAAGGGAAGACTACAAGGTAGCATTATTTATTTATTTTTCAAAAAAAAAAAAAAACTGCCAATATGAAAGTAGTGTTTACAAGTGTGTAGTGATATCATGCTGAGTGTCAGGTTCATTCTGTTATTTTATCACTCTTAAATCTTGTCCACAGAGGGACATTTGAAGACAGATCAAGGAGAAGCCAGATTCTTTCCCTTTGGCTTTTTAACTGTTAAAGGGATTTAACAGACCCCTTCAGACAATCTGTGAAACACATTTATGGAGAAAGGATACACCACCTGATGGTTCAGGTCTGACATGGTCCACCCATTATCATTTTGCGTATGAGAACAAAATGAGGTGTGATAATTGATCTCTCATGTACTTCAGCTCACTCTCTCACGACACTATCAGCACAGCTTCATTTCAAGGCAAAAACACTCTCAGGCAGAGCTCACCCGCAGCATTTTTAATGCATCATCACTTTGAGGTTACAGAAATGACACCATGAGAAGCACTTTGAAGTGAAGTAAAATTATCCCTTATTTCTGCCACACAAATGATTTCTTAAAGGGTAAGAAAAGGGGGTAAAGAGGAAAGGGAGAGGATAGACGAAGGATAGAGAAGGACAAACACATTCCCAGCACATATTCTCTTCATTACGAGTAGGGTATAGGGGGTGGAGGGGCGGGTGGGGGAATCATTCAATTACTGACTGCCGTCACAGGCTAATATTCCTGCCTGTCAGGGCCCATTCTGGCTCAGTTTTGGTCAGAGTTCTTCTGATGGACCTCATTTCCTGTTAAACAGAACCAGAAGGTGCTGTGAAAATGGCGACACCTGATCCTGTGTTCAGGAGACGGGAAATGCTCTGGCAAAGCCCAGAGCCTGCCAAGACACCCTCCACACCTTCCCCTGCATGAATCCCATGCGGGTGAGAAGCCAGCGCAGCGATGTGGAGTATAGGCAGCAAGGTTTATGCACCACTCACTTAACAAGCACAGGTGGAGGCTTTCACTGACATGTATATTATATTGTGGACTATTTTTTTTCCTCTGTGTGCGTGCAATGGCTTAAAATGAATCAGAAAACTTAAAGCAGATATCAGTGGCACGGCCGTTTCGGCTAATGCTGTGTTCAAGGCAGGCTTTTGAAACCGTAAGTTACAGCTTCAAGTCACAACTACGACTTGGTAGCGTTCCAGGTAACCCGTAGCTCGTGTTTTTACCGTCCTGTTGTCTGTGAAAGTTCCCTATAACGGCCACTCGTAACTTCCGACCCGTGAACTCGTACCAGATCGAACTGGTATGACTTCACAGGAAGGAAAAACACAAAGTACGAGTTTCCTTGAACGCACCATGAGTTAGCAGCCCCCGCCCTTGTCAGGCATCAATTGGTCCTCGTGCTACGTCACCACATTCACGCGCATCCCTTGGCTGCACACACAGCCCTTCATGCCGTTCTCTCTCCTCATTGGATAACACTTGTATCCCACAAGGAAAATTTTCTCCTCGGGTTACAGCAGAGCAGAGTGACGGAGAGACTCGTGTTTAGGCTGAAATACTTCATGTAAGTGATTGCTGACGGAAAATAGGACTATTTAGGACTTATATTAACAAAAACATTCCACTGATATCTGCTAAGAAACTGAGTTCTCCGTTATAATTTTTCATCCCATTCAATTTTTATCTTTGATCTTCTCTCACCCATCATTTTATCTGACAGATTAGATTGAATTAGTCTGACCTGTCCTCAAGGCTGTTGTGTAATTTGCCTTTGACATTGATAGTGGAGGAAGACAATGTGGCAAAGGAAAAAGGTATTTGCGGGGGATGAAAACATGGAAGTGCTGTAAGTATGTGATGTGAAGAGAAGGAGTATATGTGGCTTTCAAGCATGGCAGTGAAATTCCTGTTCTTCACGGTCATATTTGTCATTTTACTAGACTGCCTGTCAGGGGTTAACCCTTGACAGTAGCAGTGTAAGCTACTCATGTGCATAGCAGCTCAGCTCAGCTAGGTCTTTCATTAGCTTAGTCACAAATGTGTCCAGTATGTCCACAGTATCTGCTGGTGACAGATGCCAATTTGCTACTTCACTGCAGTTCAGAACAGTTTACACACAATTCTACATTCAATATTTCCCTCGGTATCAGTGTCAACTGTCGACTTAAAGGTGCTATATGGAAGTATTTGCTATCTCTACATGGGTAGTGTTAGTTGTTAACTTACCAGACCACGGGAAATGTTGAGCAGCAAACTTAATTCCTTTATTTACCAAGAACTTTCTCCAGCTGTGGAAAGCAATTCAGTTGTTAACACTTTTCTTTCTCCTATTTCTGTCACTTATTTGCACTGAAGGTGGTTTTCTGCTCTTGGGGTAGCACTACTTCTTCCTCATGTTGGGCTTAGGGCCGACTAGACACTACTACATCTGTTGGGTTTTCATCCAAATGTCTCTCCATAAGCCATCCAGAGGCCACACGTGTTTTTATGTTTTCATTTGTCCTCATTAAAAAAAAAGATCTGTCCTGCAGAGGAAGCTTTTGACATCTTAAGTCATGTGATTTGTCTCATCCGAGTTACTGACTATTGCCTCTTGGGGTAAAATGTGGTATTACACAATGGGACAACCCAGGCTAGAAGGTTAGCATGCTGACTTCAGTAAGCCACTTGTGAAAGACACCTTTGATATAATGTCAAATGGTTATCAATTGGGTAGGATGTTGAGTTTTAATTAATGTTGAACTTATTAAGATTTTAAACTAACCTATTTATATAGCTACAGTATATTTAAAATGGGATTTCTCATCAGATTATACTATTGGATCACAGTTTTGGCTGGTAACAGCTTGAACAGGACACACTGGCAGGACTTGACTCTCTTGGTGAAAATGGATGCAGGTTGCTCTGACCATGGCAGTGGATTTGATGTGTGGTGGTGTGGTTTCCCCAACAGCTTCTGCTCCTCATTTTCTTCCTTTGTGGAGTCAGATAGTAATACCAACCTTAAGCCAAACAACCATTATAGAGCTATGGTTTTTATTAAAGACAAGGCCCAAGACACAACGCCGGTTTATGCATGCAGTCATTTTGATGAGTATCATCCAACATTGGTCCCATTTATTCCCTCCAAAGGCTGAAAGCTGATACTGAAAACCTGAATAAGGCATTATTCCAAAGAACTTAGACCTCAGCATGGTAACACCACCCACCCTGGATCAGAGTGGACAAACTGTGAGCGGTATTCTATCCAACAGAGCTGCGCTTGTCTTCTGTGCTGCAAAAGAAAAAAAAAATCTATGGTATGTCATTCGCTCTTTGGGATATGTAAAAGGTTGACTGGTCTAAAGAGACTAATGACTTTAGGAAGCTGTCAGCTCCCCCTCTGACTGAAATGACTGAGTTAGTGAGGTGCATTGAGAATGATAATTAAATATGGGGCCAAAGATTGGCAAGGTGGGCCCTGTACCTTTAGGCCAGGGGAGAATGGGTTTGGGAGCTCACACTGCCCTGGGCCTATGTTAGACTCAGGCGCTAACCCAATTTCACACTGTGTGACTGGGCCTGGCCTGTTTCAATGCAGCATCTGAGTGTGAGTGCCATCTGGTCCAGGCCTGTGAAGGAAATGGCCTTGCTTTTCACACTGATCGGATTAGGGTGTTTTAATTCATTCGGGATGTGCCCTTGCGTGTTAATTGGCTCAACATGGCCAATGAATCTTGCCTGTTGCTTGACACAGGATGGTCTCTTTCTGAAACTCCCTTGAAAGGTTTCATTATAGTGGTCATAGCATGGCATACTTTCTATACAAAGTGCATATATTTTAAAGTTTTTGAGAAGGTATGACATGTAAGATATTAAGCAATCCAGCAGTTTTGTTCAGTTATTTTACTCTCTGATGGTCATGTTGATCAAGACAAACAAAAGTAGTTGTGTGAAGTTAAAAAGAGGTGATTATTTTGGGTTTGAGGCCCTGTTCTGAAACTATTAAAGAAGCTTTTTTTTTTCATTTACAAGTTCATACTCCTAACAATGTCTCTCATTTAGCAGTAAAGCCATTATAATTTTAACAACACAGAGGATTTAAATCAGCACAATTGGCTCAACCTTACTAGACCTAGGTACAAATTGACCATAACATCCGAAGGGCACAAATGCTGATCAGTGCCAGTGCCTCTTCTGAGAATATCAGTTTGTGTTTTTTAGGTAGTATCTCTCAGGCCCCTTCACTCCCCTTTGAACTGCTTACTCTCAACTTTATCTTTTACTTGCAGCAAGAATGTGTGGCTCTGTGTGTGTATCATATTGGTGATGGTGTGTACAGATGCAATGTGAAATTAGATAATTATAAAGTGATGTGAGGTACAGTATCAGTTAGCAAATGGGGGACAAGTATACACTGTGTAGATAATAGATTGTAGATTTTTGAAGTGACAGCTACTTCTGTTGCAGTTTCCCAAACACACCACTGGGTGTTACTTTTTTTTCTTCCTTTTTTATAGACAGTAGAAGATGTAAAATGACATACTCAGCAATTGTATCACTGTAACATACACATAGACACAAATGCTATTATGTTCTATGGTGTCTGTTTGACACAAGATGTCATCTTGATGTAAGCAAATACAAGATATTTCTAACTATCCCAGTTATGAATATGGGAAAATGTGTTATCATTCTTACATACAAGCCAATGTAGAATTGTTGAAATAACTGAAAGCTTAAACTTAGTTGTTGCCATTAAGTGTACAAAGAAAACTGACAGGTCTTTTACGATATGTGTGAAAATATCTCTGTGTCTGTTGTCAACTCTGGCTTTTAAGGATCAAATTATTTTACTCAGTACAAAGGGAAAAAAATGGGTAATTTTTCTGAGTACATTTTTTTCAATTCTCTGAGTAGTTTGTGACAGCAAGTGATCAAATCTCACAACACAGAAAGATGAGTCCAAACCAGTGCAAATTATGCTCATACTTTTTTAATGTATCACAATGAGCAAGAAACATACTTGATGAAATATTTTCAAAGGAGTATATTCAATTACCATCTACAATCAACTTAACTAGGACAACAAGGTTTTGTGACAAAAGTTTCTTTAAAAGTCTGAAGTTCCACGTGGTTGTATGTATGTTAGTTTCCATGTAATTTGGTACAGTTTGGAAATCTTCATCATATAATTACAGTAACAAAAAAGCTAACAAGACTACAGTATAGAAAAGACATCAAGAACAACATTTTTGGTTTAACTTGCTCTTTTTTGTACATTGCAAGGCTGTTTTTTTCTACCCTCGGATGGGCTGCCTGGAGCCACAGAGCCATGCTTATGAGGCTCGAAGGAGGAGTAATTCAAGGAAACAAAAAGAAAAACTAAAAGCATAAAAAAACATTGTGGCACCAGAAGTCACAAAAGGAACAGAGAGCTCCAAGTAACAGTTCATCTTTGAAGTTGGAGCAAATGGTTGTTTGGTTGTTAGTTTGGTTGTTAATTTTGGTTAATACGCTTTTTTAGTGTAACTGCCTCATTAAGAATGACAGCTTCGAGAACCCGTCCCCTCTCTCTGTTATTAATTTCTCTTTTTAGATAATGTAATCAACAGAGAGAGGGGTGAGCCGCCATTTGACTGGAGAGCTTTACTTGTCAACCAGAGACAAGCACGAGGAAATGAAACGGGTAGCAACATGAACTGGGAGAAATGAAGCAAGCATCTCTGTCCATCCTGTCCTGAAATTTGGAAAATGTCCATCAAAGAGCAGAAGCAGAGGCAGAGCTGGAGAAAGAAAGAGACAGACAGAAAGGAGAAAGAGGCAGCTGGAGCCACTTAAGTTCAGTTTCATCTAAGGACTTTCCTCTCTGTGTCACACATGTCCATTGGTTCCAGAGTCCATTCCCGTTACAGAGTTGTCAGTAATCAAATAAGGAGGTGGTTTTAAAGCTGTTTGGAGCCTGCCTTCGGCTCCCATGCCCAGTTTTGGTGTGCCCACAGCCTCTCATGTCCTCCTGACGAGATCTCCAAGATTTCCCAGAGTCCTTTTTTTTCTTTTTATTCCTTCTTCATCTCAAAAGAAAAAAAAAAGTTGATGTCTTGTTTTAAATATATCTATATCTGTATACAGGTACACGTTCGTTTTCACAGTGGGCAAAAGATGACCTCTACAGCAAAACCTTGCCTTTATCTCTCTTTTTGTAAATGTCCTTTAAAATCAAGTATCCCAATGTAAGTCAGTGGACCCAATTATCCACAATAAGGTTTTGTGCCACAATAAAATATACACTTATCTGGGGCACAACTTGTAATTTTTTTTTTCTTTTTGTTTCAACTGCATAAAGCTTTGGCCACATTCATATATTCAATCAAAGTAAAAACTGCTCAGTGCTTCGGTATCATCATTCTCATTTCTGATCATTAGCTTTAAAATTGGATTTTCTAAATTTCAGTTATTCATAATCCAGCTTTGTGGTTCAGTTTGTTTTGGTGTGTAACACAAAAATAAAATAAAAGGCAAACAAGAAAAATTGAATTGATGCTGGCTCTTATGAAACACACACACAAACATACAAACTCACACACAGTCCATGCTGGCTGAATCTAATGCAGAGACCTCAACTTTGTCTTCCACAGAAGAGCCCAAAAGATTACACTTTGGAAATAAGAGAGCAAACAGTATCATTGAGACAATGAATATAAAGAACATTATCACACCATAAAGTGGCCAGGTCATATTTTTTGTTTTTGTTTCTTAATTTCAGCAATTCAAATTAAAGCTAGTGTTAATTTATGATAAAAAGTAATATACAGAAACTAAAATACAAATACAAATACTTATAAGAAAATAACAATACATGTCTGACATTGTCTGAAAATTAAAATAAAGCAAACATATTTGAGAAAAACTGTACAACTTAAGATTTTTCCAAAATAAGAAAGTACATATGAACAGTATTTCAGGGAACTGGACTTTAGAGAATTAACAAGCTTGCAGACCAAATCTACTGACTTTCAACAGCATGCTGTAGCATTAACACCAAAGCACATTGCTCTGCAAGACGTAGCACTTTAAACACACTTCTGAGATTGTGCCTTGTATTCATTAGGGCAAATACATTGGCTATACCAAAGTGGCCAAAAGTAGTTTTTCACAAATTTAAATATGTTAGGGTTTTGGTTTAAAAAATAAAAATTTTAGTTCATCAGATCATCAGTGAGAAAAGGTGGGGATACGTATGCACATCCATTTCCATTGCAGTAAAATGAAGTGGGGGACTTCTTTGGGCATGAAAGCATCCTAACTATTTGAAACCAAGGGACATCTTCAAAAAACCTCCTACTTTTTCCAGAAATAATGCTTTGGAATGAAGATGTCCCTTAAGATCTGTAAGCTATGTGTGGAAGTGGCACCCTGCAGACACATGGGACAAGTCACTGGTGGATTTCCCAAGAAGGGGGCAACGACACCTCAGCAAAACAACCATCATTTCCCTCTGAGACTAGTTGTATGTTGACTGGCATAAATGTTACTAAACCTATGAGACGCATCAGTACCAGATGTATTATATACATTTTTTGGTAACCACTATTACTTGCTTAACAAGTGAGCAACAACCTTGACTGGATGGAGGGATTTTCAGCAATGTTCCATGCCAGCACAAAATGACATATGGAGGTCACTTTGTTCAGCAACCAATGATGCAAAAATGTACACAACAGTTTACAGTCACTTTAAAAATGAGGAAAAAAAAAAAGATTGTGACAATTCAAAGCAATTAAATGAAATACGATCAGTCCTTGCTTAAGAAAAATCCATTGTGATATTTGGAATGCACTGTTCTTTACAAACGTTATAGATCATTGGCTTTAAACATTGGTCTGTTCAAAATGAAAATCGGCAAAATGTCCTTTGGAACATATATTCACAGTCTTCAAAGTTCCGTTTTTGCAACAAGAAAAAAAAAAAGGTGTTGCAGAGGCAAGAAATTGGTTTATTGTTTGTTTTAGTTAAAGCTTAGCCAAAAGCAAAATGAGCATGCATCTAGGTACTCTTTTTTTCTTTCAAAATTCTACATTAGCAGCAAAACGTATGTCCTTGAAGACCAGACCTTATACATTTTCTTTAAAAAATGGACATTTGAATGTGACAAAAAAGTCAAACAAAGATTAATAACCTCTATCTTACAAACTGCAATGGCTCTGTAACGGTGCTACTCCACAATGCAAGGACAAGGGCCCTTTTTGGTTTTTGGTATTTACGTAAAAAAGCTACCTGTTTGCTTGCAAAGAAGCAAATACGGCAACTCTGATGCGTACTCCTTTATCTTTTAAAACTTTGTTTTCTTTCCTCTAAAAACAGCAACAAATTCTCAAGTATAAAGAAGCCTCTTTTCTCATCTTTATGCACCAATGGTGAAAGTGTTTAGTCTTTGGATTTTCTTTTTGTCTTAAAGCGTGAGAATTATTATTAGTATTCTTTTTTCATTTTCATTTATGACAACAAAAATGTCAAAATGAAAATAAAGACTGTAGCCACACTACATGAAGAACAAAAGACCTGCTTTGTAGTGTACATATCTACAAACACAGGAGAGCAGAGGAAAATAAGTGCGAAGAGAGGAACAAGTAGAGTGAGAAATAGAAGTCAGACAGTGATAAGTGCACAAAGGTAACACAAAAATTAAATAAAATAAAACTTTCAATATTTCACCCAGGATCTTTTTCGTTGTGGTTAGCGCATCACCAACCATACCATAAAATTTAAATAATTCTACAAGAGGATCCTTCCTTGTCAGGAGGGGCATTTGGGTGAATGTTTCCCAAGAAGTTGAGAATAAGACAGAAATAAAGTTTAGATAAATTACCTGTCCATAAATCTAGTCTATCGGAATGACCAAGACAACATCAAATGAAGCGTCTTAAAGTTGGACAATACAAAAGCTAAATGTACACAAAGTTTTTTTCAACCTACCATACTGTTTAAATTCATTTCCAATGCAACAATCTACTTAACAGCAAAAATGTTCATATCTATCATAAATACAGAAGGTTGTTTTTTTTTTTTTAATCAAAACTCTTTTCATCGCCCGTTATTATGTCTGCAATGCTCTCCTTGTCTGGGTACAATGGGATTGCTATTTCCCCCCTTTTAAAAGGATTTCTAATGTCAAAATCAGCAAATCATTTACCCTTTTTGAATGCCCAGAAACAATGCCTTATTAAAATTTCATTCAACTTAAAACTTTATATTATTAAATCAAGTTCTGAAAGAAGAAAAAAAATGCTCATCTCCTGTTGGAAACAAAAGGTGTAAAACATGGATTTCTGTAACAGAAAAACAACTGTGAGCTGTTGACCTGAGAATAAAATAGACATTACATTATTCTTTTAGTTTTGCAAGCCATTGGTATCTGAATGCTTAAATAGCAAGAAAACGGATAGACTATTCTCCCATACAGTACATACTGGCTTTTTGTGACTGTGCTATTAAGTAGAAATTATTACAAAACAAAGGGACAGCTTGTTGACTCGTGTTTCTTCAAAAGGGTTCTTGGGCCATTTGTCAACTTTGAGGCAGTCCATTGCCATACAGTACAGCATTCCTCTACCATTACCCAAAACATAACTGCAGCGATCTTTTGTATTCTCATATATTAGTATGCATGTATTCAGTTGAGTAAAAAAAACAAAAACAAAACAAAACAAAACAAAAAACAAACAAAAAAAAACAATACGAAACGAAAACCAGCATGTTGATATGGGAAAACAATCCACTAACATTTAAATTTTTGGTTACAAGCTTTGGAATTGCAGTTAGTCTTTACACATCTTTTTCTGAAATTGGTTTGTATACTTTTAATGTATTCTTAACATTGCTGCTTTTTATGTTTTTTCCATTTGTGTTTTTTTTTGTCTTTTTTTTTAGTGTTTTTTAAATATTGTCCATCACTGAAAGCTCTTTTACAATCTGATGGAGTCTGTTCCTACACTAGCAAGATTACTACTACAACTACTACTGTCTTTGACAAAGCCTGGCTGCTGTGGCTCCTCCGCCATCCTGCCCAGCCTGTCTGCTGACTTCTGACTGCTGTCAGAGTCAGACTCGTCGGTAAAGACGTCTGTTGGTATCGAGGTCTGAACTCCTGAGGTGCTCAATGAACTTGAGGTAACCGTTGAAGGTGAGGACACTGGAGGAAAAGAGGAGGAAGAAGAGGAGGGACTGGCATTGGGCTTCCCAGCTAAAGCTCTGGAGAAAGGGGCCTGGGGCCAGGGTTTGCCGGCAGCTGTGGTGTTGAGTGGGGTAGAAGAGGAGGAGCACAAGGAAGAGGAGACAGCAGAGGATGGCATGGTGGCTGATGTTGTTGGCGGGGGAGGGGGGCTGCTGATGGGATGAGTGGCAGACTGCGAGGTAGATGCGGTGTTAGGATTGGGGAAGCAGGCTGAAGAGTGAGGTAATAAACTAGTAGCGTGCTCTTTGGCATTTCTGGCTGATCGCTTGATTGTTCTGTGTTTGTGCAATGCCGATTCCAGGTGTTGACTGAGTGCTTTCTCCCCATCCAACGTAGTGTCACAAGCCAGGCAGTCATAGAGACTTCCAGCCCCTGCACCTACGCCACCGGGGACACGCAGCAACATCTCTTGCAGGTTTGCCACAGACTGACCGAAAAAACAGTTCGTTTTAAGGTGGGTAATAGCCGCTTCCTCCTTGGTGAAAACTGCTTGACATTTGCGGCATGCCAGTTTATACTGCACCTTGGGGACGATGTACTGGTCTAGAAGGGGGTTACCAGCTTTGCCATCCATCTCGTTTTGCTCAGAGGGTACTTTATTATGAGAAGAGGAGGAGGAGGAGGAGGAAGAGGAGGAGGAAGTTGGGGGTACACCGTGGGAGTTGCCCTTTTGCTCCTCCGTTTTCACTGGATCTTTGGCAGATTCTTTACGATCCCCCAAGGATTGAGAGGGAACAGGAGTTTGGCTCGCCTTGGGTTGCTGGATCTGCTGAAGCTGACGCTGTTGCTGCTGTAGTGCCTCCTGCAAGCTCTGCTGATATTGCTGGTAATGCTGCAGCAGGGACCCTGGAGACAGGCCCATCAGTGCTTGTGACAATGCTGGGTTGTAAGGGAAGAGACTTTCCATACCATACATTGGCTGCAGGTAGCCCCCTTGGAGAGCTCCAGGGATCTGTGGGGTGTAATACGGGGAAAAGCCAGGCATGAAGTAGGGGAGGAACTGGTTTGTGAGAAGAGCTGTGGGATCAGATGCCAGGGCAGCCTGCAGAGCTTGAAGCTGGGCAGCGTCCACCACATACTCCATGCCAGGTGTGGGCATAGAGGTGGCAGGTACCGCTGTGTCTGGTTTCTCCTTCTTGGCGCTGGCAGCAGAAATAGAAGGAGCAGGGGTGCTTCCTGTTGATGATGGGGTTGGGGGCTTCTCTGCTTTTTCCTTGGGCTTCTCCTTCTCTCTTACCCTCTCAGCATCACGTTCTTTGGGGGGTTCTGGCCGGGAGCCGGACTGGGCGATTGAAGAACTGGAGTTCGATGTGGACGTGGGGCTTGAGTGGGAAGCAGATGTGTTGGTCTGGGCTGGGCTGGATGCGGCAAGAGACGATGAGGAGGGAGGCTTGTTGGGCAATCCGGATGTAGGGAGGCTAGGTGAGGGAACACTGGCACCAGGCATGTTCAGGAGGTTTGAAGGTTTTGGAGGAGTTAAAGCTGGAAATATTTCAAATACAGACAAAAATTTAAGAGTTAGTATTTACACATATTTACTGGTAACTGAACACCAAAAATGAATTTCATTATATACTAATACATTCAGAAAAGGCAAATCAAATCATTATGAATTAATTAGTTTATGTGCCAGCATAATTGAGGAGGCATTACACAGATTGATGGAAATAGAAATTATTTCAAAAGGGCAAGAAATATTGTGTTCTAGTTTTTTACTGACTAGGTATTACGCTGAAACACAATATTATTGCTTCAAGTAATGACTGGCAGTTGTTTGAATTATGTGTTAATTATGTCTACTTTCAGCAGAAAAAAGCACCTACACATCAAAGTTGATCATTCTATCAGTGACTAAATGCAAAAAATATTACGTAGCCTACCTGAATTCGATGAGTTAAAGCTGGAGAGAGAGGGGCTGCCAACCCCTGGCAAAAGGACAGGTGGGATGCCTTGCAGATTTGAATAAGCTGACTGGAGATTCAGAGCCTGCATTGCAGGGTTATCAAACATCCCTTGCTGCTGCATGGCCTGCTGCTGTGCCAGTCCTAAAACTTCATTGGCCTTCTTAATGCGATCCATCTCTTGCTGGGCCATAAGTTGGCGGACAGTGGCTGGGTCAAAGTATTCTTTTTCCTTATCGATCTGGCTGCCAATGGTATCCTTCACCTTAGAGATGTGTTGCTGGGAGAAAATGTGATCACGGATAGAGAGGCGAGCACTGTACTTGACACCACACAAAGTGCACTCAGTCCTCGGCCCCTCGTAGGATGTCTGATTTATTCCGAAGTGCTTGGCCATGTTGAGCTTTGCCTTTTTCTCCTTGGCACGAGCATTTTGAAACCACACCTGAACCACTCTCTTTGGAAGTCCAATGTCATTACCAAGTACCTCACATTCCAGCATTGTGGGAGTCCTGTAGTCGTTAAAACAGGATTTCAATACTTTCAGCTGGAGGTTAGTCATCTGGGTTCGAAAGCGCTTTTGGCCAGGTCGATCTCCGCTGTCGATACTCCTAGTACCTGAGGCTCCAGGACTTGGAGAGCAGGGGTCAGCCAGACTGGACGTCTCACTGTGGTCAATGATATGTTCATTTTCATAGTCCTTAGCGTAATAGCTTGTTGCAGGGCTAACAAGCCCAGAGGACATCTGGTCATCATTTTCAAGGAGGGCGGCGGAGCCTCCAGACTTAGACAGGTAATCACTATTCTGGCTGTGCTTTGCATCAGCACTGTCATTATCAGCATTGGCCTCATCACCTGTTGTTGTGTCAGTGATGGCTGTATTCACAGAAGAGCAGTCGTCATTATCCAGTTTACTCTGATCAAAGCTGAGGTTAACAGAGGACATGGTTGCAGTCTCAAAATCCTCCATTCCCTCAACTTTAATAGATGAAGGGCTCAGTAGAGCCCTGGGAGACAAATCCAAGCCTTTGTTCACTGGTGACATGGAGGAGCTTTGTCCATCACTGTTTGAAGGGGCTAGTTGGGAGTAATTTGACGCCTCTAGAGCATCCATTTTTATTTGCATACTCTCCTGATCAGGTAGCAAACCACTGAGAGTTAAATTATATCCAGCACGTTTGGCTTCATGCCAGTGACGAGAACGAATGTGTGCCTCTAGGGCTGTTTTTGCTTTAAAAAGAGCTCGACAAAAAGGGCACCTTCGATGAGCTTGAGCTGGCCCTACTGCTCTGAACTGGCCTTTTCTCTCTCGAGCTCTGGTGTTTTGGAACCACACTTGCACTACTCTTTTTTTTAATCCAACCTCATGAGCAATGTGGTCGAGCATTTTACGTGTAGGATTTGAATCTAATAAATACTTCTGATAAAGGACCTCCAGCTGCTCAGGTGTGATGGTGGTTCTGAGCCGCTTGTCTCTCTGTGGCTCTTCTCCACTGTTTGTGCTGTCGTTCTCTCCCGGGCTTGTGCCAGCTTTCTCCTCTAACTTCCTCTTCAGGGAGTTCATGGTGGAGGTGGGGGTGGACGGAGAGGTGGCAGAGCTGCTGGGGATCTGTGGCATTGCCCCAGAGAGTAGCTGACTTGCCAGTAGAGGATTGCTGGGATCAAATAGCATGAAAGGCATGTCAAGTGGACGGTCGAGGAATTGAGGGTGGATGAATTGATTTTGCACAGAAAGGAAGTGTAATTGCTGGTGTTCCTGCCAGTGCTCAAAGGAGGGGAAGCCAATCTTGCACTGCTCACACTGGTATGGGATCATCTGTTGTGACAGTTGTTGTGTGGCAGAGGTCAGGTGTGCATTGAGGCTCATGTGAGAGCTTTGCGACGAGGCTTGGCTTGTCTGAGAGGCTGATGGACCACACTGCTGTTGTTGCTGAGAGAAGGAGGGAGACGAATGTTTGATGGGCTTGGAAATACTTTGCATCTTCTCTTCTCTCTGAGGTCTGTGGTGTTGTTCCTCAGGTTGGGGTTGATGCACAATTTCCTGCTTGATAGAGGTTTGGGTTTCTCTTGGATCAACAGAAAGATCTGGTAACAGCTTGGGCTTCTCATCGTAGAGGTTCGAGGTGGATGCTGGTGATGCCTCCTCTTTCTCAGAAGACGGGAGGTGTGAGAATGCCGAAGTGGAGGGTGCGAGTGGGCAGAGACTTGAAGATGACGGCATTGGGGTGTGACAGGAAGACCCAGAGGGAGTATAACATTCATTGGAAAGATCCAGTGAATCCTCATTTTGGCTGTCATACTGTCCTTCCTCATCTTCATCTTTGTAACACAGCTTCTTTTGGTGTTTTATTAGATCAAATATGCGCTGGAAAACCAGACTGCATTTCTTGCACTGGTAATTCAGATTCGAGGTGCGGATATAGCGGTCATTTGACAGTTCTCGTCTTTCACCTTCTTTAGCTCCGTCACCTTGGTTTTCGTAATTCTTCCTGGCCTTCTGGCGAGCATTTTGGAACCACACAACAATAACACGGGTGGGGAGGCTCAGAAGGTTGGAGAGCTGTTCAAATTCATCATCTTTAGGATAAGCATTGGCATCAAAGAAGTCTTGTAGGACTCTTAGCTGGTAGTCAGTAAACCTCGTCCTGGATGATCTCTTACTTCCATATAATTCCTGTTTCTGTGGTTCAGGTGAAGGAGGTTTAGAGTCAATCTTTGTGTCTTCTAGAGTTGTTGTTGGTGGATTATTGAAATTGTATGGTGAATCTTTGTTGCGCTGTCTCTCTTTAAAAAGGGTGTTTCTGAACCAATGCTTAATGACTTTCTGTGGAAGCCCCGACTTGTCTGACATCTCTTTGATCTGTTCCTCATTTGGTGAATTGTTAATATCAAAGTACTGTCTCAGGACCCTAAGCTGGTCATCAGTGATGCGTGTTCGTGGCCTCTTGTTCTGCTGCTGCTGTAGCATGGCTGGTGTAAGCTGCTGTTGGTAGAGCTGAGCTAGGTCTGATGCCAGGCTTGGCTCAACTGATGGTAGCTGTTGAGTCAACTGAGTGGGCAAAGACTGCAGAGACATAGGCTGCATCATGAGGGGCGAGAAGAGGGGCAGATCCATTGGCATGGTCATTTGTGCCATTGAAACTTGTGGCTGGGGGGTAGGTACAGTTGGAGGTGTGAGGGAGGCCGAAGAGACAGGAATATTTGGTGTGGGAGCTCTTTGGGGCGGAGGAGGAGGTGGAGGAGGAGGCGGTGGAGGAGCTGGAGCAGCCTCTGGTGTAGGGGGTCTCAGTGGATACAGTTTATCATAATGCTCTCTGTATTCCTTGGCAAACCTCTCAAGGGATCGAAATGGAAAGAAAGCCTGGTGGATATGCTCCTGGTGACTCTTCAGAATCAGTATGTTTGAAAAGAGCTTGCCACAGGCTTCACATTCCAGTTTCTCTAATCCCTCAATGGGGTCCACCACTCTTGTTATCCCACCTGGACCACTTGATCCTGGAGGTCCAGCTGTCTTTTTCTGAGCTTTCTGTTTATTTTCATTGTACTGAATTACTAGCTCAAACCCAAAATTTTCCAGCAAGGCTTTAGTTGCATTTCCTCGAGCATCTGAGGCAATCCTTGGTGGAGGCAATCCATCGTGGTTCACGTTAATTGAAATGTGCTGAATGTCCTTCTTTTCTTTTGGCTTGCCGTCTGTAGAATCCTTAACATATTCCTCATTTTTTTCAGTTGTGTCCTTCTCTCTTTGCGTTTCTCTGTCTTTGTCATTGTGAGAGGAAGGAGGTTTCTGCTTTTTGTCAGTCTGCTGGAGGAGAGCTGCACTTTGCTGCAGCAATGCCATCTGACTCTGAGCCTGTGAGTGAGCCTGCTGCTGCTGTTGCTGCTGCTGCTGTTGTTGCTGCTGCTGCTGCTGCTGTTGTTGATGTTGCTGCTGAAGATGGTGGTGCATCAACTGCTGCTGCAAGCAACTCTGCTGGGCCTGTTGAGCTGAGTTTTTGAGATCTTCCAGCAGCGAGGAGGTGGATGATCCTAGGCCAAGTGCTGAGTTAGTGAGGTTGATTTCTGGGTTCAGCTGAAATTCTGCTCCTGGGATATAGAAAGGGAAAAGCAACTGCTGTTGTTGTAGGGGGAGAAGTGCATCAGTTGTCATTGGGAAGTGCTGCAGAAGTGCTGGGTTGAATAGCTGTGATTGTAAAAGAGCAGCCTGCTGCTGGAGCTCTTGCTGAAGCTGAGCTTGAGCTTGGGCCTGAGCCTGAGCCAACTGCTGCTGCTGCTGAAGCTGTTGCTGTTGTTGCTGTTGTTGTTGTTGTTGTTGTTGCTGCTGCTGCTGCTGCTGCTGCTGCTGTTGTTGTTGTTGCTGTTGTTGTTGTTGCCCCCTAGCTGACAGCATGTCTGAAAATTTTGTCTTTTTCACCTCATGGTTCTCTGATGGTGAGGAATGGCAGCTCACTGTAGAATTGCCTTGGCTTTCGATGCAGTGACTCATGTGGTTTCCTCCAAGAATGCTCTGAGTTGTTTGAGATACAGAGGAACTGTGGTTGGTGGAGCTAGTAGTTGAGTTAGTTGCTGGGCTTGGACTAGATGTTGAAGTGCTGATGCTGGACCCTCCGCCACTCAAGCCAGGTGTACTCGCAGTGCTAGTGATTCCTCCTGCCGCTTCAAGTTTGGCCGCCCTGGCTTTGGTCTGGTGTAGAACAGAGCGCATGTGGATCTCCAGAGTAGAGCTCTGGCTATATGCCACGTTACAAGTGCTGCATTTGAATGGCTTGTTGTCAGGGCTGCTGGTAGGCTCAGGCTGACCAGTAGTGGACTCCTGCAGAGCTCGCTTCACCTTGTGTAGGTGGGAGACAGAGTTATAGTGAACCAAAAGAATGTTCTTCTGTGTAAAAGATTCTTTGCAGACAGTGCACTTGAAGGGACGAGATGGATCCAAAAACTTCTCCATAGTAAAGTTGGGGCCCTTTCTGAATGGCAAAGCACGTTTAGGTTCAGATCCAGAATCTTCCTGCAGTGAGCCAGAGTCACTGCCTGTTGGGCTTTGTTTCTCTTCTGGGTCACTGTCATCTCCCTCTTTGTCATCTTCTCCTAGACTCCCATGCTCCTCACCAAGGGATGGGTCTCCCATTATCATAATGTCACCATTCATCAATAAGCCCCCATAAAGCTGCTGAATATCAGCTTCACTCAGCTCCAGGTGGCTTGTTTCTAGATGTTTCTTCAAGGCCTGCAGTGTTCTGAAGCTTCGCTGGCAAAGGCAGCACATTGTAGCTGCTCTGATCACATGGTATTGTGAATGGAGCTGCAGTTTCTCCACTGTTTTGAAGGCCAGGCTGCATTGGTTACAGCGGTACTTGTAGACATGGCGATCTGAAACAGGCAGCTGGGGCCTTTTGTTGTGAACTTCATTGAAGTGCATCTGAAGAGAATTGGACGACTTGAACACTTGATTACAGCCTTTTTTCCAACACAGAAATCCTGTGGCATCATCCCTCTCCGATTGTTGATCTTCCAGAGGCGACTTGCGAGCTTCCGCTACTTCTGTAGGGAGTGACACCCCCTTCTCTGGATCAGCATCTGATGCATCTGTGAACAAATAAATGAAAAGAAAAGAGAACTTCATTAGAGTGTGTGCAACATCATATCATATAGCAGGTGAATACAAACCATAATTCACATTATCTTTTTGTGAGTGAAGAGTGCAACGTCTCACATTAAGCTGTCTGTGAAAAATGGAACAAACCTTTACCACACAATTCTGCTGTAAAAACACTAAAATGGCTGAGTAATGGTTCTTTATTTCCCCTCTATGTAATGACAACTAATGACCTAGTTCTAAAGTAATAAAACTCTGTCTAATTTATTGAACTGTCAGCCACGATGACCCAGAATGATAATGTCTCATTACAGACTGCAAAGGTCTTTTCAGAAAACTTTTGGCAAGATACTTTAAAGTTACCCCCAGCAGAGTTAGATACTAACCAGCTTGCTTCTTTGCATCTTCAGCATTAGAATTGGCTGTGGCGTGAGGGGTGCTCTGGGACTCTCTGTCTGGACTAGGTACTGGTATGAACATGCTTGCTGGCAGTACTTCACTTGCTGTCACCTGGTAAAACAAAGCACAAAAAACACAAAATTTAATATTGCAATTTCAATTCAAGGAAAATACAAATTTACAAAAAAAAACAAGGCGGCGGTTTAAACAGATTGATTAAGTATACATTATCACACAAAGCATAAAAAAGAATAACAAAAAGAGATTGAATGCTGAGAGTATATTTGTACCTTACTGTTTTCATATAAAGCAATCAACGCGTGTGTACATGTGCATACAAATGATCATACCCATATATATAGTTTTATATATACCATTCACAGAATATAAAGTTTCACAGCCCTTTGTTTTGTCTTGAGCATAGTTCTGCTGCAGCCAATTACAGAGATGGACCTCATGTCATACAGTATCTCAGCCAGCTGAAAGCTTTATTAGGATGTGCTAATAAAATAGGACTAATGAAAACAACTCAACTGTAATAAAAGGAAATGGTAGGTAAACTAAATCTAGCCATATTACACTTTCAAAGCTTTCTACTGATTTCTCAGTAGAAAAGTTGTGTCACTTAAATTAAAAATCATTCAATTTAAGAAGAATTGCTAAATTAGGCTGTGTGCTCCGTAATAAAACAGCAAAATCAAAAGAAAACAGTTTCATTGCTGATAAATGTATGCGTTTTAAGTTTGAAAAAAAGAAAGAAAATGTTTTTCTTTTGCTTTTCTAATTCAAACATTTCAAGGATGAAAAGTATTGATTGAAGAAGTTCAGAGGAACCCTACTTCTCTGTGCTCTAAAAAGGTTGAAGTCAGTCATGTGTGAATGACGGCGACCTCCATTTATCCCTGCTGCACTCCTGCAACTTTCTTCCTATTTCATCTTTTGATATCCTCTTTTTACCCCTCAAACCTGATACTTCATCAGAATCACTCATTAACAGATCCCTATTTAGCAATAATCATCAGCTGAAACAAGGTGAGGTTGGAAGATGAGACGTTGTCTTTTTCACCTTCCCTCAATTAACTTCACAAACAGAGTAATCAGGTTTTCTCTCCGTGTTGAATTTTAATTCACAATTCTTCACCTTATCCTCCTCGTTTCATTTCTGTTCCACTGATACTTAATTTTAACTTCATTTTCGACACTTTTAAGACAGCCCACCTTTCACTCTTAGCTCAAAGACTTGTGATAGTCTTTTCAAGCCATATCAAATAAAGATGTCTCCAATGAGGGAGACAAAGGGGAAAAATGTCTTGGTGGATGTGAACGTCGACTCCCTGATTTGATTCTCATTGGTAACTTTTATCAAATGTCTTTACTCAGGTTCACCCAAAGTTCTACACTTCCTATAAATTTACACTGTAACATAATATAAGATCATTACTATTGCATACATAATATGTAAACACCATCACTTCATCATCATCAGATATTGTAAAATTGTATCAGTAGTTGTTCATCAAAAGAAATGTTTCTCAGATGAAATACACATCTGATGTAACTTGCATTGAAAAGAAAAAAAGATCTGTCTTCCTAAACTGTTGGTTAATTTACCATAAAGTATATGCCATATGCTTTCTAATCACCCCTCTAATAGACACAGATGAATGTACTGTAGCATGTCATGTAGCCAACAGTCCAGATCAAAATGGAGCAGAATTATCCTCAAGCAACAGGGGTTTCAGGGTTAAGCAGAACAGTCAACACTTCATCACGAAGTACAGAAAAAAAAGTTTGCAAGACAACATCCAATCATGTCCTTCTCTTTTTGTTACCCCCCTCTGTCTTTAAAATGAAAAGTGGTGAATTTATGCAGTGCAAGTGCAGAAAGTCACTAAAAAAAGTGAGGATTTACATTACAAAGTGGACTGTTTCTAGACAACTGCTTCATTAGACGATTAGAGAAAGGAACAGAGTATCCCAAGGTCACTTTTAATTTGGACCGCCTAATTGGCAAACATAGTTCAAAATGGCTATCATCCAGCCAGACTCAGAATTAATGAAGCACAATTATTTTCATTACCCCTATCTTATACAGACAGAATATGAGACATAGAGTGAGAGAGGAGGGAGGAGTGTGTGTACTAATATATACAGTGAGTCCAAAAGACCACAGAAGGTATTTTTTTTTATATAAATCTGTATCTACAAAATATAACCCTATACATAGATACTGTATGTGTGTATACATATGCACTGTATATACTGAATGTATGTTTGAGAGACAAGGGGTGGGGACAAGGGAGTGCAAATGCAATAAGTGGATGAAGGGTGGAAGAGTGAACGCATCATTATGCATGCTTGGCAAGAAACAAAAGTCACCTATTTCAGAATTAATTAGGCCCTTCTCCTTAGACAAGTGAAAAAGATGAAGTACATTTCCATCTGCATTCACTAGTTATAAAAAGGTGCTGACTTTAATGTATGTTATATTACCCCTGTTCTACCATGGTTCCTTTGTAGTGGCTCAGTGCATTACTACCGCCTGTAAGAGAAATACATTTTGCCATCTACCATACTAATGTGCTTGCCATTTACTGTCTAGATGGGGGATGAAGATGGCTAGGCAACAGACACAGCAATGTTTTATTTTTGACTGTCCAGCAAGCTATTTAGCTTCACAGGTTAGAACAGAACAAAGATTTGCTCAGGGATTTACAAGAAAATGATGAGCATTAAAGGAAAGAAATAATGTATTCTCTCATGGAGAGGGGTGCATCAGTGCACTGCAGCTGAGGTAAATCTACTGTAGGACTTGACAATCAGATATCACATGACTCACATTTGTACATCTCATTTCTCATAGGAATGGATGTGAACAATGACAGAAAGTTTTGTATTTCACTGTTTATGCACATATGCACCATTTATATATTAAACGTGATTGGCCTGATTTGTAGTGAATAACAGCATCAGCACTGTTTTGTACTCAAATTTCATGAAGTTATGAAACTGTTGATTAAATTTTGATTAACCTGTGTCACAATTATTTTAACATATTCATAATAAAAGACTGTTTTGACTTGCACACAGGTGATCATAGACATGGCAAGAATGTCACTGTAGTAATAAATTAACTGGGAGCTAAGAGACCTGCTTATCTTGAAATCATTAAAAAATCCAAAACAGATTATGAATTCCCCTCCCCAAATGACTGTGATTAGAGCAGAACTGGAAAAAGGCTCTCTGATGACGGGCGCATTAAGACAATGAAAATGAGGAGAAAAATATGCATCATAAAAAGGCCCAATCATTTCCAATGAGCCAATGGGATTGCCCACGGCCATTTCACAATTAACAGCATTCTTTGATAAAGGACTGAATGTTGGCAATTTAGAGGAGTGACGACAGGAATGACAATTACTCACATGGCTAAGGCAGCCACTCCAGGGCGAGCCATTGATTAAGAGTGAGTGACTCATCTTCTTGGCAAGGCCAAAAATCCTTCCACTGGTCCTTGACCTGACCCACTGCCTGCAGTAACAGTAACTGGCTATACTGTGTATAAGTAGGAATATGCTATAGAACAAAGAGCAGCTTCCACTCACTGTGGTTTCCTTATGTCTGACGCAAAACATAAATGACTGTGGAGATGACAGAATGAATCAAAACTTGGATTGGCGCTGTATATAATAACAGCTTACCCAGAAGGTATTTCTTCATCTATTGTGATTTTATTTCCATGGCATTCCCTGACTTATAAACTTCAGATAATGCATTTATTTTAATGCCTGTATTTTATCTTCTTTCAGACGGCCAAACTAAACAATGTGTATTTGCCAGGCCAAAATAACACATAGCCATCTTATCTAACTAAATAAATGCCAGCTTCAGGTTACCTTAAAATAAGCAGGATGGAAAAGAAAAGGACTCAAATGCATTGCTAGCAGAGGAACGTAAAAATGGACACTTCAACCCCGCAATTTTTCCAACTGGCATGTATGCAATCACACGCAAAACACACAACACGGGACTTACTGATGCAATCAGCTTATCGACACAGTCGGGCGCCACACTGTGGAGGTGTGTGAGGTGGAACTGCAGGTGGATCTTGTTGTTGAGCGTGTCCTGGCATAATGGGCAGCGTAACATGGGCTGGACAGAGTGCTGCGTCATCACGTGCATTCTGAGACGATTCAGGTCTGAATTGGTGAATTTGCAGTAGGGGCACTGGTACATCTGGAGGAAGGTGGAGACAGAGAGGAGAGAGGGGAGGTTGAAAAGGGCGTGGTGGGTCCAGTAGGCCTGCTGGAAGAGGAACTGTGGATCACGGGGGAAAACAGGAGCCTCCTTCCCTCAAGCAGGCAGGTCCCTCTGATCACAGACAAGAGTGTAACGGAGTCTTGGCACCCACTTCAAAGCGCTCTCATCTGTCAAATACTATATTGATTTTCCACCTCATACACAATTAGCAGTGCAGCAGAAAGGCTAAAATAATTTTCAGCAGGTTTGAAAAAAAATCCTGCATAATGTAATAAGGGTCAGTGAGATAACTAAAGAACTGAAAATTATTAGAGGTACATTTTTACATTTCATTTTTTAATTGATGTCTAAGTTTCAAGCTCATAATGAGGGCTTGGTAATTGAGGATGGAATAACCTTTAGCAAGAATCCTCTAATTCAAAGAGTTTGATGAACATCTGAAGGCATCAGTGTGAACAAAATCCTTTGGACTGCAGCTCACCTGCTCCGCAGCGTTCTTCTCAGCTGTCCTGGGACGCTTCGAGGAGAGCGGATTCTCGGAGGTCTCTGACCGTGAAGAGGGCCTCTTGGAGGGGATCGGGGAATCTGACTGGTGCCGTTCCAAGTGGCTGGACAATGCTGAACATACGCACATTCACACGGACACACACATAAACACAGAGGGATAAAGACAGGAGAGCATGTCAAGATGAGGTGAGGACTTGGCAGCCTGGGGGCAGGTCAGTCAATAACACTGTGGATAAAGGGCTTTGGAATGTCTTTCTTAAATGTGATATAACTGCATTTAATGGGAATTGCGCAGAGAGGTGTTGTTATCCAACTCATGTCTCCCGATAAAAAAAATGCTGCACGCTTTTTACTTGTCTTCCCATGCTGTAACGCAGCCAACGTGCTCCGACGGGCTGTCTTTTTCAGTGCTGGCTTGTCAGGATATCATGCAACACCATAAACAGCTAATAAAAATATTAGTTTGCCACAGGGTGCAGCTTTAAGTTTCACATCATCACATAGTTTCAGTCCACATGAGCTTCTACACTTGAGACAAGGTACACAAACATCTTGTGACCTCATCATACAGTAAGAAGAGTAAAGAGAAACACAACTTGTTTCTGTAATTGCTTTTCCTCAGGTATACCTTATCATGTGATGCTCAAATGTCAAAAGCTAATTTGCAGTATTTTCAAACTATCCTCAGGTGTTCTTTCAACACACACAAAACGATGTATGATCTTGACATTGTAACACAAGCATGCTATGCTAACACTCAACTACATTGGACATTTTGTCCTTTTGTTTGTGTCACAGAAAAGATCACGAGTTGAGAAAGAAGTTTTTTATATATATAGAACCAATAGTCACAGTTGTGCCTCACCAGAATTTAGAGTGATCGGGCAATTTTAAGGGATCAAGAACGATTTTTCTTTTTTAAATCAGGCAGTGCCCACAGTTTAACCGACCTGAGAAAATTCCTCAGCTCTTTGTTTCCATAAGCAGGTGAATGCCAATGAAATTCTGTGTTTGACCTGCATTTCTCTAACCAGCTAAGCCTTCCCCTGTGCATTGCAGTTCTGTGCAAGTGGTCTGTGACAAAGAGAAAAATGGGACAGAAAGATTAGAAAACCTCTTTTCAACCCCTGAGCAAATCACAATGTTTCCTCAAAGCTAGGTTGCATATGACAACACGCTTTCATTTAACTTGAAGATTTCCAAGACAAAAACATGCCACTGGGCTCAAAGATGGCATCAGGCGGATGATTAGTCATACCCGAGCATTTTCACAGGACAGCGCCATGCTTTGGTACTCAGTCTGTGGAAATGTAAAATATAGGGTACAGTCACAGTCACTGGGTGGCTGTTTGAAAAGATTTCCATTCTGAAAAGATACTTCATGTATTTCCCTAGTACACAAATCAAATCACACAGCCAATATGTCTAATTTAAACTGCACTAATACTAACAAAATAACAAGTCCTCTTCTTTTCATATCTTCAGAGCAAGGCCTCACGCACACACGCAAGTCCCTCCAATTTAAAACTATTCCACTTTATAAAGAAAAAGAGAAACTTGCTGGCACACAGAGAGGCATCACAGCTGAGCACTCAGTTAAGCACAGGTTCACAGAGGAGCTAAATCCTCACGGAGCCAGCATGTGGAGCTGCAGCCGCACCACGCTTTGTCACTAGTGGAAAGAATTCACTGTGAAACTTAAGGAGGTGTCTTGCCAACCCCTAACAAGCCCATAAAGAGTTAAATTTGGCCTGATTTGTACAGTCCTGGAAGGGCAAATTGAGAACAGAGGGCACTGGTAAGGGAGGGGTGGTTTGGTGGGGGGTCAGGTTAAGCGGGGCTGACCACGCTTCTGCTCCAGACATTAAAATGTCAGCTCCAATCAGGACGAGGGCAGTTGAGCTGATTACCCAGTGGGGGACCTGGCTTTGGACAGAGCAGCCTGCGAGATCTCCCAGAGACACCAGGATCAGCCAGGGAGGCCCTATTAGGGTCCAGTCACAGTCAATCCTATTAAACACATCCGCCAATAAACAAAGGGAATGTTAAACAAAAGGAACCTCCCATTCCCTGACATTAACCTCGCAGTCATGGCACTGTCCTCAACAATCCCTCCTCCTCAACTCCACTTCAGTCCACTCCTACTTCCCCTGAACTCATCTCTTCAGGAAAACAACAACGGTCATTGGTGGTCGCCTTCACATTTCAACAATCTGCTTGGTCTAGTGATTTTTCACATTATATAGCAAAACCCACGCCAACATGTATTCACTTCAAGTTTTTGGGTCAGATTTCTATTTGATAATGATTATTAGCCTTTCCTGAATAACACATTATTCTCTATCATGGTTAGGAAACCCAAGCTTTTCTTCTCTCTTTCAGCTACACATATAACAGGCAGCTATTTGATTTCGTATCATCACTTTCACAGCTACAAGACCGGGGAGGAAAAAACTGTTTAACTCATGGGCTACGGACAGAGGAGAGCAAATCATCCAAACAGCATCTGTTAAAAATATTAATATCAGCACAAATAAACAAATATCACATTTTTATTTTAGCGAAAATAAAAAAATCTCAGCTGCACTGAATTTGTCAATATAAATACAACCTACTCACATGAGATAACTTAACTTTTCTAACTACCAGAGAGGTGAAGTGCAAAAGAGAAATGATTTCAATTCACACATGAGCATAAGAGCAATATAGGCTTGTTGCTGCAGCCATAAAGTGCATGCATACAGCACATAAAGTAAGCATGAACTAAGTAGACACAAGTATGCTCTCAGCCTCATGATTAAGAGGATCAACATAATTGATTATAAGTATATTCCTCTTGCACAATTACATAATTAGCACCAGAGAGGTGAGACAAGTGGCTGTTTATGCTCAGCCACTGGAGAGCGGCTGTAGAAGGGCCAAACCCAGTTTGCTAGCTCAGGGTGTTTTGTTTTGCGTGTGTGTGTGTGAGAGAGAGAGAGAGAGTGAGAGAGAGGGGGGAACAGATGGAGGGCTGAGGAAGTTGCAGTCTCTCTCGTCACGGCCAGTTAGGACTCCATAAATCTGATCAATCGCCATCTCTTGAGAACCCTACACCCTGACACCACCACTGGCACTGTGACTAACATCCAACCACTGTATCCTGTTTTACTTTGTCAACAGTGATGAAAAAAATGACCGAAACATTGAAAAAACTGGGAATGAAATAGAGATAAAAAATAAATCTTTTTTCTTTCTTTCTTTTTTTTGGTTGTTGTCATTACGAACAGTTTAACACACTACATTGGACACTGGTGTCAGAGCATAGATGCGCACAAACACACACGAGTGACATGGATCTACAATATGAGCAGGTGATCAGAACCAATGACCAAAACATTGGGCCCTGATGGAGCAGGGTATAAATAACAGGGTGAGTCATGCTATGGATGTCAAATATATCTGACAACAATTAGAGGTAAAGTCTAGAAAAGTCCAGTTACTTTCTGATGCTCTACGTGCAGGAGCAATGGAGTGATCACAAAAAAACAATCATAGTGCAGAGAGAGAAAAAAGGAATCATTTCTGCCATTTTCTTCATAATCCAGTCACTCTGCCAAAGTTACTTTTGAGTTACATTTTCACAGCACCCTGTTGTGACTACTGAAGAACTTTCTGAGTGTTATTGCTTCAGGAAGACATACAACGACAGCATAGTTATGTATTTAAACCTCAGCGGTTGGCTAGATTAACTATGCTCATCCTGTTCACATACAGCCCTCCACAGAGACCACTATCCTCTGTCAGACGACTGTAATATCTGTCAGGAGTCTTGCTGTTCCTTGACCTCTTCTGCCTGGTCATTAGACACAGAGCCCCCATCAACACCAAACCTCTTCTGACAGATACACAGGGTGGGCTTTTGTTTGAAAGCACAAAAGGCAGAGCAAGAGTGCAGAAAAAACCTTAAGAGTCAATTAGGTGATTATTAATTCATGTCCCTTTTCCGTAAACCAGAAGCTTTTGTGCTGTCGAGTCCCGTAAGTGAATTGGACTTTGGCACCTTGTCTCACCTCCCATAGCTGGACCGTGTTATTCAAGCAGCAAAGGGGCTGTCAGCACAGTACAACAGCCTTTAGAGCGGTCTCAGCCTCGTTGTGCTTTCAAGGGGAGAAAAAGATGGCAACTGGACAGAGTGACTGACACAGCACAGACTAAATTAACCACAACAGGTCATTGAAATTGTCCAGGAATGCAATCACAGCTGCAATTAATTTGCTTTGCCCTTTGGAGAGGACATCCATATCCTAAAATATGAGTTACAGTTAAGAAAATGTAAGGAAGTGGAAGATGGGGGAAAAAAAAAAAAATCCTGCTGTTTTGGAGGGAAATTCCCCTCCTACTTACTGACATGGGGTCCTCATCATCTCCGGAGCCTCTGCCCCCTCATTACCACAGTTCCTGTCTTGCCATGCCAACTTCAGGCCTCCGGTTGTAAAAAACATAACCTATCATCCAGTTTTCGTCCACGCCAATGAGGCTGCATAGCTTTACTGTCACTTTGCCCAGAACAGCCACAGTCTGCCAATCACTTTAAACTTCAGCTCAAAACCCACAATTCCTCTGCATAGTGAAACACCAGGATCCTCAGTAGTTTACTCTCTGGGATGTGTGTCCTCTGATCCCCAAGCTCCCTGAAACCTTTCACCTTAACACTGCTGCTGAGGGCGTCCGACACCTCTCTACTTCTTCTTCTAGAAAGTCCTTACCTCTATTCCCTCGGCAAGTTGGCCATTAATATGGAGATGACTCAACTCCCCCAGTGCTACAAGTCATTCTCTTTTAATGCTATGCTAACAATAGCTGAATATTGTCTTTTCTTTTTCCCATTTCTATCCAGGTTTTTAATCTATAGCCTGTGTCAAGGCCCAGAGCAATAAAAGGCGGTGTTCCATTTCATCTTATATTTCTCAGGTAATTATTCTGCATTAATAAAGAAAATACAAGAAAGCTGAAACCTTGAAGTAAAGTCTCATATTCAAGCTACATATGAAATTCCAAATATGCATTTATAGAGCTAATCACTGTGCTATACTATACCATTGTATAATATTAGAGCTAGGGAGCTATAGTGCAAGAGTGTTATGCAGCCTAATGACGTGATTGCAAGTAAGGCAAATCCAGGATGAAGAAATTGAGAGGAGTTATTAATTAGCTAAAGCATTAATAATTTCCAGGCCGGTGAACAACAGGATGACATGACGTTCACCTTTACAGGACGCTCAGAGACACAGCCTGGTACTTGGCCATTAGACACACTGTGGTAAAACCCATAAACACTGAGCTTTCAGGGAGTTGGCTCACAAACAAGGACAATTTATGGCCTATTATCTTCAAAGACAAAAGGAATTATAATTTGAGGGATGACAAGCACTCAAAGGACGTGATATGAATATGTAAACATTTTCACTGCTCTATCTCCTGATTTCTCATACTACTTAGGGTTTTAAAGCAATAACAACAAATCACCACTGTGCTGAATGTCTCCCAGCTCAGAGTAACAATAACATAAACTTGAATAATTTGATTGTAACTAACCATAAGCATGCAATTTCAACTTCAGCCACAGCTTATATTAAATCTACATATCTGCACTGTTATATGGAGAACAATTCATAACATTTGCTGTGTCTGTTCCGGAGTGAGCAACACACAGAGGTTTAACAGCACAATAAAAAATGAACAGACTGCAATGCCACAGTGCTGCGTCTAGGGGATGCTAATCATCATGTTCATTATACAGACTAAATGCAGCATCTACAGTGTACAACACAACATCTGCTTCTCCTGCGCACGGTGCACCTGTATGTGCACATGTGCACGCTTAAACAGATTTACACAAACAGACAGCAGGATGAGCAGCCAAAAACACAGAGAGACACACACATAGAAGAGAGTTTACTCTGAGCACAGGCAGCTGCTCAGTCTTCATTTGAATAGTTTTACAGGTTAAGTGTCAACATTCAACTGAAAATAGTTTGGAGTATTTTTTTTAGCAGGACTGTGTGAAAATCTGCTGTAGGTGCCTCATAAGTGAGGACAACAGAGCACAGGTTTGCAACAGACACAGGTGTGGGTGAGTGAATACTGTATATATAGTACAGTATGTAATAATGTATCTAACTCATACTAGTCCTAGTTGTTCAGTCCAGAGTGCACAAAGGTTTCAAAATGTATAAATATAAATTTCAGATATTTAGATTTTATTTTCAAGCCTATGTGAGAAGTAAAAGCAGTGTTTTGGGGCATACTGAAATGGGAAAATATGTACAAAGGCATAAATGGCATGCGGCAGCCAAATCGAATGGTAAATTGGAACTTGCACATCACTTTTAATCTGTGATCAACAAATACTCCTACACACTTAACCTTAACATCAGCATTTACGCCAAAGCAAATGAAGACAAAGTCCAGCAAGTGTGGATAAACAAGTAACAAGGGATTCACTGCATACTATTCACTGCACAGTTGTAAGTTGGGGCTGTGACATCATTTACATGGTATTTAAAAACACATTTTTACCAAAGAAAGCAAATCTCACTACACTCGCACACATCACAACATTTATGTTAAAGAACCAAACACTGCAATATATCAATGTAAATCTTTTCTCTGATACTCTGACTAGCTTTAAATATGTTTGCTTTTTAAAAAACAAAACAGAATAGACCTTTTAAATCTTGCAAAATGACTAATAACTTAATATCTCTAGCAAAATATGCAAATGGATGTTTGAGATAAATATTAAAAACATTTTTTTCTTGGTATTAACAATTAGTTTTGAGTTATGAGTCTCTCTGATCTCCAGGTTTTACTGAATGTGGAAGATCCAGGCTGAAATATAATTTTTCAACCCACCTACTCCACCTCACATAAATTGAATGTAAGGAAAATAGGTATGAAAAGAATTATTTATCAAGCTCAATTTCATCCTCCCAGCACCAGAATGGAGAGACTTTCTCTCTCCCTCCTCCCAATCTCCCTGCATAGGGTCCCCAATTTTCAATACACCCCGCTCCCATACATTTATGTTAAATATGTCAAATCACATTGTGACCAAGTCTTCAGGTGCATTATCAATTCCCCTCCTTCCCCCTCTCTCTGCTCTCTTCACCTTCCTATTTCCCCTATACCCGCCGCCATCCTGCCTGCCTTTCTCCTTGCTGCATCCCCATACGTTCAGCTGCTGCATAAATACACCACCTGCTTTAATGAAGGTAAGGATTCTGCTCCTATGCAGAAGCTCTTCCCTTTTGCTGGTGCTGTCTCAGCTAGGTGAAGAAGGTGCGGGGAATGAAGCTCATTGCTGTCCGTTTATACATATTTCATACCTAGCATTAAAAATGACCCTTTGAATTACTAATCAAGCTGGATGATTAAGTTACAGCTACCGCCAACATGAACATCATTATCCAAATACATTAAGGTTTTAGTATTCCACTTATAATTACTTTTGCTGTTAACTTGTATTTTCTTCTATCTGGAAATATCCTTATAATAATGTACTGTATAATCAGAAAAAGTTCCACTATTGTCTGTAGTGTTGGGAGCATATGACATTTACATAATGTCTGAATGCATGCACATGTACATGTATATAATATATAATATACTATCTTAAAGATAAATAAAAAAACAACCAAATAATGAAGGCATCTTTCAAAAGATGACATGCCAAATACATATGCATTTTACAAAGGCTTCTGATGTACCTCTAAATGATTTTAATGAATACTGAGGAGCTGTGGAACAAGAAAGAGAAAATAAGATTGACAGTGGCTTTAAAAGAGAGGAAGCCTTTTTTCTGTGTTCGCTAACGCTGTCTGTCTGACAGTGACTGTCATTTGTAAAGGAACAATGTTGTGCTCTGTTCCAACAGCTACATGACAGCGATGAGAAGAAATACTTCAGTAGTTCTAATGATGGACCTTAGAAACAGCTCATCCTCAGACAGTGGGAGACTGAGCACCTTTCAGATAAATAACAGGTTGGCCGAGACGCTCGTACACCATATTCTAACATACACACCATCTGTGTATCTACTGTACAAACATCTTCAGACAATCACAGGCCCAAACAAGTGCTCCTCTGTTTACCAAATGCATTGTGAGGTCTCCCTCGCCTTTTTGCTACAAGACAGGTTTTCTGTGCTTCCTTTGAATGGGCATTGTATTCATCCATCACAAAAAGTTTGAAGTACAAAAAGGGACCCTTCCATTAAACTACAGCTGTCTACCTTTCGCTGACAACACAGCCTTGAACCCACCACCCCAGCCTACCCACCCACCTTTTCACTGACATCAAACAGAACCTCAGACCTGGTTCCCTAATGCACATGCTATTTTTAACTAAGCGTTTCTAATAAGCTGCTGGGAAGCTGTAAATTTTTCATATGCAAGCACATATTTCCTTTGTGAAAACACAGAAACACACTTATTTGGTGATTAGCGACTGACAGAGGGGAGGAAAGGAACTGAATATGCTTGTATCAAATTGCATGCCTTTCAAAAAGGAGGAATCCTAATGCGAGGAGTCGTCTTCCTGTGCACCACAGGTATGAGTGAATTATTAATCGGCCAGCTCATTTTAATGCTTTTTAAAGTGCTTTATTTTGATGTGCTAAAACATACTTTTAGCCATATTCAGTCAGGCATGCATATCATTATTTCTTCCATCAAAGAAGAGTGTCGCCCTTTCAAAGAGCACAAACAACTCAGCCTCATTTAAAATAGAAGTTCGAATATCAAAGACATTTTACAAAGGCTGGGCTTCAAACACTGTGATGAAGTTTTTTTTGCTGCACTTTATAAAAAACTTAGGTATGCAAAAGGTCTGAATTGTTTTCCAGCTTTTAACCTGACTAGTGTAAATCAAAACATCCTGCAGTAACACAAGAAGTTAGACAAGTGAGAAGCATCTACCCAGGCCTGTTACTGTTCAGTGTCATCATTATCAGAAATCTCTTCTATTGAATAAGAGATGTCTTAACTGCCAGCATTGTTTTCCAACACAGGCACACAAAGTAAATTGTGCATGAAAAAAAGAAAAATGAAGCTATATTTCATTTACACTGACATTTGTGAAGTCTGACGACAATCAGTAAACAAAAGCACTGTATATAATTAACTGCAGTGATGCATAAACTGCAGTGTGTGGGACAAAACAAGGTTTTGACTGTTGCTCTAAACTTGAGCCAGATTAAACTTGTGTTTGAGACCAAGTGTTGGTGGTGGAGATAAAGTTGGGCAACGCAGTTCAAGGGTGATGTTTGTGTAAAAAGATGCTGTAAGTCTCAACTGTCTTTCACACATGACAATCTCAGCCAAAACTTTTTCTTCTACATACAGACCATAATTGTTCATATGCAAGTTTATAACCAGCACCACAATTGTTTTGCTTCAAAATCTCACATTCACCATCAACAAAATCACAACTGCTGAAGAACCTCAACTGGTTCTTGTACATCAACTCTCAGGGATGCTGATCTCTCTCATTGTAAAAGCTCCTGTTGAAACAATGCAGTGCTCAAAGTTTAGAGCTCAGTGTTGGCTCTTTTGTTTTGACCAAGAAGTGCACTGATTGTTGTTATTGACCAACAGAGTGAAAATGAAAATCCACACATGCGTACTACCACGAACCCAAGGATGATAATGCATCATGAACCATTCAAACCTGAAATATCCTGTAATTTTCCACAACAAGATTTGTGAGATTAGATCCGAAAATGCTGAAAATATAATATATATATTTTTTTTCAAGGAACAGCAGCCTGCCCTTGGTCAGAGACTGTTTAGGCCTAAGCCCCTCCCCCTCTCCCAAGCCCAACCCCCTGCATAGAGTCACCACCAACACCTGTCAATAAAGAGGAGCACAGATAAAAACCATCCTGATCTGATAACATTAAAAGCAGGTAAGTGTTGTGTCTGTGTCCCTGTGTGTGTGTGTGCAGCAAAACTGAAAAGAGGGCAGTGCTATTACATGTGCGTTCACACATGGCTCAGCTGGAATTACACATGCAGGCCCCTCTCTCTTCACATCACCTATTGAGCAAAGACAAAACATGGGTCACATGTCACCTGAACATATTACCCAAATTGACAGTTTATCCCAGTTGTATCTGATGGGTTTTAATGCCTGGAAACCTGAAGCATCAAAGAACAGCCTCTGTGAAACAGAACTGAATTTAGGGAGTTTTGAGACTGAGTGTTTCATGCCTAAAACGCTCTCAATATTTTGTTAAAATATGTGTAATCTAATTAGATAAAAGGGCTTTTGTTCAGCACCATTCAGGAGCAGAGGCACATGCTTCCTGTGAATAGTTGTCCCTAAATGTGTGTGGTGTAAATATTGGCCTTACCTGTCCCTTTGGTGAGCTCCTTCTCCCCCCCACTTTCTCTTTCTTTGGTTTGGTCCTCCTGGTCTGTGGTGGTCTCACTAGCAGCCTCCACATCCTCGCTCAGCTCTCCTGAAGGGGGAGGGAGGACGGGATATGTAAATCACCACGCCATCAGAATTGGTGGAAGCACTTAAAGGGACGGCAGCGTTTTTTTCTATAGGAGCTTGCAACAATTACATTTGCTGACACACAGTTGCAAGGCTAGCAGACAAAGAGGGCAGAATCTGCTTTCTGCTCTCTGTCCTGTGCTGTCTGATCATCACTGTGAAATTTATTTTGACAAGAATTATAAAATCTGAGTTTGATTATAGGGGAAGGGGAGAGGCAAATGTATAATAATAATAATTATTATTATTACTAAATTTATACTATTGTTATTAGTAATATTAATATTAATCGTGTTGTTAAAATCAGTATTAGTAGCATTAGTAGTGTTAATAGTAGTAGTGGAAGTAGTAGTCGTATTATATTGTATATTGCATTGCATCTTTCCATGTATCCAAGAGCATGACACATATATGGTTTCCTCAGTTTAATGTGGACATAAAACTTGAAGGAAAAAAAGCACACATGTGGTCTGAAGTGGGCAGATGGAAAAATAATTGTGAGAGCAGTATCCTTCATGAGGAAGACCTTATACTAGACCCCCCCCCTCCCAAAATTCTCTTTCTCACACACACATGCACACATGAAGGCAAACTCGCACATACATTACTATCCCCTGCTGCAATCTGCTAGGTTACTTACTAACAATACAAGTCTCATTTCACTTGTATGCAACTATTGCCAACAAAAGAAGAGGAAAAAAAAAACATAAATATTTAAAACTTTCAAAGCCACAATTCATTTTATTTTTATGCCAAGTCAAAGGCAGAAATCCCCTGTAACCACCTTAAAAGCCTCAGCTCAATATATCAGGCCATTTAGGAGCATCGAAGTCCAAACAATGGATATCCGATAATGCCATTTGTAAGTAACACACAGAGGAAAAGATAGCAAAAACAGATAATAAAAAGGGCATCAATCTTGTTTATTTCCCTCCAGTGCCCCCTGAACATCCCCTTTGCCTGTTAAGTTTGTTTAAAAGTAGTGGGACTTGCATGCTGTAGCATTGATTTGACAACAGTAAACTAGGCCGCAGTCAATAGGCCCTATCAGTTATTACACAAGTCAGCTAATTCTCAGCAAATGTACTTAAATGCTCTTTTGAAAATGCTTTCATGCTCAGGTCTCTACTCTATAAGCTATTGACATATTGACAATGCTACAACAGCCACTGAAATATCCTGTTCAAGTATTCAGCCCTGCAGTCATCACACATCCAATCCTAGCTCACCACATGACTACCCACAGCCAACACCACTTTTATGATGTTACATTATCCACAGCACTCACTGTTTATCCCATCAGTTATGAAACATTGCATATGATGTATATAGAGTTGACACAGTGTTCTCAAACTGCAGCATGTGTCATTATCACAGATACACTTTGAACACTCATTCATATCTGAACCACATTGCTTTTCTCACGGACCCGTTCCCAGTGTCAGTTCTTACAGAATAATCAGAAACACCTTTTTTCCCCTTCAGCCTAAATAGATATGCTTTACACAAATAAGTCATGTTTATAAATGAAAACTATGTTGAAGGAAATTGATTTTTTATTAACAACCACTGCTGCCTATGAAAGATTTTTTTTATTATTATTTTTCTTTAAATAGCTTAAAATAAAAAAAAGGTTTTATATTCAAGAGCATCTTGAAAAACATATTTTGCACAACTTTTAAAAGACATTTAAGAGGCCACCTTTGTTAAAGGTTGACTGAATGCTCAGTATAGCTACAAAATCATAATAGGTGATTATTACCATAAGAATAGTTACATACAACTGCATGCTTATGGGGTTACTCCGTTTAAAAAAAAAAAAAAAAATCTAATTCAATGGAAAACACCTTTGTGTTACTGGCAGGACAAGAGCAGGATCCTCCATTTCCTGCTAGCTGATCAGATGCTGTAGGAAACAGTTGAGCAGAGTGATAGATGTATGAACTGTGTGGTTACACGTTATTGCTAAAAGCCGATCCTGTGATCCAGCGATCCTGTGTTTAAATAAAGATATTTAAAAGGGATGGCTGACTCCTAGTAAAAAGCATATTTAAGTGTTCCCCCGGATCCCGCAGAAATGAATACATTTTATTCTTTTATTTTTAACCATGTTTCTATTATGTTTCCAAGGCAACCCATGAATTCCATCCAGTGCAGCCTATCCCGTGCTGGTGAGGCGGATCTTTCAACATTCCCAGAAAACCAGAGTCCCAAAATCCCATCTAACTCCTGCCTGCATAAATCTCCACAACTGTGCGAGAATTAGGATACTGTACAGCTGCATAGGTGCTCAGATTACAAAATAATCCCCAGGTAAATTTTTTCACCTTTAAAAACGGGGCAAGGTGTCATTTCTTAGCAATGTGACACTTGTAGTGAGACTAATTCCCCACCTACACATTAATACACACTTTGTGCTTAAACATTGCTGTGATAGGCAGACAACATTTTAATGCCATTCAGTTTCCCTGTATCCACCCCCAACTTCCTGTGCACACAATGTACATGCTCACACGTGCACTGATATTTTTTTTCTTCCTTGTTTTTTCAAAACATTTTTATTTCTGGGTCTAATCAACATGGTTGACACTTTGAACACACACACACACAGCACAGAGCCAAGTCCATAATTTATGCAGAAATGAAGACATTTAATTCCAGGAGAAGCGTCACATCTTTAAGTGGTAAATGGCTTTGCCTATTTCTCGTCTCATCTCCAACGGTATTACAGAATGATTAAAGCCAGGCCGACAATAATTAATGAAAGGTCATGAGTGGCCTAAGAGTAGGATGCAAATGGAAGAGACACTAAAACTGTAGCCATAGATTAACTCTGAAAATAGATGAGGAGAAACACTCAAAGCTATGGCAGCAGGCCATTTCTAACCCAAATTTCAGAGATGTAAAGGACAATAGCCTGAAGGTTGTCTTCTAATTAATTGTCTTCATTAACCATCCTAATACAATGATATGAAACAGTTCCATTAATCTAATCATGCAAGCTGAATAAGCCCATTGCCGACACAGAGATTACACTCATCTGTTCTGAGCATATAAATATCAGCTTTGCTCTGCCAGTCACTCAGTGGGGACAGTCCATGGACTCTCTGTTCCAACATCCTGCAGACAGACACACACACACTCACGCGCACACACACACACAGAAGTACGCACACACTCACACACCATCTTCCCCCTCTCGTGTTTTTGCCAGCCAGTGCAGAGGCTTAATCAGGCCCATAGGTGTCACTCTCTACAAGCCGGGAGAGTGCTACTTGCTCACGCACATTAATGAGGTGCGGTGGGGGGGAAGGGACCGAGCAGCAACAGACAGAAACACACGGGGAAGGGGAAAAGGCAAGAATTATGTGGAGATGACAAAAGCAGATGCTATGCAAGAGGTGTCCGGTGAAGATGAGACATTGAAAACGGCAAGATTACCTTCAGATGAGAGAGAGCAGCCTTCCTTTCCCCTGAAGAGCAGTGATTACACTAATGCTAATCAGACTGACAAGCACAAACGGCCTAATAAATAATTGATGGTAACCACTGCACTTTCCAGTATTCCTTCCCAGACTGTAGAGAAGAGCAGCAGCAAGTAATAATAGTCACTCTAGATATCTTTCACTAGGTCAGGCTCCTCCTCCGTCCTCGGCCTCAGCAGAATATACTGCTATGATGATAACTGCCTTTCTCAAAGTACAGAATCCCAGTCCTACCTGCAAATGGCTCCAGTGTTCCTCAAACAGTAGTTACAGTCTGCTCTTTTTGTAGCATATACAGAATCTTAGTCAACAGCGGTGTCTTGTCTATCTCTCTGCTGGCTTTCATAAGTCCTGGAGAACCAGTGCGGGGGCTGAGTCGAGCTTCTCCCTCTCCCCGGCTCTCGAGTACTGGGAGCGAGGGTTGAGCTCTGCGTCTCTCTGGGCTCTTGTGTGGGTCTAAGCTCTCATTACTCTCATTATGATTATTGAGGCTGTTGTTATCATTTTAACCAGGTGTTGCACGACCACACTGTAAATCAGAGAGGTGTGCTTCCCCCGCTTTATCCAGGCCCGGACAGCTTCCTTTTCTTTAGCGCTGCACTGTCGGATAAAAAGCAATCTTATTTCACACTTCACAGACTCTATCTTTCTCCCCTACTTCTTCTTTTAAAAATCCCCCTCTTGCTCCCCCCATCATCCCTTGCACCCCTTCCTTATATCAAAGTTGGCCTGACTCTGGACTAGAGGGTGCAAAATGAAAGTGACAGGAGGGTACCATGGGACAATGAGACACAGGACCCATGCTGAGGGCTTTCATGCATTGTCCGCTCCTCATATCAGCACCTCTGCGCCCCATACGCAAGACCTCCTTTTAAACTACAACACACAGGAAAATACTCCCACCCCTCTTAACCCCCCCTCCACCCCTTCAAGACGCACACGCACGCTCCTGTCTTACATCCTCACAAACTACCTCTCATAAAACCACAACAGAGCAAAACATGACCACAACCTGGCCAGAGACAAGAGGGGCTTTTGCTTATGAACAACCAATAAACCACAACATGGAATTATCAGCAGCCATTATGGTCACTGCACTACAAAGCTGAATTACACTGCGGGCATGTGATGTGCTGTGCGGAAAAAAAGTGTTTTTTAAATAAATGACTTGCAAAACATTCGTACTGATATGTAAAAGCTGATTAACTCTATGAGTTCCAGTTCAGAGACGTTCAAAAAATGTGAACATGAATATCTAAGATGACTGAAAATCAAAGTAGCAAAATGTCAGCAAACGCACCAAACTCCAGATCAGCCACACGCACACAAAATGAAAGTGCATCTGTCTCTTCTTTTCCCATTTGCGCTCTCCCTCCCTCTCTCCCTCTCTCCCTCTCTCCCTCCCTCCCTCCCTTCTTTTTCTCCCACACACACTTTCACATTTTGAAAGGAAAGAAGAGTAAGCTACCTCAGCGCTGCTGGTCGGAGTTACGTGTTAGATTCCTGACCTGTCTATGGGGGGACGCGGTGGCCTCTCCCTGCTGGCCCTGCTGTGACCTCAGGATCTAAATGTGAATGAATACTTTGTGTCTCCATGGGGCTGAGGGCAGGAGGGGAAAGGAGGAAGGGGGGATAGTAGAGGAGGAGGTGCGGGGGATGGAGGAGGAGGAGGAGGAGGAGGGGTACGGGGTTAGGGCAGCTAATAACTAAAAAAACTTTAAACGGCAAGTTAATCACAAACAGCAGTGATAGCTCACACTGCCTTAGAACAATATCGCAGCAGCCCCCTCCTCCACTGCTCCACCACTCTCCCGGTGGTGCCTGCTCATCAAACCAGCCTCATAGGTCTCCCACACAACACTTAATTTGATCCCCCTTGCCTTTCAAAGTCACTGGCCATTTTAAAGGACAGGGTGCATTCAGGTCACAGAGTCATGCGTGGAAGCTTTGGTTTTTAATAAAGGGAAAAAATGTACATGTGTTCAAGCACACTAAATGTGGCTAACATTTTTTTCCACTCTTGATACTTAAGTAAATTAGAAACTGTTACTGAGCACCATGCAATGTATTAAATGTTTTCCCTAAAGTGTTACCTCATGGGAAATGACACTAATTAGAAGTGCTCCTTGTGATAATGGCATGTTTAGATACATAGATACAAATAAAGAGGATGAAGTGAGTGCCGCTCTAGTTCTTTTCTCTTTGTGTTTTACTTGAGTGATGAAGGAGAGGAGGATCTAGGTTAATGTGGCTACACAGGGAGTGAGCATTCAGGGACTGCTCACTCTTCTGCCCCAGCTGACACACACATACACACACACAACACTGTGACTTCCTTGAATGTCCAAGATGATGACCGCTCACTAACACATATTATGTCCACAATGGAAGATGCAGGCTGTACTTTTCCCTGCTCGGATGGTGGACTAAAAGCCTGGATGGGGGGCAAAAACATCACTGGGCAGTGCTCTTACATCTATTCTGCCTAAGGGACACTGTCCAGCACAAAGAGTCACTCTGCCTCTCTGCCACCCCCCGCCATGCATTTATGCTTATCGTCTTCCACTGCTGGCCCCTCTTAAATCAACCTGCTGTTATTAATGTGTCTTTTTCTTTTTCCTCCAGCTCACACTACAATGCCTTCACCTATTTGCAGCCATTCAAAGGGACCAAACAGAACTAGGGTGGGTTGACGGAGTGTGGGGGTGGCTGAAGGGGTGTCTGAAAAAAAAAAGAGAAAGAAAAAAAAAGCATCACCGCTGTCATGAAGGGCAATCACATCAACTCTGAAATATTCACCAGTGGGTTGGAAAATGCGATGGTACAGTTATGACAGGCGGACAGGCGACTCCCCCCACTCTCGCCCACAGCCCCCCCCAACACACACACTCTCTCTCCATCAGGGCGGAAGCATGGTGGACACTCTGAATATGTATAACCCGGAAAATGTATTGATTTTTCATTTGGCAAAAAAGGGACACAAAAATCACATAACCTGAAACTGTCACAGCTCTTTTGTTCATAGCTCATCTCTCCTGATGTTTGGCTTTTGCCACAAACTCTCTTTAATTACCAGGTACAGCGAGCTTCAGAGCCTTTCTCCACAGAGACACAGCCACATACAGCCTGCTGGGCTTAACAAGACAGCCCACATCTATTATATATGACATACACCCAGCAGCTTTTGTTTCATATCTGACTAATAAGCACAGTGAATATGACTATACCCACAGTTTGTTTTGTTATTATACACAATATATGGTGCAAAAGGGTTTCTTGAAGAAAACCTTGAAAATTAAAATCATAGTACGCTGCATTAAAAATAGCACTTTCATATAAAAAGCTAATGCTCGATAGTCCCCACATTTATTTGATGTGCTTTTCTGAAGCAGTTCTGCTTAACATGAAATTCTATTATCGATCTAAGTTTTCCCAGGTAACAGGCAGGTGCTTGTATGTTTGTCGGCATGTGCACACTTGTGTATGTGCATGTCCATTAACAGGTACTTATCTGTTTATCTCTCCTTTTAGGCACTGCAGACCAGTACAGTGGACTGTCTGAAAAAGATCTCTGCCTGTCGATTTATCGAATGCACCATTTGCATATCTTTGTAGTGCATCCATCTGCCTGTGGACTGTTCTGTGGAGGTATTAGCTCAGAAAATCAATGTTGCCATGGTTGGATGTATGTAGCGCCTACCTCGGCGCGTGTTAGGAGTCCGACTCGCAGCTCCCACTTGGGTCCTATTTACATGAGTCCTGCCGGCAGAGGCTTTCCTGCTGGTCCTTCAATCTTTGTAAACTTAAAGTACACAAACACATTTCTCAGCATGCCCCATCAGAGTGGGCTGGTTTGCCATCCTGCTCGATGGTCATCCTGCCTCCCTGTCTCCATCCACAGCTCTGCGCCTGACTGGCTGTTTGTTTATGAAAGCGTACGGCGAGATAAAACAGAATCTGACAAGGTTATGAATACAAATTTTTCTAATCAATTTTATTTAAAATATAAAATATAGGGTTTCATTCACACGTGTTTGCTCTAAAAAGTTTAACGGCTTCCTAAGTTCAGATGTCTCAGGACAGTTGTGAGGAGAGGTGAAGGATGGCAGGCTCCTGTTTTATCTTATTTATTTTTTACACTTATTTTTATTGGTTACATCATGCAGCTGCACACAGACATAGATGGAGACTGTGTGTGTGTGTGTGTGTGTGTGTGTGTGTTACAATGGATAAATATTTTTCTAGTAGAGATTGCAGTTGTTACATTGGCCAACTTTTCTCCTAACAACCACCTTGGCTGGTTGCTCATAGCTAATTGCTAAAGAAATCCAATGATTACACTGCACAGGCACTTTAAAACATCTATGAGAGTGCTACCACTTATTGGGGGGGAAAAAAAGTCTTGCTACCTCTCTCTATTCTGTTTCTAATACAAATCAAACACAGTGAGCTTTCTTTCACCATTTGTCTTTCTTTCTGTTCCTCTTTGCATAGCCCATCCATTACTTTCACATGAAATATGAAAAGGCAATATCCTCTCTGTGTTTGTACTGAAGCGTAATGCGATTGTGTTGTCATTTATAGGAAATAATCGCAAACCTCTCTTTCATTTTCCAGTTCAAATAACCATGAAAAATTAGCCTTCAATGTCAGGGAGGACAACAAAGGGATGCACACAGACTATTGCTTCACCACCGCGCTTGACATTTCTCCTTAATAGGAAAACGGGTGGCTGTTTCTATCTTTCGTTTTCAATCTTTTCCTTTTTCTAACCTCATCTTTTCCCTAATTAAAAAGTTCTGCACTCAGATCTTTGTAAATCTTTCTTGCGTCTTTATTCAGTGATGAGGGTTTGTATGTTAGGAACGGTTGGAGGGTTATAAAATTCTGGTCCCATGCACACTGTGCCCTGCTCATTAACACCCCTTCCCCTGTCTGCCAGTGGCTACTGTTGGAGGGAGATGTTGCCAGACAAACACTACGGGGCCTAGGTCGCCGTGACTACCGTCCAGCAGCCTGATAGATAAATAATTCAAGAGCTATCAGACTCCCTGGCAGCAGAGCAGTCCCAAAAACACACACTTAGGACACAGCTTGTAAAAGCCTTCCTAACTGATCAGCATTTAGCCCTTACAAATGATGTACAACCAGATGTCTGTACAAGACCCCACACAATTAGCCTTAGCAGAAGTCAGAAGATCCTTTTAATTTAGAGAAATCTTTATTTTCAGTATGAGCAGCAAAGTAATGGTAATTGCTTTCTGTATTACTGCCATTAAAGGCTTAATAGGCAGGTTGTTTTCCGCTGTAATTATGTACAAAATAATCAACCAACTTTGCAGCGCAATTATTGGAGATGCATTTAACCAAGTTTATTTTTTGCTTGCAACACTAGGTCTAGAGAAAGAGAACAAAACTGAATATCAATACTGCAAGGTGTGTTGTAAGTATACACATTTAAAAAAATACATTATTTTTTAATTTTCCGTGCATAAGTAGTAGCACAGATCACCTTCATGGCTGATTTAGAAATATTTACAGCATTACGTTGATTATCAAGGCAGATAAGTACATTTTTGAAGTTATATAGATATATTTTTATATCCCCCTAAGAGCCTGACACTACAAACCTTCAAAGATGCAGAGACTTGTATCATACTGTAGGTCAGCACCGCTCTCTCAGTTATGAGGTGTTTCTCTGTTCTCTTTTTTGCCTGTTTTCTGTGTGGCAGTGTTTGGAGTGAAGTGAGTGCAACAAAACTATATCAAAAATTAAGTAACAAAACCCAGATCATATGTCTATTCTAATGCTGCGTTTTGATTTTCCTAACATAATACTCGGTCCTTATTTGACTTCAAAAACTGGATGTATGGCATGTGATGCATACAATGAAATTTCCTCTTAAAAGGCTAATGAAACAGACTCATCTCATGCAATTAACTGCTCCTTTATTCACTTCTTGTACTGTATTAATTTATTATCACATAATTCTGGCAGCATTATTTATTTATTGGATTATGCACACACCTTACATCCTTAATTACAAAACAGACTCGGAGCCAGATGATGGGATATAATGCACCAACTCAACTATCATTTAAACTAGTTATCTGTCTAATCTCACTGTTATATCCAACCTATATTAATAAGGGCCTAATCAGTATGCCAAATTGCTTTAGGCTTTCAATTTTACCTGAGATACAAAAATGCCTCAGAATGACACTTGACAGAGCAGGCCTACACAGTTCAGCTTGTGTGAGGGCTCTTTTTTTGTTGCTGTTAAGTATATTCAAATGACTGGTTCTAACACTTGTTCAGCTGAGTGTATACCCTCTCAGAGTGGGTCAAATTTTCCCTCTTTCTAAGCACAGTTTGATTATTGTTTATAGTGAGAAGATACTGTAGATATTTTCAAATACATACATCTCTACAGTTTAAAGGTGTATGTTATGTGCATTTACACATGTTAAATGCATGTACTATCTTGGCTTTGTCTGATTCTTCATGAACATGTCACGATATTCTGAAAGTGGGCTGAAAGCTCCTAGAGGGGTGGAACTGTGCTGCCCGCTGTGCTGCTCTCCAGAGAAAGAGACTTGGAGTGATTACAGTCAAAACTGCTCCTCAGTTATCTTTGGCTCAGCCACAGGAGAGGGAGAGGACGAGACAGGAAAGGAAAAAAATGGAACTGATGATGTGGCTAAAACATGGGCCAGCTGGTCTAAAATGACCAAAATGACTAACATATCCAATACTGTTACAGACTGTGACATGTGCTCCTTGCTAAAAAGGAAAAAAGAAAGAAACAAAAGAAAAACCCACAACACCCCAGTGGCAATCGCTGGGGCCAAAAGATCTTTAGGATGAGGCCCAAGATTGTCTTATACCCACTGGCTACAGGACGCCTCTTTACCACAAAGTGCATTCTTCCTAAACACAGTCAAGAACAGCTCTGTAGGGGAAGAGATATTATTAAAGGGACATTTCAGACGCCCTTGAATTGTGAAGTGGAGGCCAATTAAATGGCTTTGCAGCATCCATTTTGTGCCGAGTGAACAGGTATGAGCATGAGGGGGAGGGGAAAGATTTGATGGCGGCAGGGAGGAAGAGAGAGGAGCAGAGCACACTGGCAGGTAGGTGTGGTGCGCGGCCGCCCCATCAGGAGGCTTCACTAAATAGTTATATATTAAGTATAATGACACAACATCAGCTAATTTCAGGTTTCTTCAACTTTTACAGGAAACCATTATGCTAATGTTAAGGATCACGATCGCAGCATTTGTAAAATGATGGCTCCCCTCCTCCTCCTCCTCCTCCTCGGTTTAATGCTGACTATGCATACAGGGATGGAAATAAGGTAAGACAGAGGTGTGGAGTCCCTCGCTCCTCTAAGACACGGTCACCCCTGCCCTATGGAGACCAAGACTGCTGCTAAATTGCTGTGCAATATCGCATCCTACGTTTCTGTGGTATGCATGACTGTGGTTGTTAGCGTTGATGTTGTTTTTTTAATGGGTCCCGCTATTGTCCTTGTTGCAGAAGACTCTTCTCACTCATTAGCCAGAGGTTGTAGAGTTAGGGGTGAGAGCCCGGTAAGGTACAAAATTAATTATTCATCTGAGTGGTTGGTGTTTGGGTGCTGCTCTGGGGCCTAAAGCAGGGACTCTAACTAACAGAGGCCTGCCTCTGGAGGACTGCTGGAATAAACAATTGAAAAAATGTTATGCCGTGGGTGTCAGTTACCACGAGAAAGCAAACACTAATCACTAAATTAATCATTAAAACAAGCTGCCTGCAATAATATGCCTCTCTGTGGATTCATGGTTCCTCCCCTGTGTACTGATCCAACATCCTAAAGCTTCATCATGTCCTCAGACAAGATCCTGCTTCTGGCTCATGAATGGGCCCGGATACCGCCCCCTCCTCCTCACTCAGTCATGGCTTCTGTTGGCTCCAGCCAGGACCACTGGCCTCCTGAGAAGGCTGTGATAAGAATTCATTTCTTCCTATTATGTGCTCTTGTCCACTGCCTCAGTTCATCAGTTCAGTGCAACCAAGTCAATGAAAGGGCCTGTAATGAAGCAATCAGATGCAGCCTGGTTCTCTGGGCCCGGCACTCCATTCTTGGCTCCCAGACCCTAGCTCCCAGTGCAGGGTGTGGGCTGTGGTGGGGGTGGTGACGAGGGGAGAATGGACACAGACTGCACGGAGGCATTAATTCAAGACCTTGCCTTTCATATACTGGAGGATAAGCTGCTCTCACATGTGCTTCACACCAGGTCTGCTGTCTCCTGTGGGTTCAGAGAATCAACCAGTTTTAGAGAGCCCCATTAGTTTAACCAGCCTTCAGTGTTGCCGCCACTAAACCAGCCAGTCAGATTTCTGTGGGATTCCATGCTTATGTTTCCAGTGATGGTGGTTTGATGGAGATCTCTTTCCTCATCTCCCCTTATCAGTATATAACCTTTCCACTCCATTGTCTCCACTGCCATCCCTTTCTCTCCTACCTCCTCAACATGTGGAAACTATTATGGGGAGTTTGAAGGAGGAATGTATGTGTTGTTGAATCTTAATCGGTGCCTTTAAGTAGAGGATTGTGGGTCTCCTTTGTCTTGTAACGCTGTGAAAGTTTCACTCCAAATTAAAAAAGGCCTTTTTGATCTACCTAATATTGTTTTCTCTCCCTTCAGGGGATGGAAATGGTTGGTGTTATCTTTGATCAGCCTCCACACACACACACACACATATAGAGTACAAACACACATGGTTGGTGTATTTGCTCTTTGTTTGGCAGTGGTCAGAGTTCAAATGTAGGGTACCAAGGCCCCAAAATACAGATAATGGAGCACAAAAGGAACCCAAAAAGATTGTTGGATGAAGAGATACAATGATGGCTATAAGTTGCTAACACATCTAATACAGAGATAAACTTGGATTCAATGTCACCTAAAACAGAAGAGGTTTCTCAAATCCCATACTTCCCCTCCATCTGTACCTGCTCTTCCTTTCTCCACAGTTCACCTGCTGCCAGCTTTGGCAGAAAGACCCTGCAGCTGGATTCTACCTGACAAGAGCTCCTTAACAAGCAGCAGTCATTAACCTCAGGAGCAGGCAGCTGCCATGTGATGTAGTGCACTCGGCCTGCTGCAGAAGGGCCCTATTGATCCCAGACATACTTGGTGCCTTCCTGGATGTTTATAATCAATATGCAAATGGCCCGCAGCATTGATTCAATATTAATTTTCAATTAGGGAATTCTCGGGGGGTCCTCAGGGGTCAATACAGAACCATTCAGAGCAAAGGCTTGAGCAAGTTGCAGGCATTGACGTTCCTCTACCCAAGACAACTTACTTACTGTTTATTTAGCCTGCCCTGCTGTAAGTCCCGATTAAGGCTTCGGATAATAGGCAGAGAGACAGATGGGCCTTTCTGCACTTCTGCAACACCCATTACATAAACTGGATTTTGGTCTAAAGGGCTTGTCCCAACTAATAAGTCATCATCTCACACTTAGTTCTGTTTGTTATTCTGTTAAGTCGGATTAGGCAGGAATATTTAAATCAAAAACTGAACTTTATCTTATTCATTTTTACAGGCTCATCTCCCCTGCAAGGTCACAGATAAGTGATAAATATATAATTGCACACATTATTTAAGTCTAAATACAGCACTGTTACCACATTTAGGTGCTACTTAACAAATGTACAACAAAATTAGTTCATTTACATGACACTTGCCTTACAAGACTAAATCAACGCATCAAACAAGGATCCATAATTGATTTCAACCAACTGTAGCTGCCATGACATTGCTCAATGAGTGTGTATACTTTAAACGAGTAAAAAAAAAAAGACATGGAGGGTCAGGCCCAGTGATCTGACTAGTTACCATGTTTCCAAAGCCATACTTGTGCAGAACTCTGAACCTGTAGTTTCTGTTCTGTTGATTGACAGTAAACTTGGAATGAAATGCAGAAAACCCTGTTTTATTTACACCTTATAAAGATGAGGTGAATGAAAATGTTGAGCAATGAATTCCAGTTAAGATAATTCTTCCCCCAGAGCATAAAAACAATAGTATCGATTTATCAGCGTGCCATTATTCATGTGCAGACAGTGTGTCTGTTAGGGAGAGGTGTGGTTTGTTACTTGGCTGTGACTCTTGGGTTAGCTCATTGTTGCAACTGTCAAGACAATCACGCCTTTGAGGCTGTGAACACTCGCTACACACCTTTTTTCACGTCAGCCAGGGTGTCTGTAACATACAATTAAAAGTGCAATAATTATATAATTAAAAGACTCTGGACTTAGTTGCCAAAAAAAACTTGTTTGTTGCCTACCATACATTTTAGTAGACTGAACAGTGTGGGATTTTTAAAACCACAGTCTAACTCAGTGATAATGTTAAGAGAAGAAGAGAAAGGAGGGCATTGAGACAGTGAAGTCTAAGAGAAAAGAAGAGCATCTCTTCTTAACAACAACAAAAATGTAATCTTTACAAGCTGAAATAAGAGGGGACAAGATGAATAGATTTAGATTAGCTTTGAATATGAAGCCATGACTACTTAGCAGGTTCTGTAACTTCAAGGCTGGGACACAAATAATCTTACTTTTTTTTCCAACTGCAATATTAACTATGACTCTTTACAAAAATTTCAGTTTGCTTGATAAACACTGGAAACACTTCACAATATTTTACTTTTCTATGGCTTGTGAATAGACTGCCTGAGTGCAGCCTTTACAGCCATGCTAATTCATAGAGCAGTAAAGAGGCTGCATGAGAAAATTGCTAAGAGTATAACAGAGATAACCTGGTTGGACTGTTTGCTGCGCTTTCCTGTAGATGCACTGCCTGAGGTAATTGGTTTAGGGATAACATTAATTACCACATTGCTCATTAATGGATGAAGCCTTTATTGGTTCCATTGATCAGCAGGACCTGTTAGCCATCATCCTAAGCAATGGTGGATGTAACAAGCTTACATATTGGCATATCAATTAATGTAATCAATTCCTGTCTAGCAGTTTCCATTCCCCCTGTCGACCCCACCCCCGTCCAATCGCCCCTCTTTCTTTTCTATCATGTATCTGGATAGCTGGGACAAAAGGACCGTGTCAAAGCAAAGTTTATTAAGAGATTTCAAATTGTTTCTTAGTCAGGGTCATTACACATCAGACAGATAGAGCTGATGTTAGGGTGTCAGGTTCAACAGTCCTCTGACTGACCACTAGTGCGTAGGATTACAAGACCTGAAATTACACACGGGGGGTCCAACATTCAAGATATACACAACTGAGGGAAATACATTTTAAAGGATCTGACAGACAGACATGGTGTAAAAAACATAACTTACTATTTATTCTAACTGCACTTCAGCCCTTTTCTGTAAAAGTTTATTGGTGTTAACATCAACACTCAAGTGATTATAATTTAACACCAATGCGCCAAAACACAAGATTAAGTGATTTACTGTGAATATTTATTGAAATAAAAGAAAATACTAAAGTGACAGCAGGAGTCAATGCTGAGATTTGATGTTAAGCGGGCCGACCCTTTCATATACATGTGGAACGTAAAAACTGCCTTTAACTTTAATCTACTTGGGAAGAAAAAGCCTGCTTATTTTCAAACTTCCCTTTTTATATGAGATCAATGCGCCTTTTGAGGAGTCATTGATTACAACTTGGAATCCTCTCTGTGTCACGCGTGCTCCAAAGGGGCGACTTACTTCAAATACAAGGCTGCTGTGCAGTGGTATAACATGGTGAAATGGGTAGAACATCAGGAATGAATGAAGGAGCAGGGTGTGATAACTGAGAGCACACCATGACAAAGTGGAGGGATTTACCGTTGGGCCCGCAGCACTTCATTTGCTTAATAACAGATCATTCTATAAGAAAGTGGCTGCTCTGAGGGGGATATCACCCAACGAGGATGTCTCACTTGCAGAAATCCTATTTGAAGACAACACCTTTTGAGCGCTCATCCTCCTCCACGCCTAAGACGATCAACGCGCATGACAGGCCCCATTAATATGACGCCCCGTGTAACCTTGCTCCTTCTCCTTCTCTTCCAACAGGAACAAAACTGATAGCCAAGGAGGAGGGGCATTATGTTTCGACTGAGCATGTAACAGGAGGGGTGGTGTTCGTTTTGAAAAGATGTCTTACATATCGTCACCTGGAGCCACTTCTTAAAAGGTGAGAAGTGCAAGGAACAGGGTGGAAAGGAAGTGATTTTTGTTTGTGTACTGTAGGTATGCAATCTTAGTGGAGCACATCCAGGACGAAGAGCTGGTGAGCCTGTCCGTGCCTCCCTGACCAACTGGCTTACTATACATTATATTTCCGAAAAAAACAACAACAAAAAAAACAGACAATAATTTGACAGATGTTGACATACAAAAGACAGACAGAACATCTGATTTTATAGTTCAGAATTTTAAATCTTATTCCTTGTCTTTATAAGCTGTGCTGATTTACGATAAGTCTATGCCCACTCCACTCTGCTTGCTAAACATTTTTTGTTATTCTATTATTCTACTGTAGCTACAATGAATTCTTAAATACACTATGCACAAAGTGCCTCTGGTGATTGCCAATGCAATTATGTGAAGGTCACCGAGAGTGAGGGAAGACAACATGTTTGTTGGACAGTGTTATGTGTCGTGTGGGAGACCAGACGTGCAGGCAGTTAGTCGGACACCCCTCGCTTGCATGATGTGGGACCTCCTGAAGGCCCCTGTCCCCTGAGCAACGCACAAGTGGGCTGAGCAATTAACAATTTCATGCTGATTGCCTGAAGCATGTTTTGCTATGCCATAAAGATAATAGCATGACGGGTGCAGCCGCAGCAGCCCCCACTCCCCTGGTGTTCCTCTATTGCTTCCATCTCTCAATTCTCTCCTGTGCAATTCACATGTTAGAATGGTGCTCTGCCTGCTTGCTTTATTAAAGACACTCTCCCTGCTTAGAGGATGCGTTTAAGGAAAAAAAAATATATAAAGATGACTCCCTGAAGAGTAAACAGGGATGATTATTAAAGGGAAGGAGAAAACTAGAGTCTTGGTCTCCCACTGGCTTCTTGATTTGAAAGTCTAATTTGGCAACTGCACACAACAGGCGTGCAGGTAGACAAAACAAACAGGTTCCATTTCCCCAGACAAACTGAGCATGCTCAGAGTGGCTGCTGGTGACAGCTCTCATCTTCTTCATTCCCCTCCCTGCCATGGCATGACAGCAATCCACTCTGACCATGGAGCTCACCGCTGTGCAACAGGAAAATCTGCACACCACTAAACCTGCTACTCGTCTACAGAGCAGATCATATGAAAGAGTGCAAAACGCTGAGAGAACATGGCACAGAACATGAAACTTTCCCCGCGCAATTACATTTGTAGTTGCGTCTCTCTGCATGTATGTGTAGCTGATGTTGGTGAAGTTGTCTGTGCAAAAAATATATAATTATTTATATAGAAAATAACATACTGTACATTTATAAAGTATTTTTGGAGAATGTAATACTTCCCTTTGTCTCTCTAATAAAGTGCATTGTGCATAAAGATAAACAGACAGCAACCAAAACCCCAGCCTCCATTATTAATGTATGGACAACCCTGAATGTAGCACACTGTCCTGTCTGGTGAATTAACATTACCCATACAGTACAAAGAACCATGAATTGCCTCATGTCTGAACTGAAGTGCTGCCTTGATACCACTAATGATGTTCCTATGTTAATGAATGCAGATTTTATTAATGCAATGTCTTTGCGGATCATATTGGCAATGTGAAAATGTATTATTTTTGACTCCATAATAGCATGAACAGCATGGAGAATTTCATATACTCCATGAGAAGTGAAATTTAACAAGATGTCTTGAAATCATTATCGATTTCAGGTGTAGTTTTTTTTTGACACGGAGCAGCTTTCTAATAATTACCATCACCTTCAGTTCACTTTTTCACTTGTGTCATAGTGGAATTCTGTTGTGTCGTTGGACACGATTTCAATGACATTTTTGTAGGTGACTAGAAAGTTAGTATCACCTTGGCTCAACAAAAAGCACAAGAGATTTTGACGCAATTATCTTCACAAATGAAATCTACTCTCACGATTTTTGAAGCCCAATTATATTCACCAGAAGTTAACCATTGTCACACTTTCATCTTGTAGTTTGATAACTGACATGATAACTTCTTCAATAATCACCTTCCCTCTGAAAGAGTTTCCAAAAGCTTGAACATAAACACAATGAGGCTTTCAATGTGGGATGGAAAGCAAACAGGTTTTCATATTCTGCTTTCTGATAGTCAACAACATGGACAATCTCGGAACTCTTATTCAGCTACTTGTTGTTTTTAAATGTGCTCTATAAATAAACTAATTGACTTGACTTGATTACTGACTAGCATACAGCTTGAAATGTAAAAGCTTCAAGAAATCACAAGTGGGGTATTTTATAACATTTTTTTGGTCATAGACTAAACATGAAAATGCCTTTAGCTCGTGTTGATGACAAAACCTTCCTTCAGTTGTCCAAAAAGCCTTTCAAAAAAATCTATTTGGACAAGGGGTGCTAAATGCTAACTCATAGGTTCTGAGGACTCACTCCTGCAGCACTCCACATGCATTTCCTTTCCTGGATGTACAAGTGTTAAGTTAAGGAGAGAAATAATTTTTTGATTAAAAAACACTGACTGATTGCATTTAGTCTGATAGCCTCACTATTCAGACAGCCATTATTAACAATCTACCCCCAGGGTCATTGTTTTTACTATGTGAAAACAAACCCTAAAGACATAAGGAGGTGCTGTGGACAAAGGGGCTACAGCACCAGCCCCCTCTGCCCCTCTGGCCCGCCCTCTCTGACCCCCCCTCACCTCCCAGGCTTCTGGCTGCCCTTCCACCCCCCCGGCTGTGTGTGAAAGTCCAGCTGGCGCAGTGACAGCCGCGACACCTAAACTGAACATGGTTGCATCACAGGCCCCATATTGTTTATGATATGGAGCCTGTCATTAATTTGCATTCTTAAGTGCCAAACACACACACATACACACTTTAACATGTGATAAGGAGAAACATGTTTTTGTGTTAATTTATGCGATACAATGTCACCCCCCCCAACCCCAGACACACCAACAACACACACGCACACACTTATAAATTGCAGTCACATCCCCCTGCTAGAAGGGGATGATAATTGCGGACGGCCAATAAATTACTGCTGCCTCCACATCAATTATAAGCATCACGTCTGGCAATGAGGAAAATGAGATCTTGTGACAAATTTCATGAGGCTTGGCTGCCCAGCAGCCTTTCTTAACATGCTACAGATAGCAATCCCTTATCTAGCCTCTGTAATGGGGAGCTACGGATAGAGAGATGGAGCTGCAGCCATTTAATTAAAAAGCTGGGGGTAGGGGGTGGAGAGGTGTAATTCATTGAAAAGGCACAGGAAGGAGACAAAGCCTTTGTCTCCAATACATATTTTGCTCAATATTGTCACTCATCAGAGGCCAAGCTTGTATCTTCTCTGACAGCAATTCAGGAGATTTTTTTCCTGTCTTTGTGCTCATCTCTCTACTATTTTCTTCTGTTTCTCTCCCTCCTCTTTCCTCGTTTTTTTTATATTTCCCAAGAGTCCACTGTTTTCTCCACTGGGACAGCTCCAGCGTTTTTTACGAATGACTGCGGTGGACAGACAGTGGCACTGAATGAAATGGCCCCTGCACCTAATTGTATTCCCACCTGGGGAAAGCAGGCAAGGGCAGAGGCTTCAAGAGCACAGCAATGAGGATTTATGGCAGATAGGGAGACGGCAAAATAAAACACCAAAAGGGATGGCTCTTAAATCTCATTCCCGGTGCAATATTCATTGTAGTTGCAATCGGGTGTGCTGATAGAGCATTGAAAAAATGACTGCTGTGTTCAAATTATGGCTGTACTCTCTACTAATATTTAACATCATTAGAAAATCATTAGAAAACCATCATAAAACCTGGGATTATGACCAGAGCATTAAACACAATGATTATTCAGTGTGTTCCTTCGCCGCTTTGCCTTGGAAATGAGATTTGCTCTGCTGCGGCTATGTAGGGGAAAAGTATGAATATTTTTCATAATTACTGTAACATTTGAAAAACATTGGCTTGCATGAATTACTATACCATTATGCAGTTGTGTTTGTCTGCCCAAAAGCAAAGTTTTCAATGAGGCTTTGCATGGGATATCATTAATGCATTTTCATGGAGGGATCAGCGAGAATAATGCCAATATTTTACTAAACCTCAACCTAAAAAAAACGGTACCAGTCACATGGGTAACACAGACACACGGATTGCCGGCATGCAAAAAAAAAGGTTGTTTTTCAAACATCATTGGCTGCATCATCCGACTGCAGATTCAAAGGTGGTGGGACATGAAAGGGACAGCAATAGCTATGTTGTGGTGAAATCATAAACCAGTAACTAAAGTTCAGTAGTGCATAGAGACAGAAAGAAAGCTAGTAAATCAGGCTTTAAGACTGCTAATAAGCATGTGTATATCTATACTGTACTCTGATGTACTCTACTTGTAGAAAGGGAGGGCCAATAGTGTCAGAGTTGAGTCTTTACTTTTTGGGATTTCTCGGCAGTCCCATTATCAAGAGCAGCCATCAGCACAAAGATAAAAGATCCTAATGGAGCTGGCCCTGGTGGAGATGAAAGGTGCAGAGATGGCACACTGTTATGAATCTCTAATGCAGCCCATGTTTCTAAGGTAATGACTGACTCTCAGGCCCCTTTCACAGGCTTCCCTTCTTAGGGTCTAGATGATAAAGGTCTCCTATTCCTTGTCACTAAGTACTCTGCAGTCTGATGATCCTATGACCCCCGCGTTGGTACTGAAAACCATCCAGAGAGGGTACACAGAGTTTGGTTTAAAAAAAAAAAAAAAAAAAAACAGAAAACATGTCACACACTACACTGATTTAGACAGTGGATTAACAAAAACATCTCAAAGAAGAGGAAGGCTGAAAATACTACTGTTATCATCACTCAATGTGACATGGTTTATTTTTGTTGTGACATCAATGTGAGTTAGCAGACGCAGCATGATTTTGGCGAAGCTATATGTTAAGAATAAACAAAGGATGGCGAATCTCTTTCATACTAGCAGATGCTGAAGTGTGCTTGTTTTAGAGTAGGTGAAGACTAGACTTTTGGGGTCAGGATGAACAGAAGGCTAATGTAAGAGCAATTCCTTGTCAAGCTTTTCAGAGTAATTGAACTGACACTTATGAGAACCAGTGTTCTTTTGAATGCATTAGTTGGCAGATATTCATGCCTTTGTCCCTTAAACTTTGCCAGCAAAAAATGATGGCCTTTGAACAACAGGGAGAGGTGAAAACACATAGTGAGAGAAAGAGCAAGTCTTCTCTCCAGTCCCTTTCACAGAACCTAATGGATTGTGAGCACTTAATGCATTAATCAATCAATATCTCTCACTGTACATCAACAACGCGACCAAGTTATGAATGACCTTTGTAACAAAAAAAGGACACTTTAATGCACACAAGATTGCTCCTAGGTTAGTAACTTGGGCCCGGTTTTTATCACGCATGATTACACCTTCACAAGGCAGAAGGCCATTAACAGTGCACTAAATATACTGAGGTTAGTTGTTATACAATTTGCACATGGATTTGCTGGAGGTAGTGGAAGCCTGAAACGGTCGGTCTCTTACAGAGAGGCCTCATTCATTCACCTGCTGCCTCCATCAGGTTAGGGCATATCCTTCAAGACATGCATTTTAAGATATTTCTTTTTTAGAGCTTAACATATCAATGTCATAAATGTATTGCTTCCTCTTACGTATTGTTAGCCAGCGTAGGGAGCAGCCTTGGTCACCAAGCAACATAAAAACTACCCCGGCTGGCTCCGTGAAGACATCATGAAAATTAAGTGCTCGTCTTTGTGCTATGGCTCAAGCACTAATTTAAAGATGGTCTCTATCTTTCGATAAATGAATATGAGAAATCTCTCAGTTGTTGAGAGGAATCATTGTGAGTGGGGGTGTACACTGCAGTGGTTGCCCATTGAAAACAGTTTTCAATGTTAAACCACTTATGGTCTATTGAATAATCAGTCAGTCAGATTTGCAGCTGGTGGTGACACATGACAAGATAAATAACTTAAAAATATCAATTATTCCATTATTATTTTATGATTCTGGAAAATAAGTGTGTTTTCATGACTGAAAATCATTCATCACATACTTGCAAGACCTTGTGGCAACACTGCCTGGACTTACGGAGCAATCAGTTTTAATGCTTTCTCATTAAACGAGTGGATTCTTTAAAACTGATAACAGAAAAATACAAAGATCCTCTTCTCAGGGCAAAAACTATGAGAGGAGTGAATTTAAAACCAAACACAAAGCAGGAAAATGGTGCCTTTCCCTCACTATCTTTATCTTTTTAATAGTGTGGATAAGGAAGCAGGATTGAGGATGGTGATCGTAATGGTGGGATAATACAGGATAGGAAGAAAGCGAGGTTGAGGTGATCATGATGGGGGGCATGTTTGAGTCCCTTCCTGAGCACTGGTGGAGCGTGGAAGTGAAGCGTGGAGACAGAGTGGAACGGACAGGAGCTGACTGCAGAGAGCCAGAGAAAAGAGGAGCCCAGAACAAGAGCACAAGCTAATGCTATTGTGGTCAATGCACAATGGGTCCTGGAAAGTGACTGCAGAGGGCCCTTAAACAAAGAAGGCATTGCCATTCACTCTCCCCCACCCAATTAGATTCTTTAGCCCAGTTTAACATGACAAAAAACATAGGCCATTTTTCCTAATTCTGGCTGCTTTACTGGCCCCTGTGCCACCTTAAATCGAGTAAGCCTCAGCGTGCTGGCCTGCCTGTTCGACTGTCAACGACTTGTGACATGGATTCAAACACATCCACCGTATTCTCCCGTCTACGTCTCACACGCAAATATGTGCCCCATCTCAGCTTTCCCAAGTGCTTGAAATATTCAACATATACATGAGAGGAGCTCAATTCCAGACAACCCCCCCAGTCATCAGGCAACGTTAAGGTTAATCAGTGTCAGGATTTTGTTTTTTTCACTAAAAAACATGAATTTCAACCAGATTTTTTTGTACCCTTGTTATCAAAAGCTGATGTGTTTTTTGCAGCAACAGGAGACTGATCACCACATATTACAGCAAAAGCCCACAGCAGCACAGATTATTCTGCTAAAAGCAGAAATGAGCTGATGATCATGTGCTTTTTATTCTGACACATTGTAATGTAAAGACAACAATATGAAGCTCATTAATGTTTTCATGGTTTATGTGAACGACTATTAAAACATGTTCGTAACATTAAGATATATGAGGATAAATGTCATGAGCCTTTCTATTTTCTGTCTTGGTTGGTGGTAATAAATAACTGATGACAGTTACTGTGTGTATATTTGTATTTCTTCTATATAGGTGTCCACACTATCAAGAGTGCACAAACCACATACCTGCCTTAAGAGGCTGCCTTAAACTGGGTGCAGTACAACTAGAGATGGGTAAAATTATTAAGGTTCAGCACAATGCAATTAGTGAACAAATTTATGTTGCATAAAATTATGTAACTGCTTAACATTTTACACCTCTCTTCTCACGTACATGGGGAAGGATTTTAGTTGCTGCTTATGAGATTAATGATTCAACAACAGTTTCCTCAAACAACTTAGCTTGTGTTCTTTTCAGATGGTCTCAGCTTTATCTCATAATTTCACACTCCACAGCTGAGCATTTCTTCACAGATTGATGTCAATACAGTATATTGTTTCAAAATGGTCATCTAAATGCACATATCGTAACAATATTAACAACGTAAATAAAAAAACTAAACAAAACAATCTTTCTTCTGAATGAAATAAATGCATCTTTACATGGCAGTACTCGGCCTAACCTAGTGGACTAACACAAACTGCACATCTCTCCCTGTTGACTGTGCAGCGCAGCTGAATTGACTCGATATGCTCTTCTGTATGCTTACTGAGCAAGGAGCATGAAAATTGACCTTTGCTTGCTTTCTAAACAGTGGATTATTCAACTTAATGCTTCCAATTGGTCAGGGTGGGGTTTTCTGCTGTTTCAAACATATTTCCCTTCCTCTTATTACTATCTACAGTATGTTTACAAATTCAGATTTAAATAAAAAGGAATCTTTAAAGGACTAGTAAGGGATCCACAAATGAACATGTAAAGACATAAAAAGGCATAAAATCTTTGTAGGATTTAGAAACCATCATAAAATGACGAAATATGCAGAAACTATTTTGAAACCAATGTGTAAAACAACACAGAGATGTTTTTCTTAAAACAATTACTTCTGCAGTTGCTTATTATTATATCCCAGAATAACATATTTAACTACTATATGTACACAATTCAAGTGTGGTTTTGCCCTTACTACAAGTTAAGGGCTCTTGTCCTGTACCATGCTGTTTTTAGTGTTGGGCAAACAAGCAGTGAAGTCTGTCAACCATGGATTCACATGCAAACTTTTATTGCTTTATTATCCATGTCTGTGTCATCGGATGCACGTCTTGCCAAACACATGCAGTTCTAGGGAGTGAGTAATTAAACACCATTGCTAGTACATAAAAAATCCTGTTGGTATTTGGAAGGGATTGATTATGGGTCCAAACCTCAGATACTGCTAACACAAATGTGTGTGTGTGTGTGTGTTTTTTTTTTTTGGTAATCACAGTGTTGCACTAAAACTCCCCCTCAATGGGCACTGTGGAACTTTATCTCCTCAGTGAGCATTTACAATGCAAATGAGTGGCTCCTCATTCGTTTTCCCTTACTTAAATATCATCAGTATCACTTCGCTCCAAATGGAAAGTGGGGAGAACATATCCACAGCCAACTAATAAAACAGCAGTGGCAGAGCAGCAGCATTTCCAGCCAAACAAAGAGTGACTGTGAGAGATAGGTCATCCACTGGACCAGGGGGGACACCATAAATCTGATGGAATAAGAATGTCCAACATTGTCACAACACAAATACTATTTTGTCTCAGACTGTCACTGGGCAGAAGACCACATCTGGTTAAACAGAGTGAGACTGTGGGCACAACATCCACAACATCCAGACTTCCTTTCTTCAACAAACAGAGCCTTAACAGGGTCGTTGGTGGCCACCACACAACAAGATATACTGTTATGTACTGTATGTGCTCATCAACCACAGAGTCTTTCACAACAGACATCCCCAGATAACCACTGTCTTACTGTGTGCCACGTTAACCATAGAATTCCACTAAAGTAGGTAAGGAAGTGACCTGTGATCAATGGCGGCCTACTGTGGCCTACTGTGGCCTACACCAGTGGCGTTGTGTGAGAATTTCTGTCCGTCACTGATATCCTGCTGCAGAGGGACAAGGACACCAAAACCAGTGTAATTCCCAGTATCCATGCGTGGAAAGTTCCCCCCCCAAATGTCACACACACACAGACACACACCATCACCGACATACAACAGAGTCTCCCTCCCACTCGTATCATCTTTTTGTGTTTTCCACCAAACTCATCCATTTCTCTTCACCCACCCTCCTCTCACCCTCCTCAGGTGGTGTGTAGTGTACTGTCAAGCACAGTGTGAATCAATGACTGGTGCTCACGCCCACAGGTAAAGGTCAGAAAGGTTCTCTACTGAATTATTTCTGCACTTCTCTCATTGCTGCCATCTGCCTGGCTGCTTTTAGTTGACGTGGTTGAGGCACTGGAGGGGACTCTTTTTTTGCTAATGCACTGAAAACATGGATGTGCATGTGTGTGTTTCGTGTCTATCCTGTATGTGTCTGTATCTTTTTTTTTTTCGTCTGTAAGCATGTTTTCTTCAGAGGCAACTAACATGACATGAATTTGCACATTAACCAACAGACACACACATGTAGTTACACACACACGCCCCAACACTTATGCACATTCTGTCTGCTACTCGTGCCTATCTATCAGAGTGGATAATGAATCACAACATCTGTGCTTTCAGCCAGCCATTGTTTCATCTCCCTTTATTCTAATGGAGCCTTCGAAGTGTGAGGGCAACATGCTGCTGGATGGGGCATCCTTCACTCTCTAGTTTTGTTTTGCTGTCAGCGAGGCCAATCGTCTCTGCTGGAGCCAGGGTGAACTCATCCATAGCACAGATCATGCCCTTTGATCCACCAGCTCTCTCTTGGGGGTACAAACAGCCTTATTAAAAATGGCTAAATAAAACTTTCCTCGCCTCGACTCGATAGTTCCCAAACTTTACCCCAGCTTCTTCTGTGATGCTGCCTATGGTCAAATTGAGCTGCCTAATTCTGACAGCAAGCAGCTCTATTCACCCAATACCAAAACATAGTAACAAATGAAGCAATCTAAGTGTTTAACAATTTATTGGTTCTACTTCCTAGACTACCTGGCAAACACTTGCACTACAATCAATATCATAGATGAGAACATGCTGAATGTGAGATGATAATGTGCGCCTTAGGGGGAAATTCTAGTAAGTAGCATGCAGAAAACTATATAATAAACTATTACCAGTGAGGACAAGCCAAAAAAAAGAGGAAATTGTATTTCTACTGTATCACAACCCCATGCGAGATAATTTACCAACATGTACAGCATGTATAGAAAATGTGCTGGTTGTGCATTCTTTGAGAGAGACAATGAGCCATGTTGACTTGGTAATTATGGGGAGACACAATTGGCTCTTTGTGATTGTAATCATATTAAAAGGGTTAGTGAAGTTTATTTAGTTATATTTATTTCTGTCCAAGTAGATGTTGACAAAGCACAACATCATATTCTCTAACAAGAAAAGTCAGCCACTCATACATTTTAGACTCACTGGAAAAATTACATTCTGGACATTAACACCGACCTATACATACTGTAAGTCCTATGCTGTCAGACACATTTCCTATGAATCAGTCATTAAAAGAGAAGAAACTGTCTAACGACTCTCCATCTTAAATGGACTTGTTTCTCCTTCATCTCATGCACCTGTATGGCAGTGACACGGCCGCTGCTATAATTAAACCCATCACAACCATTGTGTCTTTGTCACCTAATCTATTCTCTCCTCCCCTGTCTGTGTCTGTCTGTAACCACAGACTTCCCGCCCTCGGCTCTGAATGACAGCCCCTGTGGAGGCTGTGGTCACTCCACGTGAGTGACATGAGGGGCAGCAGGACTACTGCATTACCTCCTTCCCCTCCCTCCAAGCTCCTCCTGATCCTGCACCTCACACCACTGATCGCCACCTCTGCTCCAATATCCAGCAGCAAAGCCTCTAGGCCTGAAAATAGAACTCATTAACACGTTTAGTAAGTACAAATGAGATGACTGTCTCCTGATGGACTGTCTATCTTTTGGATCAGCTTTCAAGGAGAGTGTCTGGTAATGACAAGAGAGAGGGAAACCAATATTATAATGTGCTGCCGGTCTCTTCTGAAAATGGGCTTGATGACAGGGAGAGCCTCTTGCACCCACACACGGCCTGATTCTCAGTGTGGACACCTATGTGCGTGCTCATTTATGAGTGTGCGAGTTTGCAAAATAAAATCTGGTGCATATTGACACCCACATGACACAACTGACAGTGAAATCTCACACCGGTCATAAAACATACGGAGCACATACAAAGTGAACTCAGCCTGACCAGTCCGTCCATGTTCAACATACATAAAGAAGCTCTATTCGAAATTTTCCGATGCTCTGGACCTCACTGAATTTATCACTTATCTGACTTTCTATAAGAACATAAACATTCTGTCAAGAGAGTCAAATCTTAGCCATTTGTGATGCCTCTCTTCTCCTTTAAATCTGGTACATTGTACAGGCTGGCACACTGAGACCCAGACTTTACCCACGTTCCACCCTGAGGGCAAATCTAGCCCGTATTTACAGAATGAGGATTCAGTCAGGAGGTAGTAAAAATCTGGACACCAGACATTTTCATTCACAGCCATCCCAGAATAGAATGGCGGCTTTCTGGTCAATTTGCTATTACAGGATGAGCCAGCAGAGGAATTCCTACCAAGCCCGTCCATGAAGCAGAGGGCACAGGGAAAGAAAAGAGTTGCTTGTGTTAGTTAGAGCAGCAGGGTCATATGAATGCTGATACACAACTGGAAAATCTATAAAGCCATCATTTTGGCTTTTTAATAAACGTCTAGTCTTTTGTAATATTTTCAAAATGAAAAGTAATGTATTTATGAATTTCCTGGCACGTTCTGTGGACAGCAAACAATTTCCTATGCTGCCTAGATGCCCTTCGGACAAGGATTAGAAGGCAGGCGACTGACGGAGGCCTGACTGAGCTGTGGGCCCTCTGGGGCCCTGCTCATCCAGGCCTGCCCAGTCCTCATCCTCATATCCACTCTGCATCACCAGGGCAATAACAGCCTTTATTAAAAGCGCATTGCAGCAGTGTCTGTCTATACAACTTACTTTCAGATTGGCCATAATGTGGCATGTAGAAAGGGTCTGGTGGTTAGGGGCTACAATATCCTGTTTCTGGAAAGGTTTACTTTGCATTTTAACAAGCATGAATAAAGGAGGACATTCCAGAAATGGCTATCGTCTGTTTTGCTCTTGCCTGTGGGGGGGCAGAGGCTAGGACTATGGCCTTTGCATGCCATCAGAGCATGGTCTGGCTCACCTCTGATTTTACCTGGCTTTAACAGCTTTAGCTTAGCCACTGGATATGCACATACCTTAAGTATGTTGGCAGTGGAGGGTAAAGCCCTGTTAATGTGTTGCAAAAAGCAGTTGGAGGAAAAGGACGAAACACAAATGTGAAGACATGGTCCAATATAACGCATATTAGACATCTGGTAAAGTAGGTTTGACAGCATAGAGGACACATCCTGCCTAAAAATCATTGAATTTTAGAACGAGCTGCAAGGTGTTGTGCAAACCTGAAAATATGAGTGACTTTCCCCTATTTGCTTCATTAGCGTATTTCTCCATGTCACAGTCCATTTTCCTGCTTTTTTAGATTGTCTCAAGAATTATGCATGAGGAAGGGGGGGAGAGGGAGGCATGTGGGGAGAGAAGAGAAATGCCTCTGTTGTCAGGACAGGCCTTGCTATTAGGTGTGTGACCCTGACAGCGCACCCCTTTTAGCGAAACAAGCAATGGATCTCATATTGGATACCACTATTATGCAGTAATTTGTATGCATCCTTTCGTCTCATTTCCATTTAATAATGCACACAGCTCCCCTGCCCAGTTTCTCAAACTGGTCATTAAAAGTAATGCTGATCTAAACTGGGGGCTTAAGTTCCACTTACAAGCTCTCACGGTGTGGTGGATGAAACAACTGCAGAGTCAAAGTAAGATAACCCCTCCCCAAACCAGTCTTCGCCCTTGAATACCCAGGCCTCTATGTCTAAACAGACGGGAGACAATGACTGGTGGCTGCCCAGGCGGCCCCAGCCCCAGCCTTCTCCTTCCCAGCCTTCTAGGCTCACAGACAGGGATTTCCTCCTGCGATGAGAGCCAAGCCGTCACAGCCCAGCGATCAAGGGCCTGCCATCTGTGACTGAGGCAGATTTACAGCAGGAGCTAATCCACACTGTCAGCCACGTTTGTTCTCCATCTCTGCTTCCTCCATACACATACATACAAACACACACACATATGCCACCACTGAAAAATACTAATATTTTAGCCTTATAAAATGTTCTCTCTCCTGCTCTCTCTTTCTCTCTCACATACACAACAAAGCAAACATTTCTTGCAGAAGGGCATCCACCCTTCAGTGCAATTTAACTCTGCCCTTTTTAAAAGGCATGATCTCATTCTGTTCTGTGCTCAAAAAATAACTTTAGTCGATTAAATGTTAAGAAATGAGAAACCTCAATGTGTCATTGAGTTATATGCCCTGGTGAACATCATTCATATGAAATAGGGTCATCATACGCTCAAGTGTCACAGTAGTGCACACACGCAAGCTCCCAAAACTCGTTTCCCCCACTTCCTCTACATTTATTCTTGAATATTTTCTCATATTCTTCGTGTACAGTGCTGGCCTCTCTCTCACACACACACACCCTTATGCTTTACAATGACACTTGTCAGCACTCAGCAGTCACCATTAACCCATATACCTGACATCAACATGACACTAAGTTTTACTTCTTCTCTATAACCTCTAAAGCTAAAACATATTCTGTCCTCATGCTGTCAGACCCGCTGTCCTCACCAGTCAACGCTTTATGGGAGTTTAAACATTTCATTCCTGCCTTCTATGTCACATACATGCCTCTTTTCTATTTTTTGTGCACACCTGCCATCTCATAACGACCTGCCATCCGTAAAATTAGAAGACAACAGTGTTGCAGACCGAGCAATGGCTGAAGTCAACGCTGGGCTGTGTGGGTCTGGTGTCCCTCTGAGGCCTTCTTTCTCTCCCCATAGATAAAGGGTTAAAGAAGACAAATGGAGGCGGGGCCCACGGAGCAACATGCCTAAGCAGCACATTTTCAGTATGAGAATTAAAACAATGGAGGCCTGTTATCCCTGTGTTAGTCTAATTGGAAAGAAACCTCATTTCTGCTGTCGTTGCTCTCCTCGGACATTCAGCCCAGAGGAGATGTGGCACCAATCAAGTCTATGTTTGCTGCATGCTCATCAGCAGCATTAACATGCAAAGCTATGAAATGTAAAGTGTAAAACATACCAGATCATTCTATTATTGTCACCAATGGGTATCAGTCAACTTCATGTAAAGATTGCAGCACAAGGACACTATTGTCTGAAATCAAGAGATTTTTATAAAGGCATTTTGTCGTCCTACTGCTTTGCACCTCCTTTCTGTGTAATGTTGTCATGTGTTTGATGGCAGAGAAGCACTTACAGGATCACAGAACAGCAGCAGGGAGGGAATTATTGTCTAGGTGACCCAGAAATCCAGGGGCAACTTTGTTTTAACAAGCCAGGGAATGTTCCACACTTTAGCAACTATGCCTTAACCACAAAAAAGAGCCCCGTGCCACAGAAGAGCTAGTGAAGAGGAAATTAAATATTACACAAGGAGGGAAGAGTTTCAGCCCTTATTGCAGGGGTGGGGCTATGAGGTGGACTGGCGCAGTTGAGGCATCTGGGGTGTGAAATGGTAGAAGTGAGGGGTGTGGAGTCAGCAATTTCAGAGTTAATGATTAAAGACGCCTAGGTATGATCATTATTGAGATAATTTGATCAAGATGCTCGGTCAACACATTTCTTTTCTTTCCTTTTTTCTTTCTGTTTTTTTTTTTTTACACACTTCATTTTATTTAACTCACTTTAAAAAGAAACAAATGTAGATGTGTTGGATGGAAAACAATGACTAAGACCTAAATTATACTGAGTCATGATCATGGATTTTGTTTTTAAAAGCTTATCTGTCTGCAGCTTGTTCTAAGAACACAATGAATTTTCCTGATGAAGGCTCATAATTAGTAACTCAAAAACAAATTATATTACACAGCAGTCAAATAGTCCCTAGATTAAAGGCAACAATAGAAAGGCATTAACACCAATCCTGATAATGAAGCATCATCAAAACACACAATCATACTATAAAGACATCAAATCTCAAGCGCACTGAATACCAGCTAAAATTCAGTTTCATTAATATTTTGTTAGATACTTGCGGTCTGCTTGAGTATGTGAGGGTTATTGGAATTTGATTGAGCTCTGCAGGGGAGTAACCACTGTCTACACGTGCATGTGTGTGTATGTGCAATGATACTGCCCACACACAGCCCTACGGCAGAGGCCCATTACCAAACCTGAGGCTCAGATCTCTCACCCTGGCACAAACATAGGCATCTAGCACATCAAAGGTTAAAAAAGAAACAAAAAACAGGCCGATAAACACATTTATTTGCAAACAGCACAGCTCCTCCTGTCTGAACACAAAAAAGGAAATTCCCAACCCCCAACCCTTTTAACCTAAATGGCCCTTCCCCTCTTGCCTTCGCATGTTCGCTTGTCCACTGTACTGTAGTCATTAACATATTTGGAGTGCAGCGAGCAGAAAGCTTAATTGTCCCTAATTGCTCAGCTAAATATGTTCTCTAATGATTTGCTTCAGATCTGTGACTGCCTTTTGCGCAATTTCCCGGCCGCTGGCTTCATTATCCCTGCCTCCTTGGAACAAAGCATCTTCACAGGCTGGCCTTTTTCCCCCCTACATAACACAGACAGCAAGTATGTGTGCGAGGGAAGTAATAGTTCCCTCTTGGAGGGACACACAATAGAGCCCCTTTGTCAGGGCACAGGAGTTAAAGTGATTAGAAAACCAAATCTCTGCTAAGAAAGAGTGTTAATTGACCACAGCTCACTATTCCTAATCAGTCCATAATAAATGAGCAGTCAAAGCACTTTGTTTCAGACCTGCTACTGTTGTTGTAGCTGTGTCTGTTTTGTGGTGTTCTTGTTGTTGTTGCAGCTGCTGCAGTTGTTCAACTCCTCCTCCTCTGGCTTTAATGCTCTGTCTCAATATGTTTTTAATGGCCAAAAACGACAGCTCCTGTTAGCAGTGCAGGACGCAGGGCCTGCAGGAATATTTTGTGGAAATGATATTTACACCTAAAATTATTCCAAAAATACCTGGCAACGTGCCATGTAGTGTTCTCCCTATTTAAAATGTGTGATCTACATTTGAGTATTTCACATGAATTTCACTTATGACTGTGCCACTTCTTTTGAAACAAAAACAACAAACAGTACAACAACAATAATAACACTAAACCCTACACAAAAAGGATTTTGTTGTCTTTTCCAAATAGATGCTATCCATTAATTATGCAGATTCTATGGAGAGGGATATCAAGAGGAAAGCAAGTTGCCAGTTCCGATGCCAAATTCTGACAAATGAGGCAGAGAGTGTCTCAGTTGTGCGAGAGGTTGTGTGTTTGTGTGCAAGAGACAGAGTGACATTGGTAAAGAGATCGAGAGAGAAAAACAAAGAAAAGGAGACACAAGAGATACTAAATAGGGCCACAGGGGCAGGTTCTGACCTGTATCTGAAGAAGGGCATTTGCGAATGGTGAAGATGGAACTGAGGTCCTCCTCTTCCTCCGGCAGGCCCTTCTGCAAGCGCTGCAGCTTCCTGAGGCTCTCGCTGCGCTGGTGCTTCATGGAGCGCACATGCTGGATCAGGTTGAGCTTGGCCTTGGTCGAGTAGTTACACAGCACACAATGGTAGTAGCAGGCATCACCCTCCACCGCGTTTTCGTGCTGCTGCAGGTGCTGTGGGAGGGGATGGAGAGGGAGAGAGAGAGAGAAAGAGAGCGAGAGATAGAGAAAGAAAGAAGCAGAGAGAAAGAAGAAAAGAGAGAGAAAGAGGTTATTGTAGATGGCAGAGAGCTGGCTAGGCACTACCGACTCACTTTCACTCACACAGTTGGCAAATGAACAAATCAATTCCCAATCACAGCCCTGTTGTTTAACATCCAGACCTCTTCCACTTCAGGACAACTGTTTGGACTGCGCACTTTGCCTGTGTGAGTGTCTGTATCAGTGGGCTAACAGGACAGGAGAGGCCTGGGAGGCACGCAAATCTCAGGGGCCCGAGGGTGGGCAGGAATCGCATCAGCCACCCTTCAGAAGCTGAGGGTCTACAGCCTCACAGACGGAAGGGAGCATTGATCCCCTTCACTCAACAGAAGCCTCTCGTCTCTGAAAAGGAAACTCCAAACATCTGCCTGTTTCACGCATGGGATACTAAATATTGATCATGGCGAGTTAAATCCTGGCTCTCTCATAGAGAAAGGGAAGCAAAGTCAGCCAGTGGTGAGACAGGAGGGGGATTGAGCACATTCTGAGAGAAACTGGAACATTCCGCAACAGGAGGACAACCTTCAGAGGACAGGAAATCAGCACCAGTATTGACCTGTCAACCCCAGCACTTCCTCCAAGAATCAACAGCAGGCCTAGTCCAGTCTCCAGGCCACCCTCCGTAGTGTCACAACATGCCTGTAACACCCTGTAGTGACACCATACCACCACAACCTCTTGTCACACCACAGAGCTCCAGTCTAATTACCTCCTGCATGGCTCAATCAATGATGCAAGGCCAACACAATATGGCTGGGCCTGGTGTGAGCAACACAGTTATTGACCATTACCCTAAAGCATCACACTGATGGTTTCTGCATGTTTATAATAAAAGCCCCAGACTCAGTATGGCCACTTGCGTCAGATCTGTCATGTGCTTCTTCTATATCAAACTCTGCCGTCTTGCTGTGGATTTCTGTGGCTACAATCAATGTCAATCACCAAAAGTTTTCCTCCTTTTACTCTAATCCCCTTGGCTCCCATATCTCCTGTGAGACATGCTGAGACAACAACAAACTAATTGTACACTCTAATACGTTCACAAAAAAGTCATTTGATGAACATAGACACTTAAAAAGCTTTTTAATACGTGCATGTAAATTGTGATGACAATTATGCTTATTAAGGCCATCTCTAACAAGGTAAGATGCACGTGGAAATTAACCTACAGTAAGAAGAAGCTAATTATTCACATCATCAACAGTGCTGAAAGCTTGTAATTGTAATTAAAGTCGGGTCTACTCAGTATTTTGGGATCAGAGTATAAATTTCCCTGCGGTCATTTACTTCAGGCTTACACCTAAAAGGTTCAGAAAACTGAATCACTCATCAAGAAGAAACTGAACTGTCCTCTCCTGCACTGGGTGCCTTGTTTGCCTGGCTGTAAAATGTAAAAGCAATGGAAACATTAGACATTTAACCACATTACAGCCAAATCAGGTGTTGACAGGCTGGCGAAAAAAAAAGTCATAACAATATTATGCCTCCCTAAAATGCTCATGTCCCCTTCTCCTAATGTTTAATTTTCTGGCAATATTGTAATATTGCTATGGGGTTTTCTGAGCTATTGTATTTCATTCTCTTTGGTTTCATATTTCTCACTTCTACACCTAAAATGTGCATTAAGACACCGCTTCCAGGAAAAGGAATAGGAGTTTTTTTTTTCCTCCTTTTTGTGAGCCCCACAGCTCAGAGTAATAGAGTTATTAGGTGATTGTAAAAGGCTGTGTGTCTCTGTGTGCTCTCCTTTCTCGCCTCGTTTTAAGCCATCCATGATGTCATGAATAGGTGTTGCGGGATATTGTGGGAGCCCTCCTCCTTCTCCTCCTTTTTCCTCTGTGCACAAATATTGCATCAGAACTAAGGTAGAGGGAAACCTGAGAGACAGATTCAGTTATAGATAGCACCAAATCCATCATGCAAACTACTCTTAGTCACAGCAGATGTCTTGCATTAAAAAAAAGAGAGTTCTTGCCGCAAATGACTCAAGGCTGCAAAAATCTACAAGAAGACAAGTTTTAAAAAAAATGACAGCACCTGACCGAAACTTCAAAGACAGTCTCAGGGGGTAGAAAAAAAAATTCTGGGAGTTTTATAGTTTCCCATAAAAACCACAGGGTTTATATAGGAGTGAACCCGAGACTGCCTGCCCCAGAATCAGCCATAATTCACAATAAACCTGACTGGCCAGGAAGATGGCCTTAACAGGGCCAAAGCTGGTCTGCCCCAGTGCTTGTAGCTCTGTCTACAAAGTCAAACGGTTACACCTGTAAACCACAACTTTCACCATCTCTGCACTGGCCATGACCCAAGGTAGTCTGGGGGTATTTTAGAGCCAGTGAACAAGGTAAAAGATCAAACCAATGACGAGTGATCAGTGAGGTGGGTCCCAGGTCATTCAGAGGCAAAATAACACCTTAGTTTCTGGTTGAGGATAAAGAGACCCATGAAAACAACAACCCTCTGATCATCACATGCACAGATTTTCTCCAATATGGATTCTCACTGGATTCCTGAGGAATTATCCATGTGAGAGACCACTGGGATAATATCTAAGGGCATAAACACAGTATGGACACAGTCTGTCTCCTTCCCCCCTCCACACACAGATGCGTGCACACACCAACACACACACACACACACACACACACACACACACACACACACACACACACACACACACACACACACACACACACGCTTTGAATGTGAAACATAATAATGCACGAGACAGGGCCTATGTCTGTTTCCTATGAACCTGCAATGAAGCCCCTAGTTGATAAATCACCTCCAACTGGAGTGCAGGAATTTGGCGGCTTAATGAAAAAGTCATGTTGAGCCGGGAGGAGTTGGTCGGCCAGGCTCTGGGGTTTCTAAGCGCCCTATCAAGGCCCCGACAGAAGGGGAGCTGTGGAGCATAATGGGAGGAAACTGGCTGGGTCAGTGGCATGGATTCAATACCACTGAACTGTCTGGGAATTTGCAGCAGTCATATAAGAGATAGTACAAGCGTGTGACCGCCTAGAATGCAGTGATGTACTCAACAGGGTGACATGCGGTGTGCATGAGGATTTACTGTGTGTGGTCTGATTCAACAGATAAGATCACAAAGGTACATTGATTGTAGGAACCTTAAAGATGTTTTAAAATACATCAGTCATTTTGTGGTTATCTTCAAGTGTTTTACACAAAAGATGCAAAGAAATCCATTCAAGAAATTTTCTTAAACAGAGACTTTATGAGACAGAGTTTGTGATACTAAATTATCTATTTTTTTAAAACAATTACCCTGACAGATCACCTTTAATTAGTTGTTTTTTTTTCCTGCTGGAAGCCCAGTTCTAAGCTTTGTTAAATACCACAGTGGTTTTCAGAGTTTAAAAATGCAATCATAGTTTTTCAAGCCTCTCTCTTTGATGGAGCACCTTGTCTCTTTCTGTGGAGGCTGAAGCAGTGCTCTGTGCTTTTTCAGGTAAAGAGGGGCAGGGGCGGTGTGGGCACCACCCCATCCTCTCTCTCACAACTCCACAGTGCACCTTGCTCTCTGAGTGGGCAACACACGCCTGTATCGGTTTCACCACCCACCCAGAGCACTGCATACATCTGCATTTCCATCCACTTAAATGCAAAGTAAAAGTGCACCTTTAACACAAAACAGTGTGGTTGCTGAGAGAGTCCAATTCACACAAGATGGAGGTGGGTATTACTGGAAGGGTGGAAGGGAGACAGAGAGCCAGTAATTCCAAAGAATAGCTCCCAATGGAGCCGAATAATGCAGCATCGACGCGCAAAACACACGTACAAATGTAAAGAATATCAGAATTGTACACGCAGACATTCACGCATATACACACAGATTCACACACACTCACAGCCACATACCATTATGATCATACCCTAATTTCCACCATTAAATTTGGCAGTGCTGTTAATACAAAATTAATGCATTAAAACAGATGACGATCTGTGAGCTAAATAGCTATCAATTCTAAGAGAGCTGCCAAATTCCCTCTGTGAGAGAGCCAGTGAGTATCAGCCTGGATATTGCTTTGTAATTGTCTCGCTGATTCTCGGCACTAAAAGCTGTGTGTGTGTGTGCACGTTTGTGTGTGTGAGCGTGTGTTCAATGTGTTCTTCATGGGAGGTTTACACAGGTTGCAAAACTTCAATTCACACCTGAAGCCATGCACCGCAGTAGATCTGGCCTGTACGCTGATACAGATCAGAAGACAGCGTCCACCGAAATCAGACGGGAGGGTTTTCTCTATCACCTGACATGAAAATGTACAAACTAGTTCCTGGCTTGAGACGTGTTAGAATGAGTAAAGCAGCACCTTTGTTCTTCAGAAACAGTGATGTCATGGCAGAAATTATAATGAATGAGGTAACTGTATTTCTCTCTGAAGGGAGACAATGTAATGTGCCTGCTGGGCTGAAACATGAACTATGGCCAAAGGGAGAAGAAAACACCTTTGTGTCTCATTACACATGAACAGCTATAGCACATATATATATTTAGTGTGTACATTTTCTCATTTATATATTTTTTGCTATCCTGTTGCATCCAGAAGAGAAAATCTAAATTGTCCAATTGCTGCCTAATTCTGAAAGTTATAAATCAGGATTAAACTAAATTTTAAAACCGATTATTTTAATGAGGATTAAGTTTGGTGTTAAATTCTGGAGAATGAAAATAATTCAATGTACAGTAATGACCCCTTTCTTCACAGCAGCAGTGTTTTTCTACATGTGCAGAGATTTGTCGGGGACTTGATTCTCATAAATCTGCACTCTGGGATTCCCCTGGAATGTACGCAGGTTATTTAGCAAAGCAAAGCAGAGTGACTGGAGTCAGCGAGTGCTTGCAGTTTGGCCAGTGATTCCCTGTCTGCCAGCGGTACGAACAACAGCTCCAACCACAGAGGCCCCACTGGGTGCCAAGTGTGGTGGCTGCTTTGAATTAGCCACTGCATGCTGCAACATGCCGAAAAGTTAGGTTGTGGCTTAAGGGGGCTGCGTATTCCAGGCACAAACTGTCTATACCTACTGCCTCCTGAACCTCACTCCATCCGTGTCCTTTCCTCCCCTTTACTGCTCCCAATCCCTGCTACCCCTCCACCCCATTCTGTCCCTCTGCCTCAGAGCCCATAATGTGGTAAGTTGCTTCCTCTATTGCTTTGCTGTAGCAGTGATCCATCGCTACCAGTGAATAAAAACAGGCTGTATATTTGTCTCTGGAAGGGAAGAGAGAAGCAAAATGGACCTCTGCGTAGCAAGGGAGGGCAGTAAGGTAAAGATGGATCACTGTAGGTGTCCTTGGAGAGGATGACTTAACACAGACCCATGAAACAAAGTAGCCTGAGCACGGTCATAGAGACACTTAAAGACAATACAGCTGCTGGTATTCCACACCCACCACTCTTACTTACTTTAACATTAAATAAAGCAATAATTATTGAATTCCGTTTGAATGAGTAAGATGCTAGAAAGTAAACAATGGGAACATAATTGCAGAGGGAAGGCAATCAATGCAGGCAGTCATTTGGGCCATGTTGATTGTGTAGGCTGCTGTATGTGCTCTCTGTGTGTGTATGTGTGCACATTTGTGTAGCCATTGCAAGTCTAAGGTGAGCTAAAGGGAGTATGTGCTGTGACAAGGAGCTGAGTAATACACTCTCCCATACACACGCACAAAACAAGAGCTGGGTAATCCCTCCTTCAATAATGACCCAGGGCTCTAAACAATAGCTCTCAATCAGCTGATCAATGTGTCCACATAATTCATGTGCGAGTCACTGTCTTTGAAAGGGGTGGAGGGGGAGGATAAGCAAGCGGGCGGTAGAGAGATCAATGTCCTGTGTGGTGATAACGAGCCTGGGCCTATATCCACAGGAGCCCCACACTGGCGTCCAGGGTCTCTCTCATTAAGAACATTTGGATAAGCATGACTATACATACATAATGTGCACTTCTAAGCCAGATAAACACATTTCACCCCCCGTCTTAATGAGCTCGGTTCTGCATTTGTGACATACAGCAATGACTCCAAAGCAGGCAGGATATGATGTCAATCCCCAAATAAGAAAAAAAAAAGAAAAAAAAGAGTAAAGCAAATTAACAGCAAGCTGTTGGCCTCCTCTTTCAGTAGCTAATTAACAGCTTAACCTCCTGGTGCTTTTATGAAAGCCATACTGGGAGGAGCTTGCCAAAATTGCAGTACAATAAGTTTGCCTGCAGGAGGCGAGGGCAGGGTGGAGCCGTGGGGGTACCCAAACAACTGTTACAGCCACTTGATGACATGTGTACTGGCAAGGTACCATCTGGAAGCTGAATGGGGGCAAATCAGGACCTGCCCTGGCCCTTCTCTCCATTACTCACAGTACTGTGTCAACATAACAACCCTCCATTTTGGACAGTGGTGACAATAATTACTTGTAGAGGGAAGAACATTTTTTTTGATTTTCATTGGAAAAAACAAAACAAAAAAACAGGAAGCACAAAGCAGGCTGAACAGGTTGAGATGAGATTTTGAGTGAATACTAGTCCACTGAACCAGTGTTGCGCTAACTTTAGTCACAATAAGAAGTCATGACATTGGGGAAGAGAGAGAACAGGTTTTGGGATGTAACAAATCTTTTAGCTGTGATAGTGGCAGCAGGAAAACAAATAACAAAGAGCAGGAACTTCTGTGTGAAACCAAGGCTAGACTGATACTTAAGTAAAGGAGATATGAAACAAACAGGTTCGTGGAAAATACACACACACACACACACTTGCAACTCCAACAGCGCCAACCTAACTTCACAAATCTCCAACACAGTATCTCAATATGCTTCATAAGCAGACAGAGACAACTGCACCCACAGGCCATTACACTGGCATTACACTACAAACCACTCGCTGTCTTCTGGCTGTGACATTGGACAGACACAGAAGACTTCAATCTGAATCTCATCTAACATGACTCCAGGCTTTACATGTTTAAGTATACAGCCTTTTCACATGCTTCCTGTAATGAAGTTAGGCCGACTAAAGACACCTAAAGCTATCAATCAAACAGAATCTGCTTGAACAAATTCATGAAAGGCACAATACGAGCTGTCTGAACAGAGCTATGCAGAAGTGGACTCGGCTGTACTGTAGGCCATTGATGTGTAGCCTGTACCCACACAGCTGACAGGAGTCTCAGACACCTCACTGCCTCTCATTTGTCACTTGCCAGTCAGACAATAGCATCGCGGCCTTGCCTTGTAGACCAACTCGGAATCTGAGCAGCAAAAAGCTTCTTAGATGGAGACGAAGGATGAAAAACAGTTTGGCGAGGGCAGAGGGGAACGAGCCCAATAAGAGTGAGCGGGACAGTGAGTCGGGGCATTGGGGGGGGGGGTTGTTGGATTAAGATACAGGCAAACACCACTTGTAATGATTAATGCAGTCAGTGAGAATTAAATTCAGAGCAGGAACATTACCCAAACACAATTAGTCCTCGAGAACAAACATCACACTATGCTGTGAATGCAGATTCATTGCCATATCATTGTGCGGGAGTAGCCATCAGAAGTCAAAAGGACTCCAGAGGTAAAACTTAACATGTCAGCTGTGGTTTTCTAGAGTGTCAGTGTTGCGATTATGTGTCCCCTTCCTACGTTCCTGGCTTCTATGACCCAGAAAAAAAGCCCTTAAATGTGCCCACAGCGGTAGGGTTGACCAAAAGCCATGCTTACTGAACTGCAGGTCTGCCCACGCTCTTGCTTCTAAGCCTATTGTCATTAGTTGATCTCCTGTTCCACCTTTTCGCTGACGTAACGGCAGAGAGGAGACACAGAATACAGTCTCCTCCGGCTTGTATTATCTAGCTTTCACCCCTGGCGTTCTCAGTTTGGTAGTGTAAATATTTCATTACCACATAATTGGTTGCTGCTTCAGGCTACGCAATAAGGCTGTGATAGCTTTAACGCTGTATGTTTTCTCACTATCCTGTATCCTTTTTTATGTAAAATTCATAGAAGTGTGTTTTGGGGAGCGGGTGTGGGAGATCTCATAAGGGGAAATGTTTAGTTGTTCGTGCACTGCCCTCACACGAGTTCGCTAGAGACACCAGCTAATTAAGAACAGTGATGATGTGCTCAGCCAGTGTCAATATTTAACCCAGTCTTACACAGCTATCTTTATTAGCAGCATTGCACTGACAAAAGGAGCAACATGGCCTTTGAGAGGTCCTCTTCTTAAAATGAAAATTAATGAGTGGGGTTGAGTGGAGGTGAATATACAGAGTAGGTCTATATGTGGAACATGAAGTACCTTGTTGGAGTGGAACTGCTGTTGAGGGTTCTTCAAGCAATTCATACACCAAACACCCACTGGTTTCACCTGTCAGCTCCTCTATACCAGGAAACTGAAAAGCTGCAACTTAATGACTGAAACCCTGACATTTCACTTTTGATATGGAGAACAAACTAGAAATAAAAAGCTAAACAATGCAAGTGATATGAAAAACAAACCTGCTTCTGTCAGATGATATTAAAAAACAATACAAATATGAAATAAAAATACCCATATCCTCTGAATCTTCCTGTTCAATCTTCTGTTAGAAATCTGTAAGTCTTTATTACTTTTTTTTTTTTAAATAACGTTGCTATAACCAAAATGCACAATGTCACAGCTGTGGTCTCTCCCTCATAAGGACCAAACTTTGATTTTTTTTTCTTCTTCACAAGACCCATAGTAGCCTTTGACCTATGCCCACAGGGAGATAATGCACTTGTGTTGAAAAATGGTGCTCCGTGCAGTGCCCCCCTTCTTCCCATGAGCATAGCCAACTCTATCACTAATACATATGGACCGTGCTAACACTGGCTTCTTTACTCATTAGCCAAAGAAAAAAACATAACTCCACTTTCCATAAAAGAGAAACAAAAGTGCTCATTGATCAGTGAAATCAATTTAGGATCAATAACCTAAACCCTCATCATTTCCAGAGCAGCATAATTGCAGCTGAGATATAGTTGTCATCACTAAAAATCAAACACAGACCAGACTAATTGGAAGAGGCCTATTGCTTTGGCCACGCTGGCAAAAAGCCTCACAAAGCCCCAGAAAGACTTGTGATAGCCAGTCACTAGAGCTTCCCAAAATAACTGTTCATGCCATTAGCAAAGTGTCATCATGGAGGTCACCGTGCTGGCTGCCTGTTTGGGGACATCTAATACAGGGCATAGCGAGCTACCACACAAGAGTGCTTTGTATCCCTTCCCATGTAACTTGTGCACATAAGTTATTAAACCCTAATTTTATAGGACACCTTGTGATTTTAATCTAATGTTTTGGAGGAATGTCCTTATTAGACAATTTGTTGCTGACCTCTGTGTTAAGCAATGGTCAGAAAAAAAGATGTCATTTTCCACTCCAGTAGTTGAGCACTGTAAAGAGGCTTAGAGAGCTGGTAAAGCAAAGAGGCGTGCCTGATATAATAGATATTTCACAGGCTGGCATTGCTGCCAAGCTGCCCTTACTGGCTACACCATATACACAGCTCAATCGTGCAAAAAATCTCAAACTATACTTCAAAGCCTACCACTTTTCCCCTTCCTGTTTATTGATTAGATAGAGCTCTTGTTCAGTAATTGTGCAGTAAATCAAGCATGGTGAGCACTAATCTCAACCCCGGGAGGAAAGTGTTAAAGGTAAAACCTGCTGAAAAGTGCATAATTACGGTGCTGTGTTCAGCCAGGAGAGAGGATATACTCCTCCCTCTCACATTTCTCACTCTCTGCCTGCGCAACCAGAGGCAGCAGGGAGAGGGGTTGGCAGAAGAGCAACGGGAAGTGTATACAGTTTCTAACCACCTCTCACTCCCTCCCTTACTCTTTTAATCCTTCTCCCTCTCAGTGCATTCCCAACCAAAGCGCCGGGGGCGCCATGCTTGTAAAGAAACCACAGCCTTTTGAGTGCCTCTTGTATTTACAAACGGAGGCATGTTGGAATCAAAGGCATTACCACATGACATAACACATTAAACAGTTGGCAGATTGAGAATTTATAGACTGAATAGATAGTGAGTGGGGTAAACAGGAATAGTGCCATTGTTGGATCAGTTTAACAAGCTATACTTGGTATTAGAGCCAAACTTACCTAAACCAGAGCACAGGAGAGGAGTCAACTGCAGCAGCTCCCTCCTTTCCCTTGCTTTGCCTTCCCTCTTAACACACAGCTCAGACTACACTCCAGGTGGAGACAGCTATCACTTTCCCATCAACTTCCTGTTCCTCTTGTCTCTCCACCCCCCTTTTCTCTCCGCTCTCTCACTCCCAGCTGCACAACTTGGTTTTCTGTGCCATGTTTGAAGAAATACAAAGCTGTATCTTTTCCCACATCTTTTGAAATACTCAAATCTGCAGTTAAGGGATTTTTTTTTGCTCCTTATCCCTCTTTCTCTTATCCTCCTCCCCCAACACTTTCCCTTGTTGCTGTTCTGCCTAATCTCACCTCAGTTTTTATTTCACCCTCATCAGCAGGGACCTAAAAATAAATGATAAATGGAATATGATATTTTAAAGTCTTATCTCTTATCTGTTCTTACAGGGGGAAAAATAGGGTAGTTAATCCTGCAGATCCTACTCAAATTGATTAATCAGCACATGCGGACAATCAAATAAATGATTAATATTCCCCAGTCCTGTGGTCGGACAGTTACCCCTGAAACCATCAGTAATAATTCAGTAACCCTTCCCAGACCACAGGCTGCAGCTAGTCAGCTTCACTCAGCATCAGTCCTCTGATGTTCAGCAGGACTTTGAACTCCCTGCACAGAAACTCAGACACACCAGGGGTAAAACAATCTGCAGTCTACTCTCTCTCCAACCCTCCTACAATGCCTGACTACCTGATCAGACTCACCATATACAATGCATTTACAGAAATTAGGGAGAGGAAGAGCAACATATAGGATAAAGGAGTAGCCTACCTCATATGTGCTACATAAACTGATCTATATTCTCCAGTTTTGCAGTGACTGCACAGACAGACTATTATACAGCACAAAAGGAACTCTCTCAAAGTGTTGCTACTGTATATAATAATACAGAAACCAATTATAAAAATATCCATTCTGCCATGCAAAAAAAAAGCACATGCATACCTGGAATGGTGTTATGTAAGCTTTAGGTGAAGTGCCTAAAAAAATAATGCCACTGTGTTCCCACAGCTAGAGAACCAGATGTCTCCGGGCACTCACACACAGACAGACTGACAGAGAGGCAGGCTGTTTAGCAGCAACTCTCCCAGGCCTAACCACACTGAGCACACCCTGTCCTGCTGCTGGACAAAGGAGGGAATCTCCATTGAAAAAGGCCTTCTTTTCTCTCCCATTACCCATGCTATTCTCCCTCCCACAGAGGTCAACGAACAGCCATCTTTGTGGCACTCCTCTGCATCTGCCAGCTATAACTGTTATTAATCAGGAAGACGGCCAGAGGCAGAAGAGTGCACCTCTTGCTCCCCCACATTTGCACCCAGGCAGGGAATGAATGGTAGTGGTGGGGGTGGGTGTCGGGGTTGGACGGGAGATATATGTGCGTATGCACGTGTATATGACTTAGGGTGGGGGGGGGCACAGGGTAAACACTGCTTGTAGGTGTGGAATGTCTGCTCTGCTCCTAGTGGGCCTGCAGTGCTACAGTACAGCTGTGAATCTGTGCGTCTGTCTCTGTCACTGCTTGGACAGATGAAGTTATGCAAAGCCAGTGCTCTACTCCAGAAGACAAATGCATATATACAGTGTCCACACACTGCCCCACTCCACCTTAATCCCGCCGTTTTGCCATACAGGAGACTTGTTCTTTGTGTTGCGTCTGACCAGCTGGTTGGCTGAATCAGCATGTGCAGCTGTCTACTGTGACGAACACTATTCCACCACAACCAGGGCATGGTAACTCTTCATTGCATTTAATATGGCTGCCTGGCATTACTACAGCCATTTAAAATCCATCTAGGAAGCCACTGACCTCAGGGGAGTCCACACAGGCTGAGAGCAGGTTGAGTTTTAGCTATAACACATATTGATGGCCTTTAACTAGTGTTTGAGAACCTTGGAGGGTGGTGCTATAAGAACTGCACTCGCAAGTGGGGGAAGACCGAGCCCTAAAGTGTGAGTGGCTATTCGGTACTCTTGCCAATATGCCTTGTGATATATAGCTTTGTCTTTAATAGGTATGAGAATGGTGTGTAGGGCAGTGTCGTGAAAAAGCCTCACTTTTACATAAGCGTTACAGTTCACTTTGATCTCCTCTCTTGCTCCACTGTTTATAAATCAGCCACACAAATATTTATGAGCGGAACGGGGAAAATGGCTGGTCTGGTTTGTATCTCTGCCCTCCTACCCCCCCTCCCTCCTGCGTCCACCCCCCGCCCTCCCTGTGGCTGATGTGTGGATGAGGCCACCGCAGACGCAGAGCGAGCGTATAGGCCCCAGGCCACATCCATCATATCGGTTCTGTCTCTGGCTATTGTGTGGGCCCTGGAGAAAGCTGACCTAACCAAACCAAGTGGCAGAAAAGACGGCACATTTACTATGAATAGAGGATGAAACTATAAAGAAAACCATATATTACTCGTCCCTGACTTCACTTGTGAAAGACGGTTCATAATAGTTCAGCTAGCACCATGTCAGTGCATTTTGTGTAGACAACTATGCATGTCAATGCAAGCGTGTGTCTATGTGGGGGGTGTGTGCATACAAACATATTCATGCTCCTGACTAATGCATCACTAGTTCGTCAGTAATAAAGATCAATAAATTAAAACAGCCATGTTCAATACTTATTGCCTCTGCCTCACTTTTAGCTCACCTATCTGTTTCTGCCTACAACGCACTCAATGGGACAGGCCCAGAGCCTCTGGATCCATATGCTTTAATTGCTCCCCCCAGTCTTGACCTCTGATCCAGATCACTCTGATATACAGCATCTCTATTAAATTGGGATGTAGGTAAATATTCCTCTAATGACCCTGAGTTTTCGCGACACCACTGAAAATGGAGGGGGAAAAAAAAAATCAATCTTCTTTTTTTCCTTTTTGCCCTTCACTGACTCTATTAGTTGCCTTTTTATCTGAGGGCTGACTCCAAAAATGTGGAGGGAGACTGAGCAGAATGGAATGTCTACTCTCATTTTGACAGGGCAATGGACTTTACTGAGATGCATTTCGGTACTGAGGAGATTACCTATGCTCGGAAGGAAATATCTTTTGAGCAGCATCTTGACTGTCCTTCAAGCAACACATAGGGTTTACTGAGCCAATATAAAAAAAAAGGAAGACAAGCTTTATCTAAACTGAACAGAATGTTGATCCTGCAATCTAGACTCGAGATAATTTAAAAGATAACATGGTTCAAGTGGGAAAGAGACAAACTCGACCAAATGTTACCCATCACGTAGCACTCGTGCACAAAAAGATGTGGTGTATGAAAGGCGCTGCGTGCGTGTTATGTGTTTGTGCATGTGTGTGCACTGTACAGTAGAAGCTGATGAACTGTATGCGTGTGTCTGTGGCCAGGGTGGGTGGGTGGGTGGGTGGGGTAGTGGTGGACCGGCTTGTCGATCGATGCAGTGATTGGCAGTTAATGGCTTTTCCTGTTCTGCCTTGGTAACCCTGACCTGATGGCTGTTGCTTCTGATCAGAGATGGCAGATGGTGTTTGATTTTCGTATATAAACCCCTGACTTTGTGGAGATGGCTTCATCATGTTTAATGATTTAAAAGTTAAGTTGAATACTGGGGATACTCCAATGCTGGATCTCTCATTTAAAAAACCCTAACCTCCCTTCCAGATGCAATGACTGATCTCTCTTAACTATATGCTCCACTCATGGTTAGTATGCTGTGAGCCACTAAAGCCTTCACTTAAAAAAAAAAGCTATTACAATGAAATTCACAGCACATATGTTTTTTCTCTATTTCAAGTCATCCACGGGTCATATGACCCCTCAAAGAATCAAAAGTCCCCAAAGATCAAAGATAATCCTCAAAAGACCTATCATGAAATTGTTCTGTTCTTTTCACCCAACCAGTCAGTAATGACAGCACGGACGAGAAACTGAGCCAAGGGAAAAGGAGCAAAAGTTGTAAATGGAGGAAAATTGAATGATAAGCTCTATTTTATGTGTAAGAGAAGATGGAAGGAAAGAGTACAAACAGCAGGTCCTGAAATCTCTGATTTTTCAGAGTAATTTCATGTTTCAACTGCTTAAATCTGTGGTTCAAGTCTATTTCCTATCTCATACTGTAAGTCTAATAATTTTGACACGTAAAAATAGAAGGAACTGATTCCAAAAAAATAGGAGACAAAACTATTGTAGTTGAAGTAACTACAGTATATTAGTAAAGAGAAAATTTGTTATATGGACAAAGTCATCTTCAAAGATGCTGTTTTACTCTTCACGTTGTCTGTAATTCCTCTGTGTAATAAGGTTTGCTGAAGGTGTGAGAACAGTGGTAAGCACAAAAACAGTTTCTGTGTATGGTGATAATGATGATGATGATGGTGGTGGTGGTGGTGGTGGTGTGTGTGTGTGTGTGTGTGTGAGAGAGAGAGAGAAAGAGAGAGATTTAGGTCACAATGGGACTCACAACTGCAAAATGAACACACCCTCACTCCTGAAACATCAACAAATAATAAAACACTTTGCTTTACAGAACTCGCTCTCTGTCTCTGTCTCTCTCTCTCTCTCTCTCTCTCTCTCTCTCTATATATATATATATATATATATATATATATCTCCCTCTCCCCCCCCCCTCTCTCTCCCTCTCCCTCACTCTTTTCAGCATGCAAATTAATACATTGATCATTTGAATAATAATTTGCATTCCAGATCTCACAATTTCATGTTCAAACTTTAACAGCTCCCAGAGTTCTCATTTAAACAGTAGCTGCACAGACAGTCCTTATGGTTCAAATTATTTCAACATGACTATTCCAACCTAACAAGCATAAATTAAGGAAATTCCTATCTAGTGACAGAGATAGGCCATCTGAAGGAAGGATCCAAGTTTGAATTATTCAGCAGTCCTTAATTTTAGGGCTAGTGTTGATTGAATGTGGTGTTATATAAAAAAAGAGGAGCGTGTGGGGCTGGCAAGGAAGGCAGTGAAGGATGACAGTATGTGATCTGGGAGTGAGCCTCTGAGTTCAGTGGCTATGGAGACTTCCTCTGCTATCTGAGTCTGTGAAGAGATCTCAAAGGAAAGAGTCATCTGTAAATCAACATGAGATTGAAAAGGACTTCATAAAACACAAATGTGTGAAACTGCTTATACTGAACAAAAGCCTGCACTTCATTCCCGTGCTTTCACCAGCTTTGGCCAGTAAAAGAAATGCGTCAGACGTCGTGACCCCGAGGTTTGCCTCATAAATGAAGCAGGGTGAGGTGAAGGTGAGCAAGGAAGTGAGATGATATGATGGGGTGGGGCTTAAAGGGTTGGTAGTTAAACTTTTTTTTTCTCCCTCAACACCACTCTTTCTATTCTGGGCATCAGTTTGTCAAGAAGGAATGTGAAGGCCATAAAGTATCGGTGCCCTTGAGAAGCTGAAGAGCATTCCTGTCCCCAACTCTTAAAGCTGTCTCCCTCTCTTTCACTCACTATCACTTTCCCCAGCTCACTCCCCCTCTCTCTTATTTCAGCAGTGCATTTAAAGGAGAACACAGGTGTAGAAGACGGCACCCGTGGGGATGATAACATTTGGGAACATTCCTGGGGTTAAAAAAGAACTTTTTTTCCCTGATATTCTTCATCTGAGGAACTATGTAATTGCTTTGTTTCCAAGGCTTTGCCTTTGTCCCCTTTGTGCCTCCACCCCACACTCCCAATCCCTACCTCTTACATCACTACCTTGTAATTTTCATATAATAATTTAAACAAGGGATTCTATTCTCTGCTACTTTTTTCATTTTCATCTTTCCATTTTATCCATCTTTTGTATTAAGAATAAAAGGCATGATGAGAAAACAAGGTGCAAAATGATCTTTTCCAGAGCCCCCAATAAAAACCACATGACACCCTGGGCTGCACTGCTTAATTACAAAAGGATGAAATCTTTTCTTCTACATCTGGAGAAAACATTGTCTGCATAGCACTGATAGATTTACAGCTCCCAGTTCTAACCCTCAACTCCAGCACACAGCAATTAGGCAAAACATGGATGAACAACCAGCGCCATGAAGTTCAGGAAGGGGATGGCTATTTTCTCTTGGCACCGCAGAAACAGCCTCTAAGGTCCCACTGTTTCAAACAAATATTCTACTTAGAAAAAGTTTTCAGGAAAGTGGTGGATAGTTCATTTTTATTCAAGACTTGATTGTGGTTCCAAAGAAGGTGAGGCAGACCTTTGACTGCACAGTGTACTTTACGTCATATTTCATGCAACATAACCAAAACAGATGCATGTTTGCAGGATTCAGCATCAGTCTGACCCATCGCTAACAACAAACAAATAAGGGAATTAAAGCAAGACCTTGCTGAAGTTCTGCAATCCACCAGTAATTGTTGCACCACAGAAAAAAAAGACATTAAGGGCAGATTTATGAAAACAAAGAAAAAGCTACGTGAAACATTAACTGTATAATCTGTGCACTTAGGAGCAATTTAAATGACTGCGGCACAGTAAATCAAGCATAGGTTTAAAAATCCTACTGCTTTCCAATAAATAAAGTCAACAGGTTGTATAGTTAGATTATATATATCTATAAACCCTAAATGAATGTCATGTGCATACAATTACTCAATAGTATTTATAATATTGCATTTAGCTACTCAAACATCCTCGGACATACAAGTGGAACATTACATGGCTAGGGGAATGAAACAACAGCCAGGGAACATATCCATCATTCTTAAAAATTTATCTGTCCCATGACTCTACTCTGTAGGCCAAACCCAAACAGAATAGAGGTCCCTGTGTGCTCATCCTGGTACCTAAGACCTCCTCCCTTCTTCTCATCTGTCTCTTCACCCTACCTTGCTTTCATGTACAGCTCCACTGAACACAGACCTTAGAGCGGAGTAGTTTTGTGGCCCTGACCACTCGGGGGCCATTAATCTGGTGGCTAAGCCTCTGATGTATTGATGGCACAGAGCCGGTAAGCCTGCCTGCCTCACTCTCTCCATCCCTTCAGCTTAGGAGCTACATAGATTCACAGGAGCCCCCATCTGCCCTCATCAAAGCAGCATTTACCTGCACACCGCCACTGTTAGTCTTTTCAGGTGAGGTGGCCATAGGTCGCAGGATGTATTGACCATTTGGGCCGAAGCCCCCGCCTCCCCTCAAGATATTTCATTCAAGCAGTGTTAGAGAGGCATGGTTGCATGCCACCAGATCATTGCATGCCAATTAAATCCAAGTAAATGAGCTGTTAATCAGGTTTCAACCACATTCAGCAGCTTGCTTCTCACAACTAGAAACAGACCTGACATTATACCTAGGTGTTCTGTAGACTGGTAAATTCCCAAAATGTGTTGAGAGTATTGGCATGAGTGGAACTATATCAATGTTATTTGTAAGCCCGAAGGCAACCATACATATGCCTCCAGATATTGACTTGACCATCAAACAACATGTACACTTTGTTATTGGGGATGTCTGGTTATGGCAAAACATGAAAATCAATCACTTCAATGTGGGTATTCATTGTAATTGAGTTATTTGTCTGCATGTAAATGTAATGACAGTCAGCCTACATGGCAACTAATTTTACTACAGTTTGACTGCCAAATGCATAATAGGTTTATAGGAAACTGTTGTGGCTGCTGATCACATGAATTCGTATGAGGAGCTTTTTGAAGACAAGGCAAAAAGGATACTATCTCTCTGGCATCTTTGAAGTGGGGGTTTTGTGGGGGTGGTAAAAAGACAGGACCATGACTGATATGTCTGTAATATCATCTTTACAAGATAGAGGCAGGCAGAGCCAGAGTATAACACAGATTAGATACAGAGACCCTCCGGTTGGTGCAGGAGGAAGCTGCTTCAAGATGTAATTGTTCGCTCAATAATGCCCCCATCTCCTACAATCACTTGAAAGGGAAGAACTTTGTTTTACCGTTTACCATCATAATTTAAAAATTTAAAGACAAATTTGAGCCTGGAAAGCTTTATGTGTCTTCTTTTATGGGAGTTAGATCTGTTGATTTAATAAGAGAATCAGTGTATGGGCAATAACAGTTAACAGTACTTTGCTCTTAAGTGAGGAGGGGGACACTAAGAGGAAGTAGAGTGAGTGGGATGGGGGATGCAGACACAGGATTTAGCTCAGGAGAATGTTTAGTTTTCCAGCATGGTTGGATTAAAGATATTTAACCTTAGGCAGATCCCCGTTCTAGACCACCCACTGGTTCACTATCAATACCAGTTTGTTTTGTGGGTAGAGCATTTGTTATGTTTATTAATCATGTGGAGACACCAAAGAGGGGTGAAAAGGTAGGAGAGGAGGGGGGAACCTGGTGGGAGGTACAAACTGTAGATCTACACCATACATCATGGCCTATGACGCCAAAATCACCGGCTGTACACAAAGTGAAACTTATCTCTGTTGTGAACTGTGATAAACCCAAGCTACAAAAACTCACATAACCTTGCCTCCAAGTCTTTTCCTTCCTCAAACACAAATCTGTCTTTTCTGCTGATCAGGCTGGAGATAACAGATTCAGCAGCTTCCTTGCACATTAGCAGGAGCGTGCTCCACTGCTCTTGTCCAAAAATGAAAAAAATCAAATCAAAACAAACAATCATTAACACAATGACCAATGATCTCAAACTCCCAGCTGACACATCTCTATCCTTTCTCTAATCATCATCTGGCTCTCAGCGATGCAACACAGACACTGCTTCACTATCTGTGTCCACCACAGACACAGAGTAGAAGACCTGGTCTGAAATGCACTGGATCCTTTTAACTTGGTGGTAAATCACTGTTGAAAGAAAGCTAGGAAAAGACCAGCCTGCCCTGTTTCAGCAGCTCTCTTTTCCCTCTTTTTACTTTCTTTCACTGGCATTTTTTTTTTTTTAATCTCAGCAACACCCACCATCGGGCAGCGGCAGCGGCAGCAGCAGCAGCAGCAGCGGCAGCAGCAGCAGCAGCAGCAGCAGCAGCGGCAGCAGCAGCAGCGGCAGCAGCAGCAGCAGCAGCAGCAGCTGTGCCACGGGTCAAAGCCCGACCTTTTCCCTGGCCTTCTCAAAGGGTGGGAGCGTTAAGAGTTGTGAAATTCTTACACACTGCCAAACACTAAGCCCTACTAGCCCCCCTTGTTTGTTTGACAGCCCCCCTTGCTCCAATTCACCCTGATTTTCTGTTGTATGCCACACCTTCCACCAACCACTTCAGAGCAGCTGAGATCAGTTTGACGTACAACACTGGACTGCCACCCTCCGCAGGAAACTTCTGACACATAGATGGTAACTGGGGTTCAGGATCGTTCTTGTTTGACTGAGGAGGAATTGGGATCCATACAGAGTTTGGATACTTCCGTAGTGTGATCTCACGCCTTTGTCTCATGTTCATTATTAGCTCAGAATAATATTATAGGATGCTTTCAATGAGCAATTAAAATAATACATTTCATGAGGCCTGTGTTGTCATTTTCTGGTAGTTTAGATTACAAGATTGCTCTGATGAGTGAGTGTGTTTGTGTGTGTGTGTGTGTGTGTGTGTGTGTGTGTGTGTGTGTTTTTCTCTCTGTGTGCATTCACACGCTTGTGCATGTGAAAGGGGAGAATGGGCTGTCTCCCAGGATGTGCAGCGAGCGCTTTATTAGAGCGGTAGTACCAGTAAATCAGAGCTCAGCTCTTCCTGGAACTGCTGCAACCTTTCCCACTGAGCACTATTACTGAACAATCATAGGCTAGCCATGATAATTAGCAGAGTATCTATCCTTCCAACCCTCCTGTTGCCCCCCCATCGCCTCTCTCCTGTCTGTCTCTCCATCCCGCTACCCCTCCTCTTCTTAGAAATGTCTGGTGGGTGAGTGGGCAAGGCCAGGCGCCCGCTAGACTTCATTTTGCCAGAGGACATCTTACATTACCTGCTGTAAAAATGGTCTTAACATTCGTTAGAGTGACAATTTGGCTCATTCATGTACTCACAATGTAAGACCAAGAAAATATTAAACATGATTGGGACACCCCAAAGAGGTCAGGTGCTCAGGAGAGGAATTAAACATGGACATGCAGAACCTGTTTGAGGAACGAAGGGCAGAACGATCCTAGAATAATCCTGTTTTTTAGCAAAATATAAAAAAAAGAACTAATATGAGGCGCCTAAATCACCCTCACTGTCAACCCTTGAGGTCTTGGGCTAGTCAAAGTCAGCAGGACTGACCTCCAAAATCCAAACCAATCCAATCCAAAATACACTCTTGCTTATTTGATTGCAAAACTGCAAGTTTTTCTCCAACTGTAATACAAACAACCCATTTGTGGTTGTACCCCACTACTTATGATTGTACAGTGGAAGAGGATTGGAGTCAATCCCGGTAGTTATGATCATTAATGGGAGAAGGTCATCACGGCTTGCATTCCTGAGTCTGAAAAGCCAGTGCTTCTGCTGAGTAGGATCATTAGAGAAACACCTTAATGTCTTTTCATGTAACCACTAATCCCTTCATTTACATTACAGCCCCCTTTTCCTCTATTATGTTTCATTGTGATTATTTGCTCACTCACTGCAGTGTAGACATTTTCTTTCCCCAGCATTCACTGATTCTTTTGGATTGCACTGAAGGGTAAAATAAGAGCAGTAACTCCGTCCAAGATGCAGATGTATTGTATTCGTTAATGGGTTCCACTTAACACTATGTTAGTGCAGTTGAAAGTGCAGAGTATGTGATCAAAACCGCTGCTCTCATAGGTAGGGAGCATACAGTGGCTGTGACTGTGTGTGTAAGGCAGAGAGAGAATGGGAGATAGGTGAAAAGTTTGCACAGCTATGTGTTTGCTCAATAGAGCGGGACCAGGACAGAGGGAGGGGTGACAGGACTTTCTTGGTTAAAGATTCCCCATCTGATAGTGACGGCACTTTCTCCTTTTCTTTCCATGGCCAAGCGGCATCTGGAGTGGATTTTGTGCTAGCAGACACCGAGGAACATGATTACATTCGGCTAACTGCGCTCTAAACTGATTATGCATGTGCCAAGCTAATGGACTACATTTGCAAGAGGAAAAATAACATCCAATCAATCTCAATTACCGCCAATTGCACCGGCCCCTGAGACAAGGAAGGTAGCCAGCTAACCCCCCCATGCTCCTCCCCTTTTCCCCAACCGTTGACTGGAAGCTGAGGCCTGTGGCCGGGCCTGGTTAGGCCCCACCCATTCTGTCTGCCCAGAGCAGCCAAGGCCTGAGTGCTGGATTAGTTCCACTCATCTCACCTCCACACTCGCACATAGCCAAGCTCACAGGCCTGCTGCTAGCGCTATAAGGGCTATCACACTGACGTATTATGTACGTGAATGGATGAGTGGCCATCATGCTATCATCAGTGCAGCTGAAAACCCTGCGCTCCATGGGAAAGAGAGAAGGTAAAAGTTAGCCTCAGAGTGTGTTGGCAGAACACACAGTGCTCAGAATGGGTAACTCTCAGCTGAGCACACGGGAAGACAGCATCACCCCCCACTGTGTGGTGGTCCATGCGGTCAGGATGACTTGCTGGATCTTTCTGTGGTCTTTTGGAACATTCCAATACATGGGGTGGTGGGGGTGATATTTTTAGAAAGCCCTAATATGGGCCGCATACCACAGACTCTCAAATTATCCCATCCAGCTTAGCCCTCAGTTTAAACCTTCCTTTTTAATTCCAGTAATTACAGGCTCCAATTTATATGGAGCTGTGCACACAAAGGGCCTGTTTAATGCAAACCAGTTTGATTTGGGTGAAGTGTCCCAAGCATCTCCCACATCTTAGAGCCTGTTTATGCTGACTTGATGATTTATTTTCTCCCCAAAAAGGTTAAAAATGGTGCTATTTGAATCAGATTTCTTTGGGGAGGAATAAATGAATGGTGATTTTCCTTTTTCGTCCTTGCATAATATACTAAGTTGGGTTTACAGGCTTGTGGGCCACTGTAGGTTTATGCCTGTCAGTATCTCCACCAGGGCCGTAAATCCAGTGCAGTACGAAGACTGTGACATTGTCAAGTGGGGGGCCAGTGCTGCCAAAAGGCCTCACAACCATGTACTTGTTGTCCGCTAATCACATTTGTGAGTCATAAAATATTGTAATAATTCTTGACAACTCGCAAACATCTCAGTTTTTGAGTAGTTTCTGGGATGAGGAAAGCTTATGAGGACCGCAGCGTTCTTGGGCTGAGAGTGCAGGTAATTTCTGGACAAATGCACACGCTCTTACTCAGAAGATCAATTGGTTTTAAGAAATATGGAGCCATCTTAAGAGGCTTAAGTCATAAAAAATGATCATGCCTGGATGTGTTGTACATATTTAATCCCCCACAGCCTGAGCAGCAGTATGACATATGTCTCTTCTTTCTTAAAAACTTGAGCGGAAAAAGAGACAGAGGAGAAAAAATATATATTTCTCTTTTGCCTTTTGGGCTCACAGCAAAGTGGAAGCACACAGATAATGTAATATAAACTGTACCTTATCTTGTCAGACAAAAACAAGTCTCTCCCCTCGAAGGTGTGAGGAGGAGAGGGAGTATGCCAGTGCTTGTCTATTTTGGTCTAATGTGAGTCTGTCATTGGAATGTGGGCCAGTAAGTCCAGCAGCTAAGGCCAAGGGAGAATGACCATGGGCCAGAAAAACACAAAAGATATCTTACAATGCTTTTTTTCTGCCTTGCAACTGACTCCTGTCATGCAATTTTTATTTATCAATAAAAACAATTAAATAATTGTTAGCGTCTGTTGTCCTGAAACAAACCAGGCTGACACCTCCTGTGTCTCTTGGCCCTCTGTGTCTCTTTACCAGCTGCACCAGTAGCACAACACTTTCTCTTTAAAAAAAACACTGACAATTGATTTCTCTCTGACTGTTATCTCAGTACAAATGCTTTGTGGACAGGAAACATGTCTGCCATGCCAGTGGATCTTAAGAACTGTGTATAATTCTGGATGATTTTCAATAGATAGCCACATTAGATTTTAATGTGATTAAAAATGCCATGCTTTAAGCAGCACATTTTTCACATACTGTACATCTTAATAGCTCCTCTCCAAAGGAAGTCACACTATAATATACTAAGACTCCAATACAGAGGTGTCAAGCAATATAAATGTTACATTAGTTTCTCCTGTTTACTTTTTCAGAAAAAGAAGAAAAGATTATAATTGAGTGAACTTATAAATAAATGCACAATCTACTAGGAGAAAATACACATTTCAGTATTTTATGTTAATATTCTCTTTGTTTGAATGTACTGTAGGCTCACAGGGAATACATGTTGCCACCATTTGTATGTGTTTCTGAGTGTCGTGTCGTATGTTTGTGTGCGTGTGCAGCTATGCCAGTTTGGGTTAAGCGCAGAGTGGTCTTAGCCGCAGACACACAGGATAGGTACCTAAGTGGAATCAGGCCTGTTAGATTTATGGCCATTTGTTCTGAGAGTGTTCATCCATTGGCTATTATGGAATGATTAGAGGAGAAGGTGAAGCTCCAAGTCCAGCAAAAATCAATACGGCTGTCGAGAACGATTCAGCCTTTCCCGCTCCAAGGAGTATTAGCACCAAACCTCTGTCTCCTCACACTTCTTCATTCGTCTCCAAGTGATTCACCCCTAGGCCTACAAGCCAGCTTCACCTGCCATGTTCTTCTCATGGCAGCAGTGTGGCCCCCCCTTTCTATATGTCTCATTCATGCCTCAGAAAAGTGGCCTGTATACTGGAGTGTGCAGCACTAGAGCACTGACAGTATGCTGTATCAAATCAACAGGGAGACATTCGTGTAAAAAACGAAGTTCAGTTGGATCATAAACATACGAACACCTCAAATAGCGCGATTATATGGAGAGTTGTGTGAGATTCAGTAACTGTATGAAAATGGTGTCGCAATGTCAGTACAAGGTTGAGTAGTGGGTGAGATAAAGGAGTTTGAGGATCACTAACCTTGTAGAGTTTGAGGCTAGCCTCGTGGCGGGAATTGACAGTGTGCATTCTCAGCTTCTCCAGGCTGTTAGTGTAGTAGTCGCAGGCGTTGCACTTCAGGTGCACTGGATTGCCTATGGCCACACACTTCAGGCGCCACTCGTTGCCTTTGCCCCCTTCTTTAATGTGGGCCACAAGCTGGTACTTTTGCACATGCTTGTCTGTCTTGCAGTGTAGCTGGAAGTTGGCCTTGAGCTGAGTGGTGTAGTGGCACAACTTGCACTGGTGAGAGTCGCCCACCACAGCGCGCCATTCCTCCTCCGGGAGGCTACGTTCAGCTCCCATATGCATGCCGAGCACATCCAGGTTGTCAGTTGTGAAGCGGTTGCACACAGCACACTGAAAGAGCTTGAGGGAGGGATCGCTGGTTTGTGATAGACTTTCTCCCAGGGTCATCAGTTCCTCGGACACCAACTGGCCACCACCCAGCCGCACATCCATAGGGATCTCCCCACCTACTGGAACACATGTGCGGAGAACACAAAGACAGACACAGTGAAAAAGGGTTAAGAAAGATATTTTGATGGCTGCATACATGCCATCTTTATGTCAGACATAATAAACATCTCTCATCTCTCATATTCACTTCAGGATGTGAATATTCTATCATTTTGAGCTAATGAGCTCAGTCTTTTGAATGAATGCTCACATTTCATGACACTCCCTCATAATGTCTTACGTAAAGTAACACTTTGAAACTATAAAACCAAGTCTGACCATATGATATTTGCATGGAGGATAATGTGCATGTATGGGTTTATGAGCCTACAGCTGTCCTTGCTTTGACTTGGGAAAGCGGAAAGTCTGGACTTTTCCAAAGGGACAAAACCTCTCACTGCCAGAGAATGAACATACACGTCGCCCTGTTTGGGCTGGTGCACGTTCATGGCCTGTCAGTAAATCAACTCCAGAGGCCATGAGCTCTATAGAAAAAACAAGTTATTTTATCATTACTGAAGAACTAAGGAGTTCCCAAGCACACATTGCTGTAAATCAAATCCATCGCCCTTGTTCGCTGAATATGAAGAAAAAAAAAATCCACTTCTCTGCTTGGATTCTTGTGCGTCTTTCTCTCCAGATTGCCTCTAAATCAATATAGACACCTACCAGATTAATTCTGCTTGGTACTGAGTCTAAATGGTGGAGAAAGAGGGGGGCAAAGAAAGCACATATCCTATGACACCAACCACAGAACTGATGTACATACAGTCTGGGAAGGCTGACTTTAAAAATGAATGTGAAAAAAAAAATGAGGTAAGAGCAGCCGGAGTTTTTGCCGTTGCTTGCTGATCTTTAATCTTTCACTGCCCAGACTGAGCATGCAGGCTTGACCCCGCCTGGCTTTACACTAAATTAATTCCAGCAGCTCCTTTTTATTTATTGCTGCAGTATGCAGCCTGCTCTTGGACTTTTCTCCATTACCTGAGTTTTTATAGCCAGGAGAGGGAGACCTTTGAGAAGCCCTCTGAAATCACTCACAGACCCAGCTCCCCAGTCATACCTCCTTACACTCTCTCTCTTACAAACACACAGATGCACACACGCCCAATCGCTATCCCGGTCCTGTCCTTTCCTGCACCTTACATCTCTCATTTCTACCTGGCTCTCATGCTCCATTACTACGCAGATTTAATGATTTACCCCAGACCGGGATCCTGTTCCTCACTAAATTGTAGCAGTAGACCATTAGACCAAGAGTCTGATTTGCAGCTCTGTTTTAACATAGGTTCTTTTATATTGAAACCATAATACTGTTAAGGTATGTAGGTATGTTCACGTTTATACAAAGATGGGTAAAAAAAATCTTTTTAAAGAATTTGATTCTTTACACATTACCACTTCTTGCTTGTAAGCAGCTATTTGGCTTTAGGGACCGTTCGTTATTTATGGAATGGGCCACCGGAGGAAAATGGGGGGGGGTCATGTCATAATATTCTTTGTTGAGGGGTGGGTCCACAAAAAAAAAAAGGTCAGTGAGGGGGGGTCATTCAACATTTTGTCTGGAGGACACTGCAATGCCCGCAGAAAACAAAAACAAAACAAAAACGGGACATTTCAAAGCTGCAAGCACTGATGACAATGAGAGCAACGGCCCCCGAATCACAACATTATTTTATGTTGCCCTGATCTGCCCTGAGTTGGTTTCGAACCCGGGTCTCCCGCACCGCAGGCGACGATGCTAACCGCTTCGCCAAGAACTCAATAAGGGTTTTGCCCGCGGCTTAGCACGTCTTTTATGGGTGAGTGAGTTTAACTTCAGTACCGTACAGAGGCTACGCTGCCTGCCTCATTGCGTAACTCTACATAGTCTGGCTTTTGTGAATTGTAAACAAACAGACGCCCCCCCTCGGTTTTCGCGTCCAGCAGTTTAGCGGCTAATTCAACTGCAGTGATGGATAACTGTACCGGAGAGGCTCAACTTCATGAACTACATTTGAGGAATAAACGGCAGCTTTTACCTGACGGGAGACCGACGCCTGAGCTACGGTAGCTAACAGTTAGCTGGTTTTACGTACTTTCTCTCTCTCTCTCTTTCCCTCTCTTTCTTACACACACACACACACACACACACACACACACACACACACACACACACACACACACACAGTTGTCTGTCATCTGTTGTAAACCTTGTAATAATACGTTGTTGTTGAGTACGGTTCACATTACTGTTGCTTCGGTTTGGGTTTGAGTGTGGATTAATTGTTAATGGCTTGTTGTGTAATGTGAGCTGGTCCAAAATCGCGATTCTGTTATTGATGAGTTGGGTTTTAATAACAGCTGATAAATGGCATGGATTGATGAGAAGGTGTTGCACATACTTTGTCAAAATGAAATAATGTAGTGTCACGCGCTACGTGATGCGATGTACGTGTCGATGGCTGGGGGGGGGGGGGGGGTCATGTATCTTTTGATAAGGCTTAATGCAGGGTCATGTTAAAATTTACTGACTCCGACAGGGGGGTCATGTAAAAAAAAAAAAAGTCCTGTGAATCCCTCCGTTGGCACTGATGATAAATAACGAACAGTCCCTTATGTCACAAAACAAATTCCGGTGCAAGTAGCTAAAAATTGCCTGCCCTCCATCTCATATCTTTCTTTCACTACAGTAGCGTAGAGTCTTGGGAATCAGGATTACCAGGAGGTAGGGATCATGTGAGGTCAACATTTGTTATCTATCTCTTTGGCAATATTCTCAAAAGTCAAAAATCCACAGTGAAAAGCATGAAAGACCACTTCTCACTTTAGCTCCTTGGCCTCCTGATGGCAGATTCTCTCAAGAGATTTACTGAGCCTTATGTATCATGCCATGGAGTTAATATCAGAGTGTTTGTGTTGATGATGACTTTAGAGTTCCTTTAAGTGTGACAGAGGATGACACCACTGTAGTTTATGGGTGCAGACTGTGTAATCATTGCCTCCCTTGTAACATGCTTATTACAACTCACCTCACACGAAAATGAACCAGATGGCAGAAGAGAGGAAAGAGAATTAGTCACAGCAATCAATTCTTGTTTGTGTCTGTGAACTGGTGACAGTTTCAGACAAGTATGTACAAACTGTGGGGTTGTAACTGCCACGCCAAACACTCTGCTATGCTGCTGAATTACCCAAGCTGAGCCCTCTAACCTCCCTTCTTTAACCAAGATAAAATTTATAGCTGCAATTACAAAGTTGAAAAAATGGAGAACTCCAGTGGGGAAGTTCAGCAGCAGTTTGGGAATAATGACATAAAAAAGGCTGAGGCTGGCTGCCTGAGGGGGAGGAGGGCAGAGATTAGAGAAGTAGAGAGGTTTGGCGCTCTAACTCACCTATTGGGAGCAAAATTGGGTATTGCAAAGCGAGCATCAAAATTCAGGCGATGTTGCACCATCAAAACATTTCAGTGTCATTTAGATGTCCGGTTAAGGACTGTGTGAGATGAAGTACAAATTACCTTTGGGCCTCTGCATGTTACTAGACACATTTACAGCTTAACATTTAGAGATAAAACTGATTAGTAGACTGGTCAGGTGCAGTTTTTACTATGGATATCTGATTAAGGCACATGACAATAGACTTATCTACTGTCATTAACATAACTATCATGTACACTATCAGTGAGAAGATATGGGAAGGGTCTGGGTCAGTGACACACTCCTTGTAAAAGGAGAGGTGTTAAGTGCACTAGGGCAGTAATACCTCAGAGTCAAAGAAATAAACTAAGAAGAGGCATGCGTAGTAGTGGAGAGGGAAAATATGTGTAGTCATCAACTCAATAAAAAGTGAATGATGTTAATATTTTGTGGAAATTGCTAAAAGGTCAAGTAGAATTGAAACTACCTTTTAAATTCTACATGGAATAAATTGCACAAAAGTGTACTCACAATTTTATGAACAACTATTGGTCTTTCTAAGGGCAAAAATGGTAACGTAGCGCTCACCAAGTGCAGGGGCCAGGGCGGCCATGTTGGGATCCAGGTGAAAGCTCCCCATCAGGAACTGGGCCTCAGCTCCAGCTGGGTCTATCTTGAGGCCTGGTGGAAGGCTCATGTTCTGAGTCAGGTAATATTGGTAGAGCTCAGCCTCGGACGGCGAAGGCATGGCTCCCAAGCCAAGTCGTCCATGCTGCATCTGAGTCACGTTCTGCTGGAGCAGCATCATGTTGTGCATGTGCTTCTCACTGGTCATGTGGATACGCAGGTTCCGTGCCACATTGGTCTCGTAGTCACAAACCTCACACCGCCAAGTAGGTTTGCTCTTGGGCTTGGTCGGAGAGGGGGCCCCACACGGCCCTGCCATATGGGCGGACGACTGTGTAGGATGGTGGTGGGGCGGGTGATGGCTACTGGCCTGGGTCACTGAGGGGACAGTCACCACTCCTCCCGGGGTATGTCCAAACACCTGCTCCTGCGCAGAGCCAATAGTACCTCCATTCTGCAGCGTCTGCATGTTGTTCAGGTGCTTGTCCGACTGCATGTGGATGCTGAGGTTGCCCTTTGTGGTGGTCGAGTAGTTACACACCTAGAAAATACAGAACATTTGCTCTTGAACTGCAACAAAATTGTGCAAATATTTCTTTCTTTTTCAAGCTGTCCCATAAGGGTCAACACATCAAGAACACAAAAAACTTTAATTGCAACTCTTAAGAAAAAGCAGAAAAACATTGCCACAATTTTTCATACACACCTCACACCGGAAGGGCTTGTATCCACAGGTATAGCTTTCTCCACGGGCAAGACGTGGGTGGCTCTGGCCACTGCTGCAGTACGCACAAGACCCTCCTGAGTCTGGGTGCTTCTCTTTCATGTGGGCCTCCAACGTCTGCTGGTACTTGTAATGCCAGTTGCATTTGGGACACTTCAGTGTCTTGCACGAGTTTCGCGAATGCATCATGGTCATGTGACCACCCAAGGAACGCGAGGAACCCAGGACAGTGTCACACTTGGGGCATTCTACCCCACTTCCTCCGATGCCACCTGGCCCATGGTTCTGTGAACACTCGCCCATCCCTGTTATGTCACAGGAGCTCCCTGGGAGGGATAGCGAGTGGCCATGAGATGAAGGGTGGAGGTGATGATGATGGTGGTGCATGTGGTGATGGTGCAGAAGGGCTCCATTTTCCTCCTCTCCCTCTGCTGGGCAATCATTTGGTTCTGGAGCTGTGGCACTATCTCGATTGGCACTTTCATCAGCAGCAGCATTGGAGGACAGAGGTGAGGAGGAAGTGCCAGCCGTGTCATCCTCGCTCCTTCTGACGGCAGCTGCCGCCATTGCCATGGGAACAGTGGGCCCCTGGCAGTTAAAGCTCAGAGGGAGCTCTGAGGACCTCCCCCCACCGTCTGCAGCTGAAACCTCTTCCTTGACAGAGGAGGAAGTGGAAGCAGGGGCTTTGCTGTTGAGTGTGGAACTGACCGCAGAGGTGCAGGCAGAAGGCTGGAGAGCGCTACTAGGCATTAATAAAGGAGATTTGGAAATGCTTTGGTTTGAGACAGCTGGTTCCCCCGCTTCACCCCCGCCGCTGCTACTGTTACCACCACAGGCCACTGCAGTGCTTTCTGCCTCCACCTCGTCTTCCTCCTCCCCTAACAACAGTTCCTCTTCTTCCAAGCCCCCCATCTGACTGGATAGGTGCGCCTTACTTTCATGTCCCTCAGTATCCCCATCCTCTCCCTTGCATGCCAACTCTTTCCCAGCAGGCTCCTCTGTTCTCCCTCCCTGTTTGGGCAGGGCACTGGAGTCTTTGGCAGAGCCTGGGGATGAGGTAAGAGTGGATGCTTTGGAAATGCCCAGCCCTCCAAGAGAGAGGACTGAGCTTAGTGGGGTTTGTTGTTGCTGCTGTTGCTGCTGGAGGCCACAGTCAGAGTCTTTGTTCAGGAGGGTCTCGCTGCCCCCACTGCTGCTTCCAGGCTCTAGATGCACACCGCTAAATGTGCCATAGAAGCTCTGGCCAGAGTTAATGGGGTGCACGGTAGGTGGCAGAGGAGTGCTCTTATTTTTTGGTTCCAGGAAACTGATGAGGGGCTCTTTGTCCTTCCCAATGCCCTGGATGATGGCAGATGCCTGCTTGTCCCCTAGCAGCCGCCGCTCGTCCTCACACAGTGTCATGCGGTGATCGTGGACGGCATGGGTGGCAAAGGAACGCGCATAGCCAAAGGACAGCTTGCAGAGAAAACACATGAGAATGGGCTTACCCTTGCCATAGAGGGCTAGCCCATCGAATTTGGAGAAATCCACGTTGTTGGGAACATCTTTGGATACACAGGACTTCTTGGCAGACCCATCGCTGTTCAGGTAATCCTTGTTGCTTTTGTGCCGCACATCAAAGACACGGAAACTGTGCAGGACAGGACTGAGGCCTGCCATAGTTGAGGTATTGGGGAAACCTTGGTCTGAATTGCCAAACCACTTCCCGAAGGACGAGGCTATGTGGAACGTGTTGATGATCTGAGGGTAGACCGAGGATGAAGTCCCAGCAGGTTCTCCCGGTTTTCCCCCACTGGTAACAGAGTTTGTGGGAAGCAGGCCGGGTACCATGCCCCCACCACTTTGGATCAACTGACTGAGGCTCTCTACGATGTACGCTGAGCCATCTGGCTGGTAGACGATCTCACCAGCCAGGTTCTCCACATCACTGCTCTCCTCTTCCTCTTCCTCCTCTCCTTCCTCACTCCCACTCTCATGCGCTCCCTGCTGTCGTGTGGGCTGATGTCGCAAAAGAGTGGGCATACCCCCTCCCCCTGAAGCCATTGGCACCCCGGGAAAGGGTTGAAGACTTGGGAAACAGCTGTCAATCTCCATCTCATCTAAGTCCTCGGATTCTTCCTCTTCTCCACAGCTCACTCCCTCTTGCTCTTCTTCCTCAAGACCCTCTCCTCTGGGGTGCAGCTGGCCTGTGGCAGAGCTATCACTGCGGGCCTGGGGTGATATCTGTTTTGGCTGCTGCTGCTGGGACTGTAGTTCTCTCACCGTGTCATGAGGTGCACCGGGGTTTTGGGGTTGAGAAGGGTATGGAGCAGAGAGAGACAGGGGGTCCAGGGAAGGAGCCTGGTTGGTGCAGGGGACCTGTGAGCTAGAGTGATCGTTCCAGGGCTGTGGTGGTTGCTGCTGCTGGGAGGAGCCGAGCCCATCGTCTGTCCCAGAAACCACGGGAGACTCACAGCTGTCCATGCTGATGCCTACATGAGGCGTTCATCGCATCCAGGCCTGCAGAGACACAAATTGGGTGAGACAAGAGGTTAGAGTCACATTTGGGTTTGGAGAATTCCATTTTAACATACAGGCAAACTCTGTACATAAATCCACACGGCTCATCAGAAATGTCTAGATTTTCCAGTATTACTACCCCTGTTAAAAAAAGATCAAATACAGAAAATATGAAAGGGACAATATGTATAGGAACCTTAAAGGGGGAAAATCAAATGTACGGTGTATTGGGTGAGAGACAAAAGTCTGAGATATAATTGGAAAAATGACACTGTGCTCATTACACTAGATTAGGTACTTAAACACAATACCTGAGACAAGCACTAATAAGCCGTCCATGATTCATCTTCCTGCCATATCAGGAAGGTACCATCTTTTATCTTCACCTTCCAAACAACACCCCTAATCTTATATTCTGCAAATCCTACATCCGTTTTTAATTAACTTGCAGTCAGAAAAAAGGAGAAACAGGCTAACTTAATGGATCAAATAGATTCCTTGTGAGATAATTAGACACTGAGAAGCCACCCATCAGCACACTGTACATTTTCATAACTGGAAGAAAAGGAGAAAACTGCATCTAAAAAAAGCTATTCTTAACAGTATCATTACCAACTCCATGTTGTGTATCTATAAGAAGAATATAATTCATGTGCATTATTGAAATAGATCTGTATGGACTCTAACAAGAGCAATAAAAGGCAGTATTTTCTATGAGCCCAAAATACATAAGCTGGGTAGGGACTTCACTGCAGCTGTGTTTAGATCTTGCATCCAATAACCTCTACGCTCAGCCTGGTTTCAAACACTCCAGCCATCCTCCGCCTCTGAAATAATAAATGGGAGCTGAGCTTTCGGGAGCTGGCCATGCCCCGAGCATCTGAGAGGCCCAACACAGGCTGCAATTTAGAGCGCAGAAGAGATAAAATGATAGCGCAAGATACTGCTGAGCTAATAATTTTATTAAAGGGATGCAGCCAACATTGATTAAAGGGGGCAATCGGGCTGAAACCAATAACTCTGGGCTGCCCTTTAACCCACCAGCACTGAATATTACATGAGCAAAGTTTCCAGGCACCAAGCTCACTGCCATGTCCCGGTTGATTAGCACATTCACTGCTTGCACTTGATTTATTTACTTATTTACTTAGGGATGCAAATTTCAGCTGTGATCAGAATGGAGTCTACCCCCACACCATCACATATTAACCACTGAGGGAGAGGAGAGATTGATAATGTCTGTCTGCCTCTTCATGAATGTCTGATGAAGCTCACCTCCCACACAACGTACCTGGGACCTCTCCAGCCTATCTGCACTCAAACCACAAAGAAAAATGGACTCCCATTTGAGTGATGCATTTTGATTTTGGACTTCAGAAAAAACATCACAGAAAAGAAGCAAATATTATGAAAAGGGGAACAAAAAAAGAAATAAGAACTACAATGATAAAGCACTGAGTTTAATGAGGGAATCTGAAATGTGATTGCAGAGATTACTATTATAGATACCTGAGGACAGACATTTTCTGTGTGTATGGTCCATCTGATTGTTTTGTTTACACACTACAGACGGTAACCCCGATGACCCTTGTCTCGCTTTGCATACAAAATGAAAGATATTAGACTGGCTGGCTTATTAACAAGATTGCTTTATACAGCCAGACATGATTTAGAGATGGCTGCCATATTGAGTGAGGGGATACTAGCCCTACTGGTCTGTATTTATTATCTGCTCCATTAATAAGAGGCTATGAGCTCAACAGCCATTTCACACAAATGGACTGAGGGCAGCAAGAGTAATGCAAGAAAAAAAAATATGCCACATGTCAAACAGACAGTGATTCTTCAAACTAAAAGCACATGAATAAACTGGACAAAATGAAATGGGAGAAAAAAAGCAGAAAATGTGACTTGTCTAAAACGACTGTCTCATAGGGAAAAAAGTCTGAATGTATCCTGTCGGAACACGGAGTATCTCTCACCTTGTTCCTGTTATCTACCCTATCAGCTCCTCCTCCAGATTCCACTGCCTGTCTTGACCAGGCCTGGGAAGACTGGGCCCACATGCACGACTACTAGGCAAGATTGCTGGTTAACAATGACCTCTAAAGTTCTCTACTCTCATCTTTGCCTTGATGAGTCTGAGTCTACAGTGTACTGTACCAAGGGTATGCACCCATCCATTCCCATTACTGCTGTAAGATACCTGAAGCAATTAGCAGTAGACAGGATAACACGATGACTCTTGATCAGTGCTGGAGCTCTGAGCCAGTTTGGTGTGTTCACTGCTTACAGAAAACAGGATTGCCCTTTAAAATCAAGATGGTGTAATTCAATAACCTGCAGTGGTTACTGATGAGCAATGGGATTGTCTGGAGTCGGCAAGTCGCAGATGGGCCAACTGATATAACGCTGTTTGTCTCTCGGAGGTCTGCCTGGCTCAGTGACACCTGTTTAAAGCAGGAAAAGCTTTAATCTCTGGGAGGCACTAAACAAGTCCGGGAGACAGACAAAGAGACGCGGTCGAAGGAGAGGGGAAGTGGAGGAGGCTGGTGTCTCTGTGTGCTGACTGTGTTAATAACCACAAATCAAAATGATGGAGCAGCCCACTAAAAGTAACTACTGCTGAGTGGTATTATGTAATGTTATATACTGTAATATGTAAAAAAGTTCATTTTCTTTTGTAAACTGGCACTGATGCTGATTGCTCAAAACAAACGATCCTGCCATGGCTTATGTCCTTGTGCTGTATCGCAATGCTAAATGTGGGCCCACAGAGTTGACAATAAGCAGGCAGTATGCAGCCAAAACAAGCTTTAGTTGACAATAAGAGATAATCAAAGAGAAGAAAAGGCTGGATTCCTGAGCTGATCTGAGGGAGAGCATGCCGATGCACAGATCCTGACTGTAGAACTCACACTCCTGCTGCCACCTGCCTTCAAAGGCTTTATGCCAGGGTCTCCCTGTTTTCTCTTTCTCTGTCTGACAAAAAGAAAAGGTTGCACTCCACCCCCTCCTACCACCATAACAACACAGATAAGGCTGAACCTTGAGAAAAGGCCTCAGTTCTAATGAACACTGTCAGAGAGTGGGTCTGGATGTCATTTGGTAGGGATGGAAAATGAGATAAGTTTTAAGTTATGGGTCCTTTCATTAGGTGGGATTTACCGGCCAACTGAGGGAGGAATTAAAGGCTAAGGAACCATCTGATTATAAGCATGCCTGATCACCTGCCTGAAGGCCTGCCCTTGCCTCCAGAAGACCCTGCTCTCTGGGGTTTCCTGAGGGAATTAGCTCAGACTCGGCCCTGACTGTGAATACTGCTGGGCTGCTGGGCGGGATGCAGCCCTGAACCTTACTCCTATCCACATGGACTGCATGTCAGCAGTGAGGGAACACCTTTTTAAATTGGAAAGACACTGTTTCTTAATACACCAAGTGGACCCCCTAACAATACACCAGATCTGATTTTCAATTGTTCCTCTGTGATGTTGCCTGTATGTGTCTGGTCTCTGAGCCATTGCTGAGCCTGGCCAGCCACCGCAGGGTAAGGGGCGCTTATTGGAAAATCAATGGCGTGAACGCTAAGCAAGTTACAGGAAGATGTGGGAAGGAAGGGTTCTTATTGATAAAGCAGGGGAAGGCCTTTGATGTTGCACCAGGGACATGCTCATTGATGGGGGAACCATTGTAGTCCTCAGGCAGAGTGAGGCCTAGGTTTATCTCCTAGATTTGTTCCAATTAATCACCAATAAAAGGCATGCATGCATTGCATTCTGTAGCATAAGTCCACTTTAATGCCTGACATGGCTTAGTAAATTTGGGTTTTAACACCATGCTCTAACTGTGAGGGACTTTATATTTGTAAACCTGCACTACATCTCTTTCTGCTTTTGTGAACTTCTCAGCCAAACCCCTGTATCTAATACCAATGATCTGATGATCAACTGGGGTATAACTTGTTACACGTGAGCTAAAGATGATAAACTGTTGAGGATCAAAAATAAATACATAAATAGATAGAATGTATTTATAAATGACGTCATCTTGAAGACAAAACTTAATAAAATGACAAAGACTATTTGAGTAGTCTGAAAGGGTGTCCAAGACTACCGTCACAAGTCACTTTGTCTCAGAGTTGTGTTGCAAAAAGTGCTAGCACAATACACCATTATAATTGCATTAGGTGGATGGAGTTCTTGTTCTCTTTGATCCCTAACACTGTAAATCAGATACTTAACCATGTAGAGAACTGTTGTTTATTGTGTGCTGTAAATATTCTGTCCACTATTCTGCTAATGCAGACATAAGGGTGCTCCAGTGTTGCTCCAAATGCAGGAGGCAAAAAGTCACCTCAGGTCGATGGCACTCAGCCTGTAAACAGGGCTTCCCGTAAAATCAATGATCTTCAGTAGGAGCTATCAGTCTGTGGAACAGAAATAGCCATGGCTGTGTTGAGTCTGAGGCGGAGAAGAACAGTGCTGTGTGTTTACATGAGTGTGTGTGAGTAGAGGGGGCCAGTCACTGGCATGTCTGGGTGTATTTCTCAGAGATAGCAGAACTGAGGCATGCAGCTTCTGTCATGTTACAACCGTGGAAAACCTTTATGACAAGGCTTCAGCTTAAATAATTTTTTTATGCTGTTTTCTATGTATATTATATGCATCAAACTACAGTTGGAACAAACATATAACTGAATGCTAAAATAATCCATATGATTAAAAATATGAGCAAACTCAAATACCCGAGAGGTAATGCGCTGATTGTTTTAGTTTCACAGCACTCAATTTTAGTAACCATTTTGCACTAGCAACACTGGCCAGAAAAGGCTAAATTGATTTGTTTGTAGTATCAATTGCCTCCTTTGTTAATAGACTTGAAATAAAACCTTGAAAATGATTTTACCCTTTACGCAACACCATCAAATTCTGCTAATCCATTCCATGTTGCAGAACGGAAGAAAAGTGATTTCAGACAAAGCAGCAGTGAAATCACGGTGCAGAATCGTATGTTACTTAGACACAGGGCAGTCTGATTAAATGATCTGACTGTCGCTCAGCTAACCTCCGAAAACCCTCCAGAAGGGATTTACACATGGCACTGGAGTGTTTCCTCAGTTTTGGAGGGTGTGATAGAAACAGCATGCTGGTGTAATTAGAAGTAGTTAATTAGCTGTGGGTTAATTACTGGGTTCTGCAGAGTGTTGGTGAAAGACCTGGTGGGGTGGCAAAGCAAAGGGAAGCAGCGAACACACAGCAGGAAGCTCCCAGTCTCCCGCCAATTAGCAACCAGCATGAGGTGGGGTGGAGGTGGGGGTGGGGGGGGTGCAGTAGGAGTACAAATGTAAGAAGACTCATATCACTGGATTTTAAGCTCAATACGAGAGAAGCCATAAAATGAGAGGGCAATTCTATTTAAATATGCATAGTGTTAGACTGTTTTCTTACAGCTTTTTTGTAAAGAAAAAAACATTTGCCAAAACAGTGACTGAAATTTGAAAGAGTGATACTATTTTAATTACAAAATTTAACTATAGAAGCAACTTGTTCTTACAGCAGCCACGAGCTATCTTTCTTCATTTTCCGACCACACTGAAAGGCTGCACTGTATTATTTTCCTGTTATGTCTCGTGTGGTTTGTTTAGAAAGCTTTGTAATTTATAAGAGCATAAATTATCCTTGGAATTAAGGTATTGATGTATAATCAGAGCAGGGCTATCGGGCACAAACTAACGTTCGCCCCCAGGCAACCCAGTGCACAGAGCAAGCTCACACACTCAGTCTACACTCAGCAGGGTGTCAGTAAAATTGCTCGACAGAGAGAGAGAGAGAGAGAGGGAGGGAGAGGGAAAGCGAGATAGAGAGAGGGAGCTGTGTCTTTCAAATACTTATCAGATTAGTTAGATACACATCCCCCATTTTTGCTCATCTTTAGATGAACAGACATGGATACTGAATGATTTGCAACAGTCTAACATGGAACCTCAAATCCTTTAGCATGCAGCACTGACTTTCCCATAGTGTGGAATGCAGAAAGGCTGAGAGGACACTTGATACTTTGTGCACTGGTCTGTCTGGCACTAATCAATCAGAAAACAACACACTGATCTTAATCCATGGGAAGATCTCTAAATGAAAAAAACATCTAGAGATCCCAGAGAGATATGTGTAGATATGCAGTATGTATAGATGTGTTTCTGTTGTGTTTGCAGATTAGCAGGAAAGTGAAGGGGAAGACAGAGAGATAGACAAAGTGAGATTGAGATATGCAGCTGGAGAGAAAGTGAGAGGGCTAAAGACACGTGTCCAATGAAAGGTCAGGGACAAGGGGGAAATGTGCTGATCAAAGTCTTTGAGCCCCAGGACCTTCATTTCTACTAATTATCAAATCTGCCCCTATTTATATCTGCGGGAAGCAGACGTTCTCTCAAGAGAGGATGGAAGTGAAATCTGCTAACTACAGTGCTTTCAGAGCTTCTGTTTGCACTCACTCCATTTCATTTGTTCTGTAGTAACTGGATAAGGGTGGTAGATGAGGGTTTAGAAAAACAGTGACTACAATTTATGTAGGAAAGTTGTTGCTGTGAAAGTAAATAAGTGAATAGAAAAAATGCAAGTTTGAGCCAAATATGAAATATACTGTAGAATCACTCCTTGTTTTGATGGTTCAAAATTCATTTCTGTCAATCTAGAAACTTGCAATCACCAAAAAGGTGAAATCCCATGGTGCCGTACACACATGGCTGCATACACCCACACCTTCCCACAGCGCTGCAGTTAAGGCAAGCCAACCACAAACACAGTTGTTAAAATGATCAATACCATTGAAATATTAAACCTTAAGAAGCCACATTATTGATTAGGAGCCCAATGATAAAATGGTTTATTATCACAATTGTGGCCTTTATGTAAATGTTTTGGAGAGACCATCAGTTGTCCATACAGTTGTTCCCCACCTCCACCCACCCAAACAAACACACACATCCAACACATTCACCATTCACCACTCAGCTCTGCTCCCTTACCCTACCATCCGAAACCTGAGGGACTGGGACGAACAGGGGATGTCATTACCACTACTTCTACTTCCATTAAGGATAGCTGACACTGATCAGCATACCAAGCCTCTGTTGACAGAGAGACAGGAGTAGTAGGGGGATCGACCCCCAGAACAACCTGGTAGCACTGGGATGTAAGAGATCTCCAGCAGGCATGACAGCAAACAGGGGCATACAGTGGATCAGTGGTCACAGGCTCCATGCAGAGCTCATGCCTTGACAGACAGATATGGGACATGGATAACATGTCTATAATCCTAGGCCTTTCTGTGTAATCTGGAAAACTAATAGTAATGACCCTGTCCTGCACCTGGTAAAACACTGGGTTCACTGGCACCTGGAATTAGACAAATATCCCCTGCAGAGCGGTCTTAAAGGGACACACTCCCTCAGCAAAACACTGAAGGGAATTTTATCAGACACCTTTATATGGAGTAATGGTGCATTGAACAATACAGCAGAGAGAGAACAGAAAATCTATAATGTAACTCTAAAATATCAGTCTGGAAACTGTTTGAGGTGCATGCAGTGGTGTGTGTGTGTAGGGGGGGGGGGTGACTAAAGCCACACAGAGGCTCAGCAGTGAAACAGTGAAGCAGTGCCACAACCCCTGCAGTTGGGCCCAGTGTCGGTTAAGTGTCTAAACCCGAGTAGGGTGATAAGATCCCTTTTAGAAGGCATGTGAAGGCCAAATGACCGGGAAACCTGAGTAATGTGGGTGAAAGCTGTCTAGGGTGAGAGCAGAGCTGTGGAAAGTCATGCAGTGTTATGTGTGGAAAATGGAAACTTACTATCTCTTTTACACACCTCGCACTGAAGAATGGCCCAGTCCCATACACATACAATTGTGTGTGTATATGCCCTTCCATGTGTGGGAGCACATATCCGGACATGCACTCACACACACACATGCACACACACACGCACGCACATATAAGGGATTAGAGGGTGTCCCAGTGAAACCATTCTGTGGAAATTATTTCTTTGCAGAAAAAAGGCATGAAAGCCAATGGTGACCTGGCCTCTAATTCTAGAGTAGGATATCCTGGATAAATAATTAGAGGGTTCCTTTGAAGACCTTGCACAGCCGAACCATTCACTCCCCACTTCACATTTGCTAAAGTCATTAATGACAAAGATTTAGAAAGGAAAAGCAAAAATCTTTCTGGTACACAAATACTTTTTTTTATGAGGCCTGGCCCAAATTCCTCTCTGCTTAGCTGAAGCTCTTATCCTGGGAAAGAACTGCACCCGTTTTAAACAATAAACCTCAGGGGAAAAGTGTTTTCTATTGCCCCCTTCCCCCGCTGAATTATGAGAGTTAATAAAGTTAAAAGAATAATGTGCCCTGCGTTTTAAAAGAGGAAGTGAGCAAGAAATGTTGGGACACTGGATGTCAAAGAACGCAGGATAAACAAAGCAAAGAGAGAGAATAGCTGTTAACTCTAATAACAAAGACTAATTATATTTCAGGATGACAAAGGGGTGTGATAGCAAGCCTGCTATGAATATTAAAAGGATCCTAAAGTTACTGGAAATTACCGACTTCTTATTTATGGGCTATTTTTGTGCCACAGTATAGCATTGCATCCTCTGTTTAGTCAAAAGCATGTGCCACTTCTACAGTGTGCTGCGCTGCTAACCAGGATCATTCACTGGAAATAAACGAGACAAAATCTGACACGTGGAATTACACTTATCATATTCAGATTACTCTCATTCCCACGGAGTGAAAACACATTCCCCCAAAAATGTATTTTAGAGTATTACAATGTGACAAAATAAAAGAAATGTTAATGTGTGTCTTCAGGAAGATGAACCCACAGAGCACTAGTTTACATGCCAATGGGATGCCTAATCTTTACACTGGCAGTTTATAAACAAAACATCAGATCTTGACGCAACTGTCATCTTAAAAGGAGAGCTAGCGCTTGCCCCACAGTTTACAAGGACAGATTCCAAGGCAAACCTTGGAAGGTGATGTGCATTCCTTCTGAGCGGAGCAGTGATGAGGAACTGTCAACAGAGGAAAAGGGAAGAAAAACAAAAAGAAAACAACTTGTTAAGTGTATAACAAGGTGGCCTGGAGGGCAATGCTGAAAGACACCTCAACACTTGACTCTGAAGTGCGCGAGGCACATCAAACAGCATTTCCGTAGCTACAGTGAGCACTGACAGAGCCGACCACACTGTTCAGAGACCCCTGTGTGAAGAAAAACACTGCAGTTTGGCAGGAAATAAAGAGGCAAATTGTGACTAAAAAGACAACAGTTCCTCCTGCAGTAGTAATCATAAGTGTTTGTATGCACTGAATCAGAGTTGTGCTGTGAGCCACAGGGAGACCTGTCTAACATGAGCTAAAACTGCTGCCATCAAACTACAAAACATTCACAGAATAACCCCATCCTAAAAGGCAACTGCAAACCATGAAGCAATTTGTATTAGACAATGTCTACCCCTGAGTTTGTGTGTGTGCGTGCGTGTGTGCGTGTGTGTGGCAGAACATACCCCTCTGTGAGAAACACCCCAGAAAGAGAACAAGGGGCAGATTAAAGTATCTTTACTCCACAGCAGCTGAATGAAGACCATCATATATCTGGCCATTAAAACTGTTGGCAGCTTAGTAGGCATGTTGGTGTCTACAAGTGTTTGAGCCCTTTGATCTGGGGAGGCAGACGAGCAGGGACCGGGGGGGCATTCAAAAAGTCCTATCTCTATGAATTGGGGTAGGGGGGTAGGGGGGTAGGGGGGCAGCGGAAACGGGGAAATTAGAGGTTGGGAGAGGCAAAAACCGGTGTGATATTTTAAGACATGTGGAGCGTGTTAATAAGTTCCTCTTCTTCCTCTCCTCTCCTGGCCTGGCCTGAGTGTTGTGACAGCTACAGTGCTGTGGAGCTATATTTGAGAAAGACCAGCCCCCTGCCCCTCATCTTCACACACACACACTGCAGCCCTTGTTCATCTGCCTTAATGAAATGGCCACATGCCTCCTCTCATCCCAGAGCTGCTTACACACTGTAGCACCTGGTAGATATAAATCAGCCCCACTGAGCTGTATTTGGGAAGTGAGGCATTAAGAATGACATGGGCTGTCAAAGTTCAGATCGCACCGACCGCAACATCTAGTTGAACCGCTGTGGAACAGACCCAAGACCAAGGAGCAGGCCTACCACCAGCCTCATATCTTCTGCTTCCCAGCTCCACATGACATGGCTGCCACATCTGGGCCCCAGCTGGGTATAGCCTGCTGAGCACAGCATAGCACAACTGGGGCTAGGTAGGGAAACACTGGAGCACCCACGCTGCTGCATGGATTCATAGTAATACTCCCTTTTACAGAGATCCAGAGCCAAAAACAATGAGGATTTAAATGGGTGTTGCTCACTGCCATTTATCTTTGGCCTTTCTTATCCATGAGCTGTAGGGGCTAGTGTGTATTACTGCAGTTTTTAAGTGGTGTAGGTTCTATTTCTGAGTGAGGAGATAAAAGTAGCTGAGTGTGTGTTGTGTGAGCGTACTGTATGTAATATGTGTGTGTATGTGTGAGTGGAATTTCAGTCACGTGAGCCTGGGGTCTGAAGGTCAAACACTGCCAGAGAACCCACACATTCCTCAGAGGACAGGCACACATCTTCAGTGCATGAGCATGTGTAAGTTTGCATTGACTTTGATGCATGCACGTGTAAGCATATTGAACTAGCTGAAGCTCCAGTTTTCCACCACTTCACCAGTTTCCCCTACAGCTTTATACTAGAATATTATCTCTCTCTCTATATATATTCCAACTCTGAGCAGAATCCTCAGACATATACACAAGATACAAAGCATGAAGACTGAGCACTAAGAAAAAAATCACTATAAAAAACAAAGTGGAAAGGGACAAAGGGAGCTAAAGGGTGAGGATAAAAAAATGATCATCTGCTAGAGATTTAGTTGTGGGCTTTCACAGATGGGGATGGTATGATGTCTTCTTAGCTAGTAGTCAAGAGCGGCAGCAGTTGAGTACAAAAGAGAAAATAAGGTACACAGACACAGAGGAGAAGGAAGGAAAAAAAAGAGATGAGTGGACAGTGCAAGCAACCCAGGTTCAGCTCAACCCTTCTGTAATTTACATTGCTGGATAATTAGCTTCAGGATCAGGGGCTCAAGCCAATGATAGATGCCTCTCGCAGGGAAAAAGCAAGCATGTGAAGAGGACCTCAGCATTACCTCTATGACACATACCATTCATTGATTTAGTCTGTCAGAGGGAGCATATGTCAAGGGCATAAAAACTGTTATGTGGACTGTACAGAACAACGAAAAATCAGGTCATAGAAACAGGGCTATCTTTAGCAGATGTAAACACAGACACAGAAGACCTGATTCTAAATGTTCAATTGTTTATCTCTCTGCTGTGCCTGTGCACCCACAGACATGCATGAGCATACACTCATATGTAAACAAATACTAATTCAACCTGATACTTAAAATGGAAATGTCAGGAGTGACCACAATCAGAAAACATGGGGCACAGCATTCATATAATATTACTGCACTATTATATATGAAAGTTTATAACATGTTTTTGTTCATATTATGTCTATCCATGTGAAGCACTTGGTGCATGTTACTTACTTATTGTAAAGCACCTTGTGCTGGATTTCTTGTTTGAAAGGTGCTATGCATATAAACTTTGTTATTATTCTTGTTGTTATTAACAGGGTAAAAGGGTAAAATCCATTAGATTTTTTTTCCACAGATAAATAAGCTTCACTTATTGCCAGTAGAGCTACAACTGCCTCCTGGAGAACTGCACATTTAATACACATTTAATTAATGATGTCATTGTTTTGACATTGAAAGAGCATGCCAGCAAACAAGATAAACAAGGTCTAGCTGTAGGAAGAGTAGTATCAGAATACTAAGAGAAACTCAAAGCTGGGAGATCACGGCTCCATTCAATACTCCACAATGAGGGAAATATTTTACACATACCACTGAGCTGCCAGCTCTGCACCACACTGTGAGTGTGAACATACATACACCCATGTGTTAGGTCATATGTATCCATGTGAGACTCAATAGCAGCCAGATACTATGCCATATTGTGAATGAATTCTTGAGTGGTGAGTTTCCAGTCAGGCTGCTATGCCAGTGTACTGGGCATGGCTCAGAGTCTTTACACATGCCAACTACTACTGGGAATAATGCCATAAGACTGAGAGGATAGACGTATACACTGTAAAGCACGCACAAAAATCACCTACACCACACTACAAAGAGAAAACAAAGCACAAACAACATGAGACAACAACAATAATAAAAAAAAACACCCACTCATTCATGCGTGCATGTGCAAACTTGCTCGTCCACGTTTGTGCTCTCACGTCCTTGCACATACACACAGAAAAAAACATGTTAGCAAGGAGGTGAGAATTAGAGCAGAGGCAACTGGCTCACCCTGAAAGTTCAAGTTGAGTGCCACTACAAATTACAGGTTGACAGCTTAAATTATCCCCAGTACGTGTCCCTTACAATGTATGTGCATGCTGGAGTTTGCTAAGGCAACTGCCTCCAGACAGCTGTTCTGGGTGAAGTATTTACATGTCACCCATTATCTCTACCAAAGGAAAAAAAAACAACACTATACAATGTCCCTCTAGCTACACTGACCAGCAAGTGCCCCAGACCAGCAACCTCTCACATGCTGTCAATGAGAGGACCCTCTGCCCCATCTCTAACAGATGCCCCATATTTGAGCTGTGAGGAGGGAGAGTGATATGGGCAGTGTAAAACGAGAGGGTGACTAATTGGTTCATAACCTGTAATTGGGGAGATGTAATTGGAGTGGACTCGCAGATGCCAGGTGCACCTTCAGGAGGTGGGGCAGCGGTTTGCCCTTTGACTGGCTATAAGGTGTGTGCCTATGTGTGTGTGGGTGCATGCAAACGGCTTGGGAGGATTAGATGCGCGTGTGTGTGTATGGAAGGGGGAGGGGGCTTCTATAGTGAGTGCCCCCAAAGAATATAGTTTAGGTGTGGCGTGTGCCTATTAGATCCTTAAAACCACATGAAAGCCTGCATGTACTAAAACCCGTCACAACACAGCACAGCCACGCCTAATGCAAATAGGCATACACTTATAAACACACACACTTACTCAAACAATACATGCACAGACCATAGTATAGGCTGGGCTCATGTCCATGGGCAATTTCTTTCAATCTGCTGTTGGGAGTGAGAAATCTGCAGCTCAACATATTCTCATGGTTCACATGGTGGGTCAATATGATCAATGTGTTCATGGCCCACCTAGCCAATACTACACCTCTCCCAATCAATGTAATGGGGGCTGAGTGTTAATTGGGACATAGTAAGAGGAGGGTGGGTGATGGAGCGCGATGTGCTTTTTGCAGAAGCATCAGAAATGCTGTACAGCGTCTTAATGAAAGCTGCTTAATGTGGACAGCAGTGTTGTTTAATCACCTGTTAAAGAAATGTTTTCATACAACAAAGAGGAGCGGACAGTGTGTGTTGAAGCGGTAGCTGAGGGAAAGGAGGGGGGGTGGAGGGAGTGGTGTTGCAGGAACATCTGTTTGTCCTGCCCATCACCATATGATTATCGGTAATTAGCCACGACGCCTGCAGTTGCGTGGGTGCGGTCATGCATTCCCCTCTTCGGGCAGGTATGCAGGAAGCACCTATAAAACACACTACCTACCTCTTGTCTCCCACTGCCAGACCCCTACCTTCCTCATGAGTCACACACACAAGCAGGCCTCTATAACATGCACCATCTTGGAAACTCACGCTACGAAAAGGATCACTCACCCTATTTACTAGGCTAGACGTTGTTGCACAGCTTTATTTGGAAAAGGTAAGAGTGACACATGACAGCACCAAATGTGGACTGGTGAGGGAAATGAAAGTAGTAAAGGCTGACTATGCCCAGCGTTGATTGTTCACTTGCATGGATGTTTCCTTTGCAAAAAAGTAATGCAACAAGAGGGTTTCCTAACCACTGCGCTCAGTTGTGAGGAGATACTTGCTCTAAAGATAAGTGGCCTTCACATTCTGCTTTGAACAGGACTACAGTATCCACTTCAAACAGAAAGTAAATCAATTCCTCTCCACTCAACAGCCATGCCTCCCATTTATTGGGGAGAAACAAGTGCTAAAGATGGCGATGAGAAATAAATCTGCATTGTAAAGTGGGAGGATGTTTTTGCTGTTGATACTGTAGAGAGGCTTGGATGCCATGCACAGTTAAAAAATAAGACTGTGATACTCAAACATTTAAACATCCTTTTCTCGCCATGTATCTTTTGATGGAAATCTTGGAAAACTTTCACTGAGGAAATGAATAAATTAAACAACAGCAATGAAAGAGGAGAGGCAGTGTGAGGGGTGGAAGGAGAGACGTAACAGAATCAACTGTTTACCCAGCTTGTTTAGGGCACGGTTGTTTTTTCTGATGAAAAGCTGCAGCTGACAACCAAAAAAGTATGTAGAGCACAGGAAAAACCTGCCTGACAGATATTCTGTCTGTCAGCTAAGTGGAAGTAGGAAGTGATGGTGAGGGGAAACAGCCTCTACCAGAGTAAAGGCTGTTTCCCTTATGTTGCCTGTTGTCTCCTCCTGTTTATACAGGACACAAGGTTAGTCAGCGTGGAATCCAGCCCAGAAAACTGCTGCACGGAGGCATTGTGGGGTTTCACTTGCTTAGTCAAAGTCGAATATGACACGGAATCAAAAATAGGACAAAGTTTTGCTTCACAACTTTTTTTTTCCAAATTATTGTTATTAATATATAATAAAAACCTTTTTAGGTTTGTAATGCTGTAAAACTATCCATCCCCTTCACCATGAGTCATCTATCTCAACCATTAGCTGGAAGCGAGGACATCTGATAGAGATGTATTGATTTTCCACCGTTTTTGTGTAATTTGGTGAAGATGAATTAACATTTTCCCGTGGACTGCCCATCTTGCTGACACAATGAACACCGGTGGGTCAGAGGAAGGTCTAAAGTCAGGACACAGTCTGTCCAAAAACAAGGTGGCCCCCACAGGACCCAGGCCTACCCCCAGCCTCTAAATTACCTAGGTTGACACCAGGGAGGGAGAGGCATAGGCCCACTTTAGCTGTGTAGTGGAGCCAGTGGCTGAGCAGGTCAAGACCTCCCCATTAGGGAGCAGGTCAAAGCCACATAACTCTTTAGCTAAGGTGAGGGTCAGTGCGATGCTCTGTCCGGCCAGGGTCAACCAGAGGTCTCTGGCCACTGAGGTTCATGGCAATACAATAAAGTAATCAATCTGGCCGCTGGATCCTGGTCAATAATATACTCCCAGGCAGCACAGGGTCACCACCTGTTCCCTGGCCTCTCCTTGGACTGTCCTGGCCTCCTGAAGAGCCCAGGTCTTAGATTTCACCATCCTGAAGAAACACAGGAAGACCATGGGGGGTGCATAATCGAACCATGAGTCTCGTCAGACACTGTGGCAATAAACCATGACAGGTTAACAGTTAATGGGGCTGGGCTATTATTACTGTAGTACAGTCTAACACAGTCAACTGTACTGTCAATTTCTACCTATTCTGTAAAAACTCTGACTTTTTCCTCAGTTTATGGAACTGGATGTATCATCTACAAACATCAAATGTTTTCACTGCAGGCAAACTGCAATTGCATTGAGTTTAGACTTCTCAGTGTGGATAAAAGTGTATAAAATATCTTTCATCAAAGTTGTGTCTAAACAGAGACAAAGTTGAGCCAAGAACTGAACAATATGAGCTGAATTCAACATATGTATTTTAAGGTGGTGGGGACTTGCATTTCTCTTTTGCACTTGCATTGTTATCATTATTGCATTATTGCGAAGAAAGCCTAAAAATATAATGTATAGAACCAAGCCAAGATACATTACCTCCCCCTTTATTTCATAATTTCTTTCAGGTTTTTGTGACACACATTGCCAGCACTGTTTCTTTCCTCTACCCTCTCTGTTCTTTCCTCGTTGCCCTCTCACGCTCGCCATGAATGGAGGCAGACAGCATCCTTGACGGCTGCCAGGATGAGGCAGCAGTTAATTCTTGGCTGCCCTCCCTCACTGCTTAAAGGCAGGTATAGAGTTTCCAACAGCTCCAGCTGGCTGGATACAATGGAGATCTCAGTGCAGGGGCAGAGTTCCATGCAGGTGAACTAACCTCTCCTCTTTTCCCTTATAGCCCTTATCAGTCTTCCAGCAGCAGTGCCACTAACACCCCTACACCTCAGACTCTGCCAGAGTTTACCCTATCTTGCTCAAATTCCAGCCGACCCAACCCTTAAGTCTCACACCATTTCCTGGCTGACAGTCACTGTTCCCTGTCTCACAGAGAAACATAAAACTGCGATGATAAGATCTGAAATAGAATCTAACGAGCTAATGAAACAGTGCAGGTTCATAGCCCAAAACACGAATATCTACTGCAAATGCAGCACAAGTATTTACAAGGTTTATGTCTGAACACATGCATGATTTCAATATGAGACGAGATCGGTACTTTTATTTATTTTGTATCTCCATCTCCTTCCTTACTTTTATTCCCTGAGCACTCTCCTGCCAACAACATGACATGTCATTAGGCAGTATAATCAGCATGCTATTTGCATACATCTGCTTTATTTTATTGATTGCTCCTCATTCGTTAAGATTCGGGGTATATAATTAATGACCATCCCCTGGTGCCACACCCTGGGGACAGCTAATTCCACTGCATACCAAGGGGATTTCAGCAGAGGGCACAAGTGGGCTTGTCACAACGGGCACTGGGCCAGTATCAGTCCCGGTCGCCTCCCAGCCTCCGGCTGTCCTTGGTCCCAGCCAGCTCCTCTAACAAGGAGAGCTCTTCCCGGGCCGCGTTAACTAAAAGGACAATTATCTTGAGAACAATGATGCTTTTCACAGGGGCTGTGTTGTCATTAATGCAGTGGATCTGGTTACAGCAGCCAGCTTAAGCTAATTAAGGAATGCTATCTGTGCACTCTCATTGCTTCTTAATTAAGTAAGATTCATTTCAAAATGGGGACAAACAGTCACTTTTCTTAGACGGGTAGCGAGGTTGTTTTACCTTTGAATTGTGTTTGAATTCACTAATTTGTTGAGTTATTTTCATATGACCAAAACAGTGGCACTTAGCTGCATAGCACTCAGTTAACATTTGCTTCATAGTCACATTAAACAAGCCATGTTTCAAACAGTTTGTCTGCCACCCAACAAGTCAAACAGAGGGCTCTGTATTAATTAGACCTGAGTATAAAACATAATTTGATATATGAAGCCCTTGGAATAGGCTCTGTTCAACAGCGGCTTTTGATAATAGCAGTAATGCCACATGCACTGTTGAGGAACAGCACATCTTGCTTTTCCTGTCTGGCTGTGGTCATAAAACATAAAACATCTGCGAGGTTAGTTAAGTTACTACAGGTCCTCTCCTGTCACACACACCATCTAGACCTCACTATCTCAAAAATCCTTCTCTGCCATTAACAATGTATTCTGATTAGAAATGGCTGACTGACAGACAAACTGAATGCTCTGGGAACAGTTGCTTTCCGAAAAGACAGCTGACTCTTTCTTTCCAAGGAGCCTGCTGACCTTTTACACAGGAGAGGGCTGTTAGTCACCAGTCACTCAGCACTGACTGACAACATGGGGAAAACTGAATGAGAGCGGGAGGTTTTGTGCATGCATGTGTGTGTGTGTCTGGGGTAGGTGGGGGAGAGAGAGAGAGTTCTGACAATGTAGAACTCTCCAGATCCTTGGCTGCTCTCTAAAGACAGACTGACACATGTGCAGAGGTTAAGATGACACATAATCTCATTCAAAGCCATTGCATATCCTTTTTAATGACACATACTTACTGCTGTCTCAGGACTCTGAGACAATAGCTGTGGTTCACTGGTCCACACTGGCAACTAAGGTTGCGTATTTTCAGTATCTAAGGGTTGTGTGGCCGTTATTGTGGGAGAGAGCAAATGTGCAAACACAGACACACATGAGTGCAGGGATCTGGTTTGGCAAGTATATATGTCCTTGCTTGTTGGGCATTGTGAAGGAGGTTACAGCTGTTGATTGTGATTAAAATGTAAACAAAAGCTGAGTTCAAAAAAAGGGCGAGTATGTGAGTTTGAGGTTTGATCCACTCTCACAGATCTCCACACCCACTGAAACACTCTTATTCTTAACACAGCCTACATGGCTGGGCAGCATCACAAACACATACACACAGCAGATTCTGTCGGGTGTGTGTTTTTTTTGTTTTTTTGAAGACAATGTGTGCTGAGTTGAAAAGGTGAAAAACTGAAAACCTAGCAGACACAAATGCCAAAACATGCAAAATCCTCCTCAAAGCTCTGAATGTAAAAGCTAAAATGATGAGGGTCCACCTCCTCTCCCCATGTGCCCATGTCTGGGGTCATCATGACCCCATCGTGACTGCTCTTCACATCAACAGCAGCGCTGCTTCTTCCATTTACCCTGCTTTTAGCCTCTCAACAAGAAAAATGTACTGTTTTAAGTAATCCTTGTTTGTACTGACCATAATTGATTGGGTAATCCTGGTTTAACATGCACTAAAGCCAGTGCTTAAGAATCTATTAGGAGGGCTAGCAGCTTAAAGAGGCAGGATCTATCTAATGATGACTGCGAGATCTGTGTTTCTGTGCCTAGAGGTTGGCAGCTTTTGATGACCCCTTCTACACTGACCCACTTTAAGCTCCATCTCCAAGTCACATGGCCAATTCTGCCTTCATTTCTCTCTCCGATTCTTGTTTCTTTGAGCCTGTTTTTGCATTTCTTTGTCTTGTTGTAGGATAGTAGAATCACGTGCCAAGGTATCAACAAGGTTTATCCTCTGAACTTCACCAGCAAATCCCTTGGCATTCTTCCATCAACCTGGTGACACAGTTCTGGTGGTGTGTAGGCCAGGCATGCCACACACCCATCTCCACAGACGCCAATGCAAAAAGTCCCTGTCAACTCGACATGACACACGCCACGCTGCACACTCATCACTGTGACAACCCTGTCATAATCAACACAAATCTCTCAGCGTCAGCACGAGGAGCAAAGGTATTATGGAGCAGGAGAAAGGGAGATGAAGGAAAGGCAGACACACTAAGTACAGGTCATGGAGCGATCTCAGTGGCTCGGGGATCTGGCACTAAGTGTGAAAGTGACTGTGCACACAGGACGGTCAGACAAGAGGAAGGCTAATTCCTGCTCCTCCTCCTGCCCTGACTGCTGTGGTTTCTACGTGACGCAGGAGGAGGTATGGAGGTCTCACACACACACATACAGAGGAAAGAAGAGAAGGAGAATAATCCCCACCAAGACCTCTGCCCTAATGGGGCCCACTACTGTAATTACAAGGCACAGATTTCAGATCAGGCACTTAAGTAGCCAGCTAAGAGTGCCCAGAAAACAAAAAGCTCTGTAATTATCGTCTGCCTCCTCTCTCCCTAGTGCAACTTCAGTTACCTGTCATGCTGCTGTTTTGTCAGGAGTCCGTTGTTTCCTGGATTCTCCCTAATCCATGGCTGGAAGCAGCCCTGGCAGTGCGCCTGCCTGTGCAAGATGCACATTTCAGCTCGCGGGGGCGAGTGACGACATGGCACACAAAGATAGCAGAAACCTGAGTCCTCACAGCCCCACAAGCACATGAATGCATTTTTTTACAAGAGAAGGGAGGAAAAGAAGGAGGGGGAGTGTTCAGTTTGCTCTAGACAAAAGATCCATTGTGCAGTGAAACTTTATATACATATTAGAAACTCGAAACCCATAGCCTCTGCAAGCAGGATTCTTGTAACTGTGAACAAGATAACATTACCTACCATTCTTTCCTTCTGTCCACAGAAAAAGAGAAAAGCCTTCAAATCCTACTTTTCTGCAAAGGTCTTATTCCTCATGATGGATTCCTGTTTTTTTGCAGGGTCATCTAATATCAGCGATAAGAGAGCTGCGGTCTCCAGGCAGTTTTGTGGCCCATTAGGTAACACATTCCCCAGGTGGAGCAGAGCAGGAGGCACAGCTTGTCGACAGAGATTTGCACTCAGCATTCTCTTAGCTTACAGCCACCATCCGCCTAACCTCTCAGGTGTTCCAGAAGGAATGTTACGTCCATTCCTTGACTTGCTCATTCACCTTCTTCAACCTGGAATGCATTCTACCTGCGCTTCGTCTGCTTTAATGATACGATTCAACTGGTCACAAAACAAGAGCGACTTATAACTTTTTAAATATCCCCTTCGACAGTACTTTTGAGACTCTGCCCTGCGATACCTGAAACCATTCAGAAAAGGTCAAGTGGGATATTTCCAGAATAATATGAGTCACAACACAAACACGAGTACATTTTTTTCCTATTTATCTTTGGCACAAGTCCATTCTTGTTAGAGTTGTAGAGATTATCTGTTATTAACAGGGGAAGTCAAATAACCACATGCACAGTACTAATCTGAGACATGTACATCAGGAGGAAAAACATCTGCTATATCCAGAAGTTATTCTCTAGGGAAGATCACTGAAATAATGGCCTCTCTTTGAAAACAAGCTTGTAAAATAAGGATGGAACAAAAAAGAGACAAAACCTACAGTGGTTATCAAAACTTGGGGAGCATCAAGACCCAGTTCAGCCCACCACAAGTAAGTCTGTGTCCACAAGGCTGGGACAAACTTGCCAACATGGTGACATCATTGACATCAGACATGTAATTAACCTACTGCAGCCATGCAGTCAGGGGGAAGGCCGAGGAGCTTGGCTCATAATGACAACTTGTACACCTTGTAATTATTTTTTGCAAGGGACAAACACAAACACAGACAAACACATACGCACAAATCACTCAGACACACACAAAAAGGGAGGACCCGTAGATAATAATGCCTGTAAACAATGTGTAATCTAAGTAATATGCAACATGGGTGACATACAAATGTCATAACAACTAGCGTACAACATCTAATTTCAGTTTAAAGGCAATGAATGTGGTTTACAACAGAGAAACATTAAAGTGTAATTAAATCAAGCACTGGACAGTAATTTGGTGTTCTGAACATTGATTAATGCTTACTACAAAAGTTCTACATTTCATTATTGAATTAGACATCAAGCAAGGTTTTAACAAATTGCATAACAAATTTACTGAACTGCCCGAACTGAAGTTTTCTAGTTTATTTCTACATGCTGTTTGTGCCCTAAGCAAATAAGGGTGTTTTGGTGGGCAATAGAATCCACTGCAAACACATTAAAAGGGCAGCCAGCCCTATAGGGCAGCTCACTGAAAAAAGACTAAGAATCTAAATTTAAAAGATACTAAGGGGGCTGGGTCAAGGTATGAGAGCCATCTGTACAGATAATAAATCATGAAACCTTTCCCTTTATAACCAGAGACAACAAACACGGGATAAGGTGACTAATCCTAATGCGTTCCATTTTGGTTCTGGCTCAGTCTTTGTATCATAAAGACATTCTGTGAGTGTTTGGATAAAAGACAGCTTCCATTTTTACAAGTTCTATTAATATGGGCTTGAGGTGGATGATTCATTGTGAACCAGACCTGGGTTTTGTCAGCCCAACTTGTTCCATGAATACAGAGGTTAGCTTTTTCCACTGATCTCCATCTAACTAGTAACAACTATGACCTGCACACATTCATTTGTTTAAAAACTTGACTGTGTCCTTGTGAACTTTTGTTGTTCTTTATTTTTGTTTAACAACTGCGTGTGCAAGGACAACGAAACAGAAAAGCACAGTGTCAAACAGAGAACCAACCACCAGTGCGCAATTTGGGGGCCTCAAAGGTTTTGCATGAGGTTCCATGAGGTGGCGTCCAGTCAAATGATGTAACTGGCGCCAAATGTGAGGAAGTGTAGGTGACCCTTTGTTGTTGCCCTCCACTATGGAAAGATCATATCAAAGAGTGGAAATCATACAGATACTGTGGAGTCAAAATGAACAGTGTCTTTGTCTTAGCTCATTCTTTATCTCACACTGGGCTGGGTTAGGCCTGGCTGCACCGTGATTGTCTCGGCTGAGCTGAAGTAAGTATCAAGCCTGGTTTGGTGTGGTCAACTTAGACCCAGGGAGCCTTGAGAGTAAAGAGGGCTCTAAGTTAGTTTTAATAGGCACATTATTTCTACCCCTAACACCCGCACAGGCTCCACTCTGAGCCATTGGCTGTTTGAAGTTGGTAACAGCTGTAGTGTTCCAGCCTTTATTTAGAGGTCAGCACACTGACTTCACTTAAAAGGAGAGTGGGACTAAAGGAGAGAGAGAAAGAAAGAAGAGAAGGCAGTGGGAGGAGAAATAAAGAACAGAGAGAGAGTGAGAGGTGAAAGAATGAGTTAAAAAAAGAAAGAGTTACTAGTGTGGCGAGGGATTAACTGAGAGAGAGGTTAAAAGTTTGTGGAGTTGCATCTGGCCTCCTGCCTGCTCTGTTGTTTATTGCCGCGGGCCTGAAGATCTGGTGCCAACATTAACCGCACCTGAACCACTCTACAGCACAGCACACACACGCGCACGCACACACACACACACACACACACACAGGGACAAAACAGGAAGAGGCATACGCACTGCCTGCACTGCTCTCCAATGCTTTGGCAAGATGTTGCAGTGTGCCAGCCTTTTCTCCTCACTACACCAAAGTGTGTGTGCATGTGTATGTGCGTGTCTGTGTGTGAACTACACTCGCAGATGCCAAGTCATGACTTCTCATTTGTTAATCCCCTGTTGCTCCTATTACCCTCGTCTTTTCCTTTCCATCTTCGTGCTCTGTCACTCTGGATGACTGCCTGGCTGCAAAGCCCTTGCCCGCCTCAGCCAAATCTCTCTAACTTAGTCTCCCGAAGCCTGGTTTGACAACACTTCCAAGTCTTCTCAAACCTCCACAATAAGTTCAGTGAACTCAAGGCAGATGGGAGTTCTCATGCTCCATATAGAGTCCTATGTGCCATCAGCCAGTAATAAAACACTGACCGCACCAGAGACATACACAGGGTCACTGTGGGCAGAAATCACACACAAAGAAGAATGCTAGGATGCCACCCACCGCAAACCCATGGGACAGACCCTTCTCTGTTCAACTTCTCTCTTTCACTGGAATTCCCCTTTATAATGTGCCAACTTACACAGTGTAGCACGTACATGCATGTGCGAGTACGCGCACAGACACACACACACACCGAATCTCAGACACAAGAGACCCTGGAGAAAAGAAAGGCAGTTTGGAAGAGGACAGTTGGAAGACATTTGGAGGTTGACGGCAGGGTATTCCTTTTGCCCCAGGCTGTATAGACAAGCCTGGCAGCCAATTAGTGCAAGCTGAAGCCACCCCCACCACCCAACTCCCCTCACCCCTGCCCCTCTGCTCGGCTTTGCCCTGGTCTTCTGAACTTGGTATGGTCAGGGGCTGGAATGTTGAAGCAGGTCATGTTCACATGCACATCAAAAGCGATTAAGTACAAGCCTCCTGGATTAAGATGAGTCTGTGGACCTTCACATCTTGGGCTAACCTCTTGAAAGCACTTGGCTTCCTCCTGCCACAACAGTATCCAAGTTCGCTTTGGCCTGACACAGGCCCCTCCTTTGCTTGTGGAAGTAATACCAGATTACAGAGCAACTGTTGTTAAATGTTGATATAATGTGTTTTTCTTGTTCTTTTTCCCCTCTCTTTGTTTGCACAGCTGGTCTTTAACAGCGGGACATCTCGCTGTGCTGCTCTTGTATGGCTTACTTTGTGCAAAATTGACATCTCTTTTCAGTATAATATATATGAAATACATACACAATTTGGCTGTGAGAGGGTGATAAAGCCTGTGGAATTGAACCGGTGGGCATGTGTGGCATATTTCACACTGTTTGGACTAACTGTTTTCCTTCCTTCTCCTTCTGCTCTGTTTCATAGCTAAACCCCAGCTGTGCATAATTTGGCAGGCTCTTCCTCAATAGCACTGTGAGGGTTAACTAATCCTTCTGTGACTCAGGTATATGGGACGTGTCCTGACAGGCGACCCACAACTCCAACACAGAGTGCAGGGATCTGAACAGCCCACAAAAAAGGGGGATTTTCACCAGAGCAAGAAGGACTAAGAAAACAAAAGGCGAAGAGGAAAGATGAACACCTCCTTGACAACATTCTTTTCTTTGTTGAATCATAGTAGGTGAGGATAAAAGAAACCCATCAAAACACCCATTCATAAAACATACCACCTTTTGGCGCTGGTGGTGAAAGGAGGAGCGGAACAGACTGGGAGACAGGTCCATGAGTGCAGGTCAATGGGCACGGCAAAGTTAGAATGGATATACAGAGATGGTATACAGCGTATTAACTGAAACCTGCACTCTAACTCTCTTGCCCCCCCAACCCCCCCCTCCCCCTCCTCCCCCCTCCATCCCTCCCTTTGTGTGTGTGTACATGTGAGGACCCAGCAGGCTGGAAGCTCTCCCAGGGCCCAGATGCTCTCTGTCAACACCGAGATTCCAGAGAGGAAGCAGGGCTTTACAGCAGCAAGCTGCACACACAGCCAGGACCTGCAAAGACCAGGAGCCAGGAGAGGACAACCTGCTCCACATAAACACAGACCTCCCTGTCTCCTGTCTGAGCCACTGGTTCTGCTTCCTGGCTCAGGATGGGCTTGGTTCAGAGCGAGCTAGTAGCAGTGAAATCCTGGGTGTGGGGAATGAGCCACAGAGTTCCTTCTTGCCGGGCTGGGCCCCCTCTCTGCCTGCCACCGTCAAGAGGTAAATAGCTATTGGCTGCTCAATAAGTGGCTTCAGTGCGTTGGAGTGAGGGGCCTTTTTTCCCCCACACTCTCCCAGCCTTGACAAGCATGTATTGACAGAGCAGTTACACACTAACCCATTGGGGGAAATCCTCCACATTGTGCCCCAGGCAGCTGATAAATGGAACTCATACAGTACCTGTAAGCATGATCTCCTACGCATGGACACGCAAAAGTGCATTTGCGCGTACATGCAGCTCAATACCACCATACTAATGCAGGCATAAGTGAGGAGAACAGGGACTTTATGATATATAATGCAATAAACCGATAAAACTGTGGAAAGGTAAAGAGAAGAAGGAGAGGGGGTAACAGATAAGCGTGCAGTGGATGAAGCCGTCTTGTGTCTCTGTTTTGGATATTGTGTCACTCAAAAGGTGAAATCCACGGGGCTGTGGTGCGTCAGAGGGATGGATGTCAGTTAGATTAAGGACAAAGCCTCACTATTTACAACGGTGATCAAAATTTGTGAATAAAAATCACTCAAATATAGAGAAGCAGAGAGGAAGGAAGTGAAAGAGGCGCACAGAGAACACGAGACAAATGCCTTGTGTGGTTTCCCATGCCAGAAAAAGTTGTCTCTGTCAATCTTGTGTCATGTGTGAGCCACCGCAGTCCAGGGGACGAGTCGCTGGCAGGGTGAGAGAGGAGGAGTCAGGGCCTGAGCCCCCAACAGAGGGGGGAAAGTGCTGTCCTGTCTTGTCCTCTCCCCCTCCACCCCTTTCATGTCTGATCCACTGCTGATAAATAGCTAGGGGTGCAGTACTCGCTTTCACTTTGTGATATGATGTCAGTAACCTTCATTGATCTGCGGGCGAGCAGGCAGGCCTTATCGCTGCCTCTCCCTTGTGATATACTGTGATCCAGGGCCCTGACTGCTTTTTAATACACTGCACTTTAGGTAACGGTGTCGCAGGCTAACCACCCTTCCTACTAACACCTGAGGCTGTATTTTACAGCAGTGCTGTGATGGCCAGAGAGATTACACACACAACCTAACTCTGGGAAAGCCTGTCAGCAAAATGATAACACTGGCTAAAGTGGGACATGCCTAACCTGACAGTCTGGTGCAAATTCACCTCCTTTCAAGGTGTATGTAGAGGGCAAATTCTGAGAGATTTAAAAAAAAAAAACCTGAAAAATACGTATTGTTAAAAACATTTTGGCATAAAACCCTCACTGGGGTCATCAACCCTATGCTCTTTGTGTCCTAAAACTATGACAGACCTCTCTTGTCGAAACCTTTCAGTACCATGGCTGTGACAGAAGCACTACCTGTGCTGTATTTTTAAACCTAATCAAGCACCTGTGTCAGAACATAGGGCTTGTGTTGACAGAGCACAGGGCTCTTAGCAGGGCTGAAATAGTGCTGACAGCCACTTCCTCCCACCAGATTTACACATGCACTCACTCTGAGACAACACCTGAGCCAATTGCTGGAAGTTTGGCCCACATCACGAGGACCCTTACACCAATGGTCTGCCCTCAAGGAACCCCGTGCCAAAATGATGGCAGTGAACAGTTGTGAAATAGCCAAGTGTAAAGGTGTACGTTCGGCAGCCGTGGACCAGTCCTGAAGGCCACTACTGCGAAACGGTGGGGCTGAGGACAGTGAAGACAAATGCAAGTGATATTAACAAAAGGCAAAGTTATATGCAAGTATAACTATTTAACCTCTAATATACAGACAGGCATACTCCAGATAACCACCACCCCCATGTACATGGGTTGAGGAAGGCTGCAGATAAAGGAGACTGGACGACTAGCGGGAGAATTATCCCAACTATTGATTTTAGCTGTCGGGTATTACAGAAGGAAACAGCGGGTTTATCAGGCCAAGATCCCTCTGCACTTTCACTAACTAAACGAGTATTTTCCGGGCTTATCAGGCAAAAAGCCTATTACTAATGGTCTCAGCCTCCCCCACAACTAGACAAAGAGAGAGGTTGGCCACCATTATGTGGACACTGGATGGGTTAGGTTGCATGGCTCTTTTGGGGACCCCTAACACTTACACAGCACTTCACAAACCCAAAACGATGTCCATATATTCACCACCAATATAATAGTCCTCAGGGGTGCTGCACATTTTTCATATTTATGTATTTTTACGGTTATCTGCTAATGGACTTGTGACCTCCTCAACCTCCATCTTCCTCTCTCGTTGTCTGTCTCGCTCTCTCTGGGTCAATGTCATTTCTATGGCTTCTGTATATGAGGACTATAACCAGAGATAATGGGAAGTGCTATAATCCCTGAGAGGAGCCTAATACCAGCCTTAATCACAAGAAAAAAAGTGTATGTTTTAATTACAGACTAAAAAGATCCAGACAGATATCTGTGAGGTACGCATCCCTGGATTCTTCCTGAGTGTCCTCCTTATCTGTGAAACCTGAGGAAAGCCCCGTTCTCAGTATGCATGCTACTCTGTATTAGCTGGCATGAATTAAAAGTGCTCTCGTTATTTTAAAATGAAATTATACTCAGAGACATTTTGAATGTATACCCATTTCCCAATATTAATAATGAAGAAGAGTAGAGACAGAGAAAATTTCCCTCAGCAATTACTGTGGAAATCCATATACTGATCAATGTGCAATCCCAAGGATTGTCTTAATACATATAAAATATAGACAACATTGCACGTGAGTATGAATGTGCATGAATTTATTGTGGCGTAAAATGACCTCAACAAGATGAGAATATTATTGAAGAAATAAAAGCTGGGTGTAATGATTTACATATTTCATCACAGGCAGCAATGAAAGTAAGTGATTAAACACAAAGTGAGAAGGAGAGGGTGAGAGAAAGAGGAGGAGAGGGGGAATATTGACAAGACTGAACAAGACAAACTGCTAAACAGAATAAAATGATAAAGAAATAAAACTACTTCCCACTTGGGTCAGCATACTAAAAGTCATCATGGAACAATAAGACATATTGGATAAATATGTCTACCAGATGCTTTAAACCGTGTTAGTCTAAGCCAGTCTCTTCCTAGCTAAAGATTACAAGAAAAGACTTCATCCGTTATGTCAACACTAAAGTCTTCGTGGTCTATTCGACAAGAGGGAAGTAAGCCTAGAAGTGGTGGAGAGTGGCACCAGCAGTGCGACAGGGAGAGGACAGAGAATCGTGGCCAGACTTGGCACCCACGAAGGGGCAGTGCTCATCTGCCCACTGGCCTGCCTTTATGTCTCCAAGTCAGCCCTGTAATTTGCTTGGGGCGGAGATAAATCTTATCTCGGAGACCTGATTAAGTTTTTAATTTACACTCCAATCAATAGACCAAGTCTATTGGCAATGTGTCTAAAACTCTATTTACCAAAGGATTCCCTGCTATCAATTGATCAAGGACCCGGCAGCCATAAATTATGGGAACATGTGTGTGTGTGAGAGAGAGAGGGAGACAGAGAGAAAGGGTGAGAAAGTAGTGCAGTAGAGAGAAAGTGCAGGAGCTGGGTCGTATGCGAGTAATTTTAGGACGGAAAAGAGATACGAGCTGTAGCCAAACCTGCAGACGTTCTCCTGAGATTGGTGCATGTGACCTGGGAACAATATTAACACGCTTTGGAAGCTCTGCTAAATATTCCTCAACAATATTCACCTCAACTGCTGATACGCCAACTGTTGGTATTTTGACCCCACAGCCAAGTCTACCTACATCAACAGGGACTAGTGGAATGTAAATGAGCAGCAACACCAATGCAAAACACCAAACTTGCTCACTTCCACGTGACTTTCCAAAGATTCACACCCAGAGTGCCCATGCTAAACGTCTGGACAAGTGAGACCTCCCACTTCCGGCCCTTTCTGCATGAGCGCCATTATCTGTTTACAGTGCCTACTTTCCCAACGGAACTGTTAAAAAGGAATCTGCTGGGGTCTGGGTTCCCCACACAGAACTCTCACACACAGTTCCTAAGCCATGCTCCGTGGCATCCTGCCTGAGAAACTGAGGGAAGGATTGTTCAGGCACCCATTGACACTGCTGTGACATCCAGGAAACAGCTATTTTCTGTTGGCTATTTTCAGCAGTTCACATGTTTGTTTGGGATTAAAGAAGATGGAGGGATTAGCCATGCAGCTCTGAATCATCACAACTGTAAAAGGTACAATTAATCTTAACTGAGACCATCTTCACCTGATTACTGAGTCTAGTTCTGCGGGCGGACAAAGGCAGCACCAATGTGGTCCAGAGTAAATGGGCACAGATACGGTTCAGACTCCACTCTGCTGCTCCCCTGCAGAGGAAGTGAAGGGGAGGGAAAGGAGGGCAGCGTTATCACTGTGGAGAAAGTGTCGTCATGGCGGTTCTGCTCTGACCCTGCTGACTTGCCGATTCCTTAACATGAGATCATTTTGGACAGCTGACCTCAATATCATTGCGCTCTGAGGACGAAACAGATCCAATGGAGCTTCTTATTCCCCCCACCCTGCCTACAAAACATAAGTGGGACACATATTTAAACAGCCATATACAAAAGTCTCCTTTTTATTCCTGCACCGCCATTAACCGGAATTAGAGAAATTAAAAGAAATAAAGTAAACAAGTCAGCTTTCTCTCCCCTCATCATTTCCACAGAGGCATAAATAAATGAGAGCAAAGAGAGATTGGGTTTCCCAACATCAGGACATTCTTAAAAACAATTGAATTTAATTTTGCTGTATCTCGAGTTTCACTCTCTTACACTGCTGTTTGACAAAGCAAATAATGCAGCATTTGTTGTAAAATGGACGAAACTATTCCCCTAGTCTCTCAACAGGTCAGCCAAACTAGCACAGCATGTTTTCCACCCAGTGCTTAAAATTACAACATGCGAAAATAAGGTAGAAAAATATTGTTGTAACAAATGTTTGGAAGGATGTTATGCGCTACTTTGTCATTAGTGGAGAAGCTGTCTGGTAGAATCAGGCATAAACATGTGTCAGAATTACATGTAATTATAGTTGAAAAACTTCCGCATGGGAGTATGAATCACCTCTGCAGCTGGCTGGCGTGGCAGGAGAAGACAGTACCCTGCTATCCTCACCTTCATAACTGCACTGGGGGAGGGGAGCAGAACATGGGAGACATGCCGACTAAAGGAGATAGACAGGCTCATACTGTGGCAGAGAGTCCAACTTGCTGGTCCTCTGCTGGATTATCTAAAGAGCCACCGACGGATATGTGTAATCAGCCCCATCCCCGTGTTTCTCTCTCTCACTCTCTGCCTCTCTGGCTAATGTCTCCGCCTGATTCGATTGAGGCAATTAGGCAGTAATCTATAGAGCTAGGGAGTGATGGAAACATTTCCCACTGTCCTCCTCATGTTTCTCAGAGCTGCTATAATTAGCTAACTTTGTTTCTCATTAAACATCAGAGCAGTATTTACATACCCAGATCCAATTTGGCTCTGTAGCGCCCATTCCTTTAAAACTGTCTTGAAACCCTGAAACATGTCTGTAAACAAAGGAACGGGGGAGCTGTAATCTGCAGTTCTTTCAATCAAACATTTATATCTCATATTGGTCAGGCAGACTGTATCTAGAATGCACAGATAAAAACAATGTCAGAGGATGTGTACATAACAAAGTAGATGATTATCCCAGAGCAATTTGCTGCTCCAGATGTAAATGAATGCTGGGATGGCCTGTTATGGTATGAAGCTTGACTTTAAAATATGTCCTTCAATCCGTGGTTTCAATGAGCCATCATGGGAACTGGGATGGTAGGCTCACTTTTATTCCCCAATGGCTCATATTCAGTTTAAATTGTTTTTGCAGGGAACAAGAAAAAATGTTATCACACAGAATGGTGGGGAAGACCACCAAAGTGAAACGCACATGGATAGATCTTGACTGTTTTGTTTAGGAAACTATGACAAAGTTTTAACACTGTAACTGAAAATTATAATAGATCTGATTTTTCCCTAAACTTTCCGTCTCATCTGTTGGACTGCAGGTGCTAAAAGTTTGTTAATTAGTGGCAGTGAACTTTGCTTGAATCATGTCTGCTCTTTTCTTTATTATCCATTTATTTCTTTATTATTCATTCCCATTAGTTTCCGAGCACCACGGAAAACTGTTATTATCAGTCATTAAAACATTTTTTAACATTTTAAAGTTCTATTTAGAATTTAACATTCATAGGCACATTCAGTAAAGACTGACAAAAAAGACATTAACTTCATTTTCTCCTAATATAATTTGCACTTGTTTTCTCCTAAATAGGGTCTAGATGTTCTCTGTGTTATGTTAGGCCTTGCTAAACAAAATAGACACAACAGTCTATTAATGTTTTGAATTTGCACTGTGTTGATTTTTCTCTATATTTCTACAATGGACATGTGTTTTATTTATTTAAAAAAAACACACACACACAGCCACTAGTCATAATGTTATAAAAAGCAGTGGGAAAAAATCTACAATGCCATTCAACAGAAAGGGAAAACAGGACACCATCAAAACCTTTATTCATGCTGAACTGCCCAATAATCTGTTTCAGTGCGCTACAAAACAGCCTGTTGAGCTGAACAACAGAGGTCAGAGGAAGAGACAGAGAATCCCAAAAGAGTGGAAATCTCTTTATAGCTACTTGGGCTGTGGCAGCTCTAGACACAACCCAGAGTTGTACAGCGATTGTAAACTTTTCTGTTGATATGCAAAGCAACATGGATCATTTCATGTCCCCATAGTAACACTGCCGGTGCTTTGCAAAAATGTAATGATTAATCGTGGTTTTGATAAGAGTGGACAAAAATCATTGTTCTAACATTAACAGAATGTGTATGTGAAGACTGTGTGTGTGTGTGTGTGAAGCTTGTATGTGTGTGTGTGTGTGTGTGTGTGAGAAGACTGTATGTGTGTGTGAAGCTTGTATGTGTGTGTGTGACTCAGAAAGGAATGGACACATGAGCATGAATGTGGATCCCTAGTGGTTAACACAGACATTACAGCTCAGTACAAAGGTAACTCCCTGTCTGTGTAGATTATTGTAACACACTAGGAAAAAAAACTGAATGGTGTATCTACCTTAAAGATACCAAACTGATGCTGACGAACACGTTGAAATTAATTGAATCTTCTGTGGCTGTGGAACTCTGCTACCATGAAAAGTTTGTTGTTCATTTTCAAGCCACCTTTGCCCTACTACTATGACTACTCAGGGACTAAATAATGACTTAATGTATATTGTGCAATACAACTACAAAATGTTACTTTTGCTTGGACTTCCTTCTCATGTGAAGCCCTTGACAATACAGTGTAGAGTACACACTTTTTTTTTTTATTGGAATCCAGCACAAACAGATTAGACGAGCTGAATTCTGAGAGGTCTAACAATCCAAAAGCTTTAATAGCCTAATGTTAGGATGTGACAGAAGCACACAGAAATCCAATCTATTCCTTTGCTTGTCCATAGTATGGTGTAGCGTGAATACATATGCAGGAGTACAGCCAGGACTGAGGAGAAGGGTAATTCAATCAGCGGCACTCAAGGCTGACACAGATTCACTTTGTCAGTTGTGCTTTACCAGTAATTCATCTTTCTGAAAACAGACACTATCCCAACAATAATTTCTTTCAACTCCAATACCTAGCGAAGGGGTGGGTGAAAATTTAATAACAGGTTGGTTTTCATTGGCTAACACCACAACGTCTTCAGATCTCATCCTATCAAGCGTGACTTTCCTTTTCTTGATGTCCCTGAAAAAGTAAGAGCCATTCATGTAGAATATCCAAGAGTGAAAAGGACAAGTAATTCTTAAATTCTTGTAATTAAGCCTTAACTCTCAAGTGACCACACTTTGAAGTAGACTACATGAACTCACAGATGTGTTTGAATGTAAGTCATATGCAAAAGAGTGTTGAGGAGAGGCGCTATGTGTAGGGGTCCAGATGGGCCTGTCCTGGGAAAGGGTTGTCCCAAACCCATGCACCCCTTTTCAGTCTGCAGGACTGCAGCTAGCCTGGCCTGAGCAGCAGAGGGTTAACTGCACTGCCCAGTCACAAGCGTGAAGTGAAACAATGAAATAATGGCAGCGAGTGAACGCTCAAAGGCAGGGGGCAGGGTGGGTGTGCGAGGGTGGGGGCTCGCCATAGGCTCCTGCAGATGTTGCTGGGCTTCGGCGGGTCACACAATCACACGTATTAGCATTCCTGATAGAGGGAGCCCGGATTAGGGAGCTGAATGCCTTTCTCAACTCTGTCAGAGTTTGAGCACAGTGGAGAAGCAGAGCAGAGGGAGAGAAATCCCAGACATGTGGCGAGGAAAGGTGGAGACAACAGTATAGGAAAAGAAAAGCGCCCTCAGACAGTGTTGAGGAAGGCCTAGGTCACAGAAAGAACCGGCACAATGATGAGGGCAGGAGACAAGAGCAGAGAAAGGCAAATGCAGAGTAAGATTGACAGACAAATTGCACCAAATTGACTAAAACAGCTAATGAAAGAGTTTAACAAACAGACAATAAAGAGAAATCAAGCATGTGATAATTTAATGGTTTTGTGAGGGTGGCAGAGGGAGTGTATATGTGAAACGAAGATTTCTTTTTGTGGCTGAATGAGTGAATGAGCATAGACAAATGGCTTTCTTTCTTCTTTGTATGTCTGAGTGAGTGAGGGAGAGGGAGAGAGAGAGAGCAGAGACAAAAGCTTTTCTGAGTGTATGTGTGCTGTCCTGTCCTTTTTTCCCCAGGACAGAGGTCTGGAGAGGCCTCATATTTCTGGCTGCTGTCAGGCCGGGGTGAGAAGCAGAGACAGCGAGGGGCAGCTGTTTTCTATGAGGTACCCTGACTCCCCTCACACATGGCCTTTGATCCAGCCTGGCTTCCTTTAGCCAGCCAAGCCCCCCCCCCCACCCCTGTGTATGTATGTATGAGTGTGTGTCAGGGTATATGTATGTCAGAGGGGGAACACATGAAAGTGGGGGTGTAATTGGCGTAGTAAGTAGGCACAAGTGGTGGCAAACCGTGGAACAAACGTTGAAACTGAAGTGTTAGAATGAAGTGACGCAACGCTAAACCTGTGCTTTTGCTCTCTTCCCCTCTCTTTGTTTTAGCACAAGACAAATAATTTCACAGGAATGCGGCAGGGCCAGTTTGATATGGTTGTGTATTCAGCAGGGATTTCAGAATATTGTACGGGAAAAGCGGATAGAAAGACACACTAGTGCACACACACACACGTTGTGAAACACTTCTAAATATGCAATTTTCCTATATGATAAAGGAGGTTGTTGCTGCTGGTGATTTTTGAAGGGTCGTGGGATAAAGGCAGAATCACAGAAAATCACAAAACCTGTATCAGAGCTACAGCTAATCCAGGTGTCCAGACTTTTCAGCTAGGCCTTTATAAAACAGAAGAAATTCAGCCTGTCTCTGCCCAAACCAGATGATGCCATGAGGTCACAGACACCAAGCAATTCTGAAGTGTTTGCTCTGTATGTGTGTGTCTCTTGCTATCTCTCTCTCTCTCACTCATTCACTCATACACACATAAGGCATGTTTACTAATGTATTAAAGTTTTCTCACTTGCAATATTCAAAATATCCTTCTTTAATTATGAAACACTATATTCACACCTTTTTTAACACAATGACTTGGCTGTGGTTTCATCACTACAAATAACAACATTTTAATGGCAACAACAGGAAGAGGAAAAGAAAATGATTTCATACTTTGTATAATAGTAAAAATAGGGCTTAGTATGCAGGCTTTATTGCATTATGGTCCTGTCTAACGGAAGGCATATCTTTAAACGGGAGCCTATACAGTTAAAAAATTCGGTGCATCCTGCAGTCATTGTCCTTAGATCTCTGACAACAAAGAAACAAAACAGGCAGCGACACCAAAAGCACATAAAAACCTTCATATTTGACAGTTAAGGGAGGTGTACCTTTGTCCCCAGCCAATGACTATCAGTGACTCTACAAGTTAATATTTGCTTCTGCCTGCTCATAAATTTGCATTGCATTAGAACCTGACCTAAATGCATTTTTATCACCCAAAGTAATTAGCTGAGCATTAGTTGTAGGAGAGAGCGAGTACTACGAGGCTGAATCCTTCCTGAATGGGTGGTGGCTAGACAAGAGCTCCAGGAGGGATGGCTACAGAGTAAAGCTGAGCTGGGCCACCAGATGAAAGAGGAAGTAAACAGGGCCAGAGTGCTGCCTCTTTAATCTACTACATTAACTCCAGCACCACAAGGGGAGGAGCCAGCATGCAGGCAAACGGCACAGCCACACAAAAGGGGAGTGTCAATGAGGGGGTAATAAGGAAAGACAATGAGTAAACAAGCAGGGGAAGTCCAGGCCTGGCGTGCTAAAAAACTCCCTGCTTCTCACTGCCTGGGACACACAAAAGCCCTGTTGTAATTAGCCACCCCAATAGGTTGTTTAGCATTTGCATATAAATGCCCTCACAGGCAAACACTAAACAGGCTGACACAAGCCATGCCCAAAACAGACGTTCGCCACACCTCTACCCCTCCAGGAGGTCTCAGGGGTCCACTTATGCTGGGGTACCCCCCTCCCCGTGCCTTGTGCTTGTACCCACTACAGGCAAGCTGGCATCCATTACACAAAATGCGGACAGCACACTATAGCGGGTATACTCAGTTCTTGTTTCTAGAGAGATTGTGAAACAGTGTAGCCAGGCTTCCTGTTGAAGGCCCACACAGCCATCTGTCATGTGAAAGTACATTTTGCCCTGACCACAGGGCTGAAGCTCAACGAGACAAAGGCTGCAGGTGTCATTCTACTGTTTTCTTAAAAAGAAATTCTATGTGAAGCACAGGAAAGAGCTAAGATTAACATGTGCCATATACCAAGCACACATCCATGCATCCATCTGCGCACGTGCGCGTACACGCACAGAGCTGTCCCGAGGAAGCCAGGGGTCTACGGAGTGTGAGAAATGAGCGTTCTGTCTTGATCAGGGTCAAAACATGCAGGTTTGTTTAATGTACCATGTCTGGCAGAAAAAAAGGAGAAGTGTTATTGTTGTCACAGGGTAAACCCAGCTGGTAGACATAGACAGGATGAAATTACACAAAGTTTAACAGTGGTCAATACCAAACATGCAATCACTTTTATATTTCCTACAGCCTAGTGTTTTCACACAATATTATTATATAGAATGTTTCAATGGGGACCGCTCAACACCTCCTCTCATCCCTCCTGTTGTTTTGATAATGACGACTCATGAAAAAACACACACACACACACACACACACACACATAAGAAAAGAAAACATAAAACCTATAGAAAGGAAGGAAGTGATGAGACTGGTGTCTGAGCCCTTCCTCCCTCCCTCCACATGCCCTGACCACCACCTCTGTCTTTTCTCTCCTTCCTCCAAGCCCATATTCTCTCCAGTGTAAACAAAGGCTGTGTCATCTACACACTTGTCCTGCTCCTGGTGCTGCTGGGAGGGAAACAGTACATCCACACAGCTCCTACACCATACAAGGGCTACTTCCTGTGTTAATCCTTAAACCCAGAGTGCAATTTTACCAACTCTTCTCTGAGTTTTCTGAGCTTTGCTCATGGCATATAGGAACACCACGGCGTGAAGAGCTGTTCACTAGCATTACAAACATGGTTCTCACCTGCCATGTGGATTGTTGTACCTTATCAGGGCATGATCCAACATGAGGAAACACCTGGCTTCAACAAAAAGCAGGCAATAAGAGGAGCCTGTTTTACAGCCATCCCCCAGATACAGATATGCACCTTGTCTGACTTGCAGGGACAACACTCAATCTACAGAGGATATGCTGCCCAGATTTTACCCAATCGCTGAGGCTTCTTCTTTATATTTCAATCAAATGTGTATGATCCTGAATGGCTGTGGGGTAGAAGTGCTTAAAGGAGAGTGAAAGAGCAGCAGAAGAAAAAAAGAAGAGGGGGAAAGCAGAGCACTTCTTGTCAAAGAATTGGCACTTGGCATGTAAAGAGGAGAAAAACTGTTGTAACAGTCAGTATCCGTTTTGAGCCCAGCTCTTACCTCAGGCTGACTTCCTATATGTGGTCAGGGTGCGTTGTGTTTTACTGCTTCACACAACAATGCTCACTTTCTATTTGTTACCACCTGAGTAAAACAGAAAAAGCCAAACATTCAGCCCTGCTAAAAAAAAAAGAAGGAAATGTCACCTTTAATTAAACCTAAACTGAAGTGTGAACGACTTGCAGACGGCAGATGATAAGGCGACAGAAGGGATGTTTTAGACTGGGGCCATTATTATAATGTGGCATAATGCTTTAGTCTTGTTTGTACTGGGGCCTCCGAATTCACCAGAACATTACCAATAGCTGCATAAAATAGCCCAGGCCCCTATCTTCATTCATTAAACAGTAGGGAAAATGAATGCCATGGTGACCAGACGAGGCAAATGACGTCACAAAGCCGAGGTCACCAGTCTGTCACGGCCGTCTAGCCCTGTGTCAGCCCCATGGGACCTGCCCAACCCCCTCCTCCAGCCTAGACCAAATCTATGCTCTGTGGTGCTGAACGTCAGAATCAAAAACCAAACAGTCGCGGAGGGCTCTGTGCCGAATACGTAAACGCCACAGCACTGCTGCTGTCATGAGACATCAGCCACTGGCTGCAGAACAGCAGTTAGAGTATAGCCTGCCACAGAGGTGGGAGCACGAGGACCGGCCGACACAAACTGCCATTAAACTGGATAAATACACACGTTTAGTTGCTGTGCTGGTGTGTGCGTGTTAGGGAGAAGAAGAGTGTCTCTTTCTCCTCAGGCTAAACACATGCACACACAGACACACACACGGACACACACACAGTACATCTCTAGTTTTCGGTGTTGCTGTGTGGGAGTCTGCTTCTCTCTAATCAATTTATTATGGAGGTACTGAGGTCCTTATGTTTGTTCATTTAACAAAGGGAAAATGAGAAAGAGCATTTGTTTTAGGTACAGTGAGACCCGAAGAGGAAACCACACGTGTTTCAGGAGGAGGAGGTGGAGAAGGAGGAGGAGGAGGAGGAGAGGGCGAGGAGGAGGCAAACGCACACAAGAAGAGACACCCCTCAGAATAATGTAGAGGTGCATTGTTGTGGCTTTGAGGAAATGTTGGTTTAATTGCAGTTTGGTGTAACATTTAATGCAGTCTGTATGACACCTGGCAGAAATGGTTTACACTCGGGACACTGCCAATTATAATTCAGCCAATCAGACATCTTTCATAAATCCACTGACATGCTCACTGCAACAGCCAGACACTTATTTGACGAGATGAGATGGAATGGCAACAGACGCGCATGCAGTATATCTTCTTTTTAATTACAATGTCTGCAGAGGTGGGACTCTACTATAAACAATCATCTGTGCAATCAAACGCACCACCATCAACACCGTGCCTTATAATAATACATTCTCAAACTGAAAAATAAATTTATCATCCATAGTATTTGTCTCATTATTGCTGGTAATAAAACTCAAAGAAATGCTTTAAAATAACTACAAGATCTGGAGTAGCTAACTGTGTGTCATTCATTCAGCAGCTACAACAGCAGGACTTCTTGGTTCGATTTGATAATGACTATCAGGTGGTGTTGGTTGGTCGGACCAGCCTAGATATTTGCTGGCATTCACAGAGGCAGACTGTGTGCTCACCGAGTGTAAGAGAAAAAATGCCATTACCTTTCTAAATATAAACCTCAAATAAATACTTACAATAACTTTCATAGACCAGTAAAACTAAAAAAATGTGTGCAACTTTGAATGCACTTTTCAAGAGCCGTTCTCTGCCACCTTTAGTACTACAGGTGCTAACAGGGCCTTTACAATGTATATTCTAATATTATACAGTGGACACCACTTTCCCCACTCAGTATTCTCTGTAAAGCACCAACGCAGGTGAAAAAAAAATATGTTAGGAGTTTAATATGTGATAAATTTTCTAACAGAAAAGAAAAAAGCAGATGTGAGCTTTATTTCACAAGTAGATAATAAAAAGGCTATAGGGTTATTGGTTATGTTATAAATATAACAATGTAATACAGAATATGTATAGTGTATGTGTACACTTGCAGATACAGACATGCCGATGTGTTGGTAGAAAAAAGAAAAATACAGCGGCAGAAGCTGGAGGAGCTGACATCAGAGGACTATGGAGGCTACAGCACTTAGAGGCCATTTTATTGCTTTGCTGTGGTCAAGTGAGGTGCACCGAGCTCAATTCCACCACAACAATGGCAAAGAGGGCCGCAGAGACAAAAGAGGGCTATCCCTGCTTCTTAACCCCTTCACGACTGGAAGATCAGTCGCCTGGGGCACGAAGCGAACTACAGCAGGCCACCTCAGGAGAAGCTAGGGGAATGACAAATAGCGAGTTGTAACCTATATACCTACTGCATGGCAACAGCTCTCGCTCTCTCTCTCTCTCTCTCTCTCTCTCTCTCTCTCTCTCACACACACACACACGCATACACACACATTTAGTTTCATACAGCATAACATGGATGCATGTGCACAAACCAGAACCAGAACCTATCAATGGGCAGATGGAGTCCGCTGCTTTTCCTGACCAGGAAGAAGCAGTCGATTTCTTCCCCTCAGCCCTGTCTCATACTGAAACACTCTGCAGACTCCTCTCTATGTCTTACCCTTACCCTGCCTGCCCCTCCCGCTCCTGCTCTCTCTCTCTTTCTCTCTTGCTCTCTCTCTCTCTCCTCCACTGGGAACATGGACGGGCTTCTACACATTTGCAAGTGAATTACACTTTTTGTTGAGATTTCTTCTTTTTTTTTTTTGGTGTGTGCGTGTGTGTGTGTGTGTGAAATGGGGGAGAGGGTGTGAGAGGGAAAGGGTGCTCCTGCCATCGCTCCTTTCTTTTCTTCTCTCTATAATCCTGAGGAGGATAAGCTGTGAGGTACACAGAGAGGAAGTGCCATAGACCTGCTGGGGTCCAGCACATCCTAGCAGTACATTCCTACAGCCCAGCTATCAAGACACACATACAGACAGATATAGACTAAAACCCTCTCAGCCACACATGACTACTGTTTGTCATAGTCACACAGTCACAGTGGATGTCGTGCACACAGAGAAAGGAAATTAAAATCAGTATGACCTAAATCTAAAAGCGGTGAGCTTCAACCATCATTTGGAAATAGAAATAGAAAAATCATCATACTTTGAAAAGAAAACACTGCACACACGTAATTGTCTAAAATGAAAAAAAAAGAATACAGACAAACACTGTCTATCTGTCCAATTGTTAACACTAAGGGTATTCTTGGAGAAGCTGAAGAGAATATGAAGTCTATAGCAGCATAATGTTCATATCACTTTCACATAGCTCTTTATCTGGCCTCTAAACCCAGCCCACTGACCGACAGAGAGGCGCAGAAGCTGATAGCTTGATTATACAAACACACGCGGTGCATTTGGTGCGAATACAAGCTTAGCAGTTGCATCATCAGGTCACCTGGCTGTAAATTAGCCACGGGGAAAAATGACACCCTGATGGTCCACAACACACATCACCTGCCTGCACTGCAGTATGTCCTCTTTATAGGAAATGTAATATTTCCATATGAAAATAAATAAATAAAGATTTATATTGTTTACCATTGACCCCTGTGACACTATGCAATGCAATGTTATTTTAATTTAAAGGACATAAAATTCTGTTTTCAAAAATATGTAATACAGTATATAATATGGAAAATAAAAGCAGGAGCTGTGCAGCTGATATACTGTCAATATTTTAAACCTGTCATTCTCCCCTCTCATACCCACACGCATGCACGCACGCACGCACACACACTCTTACATTTCAGTTACACAATGCAGATTTCACAGACACAGATAAACAATGCGAGGGCAGTTATCACTCCACGGAGCACAGTAACATAGAGGAAGAGGAAGAGGATGACAAAGAAATAGGGGAGGATAAAAAGACGGCGTGTGTGTCGTCAGAGTCACAGGCCAGAGGGGCCCATGCATTGTTCCAGGGCTCAGCGTGGGGAGAGAAAGGCGACCTGGGCCGCCTCTGTCTAAGCGTCCTCCATGTTTTATGCATTCTGTCCTTTGTGATGATAAGCGCCAGTGCGGAGGGTGGAATGCTGGCCTCCAGGGTCCAAGAGAGGGGTGGGCCTATGGGGGGCTGGGGGTGCAGCTCAGTTCAATTTTGAAGCCCTCGGAATGGTCCCTGTCATCCCCGCTTTGCCCGCGTGTAGGCACATGCAGCCTGTACAGACACAAAACCGTTGTTCCTCCCATCCCTGAACACTAGAGCTAGCTACTGCTGCCCCAAATAGGATATATACACTGTGAGTTGTAGCCGCTACGTTAGACACATGTGCACACCACACACGCATATACAGCTTTTACGGCACTGCCGGTCCTAGACAGGCGTGCATCACATGGGTCTTCTAAACACAGAGACATAATAGTCTTCATCACTGTTAAAATACCACTACCTCACAAACCTTGTTTACTACAAAACTGATACAGTACATTTATTACAGAAGCAATATTGAGATTCTAGTCAAGGACACATTATAACCCTCTCCCACGACAATACCAACATTAATTTATTGTTATAAATGGAACAAAAATTTGTTTAAATTTGTATGCGACATTATTTATCTCTGTTCTGTCATAGCTTGTGAATTCCCTTCGGTGAAGGTGAGGAAAAGACATTTCTCCCTCCATCCTGTCTTTCTATTCTCTGTGTGACTGCTGGGTAGTCAGAGCAATACAGGTCTGCTGTGATTTGAATATGAACACTACCTTAGATCTCTGCAGACAGTACAAAATTACGAAATGTAAAGACCGTATGCACAAAACTGTACTACAGAAAGGTCTCGGTGTGGCATGTTCAAAAGAAATTAGATTTTCCATCATACTAGTATGCGGCTGCGCTCACACATATGCAGAGACACATGCGCATCTTCTCTGTCATAAATCTAGACTACCACAATGATTTAACCATGATTGTTAACACGATAACATATTGTGAAAGAGCAAACCACAAAAATCCTTGCCAACTTCACTTCAAAAAAGATAAAAGGATGACATTGAAGGAGAAGAGAGGCTCAAAAGAAGACAGGGAGGGGGAATTTTAGAGAAAACGGGGGTCGATAAAGAAAAGACCTTTTGGACACTTGGGGCTGTTGGGATTAAGGATCAGGTACACCAAAAGCATGCATACACACACCTGAGCATGACAGTCATCTCTCCTGCTCTCCCCCTTCCCACTTTCTAGCTCACCCCTGTGCTGAGCCGAGATCCCGCCCACCGCCTGCGTCTTTATGATAGCATGACACGTACACTGGCCTCGGCTGCAGGACAACTGGAAGAACTGGTCCTGGCTGCACGACCTTGCATATTCAAAACCATACATCTAATTCAAAGCCATCGTTTTTTGTCGACTGCCCCCATCTGCACATGCCCATACTGCTGATGGTGCAAACACACAGACTTTGCATTCTTGTCTGATTTCAGTGGCGCCGCATCCACACAAAGGTAGATGTATTCATATTTATAATGCTTTGCATCTCACAAACTAAACAACAGACAGTAGAAATTAGTGATAGGTGACAATTTATTAAATATATTGATAGTAATATTTTTAATGATAATAATAATAATTTTAATTATAATTATAATAGAAGCAATAAATATAATAATTATGACATTTCTGCATTCACAAATTCATTCTATATTTAGACTATTTTGTGTAGTGTATGTGTTCAGCCTCTCATGTGTGGCCTTAGCCTACTGTTCACCCAAAGAGGGCTCTCTCTGACCGACGACATGGCCCATGGTGCCAGTGCCCGAGCACAGAAAGGTGGGAGATATGCAGAGACATATAGAGAGAAAGAGGGGGAGGCACAGGGAGAGGCACAGTGAGAAAAGGAGAAGGGGTTATGACAGCCAGAGGCGCTGTCTCCCCTTTCTCTGTGTAACCACCCCCCCACCCCCCTCCCACCCCACAAGAAAAAAAAAAAAACATGAGACACAACTATCTATGACGACTGCTCCTCTCTTTATCTTGTTTCCCCAACTGGACGTGCGATTCCCACTCACACAGTGAAACGACTTTAGAGCAGTCTGAATGCACCTGTCATCGAATATGGTAATAGAGAGGAGCCGAGTGCAAACAGTGGTCAAATGTTTTGTTGCTGTGCAGGATCGGTGGCGACTGCACATATCCACAGTTCGAACAGCCAGCACATCACAGCATTACACCACCTAATATACTCTACATATTATGAATAATAATCACCACAGCTGCAACACGCAGACACTGATTCCAAAATGCACTTATTTGATCAATTATATCACTAGAGTCTTGTTTAATCACTAAATGCACAGCACTACCACCACAAATACAGCATTTTTAATTAGTTTGATCTTAACAGACAAAGATTTGTGTTATGTCTATCATCTAAATAACAAGTTCACAATTTAGTCTTTTTTTTATAGCTACATGCACAATGGTTTAAAACTGTTACCTGATGTCACAGAAATCTAATAACCAAGTCCAAATAAATTAACACAAACTCTAATTAAATTAATTAGAATAATTAGATAAGTGAAATATTTGTTCAAGGTTATTTTTCATTTATTCTGAACATCAATGTGCTATTTTCTCATTTATCCTTCAGTTATAGTAAATAACTTATCTACTACTAAACAGTTTTCAGAAATCTTTAAAATGTTTTTTAGAAAAAAAAAAGAGAAAAGAATGAAAATCTGGCCTTGAGAAACATGTCAACAAAAATGATGAAATAACTCTGACCACAAATGATGACTTGTAAATAAAAATGGCCCATTTTCAATATTTATATTAAAAAAAAGATGTCTGTGGTAAAACCATCACTTGAGCATGAACACAATACTACCACTCACAGTCAGGGATGAGCTTGAGATACTACAGTTAGCCACACCAAACACGTATTTGGAACACAATAAGCAGAAATTAAGCCAAAGACATTCCTATACCTTTGGTAGGAGCTGTTATAATTTAACATAAATATGACAAAGAGACAGGACAGGGGAATCAGACAGCTGAGATGACAGTAAACATTTCTGCTCTCTTTGTTTTGTAACAGAAGACGGAGGGAAGGAGGAGGAGGAAGAGGAGAGGAGTGTTACTGTCAGACAGGGGAGGAAGGGAGATGATTTGAGTTTTGGCACAGCAGCCTACCTGTCCTACAACAGGCTACAGTAACACCTACCACTTTCTAACTACTGGGATGTAAACACACACAAAACACATATAAAAATTGTGCTATGGTAAATCAACACAGAAAAAGAGAAATTAGCTAAAAGAAAACACATTCAGCTCGAATCCCTGTTTCCTCTCTTTCTCCTGCTAATCTCCTTCCGTCTGCTCCTCTCCACACTGAAAGGTAGGGATCTGTTTATCTGACCTCTTCCCCTGATTCCTCCTCGATGGCCCATGGCTATCTGACCCCTCCACCCTGCCCCCTCAACACACCAAGCCTCAGCCCCCACCCTCACCCTCCACCACCCCCACTCCCCCCTCTTTTTTTTTTTTTTTTTGCCTCTCTCACTGCCTGACAGTCTGGACGTTTTATATTCATTTTTATTAAACGTGTTACTGTTGTTTTTTTTTTGGTTTCTCCCCTCCTTAACTTAAGAACAAAAGTCTTAATCCTGCAGATGCTGACGACCACAAGTGCTTTGTGTGGTTTCCAAAACACACCAACAACTACCATCACCCTTCTCTCCCACTTGCCAGACCCACTCTCTCCTCATCATCCCTGGGCTGTTTGCGAAGGGGGTTTCCTCTCTTTCTTTTTTATCTCTGCATTCACTCCATGACCCCTGTTCCCCCTGTTTCTTGCTGTCTGACCTAAACCCCCCCACCCTCCCCATCTACTGGCACGCACGCACACACACACACACACACACCACACACACACACTCACACACCACACACAGCTTCTCATCCCCCTTTCTGTTTCCCCCCAACGGTACACATATCCTATCCTTGCCTCTGCTCGCTCGCAAAACCTCTTTTTTCCCCCTCTGTCTTTCTTTTCCCGTCTCTGTGTCGCGTAAAAATATCCACGGCTGACTTGTAATTCTTGCAGCTTTTTTTCTGACTCCAATGCAGCTCCAATCCGTCCGAAAAGTAGACGCTATTTTATCATATTTATGGGCACTTTCGGGCTCGTCAGTCTTCACACCTAAACGTCAAGATAACAACCGCATCTCCGTTTTCTTTCTTTTTTGGGGGCCGATCAGATTCATCTTTTGGTGAGATTAGTAGCAATGTAGTTAACAGGGAGAGATAAAGTAGTTTTTTTTATTTTCTTTTTTTTTTAAAGGCCCATTCAGCTTAGACAGGCTGCTTCTTTGCAAGCCTCGTTTGTGTTTTCCTCCGAGACTACAGCCTATTCTATTTTGGGTACGTGGAAGAGATGTTTAGTTTAACTTCCAAAATCTCCTCCAAATGTTAACTGGCTAAGTGGCTACTAAACGCATGCAGTGACCTATAGGTTTAGCGTGGACCATACTTAAGTTTCCGGCACTAACTTTGGTATGATTATGTCTGCTTAAGGTCAGTCTAATAGGGCACTGTTTTGTTTTCATTCCGGTCAGCGTTTCTCGGGGAAAAATGTTCTCTTGAGCGTCTGATACGGTGGCCAAGTAGTTGGAGGCAGCAGATGCAGCCTATCTATGTCTTCCCCTCTCCAACCACATGTCTGTTCTCTGACACGCAGCTCACACTCTCAGGCTGTCCGTGTACAAGGTCCTGCTGATCCGCTCTTGTCATGAAGGAGACCCGGGGATCCGTTTTTCTCAACACACCACATTCACATAACACACACACACGCTCGCAAACACAAACCCCTAATGCACGCACGCACACATACACACACTCACTCACAACCACACAACCACACACACACACACACACACACACACACACACACCTCGATCGATTTGCATGTGACTTCGTCAGGGAATGAGCGAGAATCGACCTAAAAACAACGCTTCAAAGAGGCAAACGTCCATGAAAAATAAAAAAGAAAAGATGGACAAAGTGGGGTAAAGAGGAAAAGTGTAGCTAGAGGAACTAAGGCAGGGCGGAGGGATTGCACATTTCAGAGAGAGACGTATTGGAGAAGAACAAAAATGTGTTTATCCAGAGGAGGATTTTATAACCATACGACGGTGCTCGAAAACCCCTGGATGTCGCAAGTGTCAAATCTGTCAAAATTAGAAAAGCGAGAGATGTTCCCTTTCGCCGGACGCACACGGACCCACAGGCTGGACTTGGAGCTCCTTTTCTGGGCAGCGCTCATGTGGAGCTGCCGCTGCCCTTCGTCCGCTCAACACAGCCCCTTTCTTATTGCCTCTGTGCCTCAAAACACGTTTCTCGACAACCATAAGCCCTCCATACCTTTTCCCGATCCCACCGAAATGCACATATTTGCTTTAAAACCGTGTTTTTCTACGATCAACTGCTTGGGAGAGGATCGCTGTCTTGCCCATTTCTTATCTTCCATTCATGAGGAGGAGAGAGGACGAACGCTGATGTAAACACAGGTAACGATACGAATGAAAAAATCGAGAATAAACCAAACTACTTGCATGAAATGAACTTGTGATCGCCAGCAAATGTCTCACAATGTAAGAATAGCCAGCTCCGCTACACGTAAACTAGGAACAGATATGGAAAGAGGTTGAGATAAGTCTACAGCGAAAAGAACAGGATCGTGGAAACAGAGAGGAAAAGAGAGAAACGCAAAGTTGAAACTTACAATTTCTCGCTGCCGCTTTGTGATCCTCGCTTTTTAATCCAGTATTGAGATGATTTAGCTAAAGATCCCATCAAGGCAGTCCCCTTTTGGTCAGTTTGCGCTTAGGGTGGCAAAAGAAAGATCATTGTTGTTGCGGAGTGTAAAAAAACGAAGTAGGTACTATTAGTTGTTAAAGGCAATATAAAAATAATTTGGATGCAAAGCAGGCGATGAGTCTTGTGTTAGAGGGAGCGAGGAAGAGGTGAAAGTGAGATCTGATGATTGAAAAGAAAAAACTCTTTGGATCTTTATTCCTGCTAATTAGTTTCCTGCAAAAAATGGCTGTGATTAATTCAGTGCGCATGTGCTTCATTACACAGGCACGAAGGGAAGGGCTAATTAGCCGCCTTCTGGATCAATAAGATTCAGCAAAGGAGAGAGCTCGGGAGAGAGAGGGAGGGAGGGAGGGAGAAAGAGGAGGGAGGGAGGGATGGATAGATACAAGTAGAAAAAAAGGAAAGTAATGATCAGGAATTGAAAATATGGAATTAAGAACAGCGGAAAGTAAGAGTTTGATTAGACGGAAGACTGTGAAAGTTAATACTGGAGCAGGCAGCCGCAGCAGGCGAAGCCCCGACGCTACAGGCGCAGCTTCTCCTCCGCTCTTTTTCACTTTTTCTAACGTTTTTCTCCCGGTCTTTTTTTTTTTTGCCTTTTTAAATGAAAGATAAGAGCATACTGCGGCCACTAAAAGTACATAAGCGACCGAGTTTTATTTTATTCTGCCTGTCTCAGCCAAAGTCTGTCATTTTTAGTCGCGTGAAAGCCGCACGCAGCGTTGTTTCTATACTTAGTCTGAACATTTGAACAACTTATTGAAATCCATAAGTGAGTTTGGGCGGCTGAAGGAGCTAAAATGAAAACATGACATTCTTTATCACGAGCCATTTGTAATTAAGTAAATACGAGTTTTGTTTGTCAACAACTAAAATAAAGACTTTCCACACAAAAAAATCAACGCATGTTTGAAGCGATTTCTACATGTGTGCATAACTGTAGGCTACTGTAAGTGCATCATATAGGCTGCCAAGGTGTTGCCTGCTCTTGCAGTCTGCAGTGAACAGAGCTTATCGAAAGCACAGTGGCACCTGAATATTATCAGAGATAACAATGGTATTAGTAAATATTTATTTTAAGCATTAAGAGAAATGTCACTTGCTCAGAGACAGAAGCTGCTATTAGAAATACTCCTCATACGGAGCTCCAATATATTTTTAAACTTTGATCAACTTTACGTGATTTCACCTGAATATCATGTAGGCGAACTCCTGTATATATTTTTTTATATTAGACTCAATAAAAATATGAATTTACCGATGGCACGTTGAAAGAGATAAGACTTAAGGCTGCTTTACTGAGACTTACAGCACTACATGCTTCCAACTCAGACAAAATTGTGTATGCACATATTCATTTGAATAAAGCTATAAAATTCACAGTAAAAGTACAGACATAGTAAATAAAAAAAAGTGAAATTCAGCTTTGTAAAATATGACATAGTTGGAAGTGAGACGAGATCATGTGAAAGACGTGTGTCGTTTTTACAGTTTCTGTCAGCTCAAAATATTAGTCCAAGTTAAAATTGAGTTAAAACACTTTATAACACTATTGTAATATAAAAGAAACTAAATGTTTTTAAAGCTGTGAGGGCATGCAGAGCACAGGGCTTTAAATGTTTTTCCAGTGAAAATGGGGGAACTCCAAAGAACACCTTTGTGTTAGTGCATTATGCAAAGCAAGTTCAGCTTTTTTTTTTCCTCAATACTTGTTGAAGCCTCATTGTATTCTATAAGACTGTGACAATTTATTTAATGTTTACAGTATATGTAGCGGGTTTTTATAAAATGTAAATAGCTTTGTAGTTGTTCGTCTGCACAGCAGTGCAGGACTTGTAAGTGGAGCTGTAGCAGGGATGATGGGGAAACAGGTTATCGTGACATCTATTACGAAACTGGTGGGAACACGTTGTCAATACGTGTAGGTTCTCTTAAATAATAATAACACTATAAATGTATGACAGTGTAAGAAAGCTGCTTAGAGACATTTGGTCAGCTCCGGCCTGTTTACTTTCAATTTGCTATATTGTGATAGTTATTTTGATATTGTGACGAGAAGCCCAGATGGTCAGTGTCTCATCCCAGCTTGATATGTTTCGTGATTAGGAATTTCTAAATGCCTTTATGATCAATACCAACTATTTGTTGAGTTCCTCTCGTTTGTTTTTCTTAATAATCTTTCCGTAAGGCACTTCGCCTCTGTAACTGATGTCCTCTAGTTTCCTTCCGAATGAAAAGACTGTATTGCAAAAATCGACCTTTGAGTCTCTCAGTGCTCTTTGTTATGATAATTTTATTGTTGATTCTCTGAGGAAATGGACAATCCCTCACTCTCAGTATGCACACTTTCTGTGCAAACAGCTCCATATAGAGTCCTGGTCCACTGAATACAAGTAGCAGCTCTCACTGATCACATAACGTGCGATGTTTATTGAAACAATACGGATTTGATAGTCTGCGCCTATAGCCTGTAGTAGTGCATTCCGATAGAGTTAATAGTTCAATGCTGCATATGCTCCTATCCGAACATTGTCCAAACATGCTATATAACCTAAAGTAGCCATAACACAGCACTGTATAGGAGGCAAGCCATAACTGGGTTAATAAAAACGACCAGCGATTTTTTTTTTCTTTTTTTTTCAGACGTGGGTTGGATAGAAACGCCTGGCACAGATAAATCTAGTGTCTGTTTTTATTTTCTCAGATTGCACACAATTGATATCTTAAGCAGCCTTTCATGATGCTGTAGCAGTGAAGATGGCTGATCAAATACATAGGCTATATTTTATATTTTTTTCCACAGGCCTTTGACTTAAAGGTTAGAGAGGTTATGGGAGCCCCATGGGACGCGGCGTTTCTACAGATCCAATAGCACATATCCCTTTGAAGAGCCTAAGAAAAATCTAAATTCTTATATTGCAGCCTATATGACCAAGACCCAACTCACCCTCTCCAACCCCCCACCCCCCCTCTTCTAACTCTCTCTCTCCCTCTCCCTCTATCTCTCTCTCTCTCCCTCTCTCTCTCTCTCCGTGCTGCTAAAATATATGGTGTGCTGTAACACGGCATTTCCTCAGCACTTTCCTTCCATAAGCCGAGGCAGGCGCTCATACCTGTTTTTAAGCAGAGTAGCATGTGTTGTATAGCATGCATGCCCCTCTCGAAAATACACACAGGAAAACTGCATCGTCCCCGTCGAACAGCTCACATTTTTGCAGTGTGAGAGGCAGACTGCAGGAATCTCGAGGATTTGCGACGTGTCTGCTCTCACGGGAAGAAGAGATTGTAAAAATGAATAGGTTGAAAATAGCGTGCGAGTGGAGTTAAAGGGGCTACTAGATAATAAAAGAGTCTGGTGTAATTTGAGGCTTGTAGGAGGCAGCTTTGAGCCAGTCAGTCGCCTAAAGCCTAACAATGCAAACTTCAGTTTACAAATTTATGCAAAGGCCTGATTGACACTACTCCATCAGTGACCATATTGAGTATAGTGTAGGCTAAATCAAAAGACTAGCAGCCAGACGGAGGCCTTGGTGCTTTTAGGGCCTATGCATCACTGAAAAGGGAAAAAAAAGGGGAACTGACAGGGTCTGAAGCTTTTGTGTTACCAGCATTCAATTGCGCCTCTCTGTGGGAAGGATAACTGTCCACGTGCCAGCCTCAATAGGCATACATCGATGAGTGGCATTGCAAATTCAACACAACCTGTGGCTATGACAGCCCGTGGATATGAAAAAGAAAGGCAGAGTAGCTTAAAATGCAAAATGCTCCATAGATGTGGGGCACATGAAAGCGCTTGACCATCACCAAAACTGAAGGAACACAACAGTTGTGTTCAGACAGAGGCCAAAGCCTACTAATCGTTTCCAACGTGCTTGAACCGGTGTTCGGTGATGGGGGTGCACCACTCAACTTTTAGAAATATTAATTTGAATGTATATACTCAAATTAAATCAAATTTAAATTTATCCTGTTTTCCTCATGTATGCAGTTACAGAGTGTGTGTGTGTGTGTGTGTGTGTGTGTGTGTGTGTGTGTGTGTGTGTGTTTGTGTGCGCGCGCACGTGTGCACGTGTGTGCACGCACGCACGCGCAATCCCAGACAAAGCACAAAGGGAAACAGAGGAAATGAGCAGGGGTGAACGTATTTAAAGATAAAAGCTGCTATCGAGAAAAGTCATATAACTTTATAAAGAGATAACAACCATTATATTCCGAAGGATTTAGGGATTTAAGATGCTCATAGGCTGCAATATTAACAAGGAGGGTGTCAGTCATATGTTCAGGCTATTGTAAACAGAGATGAAAAGGGCATCAGACATTCTTTAGGAAACAGTCTGAGTGAGATTATGCTATGAAAATATTTCTAAACCTAGTGGAGGTGGACTGGATGCTCATAGCGAGATACTAAACAAAAAAGAAGAAAAATGTAATAAAAACGCTGCACTTGTTTTTAAAATGAAAATCTTATTTTACTCTAGTGACGAGGTTAATAAAAAGACACCTTACAGATGGTGGCATGCAGCGACTGTATAGGTGGGAATCTCCACCAGTGACAGTCTCAGGGTTGTAGCCCAACTTCGCCACGGAGGGCAAACCCCTCCTGGCCCACTTTAGCCCGGGTCCTGTATCAGACAGGGACATATACAGGGAGAGATGAGCCTCAATGAAAACCCATTTGACGTGAGCCTAGCTACCAGAACCGCGTCATCACAGTCGTTTTATTTTTAAAGGTAGAACATGTTGGAGGAAAACAAGCTTATTTTAATTATAAGAAAATATTTTTACAGGCTACTTATTTTCATATGTATTTTTTTATGATCCTCTGGATGAAACCGTCCAGTCTGCGCTGTTAAACACTACATCACTGCACATATGGGAGGCTGGTGTCCGGCTCTCCATGTGTCTAGGGTGGATAGGGCAGCGCAGCCAGGTGCAATGGGAGCGCCCTCTTATGTTCAGCCTGACCACTGGGATCAAGCAGCGCATCAACTCTTTACAGGAGCCAAGCGCCTGCGGACCAGCTGGTCTTTGCAAAAGCGCACCTTTGCCTCTCTCTCCAACATTATATATTAGACTGCCTCCTGTGTAAATGATGGAAATCCACATGGTTGGCTTATTGCGTGGTCAGAAGTAAGACAAAAGCGACCACGGCGGAAATCACAGACATTTCACTTGCACGTCTCACCGAAATAGTCTGTTAATAACAGTGCACAGTGTCCGAAAGTGACATCTTCAAAAAAAAAGAAAAAAAAGTAATAGAAAAAAGAAAAGAAAACAGCCACTTAACAATAAGCAAAAACCCAAACTTGAACTTGGCCTAATTAGCGGAGCATCAGCACAGTTCACATGCAAATCTACATTCAGAAATAAACGTTATTTTACTAATATTTTCCAGGTATTTAATCAAAAAAGAACTTTTTCAAGTCGTCATAATTTATCTGTTACTGTATGTGCAGCAGTTTCACACTCTGGATGGTTTCCATTAAAGCAGATACTCCTGCTGATCATGGAAATGCGTCGTTTTGCAAACCTTTACGTAAATGCATTTTATTTCATCGACTTCATTTTCTAAAGCAGTATTTGCAAATATCCCGGTATTATATCCCTCTGTGGTCTCTTCGTTTCTCTTTTCATCCCTGTGTCATGTTTGGCACACGGAGAGTCTTCTTGAAGTGGATACAGCCAGTGTGCAGATTTTTTTTTATGTGTGTGTGTGTCTGTATATGTGTAGCCTTATGTATCAAATTCAAGAGCAATGCTTGTTATTGTCATTGCTGCTATTTTTCGTAGCCCTTCTTGTGATGTAGCATTACATCAGATCACACAGGCTATTCATCATTCAACTGGTTTTAACTTTATCAGAGATGCAGAAATGTTTCCCCTGAGTGGAAATCTGCCCTCAGTGATTTACATGACTTCAACCTGTGCTGTTCATATTGGTAGATATTTTTATTTAAACGTTTATATAATGTTGTCATGTTCAACGTAAGTGTGTTGATGGAGTTTTTTGTTTGTTTGTTGTTGTTTTTTCCTTTCTTTTTTGTTCCAGATGTTGTTTGTATCCTGATTGATAGTTGACTGTTTTTCTACTTGATTTTCTGACTGTCTGTGGCCAATATCTTGTCATTCATTTTTATTGGCATCTTTATTTAATTTAATTTTTTTGTTGTTCTTTATTGATCTGAATAAATATTTTTGGAATAAAATAATAATGACATTAAAATGCTCCTGGACAAAATTCGTTGAAGCATCTGCCGTTTTTGATATCGTTTTTAACACTGCATCATGAGATTCAAATGTTTCTAATCAAAATAGTTGTATATGTGTTGATATTAGATCGTTTGCAAAACCAGCAACACGGGGGCAAAGCTGACATCATATTTTATGAATGCAGCTGGAGGTGAAAGAACAGGAGCCGGTTCCTGCTGCTGCTGTTGTGATGTGAAGAGTTTGGAGCGGCCGTCTGGTCAGTCTGCCTCATTTACATGAGAAACAAGGCATATCAATCCCTCTCTCTCCCATCAATGCACTCGTCCTGCCTGTACTACCGTATTAATGATCCTATGCATAATTCAAAAACAGTTTTGACGTTTGCATTTTAGAAAAATTGTCGTGTTAATACATAATCATTCCAAGTCTGTCAATATTTGAAAAATAAAAATGTTGTAAAACATCCAAAAATATCTCCGAGGTTTTGCTGACTTTACTTGATTGCCCAGATTATTTCATCCTGAACACTGCGATTAAATCGAGTCAAAGGACACGCGCGCGCGCGCACACAAATACACACACGCACGCGCAAAATCCCCCAAAATCATCGAGCCTGACTCTCTCTCTCTCTCTCATTCTCCCTGTCTGTGCTCCCGCCTCTGTGTGTGTGCGTGCGTGCGTGTCTGTGTGTATGTAGGATGGGAAGTGTGTGTGTGTGTGTGTGTGTGTGTGTGTGTGTGTGTGTGTGTGTGTGTGTGTGTGTGTGTGTGTGTGTGTGTGTGTGTGTGTGTGTGTATACTGCCTGTTTCTTTTTTTTAGGGCGGCGGGGGCATCATATTTAAAAACAAGAGAGATAGAGAAATACAGACTTTTACCTATTGTTTTTCTACTATTATTACTAGGCTATTATTATTATTACTACAGAAATTGAAAGGTAGCCTATGTAGAACACACACACAACAGCAACAACAACAAATATGAGGCTACCAAACCTCAGTCTAGCTTCATCACACCTCACCACCTTCCATGAGACATTTTTGAAAGAAAATCATTGTCGAGGATTTTTTCTTTTTCTTTTTTTCCGGACCAGTCGCTGATATTCTGATGGGTTGTGTAATGCTTTAAAATTCCCGAACACGTAATTAAAATGTTTGTTTATTTATGTTTGTTTTTTAAAAGTAAAATGTTTTAACAGTTTGCGTGCTGGTTGCCGTCAGGTCTCAATTCTTTAGAAGTGCTCCCACATATAAAATTCAAGCTCACGAGTAACAAAAGCACCTACAAATAGACAAGAACACAAAATACATAGTGATAAAAACAAAGCGTAAAGAGAAGGCTCACAAAGTATCAAGTATGTAATTTCACCAGGGCATTACAATTTATCAGCGTTTCACACCAAATTCTCTACTAAATGTGTCATTTCTAATACACCCTTAACTGAAGATCAATTTGTAAAGAAAGGAAGAGGCACAGAGCAGTCCTTCTGATAATGCATATTTCAAGTCGGGGATATAGTGAATAATGGAGAAATTCTGAGAGCTGCTGTCACAGGCTCTGGGTGAGAGACAGGCGGGACTCGTGGGGTTTTACGCGCTTTGGAGAGGCTCAGTGAAACAGAGGGATCCCAAATCAGAGCCATATGACCACTCCAGGCAACAGAAACACTAGCTGGTGGTAAACCGACCCAAACAGAAGGGAGGAGAATCGCGGATCCCTACATCGCCAAACCTATTAAAATACCACTGCGTGCTCGCTGCATTTGAACGTCAATATAATAAATTTAAAGAGAGTAATTTTCCTTGATGTCAGGACACCCCCTCCACCCCTCACCCCAACACACACACACACACACACACACACACACACACACACACACACACACACACACACACACACACCAAACAGCAGGACGAGATGAAAGATGACAGGTGGCAGCGACACACAAGGCAAATGCAGATCTAGGGGTCAAATCCAAACCCTGCGTCACAAACAGCCTCTGGATGCGCAGCATCATCTATCTACAGCAGACACTATGGCCCGGGTCAAACAAGACAGCAGTGATTTCAAGCATGACTTCTTATAATTCATAAAGCAGCAAACAAAACAACATTCATCCAGGAAATGCAAAATAAGCATCAACCTAGCTTTAGATCTCCTGTACAGAGTTTGAAGTAGGTACATAGCAGCCAAGCACATAAGGCTATATGATATTCAGTGTTTGACAGTGACATGGACCCATGTTACACACATTCAGGCACACAGTGGCTGCTAGCCAAACAAGTGAGAAGTGAACATGGTGGGATCTTGCAGAATTTTCCATGCGTGGCAATCAACAACTCACTCATATCTTGCACACAAGGCCCTGCCGATGTACAGATACGTCTAGTTAAGAAACAAGCTCATCTGAAGCTGTGTGTGATCAAACCTCCAGAGCCGTGAAGCCCCCACCCCCCCGTGGGCCAAAAGCCACCAGGAGTAATTTTAGATAGTCAAAGCAACTGAGGCAGAATGGTGGATCCTTAACCCCTATCAGCACTCCTAAACTTTGCCTCTGTGCCAGGTGATCCCACCGATATTTGCGGTGGGTGGTGAGTTGGGAGGGTAGAGGTCATGGAGCATTCCCTGTCCATCAATAGGTTTGGCCTCTGTGCTCTAAATACCTCAGTGGAGGTGAGCCCCCCCTCATAGCCTCAAGTGTTCGTGGAGCCCATAAAACCAGGTGATTAGTGGAGCTGTTCCCTTTTTTTAGGTGTTAGCTTGTTAAGGGAGTTCATGTGAAGGTGTTTACTTTTGCATGACAGACACACTACAGGAGGGGGTGGGCTACGACCTCACACCAGGAAGTCTGCACTGGTCTGCACCAACTACCAACGCACCTCTCACCTGTGTCATGTTACTACTGTATGTCCACATATATAAGATGTTTCATAAACTCAGTCCTCTAATAGAAAACACCTCATCCGTCTAATTCATGGTCCGAGTTTTACCATGCCAGTCGTCAGAGGCCTGGCGTTTCAGGCATGGTGAGGAGACTCAGGAGTGACACCTGTATCCGTGCCGCCTGCACAACCAGCTCCTATATCCTGCTTTCCCACCAAGATCACCTTTGTTTTAAGAATTTTAAGTGTAGCAATCAGCATACCTGAGTCCTGTGGCAGAAATACTACCCTTAACACATTTCAAGCACATACTGTACTCTGTGTTCAGCTCATCAGTAGTCTGACTGTCTGTCTATTGTGTATGAGACACAGGAGGTTTGGCTCTATAGTGCCTCATGCCTATGGTCCTATCTTTACACACACAAGTGTGATTCACAAGTGTGTGTCTGCTTTCATATTAGAAGGAATGGAAATATGTGATTACAAATTTGTAATGTGGTGCATTCTGTACAGCTCGTGGTGTATCTGAATTTAATCTAATCCAGCTAAACAAGTTGTTTTTCTGCTTATAGGGGCAAAAAGATATCAACATGAAAAATTGTCTTTGAATTCCAAAAGGTCATACCCTCCCTGTGGTCAAATGACAGACAGTGATGTGATATTCTCTTTCATAGCTTAGAGGATAGAGGATAAAATATGTGCATTGGATCAGAGGCATTCAATTCACAGCAGCTTGTGGAGTCATCAAATTAGTCTTTTGCACATTTGTAATCTGAATTACAATTGAAAATTGCAATGATTTTATGCATAAATTTAATATTTTTCAGGCCTACTTCGCAACAACAGAGTGATTTTAAACACACAAATTGTGTCCATTTTTTTTACACAACAGTTGCAGATCTTTCTTTAAGGTATCTGATGGATTGAGTCTTTCCCAAGTCCAACCGATACGACACCCCAGATTTCTGCATAATGTGATTGTGTTCTTCAAATATAATGTTTTGAAAGGGATCAAATAGTTTTGTGACTATGAAATGTTTAATTTTAATGTGTTTTTCTCCTCTTTTTGTGTCTGAAGAATTTCATTTGTGAATGTGAACAAGACTCTCAGCATTATCCTAACTAAAATGTATACTCTTCAGATTTTGGTTTGTTTTTGCATGGATGAAGCAAATTTGCAGGTCGGTACATTAAAATTAATTAAAAAAAAAATTTTTTTTTTAATTTTTATATTGTGTCAGACTTACTGTGACTGTTTGAATACACATCCATGAACAATTACATATTGCAGTACATTATGGTCAGAATCTACTGTATTTTTCTTAAAGCCTGGCTGAGCCACACACCGGCAAAGTGGAACTGAGATACATTGGCGGTGCTTGTGCATTTTGTGCATTCACATGAGATATAAAGCAGGTAACAAGAGTGATAACCTGTGTTTTGTCTGTTTTTTTGATCTTATGTTTTTGAATATGTGCAAATACATTTCCTGAGGAAGAAAAGAGGGGAGAGAAAGAGGAAACTGGTTTTAACGTATTCTGTTTAGAATTGTAAATGTATTGCATAGGCCCTGCCGTCCAATTACATATATCTTTCATGTATGAAATCATGCATGTCTCTCTGTCTAAAAGGGGGAGGGGTGGCACAAAGGGAGCAACCCTGGCTGCAGCAGAACAGTGTGCAGCCCACATGAAAAATAACGTCTAGTGTCGGAGCCCTGGAGCCCTGGGCAAGGAGTGCAGCTCCATCAGCACACAGGCCAGGGAGGGGAGCTGCTCCCCAGACTGGAGCCCTCTCTACTCCTGACTCCTGCTGTATTATCGCTGTCCTATTGTGAGGCATCTGACCCTTTGGGTCCTAAGATCAGACCTTATAGAAAATACTTTTCAGATCACGTCCTTAATTAGCTCCATAATAATAAATATAGTTGCATGTGCTTTTCATAATAAAAATTCCTCAAAACAATCTTTAAAGAAGCAGGAGAAAGAGAAAAAATAAAATAAAATAAAATATATATATATAGTATATACATATATACATATTTGTCATGGCTTCTTAACCCCTGCCTTATTTATTATTATTATTTATCTTAATATTTATTTATTTACTCTTCCTTCATTCTCTTTTTCAAACAAAGGTTGCTGGGTAAATTTTAAATTTCAGTCATCCACATTTTGTTACATTTTGTCAAACAAATCTCTTTAGATCAAGACTGACCTCACTCCAACCTCACTCAGTATGTGATGCATTCAGGGTCCACTTTTTTTTTAAAATTAGGCCTATTTTCCCAGCAAAGTAGTGAGAGGACATGCTTTGTCACATACATAACAGAGCCTAATCTCTACATCCTTATATCAGGCTCTATTTGATTCCAAGTTATTGCCTGAGAAAAAATAAAATCATACAGATTCCCTTATCAAGCAGAATAATTTAATATAGTCCAGATAACCTGGGATCAGGTCTTAATCACTGACTGAAAATGTATTGTCAGTCTTCTGCACAACAACTGGGAAACCAACTCTTAATAAAACTACAAGAGTGAAGCTGAGCAAAATCAATTTCAAAGTCTCTCTGAGTGGAAATACTCATTTCACCGCTGTGCTACAGAGCCCAAAAAAATGCATGTATGCATCAGAAATGTGCCAAGCCTGAAACGCATACTGTATATCTATTCTTATACGAACCAGACACACACATACAAAACATAACACACACTCATCTGTAAATATATAACAGCAATGACATTTTATCAGCTTGAAAATCCCTTTTGTCCCTCCAGCAAACTAAAAACCACCCACATCTTGGAAGATTCACACTTCCCATCACTGACAACATTACTGATAACTGTAATAGAAAGCGTACAGTACAGTGTATACTGTAGATGTGTCATTGTGTGAAACTAAATAAAATGCTCCCTTCTATTTGCACATTTACATATGATCTGTAGGTCTACATGTACGCACAGCATGTGTTTGCACATCCGCACACTGTCACACATGCAACAGCTAATGAGAACACGCATGTGTGTACATGGGAGTGTGGTCCACACCAAGTCATGTCACCTTTTTGCTCTAGCTCTGGCTGCTCATTGGCTGAAACTGCAAGGGACAAGCGAAGAACCAGCGGCGAGCGTCTATCAACCAAACAACCTCAACATATTCAGAGCCTCTAATCCGACAGGAACAAACAGGTGAGCAGAGCATGAAAGCGGAGCATTTATCTGCCAGCCTTTTCCTTTACACCAACTCTGAAGGCAAGCTAACCGTGTAGGGGGACACAGGCTGGGGACAAGTTAGCTTCAAAGCCCTGAAGAAGTTAAAGGGCTTAGGGCTTGGACAGCAGGAGCAAGGGGGACTTCACAGCCTTACCTGATGGGGTTTTTGGTCTGAGTTGCCACCACGCGGAAGCCTCTCTGACTGCGTTTTCTTTTCAAGTGTCTGTTTGAAGTCAGCAGGCAGAAAGGTCACGCCCTCTTGGTCACAGCAGGTTCGTCGAAGCGATGGTGGATGGCCAGCGGCTATTGCTAATGTTCAGACTTTCGTCTCTTTCTTTGTATACACAAAAAAATAATAAAAGGAGAATGTAAAGCTATTGTTCCGGTGCCTGGGCACCTTAAGAAGTTTTGGTGATAGACTCCTAGAATTCCAGGTATTTCCAGGGTTTTCCAAAGCTATAAGGTTTGGGATTTAGGGACTCCCGGGTCACAAGAGGAACAAATCAGGATGACACCATCACCTGAAACAAAGAAAAACACACAAAAAAAGGGCGTCAGATGCATGTTTTGAACACAGACAAAAAATGACGACAGCAGAGAAAGAGTTCCACTGCAATCCTGTAGAGAACCCACGGTTTCTCTACCTCATCCCTAAAATCTGAGCACATAATAAATGTCTTTCAGGAGAAACAAACCAGAGCAGCATGACTTCCATCAAGACTTCAAAATTAATCATCTGCTTTTAGAGCCAACAAAATTAATCTATAATTATTTGTATGATACTACTGCAGGACAGCCTCTTATGATTTCAAGATTACATTTAATAGCAAATGAACTGCTGTGAGTAATTTCTCTTCTCATACCACTGAAGACTTTTAAAATGAGAAATGAAAAAGATTTCCGGAGAAACTTAATTTCCCTGTAACCAGACCAAGACATATTCCTGTAATAGCATATATAATTGCCTGTTCTGCAGAGGATCTCCTGTATATGACAACAAAGTCTCATAGACAATACATATTTATTCAACTGTCAATTTCAGGGATGAAAAAAAAAACATGTAAAAAAAGACTTTGAATTCCACACGGGCCTGGTTTGTGAAGCTGGGTAAATATGCTTGTCATATGTTCCAATAGTTCCACAGCGACAGAGATTTAGTTTGGGAATACATGCGGGAGAGGCAGACAGCTTGTGATAACTGAATAGCTCTTTTGAAGCCACTTCCATTTGGAAACATTGTGCGATTATTTTTACCTCTGTGGTTAGACTTGAGTTAAAGCCCATGTTTAATTGTTCCCAAGAGTTCTTATTGTGGTGCTGATAAGGAGCTCGGGGAGCAACATTTAAAACTGCAACAAAAATAACTAGACTCTTGCTCATTGGCCACAGGTCTGATAGAGTGACAACACAGGATCCACGCAGCAGAGAGAGAGAAAAGAGAGCGAGAGTGAAAGAGAGACAGACAGGGGCAGAGGTCTTGTGTGGTTAGGATTGACTCGCATCTGAATGGTTTTATCACTTTCTCTTGTTGACAACTGTAATGTCTGCTCAAGTTTTTCAGAATCATATTATTTTTGTTTGAAACATGAATTTCAATGATGATCCCTTTAAACCATCTCAAATATAGGTATACAACAGATTTGTTGCTAATCAATAAGTACATTTACGGCAGTGTTTTGTCATCAGGTACAGCACACAGGAAGCAGCCCTGCTAATTTGTCGTCTCTCTACCTTTCTCTTTTTGCTCCAACCAAGGCCACGACTTCCCGGTTTGTCAGGGCAACCTGTGGGAGTGTGTGTGTGTCGGATCAATAGCCCACCCACAGCAGAGCCGCGGGCCATCCCTGACCTGAGCTATTGATTAGGCCTGGCTCAGCTGCCAATAGCAATGTGCTGGATGTGACACCAGGCTAAGACAGGAGCTGAGGAAGGGGGATTCTGAATTGCCAGTGGCAGCCCCACAGCACACCACAGATAAAAGTCAATTCCACTTAACCAAATCACTGACAACTAAATAGTTAGCAGACAGAAGAATGCAGAGTCTCTGATGGCAGCAGCTGGATGGCTTCGGGGATTTCCTAGCCCCTGACCTGTGTGGGGGAGCACAACAGGCCATGGGAGAAACACTGTGACATACGCAGGCCTCTATTTGTGCAGGAAACATGACCTCTGCTTGCACGTCAGTCTGTTTGTCTTTTAATATGGTCACTCCTCAATCTGCAGATTACATCTCTGTCATTAATACAGTAGGGACACATTCTATTAATGGCTCCCTCTGGACCACTCATCCAAGATCATCCCCAATACATTACATTATCAATTCAACTTGACTGATGCCGACTGGCTTTTTTTTTTTTTTTTTTAAACATTATGTGTAAATTAATCAGCAAAAATTAGATCTTTTGACAATTATCTTTAGTATGACGAGTAATATACATATATATGCATGTGTGTGTATAGATATATATAATCTGTGTGTGTTCATATTGTGTTACTCTTGTATTCATAATTTATACTTGCAGCAAATCATCAGATTTTTTTTTCTAAGAGCAGTTATTGAAACAAAAGCTTTACAGTAGTGTCTCCAGTGACTGCATGCACAGATGTAATACAGTCCCACTGAAGGTGTCAGACTCCTTTCGATCCATCTTGTTCCCAGTCATTACCAGTCCATATTAGAGTAGTTTACATGTCACTTTACCGGTCCTTTGCCTCGTGAATGTAATTCTGTGGCCACTGCCTCCTTGTGCATTCAGCACCTATCTATGGCTCCATATCTCTCCCAGTAATTGCTGAGTGACAGAAAGGCAATACTGACCACTTCATTATAGGACAGCCAGACTGACTGGACACTGGCCTCTTGGCTCGAGGTCACTCCGGCCAGACTGACCTTATCTACCCAGGTCGTCAGGGGTCAGTCACCCAGATTTTATAAGGACTTTACTAGAGTTGCCGTGGGTGCCATACAGCAAGGTCGCCTGACCCAGGCGGGCTGCTTATATCAGGTATTGATTGCAGTATGTCTACTTCAGTTGAGGCTGGACTAATCTCCCAACACTACTGTCTCAGGGGCAAAGGCTTCAGTATAAAGTTAAGTACTGGAAGGAACAAGAGTGATGGTGGGGCGAGTGGATACTAGTGACCATAAGAGGGACACAACAAGAGTTGTGGGGCTTTGGGGTTTAAAGAAAACAATATGTGTAAGAACAGTGAAATGTAGTAGGGTGACTGGAACTACGACTGCTGTACAAACCTGGAAAAACGGTTTTACTCTTAGGGCGCACTGGGGGGATGAAGCCTTGTGCATGACAATTTTATTGAGTAATGAAATAAAGGATGTTGAAGCAAGATGTATTGAACAACTACAGTGCTGTACTGTGACTGAATGTGGGTCTGCAGGCTCAGAATCAGTTCCTTCTTGCTTATAAAGAGATCGACACAGGCAGGATTCCAATCATCTGTGCGTGTGAATGCTACACGCACAATTACTCACGTTGCTTTCAGTTGTGTGCTTTTCTGTTTTTCTTGTCTACCAGGATGATTAACTTACAAAAGAAAGCAGTGATGAGTATTTCTTCAAATCATCAGTACTTATTCCCAAGAAAGGTGATTAATCCACATGCAAAGGCAATTAAGTACAAGTCTTTCTGTCAGCCACCTTTAGCAAAGATATATGGATAAAGAGCCGTGTGATTGTTAGTTTGCAACCAAATGTGCATTTGTGTGTGTGCGCGTGTGCGCATGCATCTGCACCAGCTCGTGTCTGTGTGAAACCCTTTATGTACATACTAAAGCATCCCTGATGCTTGTTAGATCTTGTCTCTCGGCAGCTGCTTGGCACCATTCATATTAAATCACAATAATGGCAGATGAGCTCTCACGCTAGAGAGACAAGCATCTATTTGAAACTGCACTTTATTACACTTTGTTCCTTTTAATCAAAAAAACTATGCGAAAAGATAACCCGGTTTTAAAAATCCCAGATAAACAGCAACGATTGCATCTTTAAATAATAAATGATCCCCTGCCTCTTACAGACGGGAATATAACTGAAAATAATTGAAGACAACAATGTCCTATAAGAGCACCACTCGAGCAGTGCTGATTCAGAATCCCTCATAACTTCAAACATTCAGTCATAAAGTATGGATAATCCGTAAAAGAGAGGCATGCGTCTGTTTACAATTTCCTTCTAATTAAGGCTACAGGATAGGGTCTACCTTTGTTAAAGTTGATGTGTGTTTGTTAGACTTCCCGAGAAACTGTACCACTGGCAAATTAGGGTTGGAATACAAAACGAAACAAACAATAACACTCTAATATGATCTGCAGTCAAGGAATAAATATTTCACAATCTGTCTACATTTGACACACTTTCAGTCGAGAACAAAGGATTCCTAAACAACAAATTGCCCAAACTTGGCCTTGAGATAATAACCTTTCTGACCTGCATTAATTCACTAAATATGATAGTGACGTTCACTTTGTGACTGTCTATGTAATCTGCCCTCCTTTTGTTTGGAATTTAAGAATACATTGTTACGTCTTTATTAAGAAAAAAAAAAGAGACATTTTTGCTGGCAGCTACGGAGGAGAACAGATCGAAACAGATCAAGAAGTTAACAAACAAAAATCCAACACGAGCCAAATCGGGATGGTATGGCACATTCAAAAGAATGAATGGAAGAAAAATATAATGGTATGCTACTTTATAACCACTGGTGCCAAACTCTGATTAGCCTCTACATGGAACCTGCATGAACGGCTGGTCTTAAAACCATGTTGCTATACTTGAGATGATGTTGCACAACAGCATTTTACTGTACAAGGCCCTTGGGTTGGTGAACTAAAGCGTATGGAAAATCAGGTAAGCATCGTGCTGATGAAGATGATGTTTTCCAATTTTCCTTCTGTGAACCAGGCCAGCAGTGTGCTGTGTGTCTAAGAGGGATAAGGTAGTGCTTGATGATTAATCACTGGACATAATAAAGCTTCTCACCATGAGCACACAGTCCAGCTGATTCTATGATATGATTGGGGCCGATTAGAAAAGAGAAATCATTCCTAACAGTGCATTCATAGTACACTCTAATGATATCTTCTGATTGGACCTTGCGGAGAAGATAATAAGGGCCGTCTTCAGAATGGACTCTAAGATTATTTCTTTAACTTCATGAAATGGGGCCACGGGCCTGGATTCTGCAGATTTGAGGATTAAGATAAGCTGACCTTTCACATTATGTTGCCATGTATAAAAGATGAAGTTTACAGTCCCTCATCACATTAGACCTTATCAATGGTTGGAGCCTCTGTGAAACCCCTTTGAACATCACAATAGTGTTTCGGGCTGGTATACAACAGGCCTCTACCCCCTGGTGTGGGATTACTGTGCTTGTGTGTATGTGTGTGTGCTGAAAAGGGTGTGGTGTGGACTTGCATGGTCGCTTGTTTGGACAATACTAAAGTGGTAATCTCGTGTAAAAACTTTTCTCTATCTATTTTTCATGGTCATGTGTGACAAAAAAAAAAGACACCAGTAGGTTAAATATTTAACTGATATGGCATGTTACATTACTGACATTAAATGTATATCAAACTAGTAATATTTCACAAAACCCTGTCAGGATGTGCCCCTGAATGCCCATTTTAACTCCTCATGTTGTTAGAACAGGTCGCTCTGCCCTGCTTTCGAGACACTCAAGAGGAGAGCAGCAGAAAACATTTCGTCTCCACAGATCTGTAAAATCATCATAAGTCTGGTATTGAATCTTAACATCTGAGTATTTCTGAAAAATGAAAAAAACTGTCAAATGGAAGGCAAAGTGTCACTTGTTTCAAATGCAAACCAGCAAGTTTAAAACATTTTCTTGGATCAAGTGATATGATGTTGAAACCAGAGGAGTAATCCACCTGTCAGTTACGAATACTGTCACATGCTTCAATCTCAACACAAGTGAAACTATATTTGAAACAAGTCAAACGATCTCACCCTAATGGCAGATTTGTTTTCTCTTGTTTCAAGGTAGACAAAACTAAATGAACTAAATAACCCAAATTTCACTAAATTCTGAGTGAGTGACACTTTTGGATCATACATGTTCAGTGGTACCGCACTTTCCGCTGAAGAGCCCTAGGCTTATAGGTATCAGTCTACTGGCCAACATCTCCAGGCTTCTTTGATGTGGGAGGCATTGCTTACCCCTATAACTTACAGCCCAGCTCTGCAGGGACTTATTTTTATAACCTCTATTATTTTCTATCATAAATATTCAAATCCAGATCTTAAATCCAGAGCTTAGTGAGGAGAATAGCCAAAAACAACATGCAGTTCTTCAGCTTCCCCCAGCTCTCGCTCTTCTATAGAAAATCATTATGAAGATTAATACAGAAATCAAACAGAATGCTGAGACAAGACTGTAGGACCCAGTGAAAATAATGCACTCATATAAAAGACTCAGGATGGAATTTCTGGTCAAGGATCTTGTGTTTTTTTTGTTGTTGTTGTTCTTTATTTGTTTGAGCATTTTGACACATTCTGCATTTCCTCCTTTTGGCTGTGAATTAATATTTGCAGCTTGAATATTAATCCTGATTCAGTAGTGGATTAGTTTGCTATTGTCCCCTCCATGCTGAGCCCTAAATAAAGGCACTGACATGGAGAGGAAATCTATACCTCTCTGCCCTGCAAACAAAGACCTCTGCACCCAGAGATAACACATGTCCCTGCAACACAGACCCCCCTACTCTACCCACATGCTGGATCCTCCATCTCTCTCTCTCCCCTTTCTTCCTCCCTCAACCCTCGATTTCACATTTCCCCTTCTTCTCACCACTCTCTTCCTCTTCCTCCTTCTCTTTCTCTCTCTCTCTCTCTCTCTCTGAAAAACTTTGCCATGGTAGATTTGCAAGGCAATTGTGCCCTTAAACCGCGCCTCTTCCTCAGCTTATACCATGCATTTTCCAGAGTTTATCAAAGAATACAATGGGGTTATGCTTTCACCATTATTCTCCAGGCAAGAACAGTAATTTAAATGCACCAGTACTACTGAGGCAGGGCGCAGCCCTGCTGTCTCACTATGGAACAGAGAGAGAGATGAAAATGCGTTACAAAAACGGCACTGCATTACTTTGTTGACCTTTCCTGTTCTCATAGTTTACAAACAGCTGTGAAGCTCCTTCCTCTGGGCTCTTTGTACATCAGAGACTAGGACTGATGGAGGCACGCCATGCTTAAATGAAGGGCTTTTTCTAACTTGCCTCCGTCGTGGCTCACAAACGCAACCTAACAAACACACATTTACTTTATCTCTGCCGCCAAAGCTGCTGCCAAAGTGAGAGAGGAAATACATAGTGAAACAGATATGATGGCATTCTTTCATGTAAGTATATATTTTAACACAGTCTGTTCAACAACAAAAGAAAAAAAATCTAAACATATGCACACATCAATACGGACTCCCACACACAGATGCAAGTTTAATTTTCTCATCCATTGTAATAGCATCAGCAAGTATTTTTGAAAAGTTGGTCTGCACTGCTATTTTGAAGCTCCTAAATGTACAGATCCCAGTTCATCCCTGACTGTAAATTCTCTAAAATGAAACGGTGTGTACTTGCAAGACCATAGTGTACAAACACACGCATGCGCATCTTAGCGTGAACGCTGAGTATTGTGGTTCTACATGTGTGATCTGAGTCTGAACGCCAGGTGAATATTAACAGGGCACTGAAAGGAGGAAGATGCAGGAGACAGATGATGATGAGGACAAATAGTTAAGAAAAGGAAATAAAGAAGGAGAAGGAGGAGGAAATCATGACTAATGAAGGACGGAATCAAGGAAGGAAGGAATCAACAGATAAAAGACACAAGGAAGCAAGGAAGGAAGAGGCCAAATAACAAGTGGAGACAAAGATGGGAGTGCAGCAGACAGTTGGACATGGACTGCTGGACCAGCCTGCAGACCAGGTCAGACTGATGAGAACAGGCAGCCATAGTGATGCCATTATGTTGTTAATCAATCCATTGGTGTCTGTGTGTCTGGGTGGGCAGATACTCACAGTCTAGAAGGGGTTAATGGGAAATCAATGAGAGGGATGTGCTTATGAGCAGGACATGGAGAAAGAGGGACATGGGGGGAGAGAGAGAGCGGAGAGAGATAGTGGGGCGGGGAGGGGGAGATAGGAACATTGTTTCCTGTGATAGCAGCAGACTTCCCAGATGTTATCTGTCATTCAAAGGAGCATTCTGTTGACCAGATGTTTAGGCTCAACATGGTGAAGTGGGTATACATCCTACAGGGGGATCAATATAGGTCAAGTGCATGCTAATATTTATCAGTACTCTACACACACAAGACACTGATGTCTTTTCAGCACAGAGATTTGTGCTGAGCAGGAAGAAAAAAATGTACATGTATATATGTATACACACACACACGCACACACAAACACACACACACACACATATACACATACAGTATACGTATATATTTTTTCAATCACATCTTGGTGATATGCTCATTTATTTCAGGAAGATATACCGTGTATCTTCTCATTAATATGGATCATATATCTGGCCTGTATCAGCAGTATCTGCTTCTTACGTCCATTAGGGGAAACAAAGGGGAGCGCTGATTTAGAAGGAAAGGTAAAATAAATACGGCGAAAGTCAGCCAGAGTCGTTTTCGAAATGCCTGGGGGCATTTGGGGAGGTGGATGGGGGGGTTGGAACGGGGGAACCGAGAGCAGGTCCCAGTGCAGTGAGGCTCTTTGTAGTTTGAGCAGTCTGAACTAGCCAGAGGCTTACTGCTCTAACCCTTACCACTCTGAGAGACTGTTTGGGGAAATTACACCACAGAGTAATAATTAATCAAGTAAACGGCGAACTGCTTTGATTTGGATTACATTAACATATTATCAATAATGTATTAATCAAATACAAATAAACACCTCTGCATAATAGAATACTTAACTAACTCCATTTTTACACGGTTAAAAAAAAGTTTGTCTTCTTTAAGCCATGTGAAAAACCGCAGCAAACTACAGTGGGAGCAGCAGAGTTTTTGTGGTTTTGAGTGCAACACCTCTTGGCACTTGACTGTCTCTGTTCATCAACTCCCTTCTTCATCACACTATCACCCATTTCCAAGTGCTCCCACCAAGAAGGGGAAGAAAAAAAATTATGAATTCATTTATTTGCGCTTAACAATGGCAGAGTGCATCATGCAGAGTAAATAAACACACCACTGATGAAGCACTGAAAACACAATGCACGTAATTTGTGCAAAGCTACTCCACGTTTGATTCCAAAAGTAGCTAAGTGGATTGAGAAAAAGAGTTAGTCACTTTTATCATTTGCAGAGGAGTCGAATCAGCTCTGCTTTTGTATTTTCACTTAAATGCATGTTCTGTTTTTCTCAGATAAGTTGTGTTGTTTAAAAGCATCCGTTCTTGCCTAACGCTTTGTTCATTGGGGGAACTTCATGCCCAGGGATTTTCTAAACACAATTCATCAAAGTGGAACGGCAGTCTTTTTTTCTGCATTTCTAATCCTTTTTGCTGCAGATGAGAGATTTGCTGTTCAGACTCATTAAGATTAAAGCGTTTTGCCAGAGTTATTTAAGAATGCAAAGTTCCATGTGAGACCTCTCAGAGTTCAGAACAGAAGAAAATCCTATCGACACGCTTGGTGCACTGGGGGCTGATCTTAGCCTATATTTCTATATTTGGTGTCAGTGATTGAGTGATAGCATGTGAAATGGTTTTTCCTGCTGCATTATGGTTTAGAGTTACAATCACTTTTCCATTCTTACCATCAGTGGGAGGTTGAGTGTGATTGCTCTTTTTCTCTTCACTTGTTAGACTAATTTGGCAACCTGTAAACATAATTTAAAAAACTGTACTTTTTCCTTGTGTCATGAAGTTACCATCTGGTTTTAATTGAAATGTTTTGTTTATTGGGCTTGATAACTAAGTAAAAAAAATTGGCATAGAAATTAGATGTCTATTGTTAAGAGAAGCAATACATGCTGTCCCCATGCATTGTAAACATGCAGTTAACTATCAAAAATGTTGCTTTCTAGTACAATTTTGGCAGCAGAGGTTTTGGCTGGAGTAAGGGTATCAGTCATCTGGCTGGACAGACAATAGTTAATGTTTAGCTGGAGGAGATGGCAGTCTCTTTGCTGAAAAAGAAATTATCATTGGATCAGACTGTATGTTAGTCTTCTGCCTATAAGGATTTTTAATATGAGCTTTTTTGGCCAGAGACTCAGTAGTCTTTTGGCTGCTCTAAAGCTGGAGAAAGACTCAGATCCCGTTGTTGGTAGAACACAGCTCCAGTCTCGGCACCTTTCCCAAACTTTCCAACTCCAAGTGTCGCAATCTGGTTCCATTTTACAGCTGGCCTTGAGATTGTAACAGAGCTCCTTTCTCTCCCTCCTCAACCGCATATTTAATCCCTGTGCTTATGTCAAACTTAATTACAGGACCTTGTACGAAAAAATAACAAGTGAGCCTTGTAGGGGTGGGAGAGGAGGAAAGGAGAGTATTAAGTGAGGGAGAGAAAAAGAGACATAGGGAGAATGCTAAGAGGTGTGAGGGTGGGGGGTGGAGGGGTGGGGGGCAGCTGAGACATATAATCTGTAGAGTCAGTATGTAAAATGACCAAACAGAAAGCTTTGATGTCAAGTATCCCTAATGTATCTGACAGTGGGACAGACACAACCTCTGTAAAAATCAACTGATAGCTAAATATAAGGAAAATATTAGTGTACAAATATACCAAAAATGTGTCCTATAGCTGATGAATACAGTACAATGGTGTCAGTGTTGCATCTATACTGTAGAAATCTATAACGGTTAACGTCAATGAGGAGAGGCAGAGAAGGTAAGAATGTGTCCTAAGAGGCCCCAACGTTATGTCTTTTAACTTACAACCCAGCAAATTCTCCTGAACCCCACAAACCAAAAAGAAATAATCATTAGACTAAGTCAGTCACCCAGGTTGTGTGTGTGTGAGTGTGTGTGTTTGTGCACATAAAACTATTTACTCTGTAGAAGTGGAACAGCTGGGGAGAGAGATGTTTAGTCTGTCAGTTTAAAACTATTACCTCAAACTCTGAAAATATGAGCTGAGCCTGTCGTGCATTGACACAGGGAGACAGCACTGTGAAGAACAAACCTTTGAAAAGTCTAAATCAATTTTTGGGGGAGTAACATAACAAACGCTTCACCGCAGTGAAGAAAAGGGGATCTCTCTCTTAACAGTTTGAAAAGCACGTATTCATACAATCTTCATAAGGCAAAACAGCAAGGATGCAATACACATGAAGTCTTTTGAAAAGGGAGATGATGGGAACGGAGGGAGGGAGAAGACACAGGGATGCTCCTCAGAGAAGCAGACAAAACAAACACCAAGACCACCATTGCTATATGCACCCCCCTCACCCCCCCACAGTATACTTATTCTTTACATTGTCCATATTTCACACACCTAATCACCCACCCGCTCTTCAGGCCAGCCTGCTGGCTAAAACCTTCCCAGACTGGACTTAAGTGGCCAAGCACTGGACCAGAGGAGGGAGAGAGGTTCCCATGCCACTGGTGCTGGAACTGGCGCGCCACCCGGAGGTATTTATAGCAGGCCAGCACTAAAGGGCCGGGAGAGAGGGCATGCTTGTTTTCCTTTCCATTCCCCAGGCACTTTCACCAGGCCTCACATGTGGGTGTTAAATATATACCCAAATACTGGGAGCAACATTGTGGGGGCAGAGAATAGGAGGCAGTGGGCTCCTTGGAATAGGAGTGGGTTGAAAGTGGAGAGGAGGGGGGGGGGGGGGCGGAGAGAGCGATGGAGAGCTGACTGAAAGAACAGGGGAGTTAACTCTGGAGTAAACTGGGTGCAGATTTGAAGAAAGAAAGACAGAAAGAAAGAAAGAAAGAAAGAAAGAAAGAAAGAAAGAAAGAAAGAAAGAAAGAAAGAAAGAAAGAAAGAAAGAGTTGTAGTTTTAAAAAAGAAAGCTAAATGTGAGGGAAGAGCAGAAGATTACCAAATGTATTTAGCCTCTCAAAGCTAAAGCTAACAGCAGGCTAACAGAGGCGGGCTAAGTGCCAGCTCCAGGACACAGTCAAGGCCCAGACAAGGATCAGACATTAGGGCCCAGCTGGACCCAGTTGATCTGCAGACTCCACGGTGGAGATACAGGGAAAAGTCCAGACAAAACAAGAGGACATTAGCAGTGCTGTTGTTGTGGCCTCCTTAACATCAAATGATATTTGGATCCAAGAGCCAGCCTTGCCTTTCTCCAGCTGCTTCCTCTATATACTCTGTGATGTATGTCTCTCACTCTCTCTCTCTCTCTCTGTGCCTGCATGGGAATTCCAGAGTGACATTATTACTATGATGAAAACAGACCCTATAAATACTGAGCACTATGATGAATATAACAGCGATTATGGGGGCAGCGATAATTAGATCAGGAAAGAAAGAGAGACTCATTGAAGTTTGCTCTGTTTTTGTGTTTGGGAATTCCTTTCAACTTTGTGTCTTAATGTATGAGGAATTACAGAGGCAACAGTAGTGTGGTAATCATCTGGGTCTCTAGGAGAGCCTCTTGGGGCATCCTCAGTGATCCTCTCTCCTGTTTCAGCTCTCTGCTCCTTCTCACATCTCTGTAAAAGCCACCTGCTGTCTGACTTTTTAATGATGGTTTGGCCAACAAACAATTAAAAGGCTGCCCCACAGATGCCTGTTAAAAAATGAAATAACAGGAACTATGGAGTGCTCCCAAATGGGGCCATTCAGCACCTCCTGCTATCTCTCCATCCAGTCATACTCATCAGGGTTTAACCTCGTCAGCAGCTCTCTAACTCACCCAGGTCCAGCTTAGATCTTTAAGTCCTAAGACTACAGCTTTAACAACACCCTGACCTGAGCCCCTGTCCAAATCCCAACTGTACAGCAGCCATCCCACTAGCTGATTGCGTCAGAAAGATTCCACAGCCATGGCCTCTGTTTTTTCATACTTGTGGGAAAATAGCAGTTCATGTTTCTTTGGATGCTTCACACATTCCTCACCCTGTCTTCACATTGTGGGGCCCCAGAGACTGGGTAGGGCCAAAGCCACTCAAGAGGAGGTGCTTGGCAGATAAGAGGTGTGGCTAAGTGAAAAAGGAAGGCAATTTTTTATTGTTTATTTAGGACTGAGTTGCTAGGCGATGGGAACTCAAAAAGGCACTAATTACATTTCCCTGAGTTTGATGAGTATAACAGAACTTGGACAGAAACGTTCCAGCTCATTTAATCTCTCAGAACACAGCTGGGAATTATAGATAACAGAACATCTGGAAGTCACAAAAATACTTCTCTGGTGTCTAAACTGAACTAATTCAAGTCACCACATCCAGCAATGAGCGGCATCCCAAAGCTAACTCAATGACAGCTCTGATATTTCAAGTTTTGTTGTAAAAAAAAAAAAAAAAGAAAAGAAAAGAAAAAAAGTGTAATGTCTAAACGGCATTCCAGTAATTTGGGCAAAAGTCCCAGATCATGCCTCATCTTTTACAGAAAATTCATCATTAGACTAAAATAGAGATCATGGTAAAGTACCCAAAACCTCTGCATTCTTCACACACACAAACACACACACACACACACACACACACACACACACACACAGTACATTCTTGTAGGGCCTCTATAAAGAATATTTTATACTACATATTTTCACATATGGATGACAAATGTTCCAGCATATAAAAAAACAGATATTTCAAACATTGTACATCTTCTAGGTTCGTGCAATTCTGTTGCAACACTCAGCATGCATACACACACACAAGTACACAACCAGAGTGGACTCGGCTTGGCCACATTCAAGTTTGGTCTCATCCCAAATTCCTGACCTCAAAATTTCAAGACAAAGGTAGTTAGTCATGATTTATGCATGCTTCAGCTTAGGATGAAGAGAGCAGGACACAGTAGCACAGCAATTAATTTTGATGCTGAAAACATTATTAATGGTAATGTTTAAAACATCAAAGCCCCGGCTGACAGAGACACAGCATCTTAACTCTGACAAGATGGAACAGATGAGCTCACTTGAGTCAGTCAAGGTGAGGCACAGGGGAAAATGTAATTTGTCTCTCCATTGATTTTCATTGAGATTTCCTGGAGAGGCTGTGGTTCAGAGCAGGTTAAACTCACAGAGCTCCTTGTCTGAGGTATTGTAGGACTGGCCACCATATGAAAGCTCTCTGTTGCCTGTGTAATCTGTCTACATACCATAAATGCAGCATACTTTGGTTTTTCAAATGAAAAGTGTTTAGCCCGACAACTGCTCTTTAAACCAGAGCACTGAATGCAAACATTTAACGCCAGCATGGACATGGGATGTAGGGGACAAGGGAGGACACACCATCAGTCAGAATGCATGAATCTTAAGTTCATAATGACTGAGTGGGCCAGTGAAGAGCCCCCTCCTCTGTCTGCGTGGACTTCTCACTGTAGCTCTGGGCAAAGGGATAAAGCTTCTCTAACTCCCACATATTCATTTACCCCCCACCATCACACCAATTGAACTAGGGAGTCTGGGGGGAGCCACATTGATATTCACTTCACATCTCCATCCCCCAGCCACAACCATCCCCACTGGAAACATTATTTCATTACATATATTATGCATTCAGCATAAGGGAGTTGGTGAATGTGCAGTGTGCAGATGTGTGTGTGGGTGTGGGCGAGCTCAGATGTTTCCTTCTATGTATACATGGCTGTGACAAGCCTGTTGTAAAAAGAGCTTTAAAGAGGGTGTAAAAAGATATAACGCCTCAGGGGTCCAGTGTTAATGGTACTTAGTTTACTTTGTGAGAGAGAAGACAAAATATTTATTTCGTACTGTTTTGTGTCAACATTAGAAAAGTGATTTTGCATTTTTTTTTTGTACAATGCAGAGGGACAAAGTTTCCTGCAGAGTTTGCATGAATTTTTTTCCGTTCATTTGAGAATGTGTCCGTATGCGAATGCGTACTGTGTCACATGCAGAGCAGGAGATAAAAGGATACACAGAGAGAAAAACAGAGGAAGAGGCCAGGAAGATATGAAGATAGAGGCGGACAGACAGATCTTTCACATGTCCCACTGCTCTCTGGGCCCTGGTCCAGATGTCACCAGAACAGTTTTTATTTGTTAATGTCTTGTTTTAAAAGGCCTCTTAAAAGCGCCGACCGCCTTTTCCTTAAGTCCTTAAGTGGCTCAACACAAGACACTCTTGTCTGATCCGAACTGGAATCAATTTGGAAAAGAAACCATTTCACCTCTGATTAAGCACTGCTCTGTCTCTGCTGTGGCATGCTGACCTTTCCAGAGGTCTGTCTTGTGCTGCTAGGAGGGGCCAGCCAGATGATATGCTGGGCTAATTAAACTGATTGACGTCAGCAGGCTGGGCCTGAGAGTGGCTTGTGTTTGAACCCTGAGCCATTTGTCAGGACTCACAACTGCATCTCTGTCAGGATCCTGTAGAGTCTCACAAGTCAAATTCAAAGCCTAATTTCATTTTTTCTACTGCGTACAGTCTCTCTTTGCAAATATCCATTATGCATTTCCCGTTCATTTTAGGACACTCATAAATTCTTCCCTCTGACTTCAGGGTCAATCAATAATGTGACACCTGCCTGCTGTCCTATATGATACAAAGACCCTGCTGTGCACAGTGTCATAAACACAATCATAAACAAGCTTTCATATAAAACTTTCCAATTTTTGGCCCAAAGTGTGGATTCACATCACTGACACATGTCGTACTGAGGTCATTCAGCTTCAAGTCAGCCATTTTGGTGGCATCTTTGAAGTGGCTGCATCTACAGTGACATGCCTTTGCGTGATCCTTGCGATCTTGACCTCGAGTGTCTGCTTTTCTTATCATCTTCTTCATCTCTCGCCCTCTTTTTGTGTCTGTGCAGCTATCAAGCTGTAGTTATAGCAACATCTGTGCAGGTTCAACATCTGTGTGTATCATGGGCTTGTGTAACACATAAAACAAGGAAGTCCCTAGAGCTATAAAACATTGCAAACCCAGAATGCTTTGAGAAGAGAGTTCAGAGGGAACAAGTCCACCAGAGATCAGCCCTCAGTCCAGATTCCAAGCACTTTGCCTTCTACATCCAGAGAAATGTTGCCTAAAGAGAGGCCTGGTAGAGAGAAACATCACCTCCAGTTCAAGCGGATTCCTCTGCCCTTTTATTTGCTCTTGTTTGGCTGCAGGGGGAACGTGCTCCACTCTGACCTGGGGGCACTCATCCAATCAGCTCGCTATCTGCTGCAAGGGCCTCCATAATAGTGACATTTTTCCACCTCGTCAATAAAGTGGTGAAAGCCACCCTCCACCCGCTACTTGACCATTTAACTTCTTCCTGAAAAGGCCCTTTCTTTCTGTCTGTCTCTGTGTCTGGCTGAAATCAATAAAAGCAGAGCAAGGAAAGAGGCCAATCCAGCAGCTGCATTAACTGGTGGTCTCAACTGAGAACAGAGAAAAGGATACAGTACATGAGAGCTGGCAGATCACGTCTTTCTCATTCATACAGCACTGAGAGAAACCTGCCTCTTGTTTATACTCTACGTCGTCGTCCAGTAAGGACAAGTAGAGATGCTGAATGAAAACGTTCAGTCATAAACAGTTAGAACAGGCTGAGCAAAAACTGAAAAACTTCCATGTACTGCATCCACTCAGACTGAAAGGTGACAATCACATGCAACAAAACTGGCATATACATTAACAGATGCAAACTCTCTAGTCTCTAATGATCATTGCTTGCCATGACTCATTTGGCAGCTGCATTCACACATCACCACATGTCTGCAGTGATTGACATAATGGCATCAGAGTGAGAACAAAATGTCTTCCAATAAAGGAGCAGGAGGGAGAAAATGAGAGAGATGGGTTACATCTATGCCCATGCTGAAATGAGTGCAGTGCTTTGTTTGGTTATGCTGTCTGAGCTGAAATTGATTTCTGTGAGAAGCATGCACCAAAGAGCCCCTGCATTCAGATGAAATAAATAACACACTCTCTTAGAGATGGGAGGGTATGTGGAGGAAGGAACAGAAGGTGAAAATGGGATAGGGGAGGAGGGAGGAAACTAAGATGGATAATGTCAAAATGAATTTATAAGGGGAAAAAAGCAGAAATAAAAAGAAAGAGTGAAATGGTTAAAGGTGGAGTAGTGAATGACATGTCTTCAGTCTAGCACAGCACTGAAGAGAGGCAGCCTGGAAGACATCTGGAGTACTGGAGGATAACAGCCACCACTCTCCAACCACAGACAACATGATGAGGGATTAAACTTCATTACAACATGTTATGGTAATGAATGGGCTGTGGCCAGTTCTGGATGTGTTAGGGTAATTACCACTCTCCAGTGTATGTGTGAGTGACACTTCCTAGATGTGTTTGCGAAGTCATGTGTCTGTCTGTGTGTGTGTGCTGATCATATTCCTGGGAATCCACAGACAATCCAGGAGGTCCTTTCCATCATGTGCCAAGCAGAGGCAATTGGTGCTGCTAATTAAAAGAAGGCAACACTTAGGCGGCTACTGTCATATGTATCATCTCCCATAATTAGCTTACCACGGTTCCTTAACAGAGGATGGGCTGGGGCAGGCCCAGACTTTGCGGTTTGGGCCGGTGTCTGGGCATCTGGGTCTAGGGTAGGTGCCAGAGAGGGAGGGGGACAGACAAAGCCACACACCCCAGAGGGGTGAGGTTGACTCAGTGTCACAGAGGCCTTATGGCTGACAGATGTTAGCTTGGTTCAACAAGAGTTGGGATTCTGGAAAAAGTTATACCACACTGCGTAACACACTGCAATTATCTCTGTGTAAAGAAACATCTCAAACATCATCACTCAACAAGACATAAGCAAAAGCCCCTCCCTGGATTAAAAAGCCTTTGATAAACCATGCCATTGGAATCTGCTTGCATCTTGTCTAATTCAGTTGCATGACAGTGAAGTGTTCCAGCATTTGAGTTAGCTGCCCTCTCAGTAGCTTCCCCAAGCGGAGCAACAGCGTGTTTTGCTGCAGAGAAAGCACAGCAGTCTGTTGTGGCTGATGTGCTGCTGCTAATGTTGCTAATGATGGCCACAATGGAGTAACAAAGACTAACAAGGAGAGCAGTCCTTTCATTAACAGTAAGCTTCAAAGTGAGTGTCTACAGGGAGGCGCAGACGAGAGACAGGCCTATTCCCAGTGCTACTATGACAGTACAAGAGGGACATACTGTGTTCCTCTGCACACTGCCGGGCTGTGAGTGTCCCAATATTTACACACACTGCGATCCATGAGGTCTATACGTGCTTATGTGTATGTGAAATAAGGGTAAGGTTTCTGAGGTGACAATTTGCCACAGTGGACAAGCAGCAGCAGGGAAGCACTGAGGAGAAGTAGTGTGACTTGTAAAGAGACGGGCGCAATAGGAAATGAAATGACAGCGGATCATTAGGCTGGGATTGCCTGCAGTCTGCTAATTTATGCAAATTAATTTCTTGGCTGACGTGAAATGTGGGAGCAGGTGCCACTGCTGGGCCAGCAGTCAACACCGAGCAATAAAAAAGGTGAAACTGCTGCACTCTGCTTTGGTGGTCTGGAAAGTTTCGCAGCGTAAGCCAGGGAGGGCTGTGGTGTACCAAGCAACAATGACAAAGAAATGCAGACTATGCCAGCCCTCTTCCTGGCAAGGCGGGCGGCCAGACAGCCAATCAGGTCCGTGTTGGGTCTCTCGTAGGCGAATGGCATGGCATGCTGGCCCTCTCGTCGCCCCGCCTCCCCTCCCTGCTGCACCGCAGCTGCCCAGAATGATTTTATAAACATTTTGCCAGTGGATCAATACCTGTATTGATCAACCATTGTGAGAGTGATCCGTCTAAAACCCAGAGCAGCCTAGAGCTCAGAGATGGGAGGAGCGAAAGAGAGAGGCTGCAGAGAGGATGGAGAAAGAGAGAGAGTCTGCAGCCACAGTGAAAGGGAGAAGAGGTACAAGGGAAGAGAAGGGAATCTGAGAGAGAAGCAGACGGAGAGCTGAAGGCAGGTGGGGAGGCAGGTTTCGGACAACGCTGCCAGGCCACTGGGATTGGGGAGAAACCTGTGGTAATTGCTTTCTCATTACGAGAGGGTGGGTTAGAGCGACTAATGACTACCGCCTTAAGTATGCGGGTAAGTGACAGATGGATAAATATCGCGAATAAATCTGTATGCGTGCAAGAAAGCGAGTGATTTCCTCACCTCTGATTGCCAGTACCCGCACTAGTTTGGCCTGCTGTGTAGTACTTTCAGGTACGTTGTTGCATGTGCATAGGAGTGCATGACTGCTTGGCATTCAAAGGGACTGAGTAGCCTACGTAGGGAGGTGGGGGATGCGGCTGATGGGCGATTGAGATGTTTGTTGCAAAAAAAGAAAAAAAAATCCTGGGTTATTTATTACTAATAACTGGATATTGATTTTCTTGACTGTTTTGTCTAGGAAAAATGCGGAATGCAAGAGATCTGCAGTTTACCTTGGTGTCAATGTGAGACAGAGAAGGCCCAGCACATACCGCACTCATGAGTTCAGCAGCAACGAGTTACGGCAAAATCGAATCTGGGAAATCTAAGCACTTGTGGAATGGAACAGCCTGCAACCTGGATACAAACATCCATGGAGGAAGCAACAGGAACATTTCTGATCAAGGAAAAGTTGAACGTATAATCAACTCTGATGTCAAACTCAAACATGATAATGGCTGCGAGAAGGTAGTGTAAACTGTGGCAGATAACATATTTGTGTGGATGTAGCTAATTTGGGATGCTTTTGACAGTACAATTCACTGGATTGGATTTAATTTTTATTTTATTTTGAATTCTATTGGAATTTTATTGAACAGACGGCCGACTGGTGGTGACTGGACCGTTCAACACCAGCAATGAATGTTCAATTCAAGGCCCCAAGCGTTGCTTCACTGGAGGAGGAGTCAAAGGGCTTTTGGGATCATCCCCAAATACTGAAGGGAAATCAAGTTTCCATTGATTGAATTTAAATGTGACTTTCGTGTGCATAATCGTGGATTTGAGGGAAGATAAATTCCTCCAACAAAATGTGGGGAAAGACCTTGATGTGCCTGAACTCACTTTGTACTTGAGCTCTGATTTGGGAACACTCAACAGAAAGGCCTCCACTCTACAGGTTCACTTCTCTGTGAAGTAATAAAAGAAATCAACATTCTGTACCAAGGATAAGAGGCATGTTTTGCTAGTAAACTGTAAAAGAAATGAAATACTATTGTGCAGCAAACAATGCAAATCTATCTTAGTGTGTGACGGTACTTATACTTACAATGTCCAATCCCACGCTGTATACTAACACATCAAGAATGCACTGTGTATGTGTGATAGTATAGTGTTTGGACAGTCAGTAAACAAGACATTAATGGCAGGAAATGATACAACATGGTCACCGCCAGACTTCAATTAAAGTGTCATTTTGGTATTCTCTTTCCAGTTTCAAATTAGTACTACTCCAAATATTTCTTTTATTTGTGTGTGTGTGTTATCTGAAGGCTGCTATACTCTAAAAATGAATGCTGTTGCAGTGTACTGAATTTCATCTCTTTTGTTATATAAACCTACCACACTCAAGATGAAGGGTTGTGGAAATGGGGCAAAGCTCTTGCCTCAGAGTTCATACTTGAAATATACTTGAAGGAAAAAAATACTGTGTTGGTACAGTAAGTAATGGTAACCACGGAAACTCAATTGTTTGAGGGAGGAGAGGTAAATAAACACTACAAGGTTGCTTGCATCAAAATTGTTGAATGTACATAATATGTGTCAGTGCATCAACTGCAAACACGTGTTCTCCTTATTGGTAAACTACAATGAGCTGAGCAGCTGGGCAAGGTTCTTCAGTCCATGGGTGAAGTTGTGAGTTGCACAGACGAGAGAAAAGAAACATGAGAAAAGCAAATGATGACAGGTCTGACATGGGGATTTATATTAACAGATGTGACCACAATATCTGGTCATCTTGGGACCAAAATTAACAGAATGAAAAGTTGTTACGGTTGCCAAAGCTATAGCGTTATCAATACAGCTAGCTGCACTTGTTGAGGTGTGTTTAGCCACTGCTCAAACAACAGGATACAATCCAGAGAGTCCAGGTTGAGAAACAGGTTTGAGTTGTTTTTTTGGAGGACAACTCTGCACTGATTTACTGCCACCATCACTGTGCAACATCTTGAGTCTATTCAAATGAATGGGAGGGCTGCTTTTTTCATGCAGCAAAAGCTGGCAAAGATAAGAATAAAAGAAAAAGAAAAAAATGTGTCAACTGTGAAAGGAGGGTAAAGGTCCCTCATTTCACCATAATGTAGCACAGATGAAACTACGCTTACAATGCCCACTCTATGCCCTTAAATCAGTTTTTGCTAAAAGAAAAAAAAAAAATGAACCAGCTGAAGTCTTGCAAAATTCAAGCCAATAGTTCACATTGTGAAACAGCATAGAGGACAAACATGGCTGCCAGTCAGCCATTGTCTTATTTGTTTTCAGTATAGTATAATGGTATCTTGATTTAAGTGTGATTACTTATGTATACTAAATTGCTACATATAGCACCTTTAAAGAGAAAGCTCATCAACTTTACAGGAAGACTGGCTCTACAATTTTCATTCACTCATTTTTCAATTCATTTTTCCAGAATTGTTGTACATGTTTTATAGCCAGCATATGTGATCAGTTCCTCTATTGGAACAAAAAACACATACAATTTCTATAAATTTGCAATGGATTTTACTCATATTGGAGCCTTCATATCATCTATATCAGAATAATTTCAGCAAGATAAACATCCTTCAGTGTTGAACATTACACAGAGATGAAATTCATGTGCCATCAAAGCAGCATTGAGACACTGAATCATTTCCTTGTTCCCTTTCATCCCTTTTGTTTGATTCCGCCTCTCAAAAACAAACCCTTGGATGAGTGCCAAACAATAAATTAGGATCTTCATTAGACACATCAAATCTAAATTACTATTCAATTAACAGGCCAGTCAACCTGAACTAATCAACCAATTAGGCTGTGGGTGTTCACAGAAAAGCTAACAAAAGCACATGAGTCCCCTGGGAGAGCTGTAAAACACTGCAGAAGAGTGACAGTACAAATGAGAGGCTATTGGTTTAGGAGGGAAAAGGGAGGATCAGACAGTGGCAGAGGATAAACGGGACACTGAGATCCTGTCACCATTCATTCCTGTCGGTTTATGGGAAATGGAACAAGTTACAAAAATGATCAAAACCAATCAGGAAATTCCCCATAAAGAAAACAATGAACGAGGTATTCTGTTTTCTGGTTTATGTTTGTTACCGAAAGTTTGTCCTAATAAGTTATGATGGAAATGAAGAGGTATTGCTCCTCTGACTATGACTTAGATTGGGTAAAAGTAAAATATTCCTAAATTTCAAGTCAAACTACTTATTTATTTATTCTATCTTGACCTCTTCACTAAATGTGTCCCACAACAAGATAAAGCCTTGTTTTACCACAAGTGTCATGATATGCAACTAAACATAACTGTTAAATGATGCAGATCCGGACTGATGATGTGCAGTGACAGTGCTGGGCTCTTTGTGGGAGCATGTTTACCAACTCTGGAGGAGCCTGACAAATAATGTTGGGAAAAGTACAGTGAATTGGTTGAAATTCCCTCTGTCACTCATGGACTTCATGTTTGGTACGTGCTGTGGCAGAGAGGAAGGCTTTGATAGTGGCTGTGTTAAACATACCTTTGGGCCACAGGAGATCTGGTAGGCAGCACAGGCTGTTCAAACCTCTTCTTCACACACAGCACAATGCAACCTGAGAGGGAAACAAACACATAGACACACAACATGTTATACACACATTTACATACCCATATACGGACTGAAGCAAAAGCAATTTTGAAGCTGATACTGATTGCAATATTAGGGAGATGTAAAAAAAAAAAATATGACAACCATACATGGGTCAATATCATTTTTAACAATAACAACAAAATATATACAAACAATTTTGACACAAATCCCACAGATCGTTCTTTAATAATTAACAATATACATAATGAGCGAGGCATTTCTACCCCTCACATCCAAAGATCTGAGGTCTGATGGTGCTCCACTACAGGCCAAAGGGGGCTGCGGAGGAGAACACCATTATCGTACAAGTAAATGTCAGAACAACCCCATCTAATCGTGCAATTACTAATTCATGTTTATTAATGCAGTGATGTATGATGGCTCCACAGACACACTGAGCTTGTCTGTGCCTGTCATGTATGGCTTATTCTTCGCTGGTGAGGGCTGCAGGGAGTGTTGGGGACTGGGTGGTGGGTGTGGGGCATATGGTGCATGTAGTGACAGTGCCAAGTGGTGTGTGACTTTAACATGAAGGCAGTGGGGGTGAGGGAGTTGACTGATGATGCTGGTGTCTTCTGCTGGCCCAGTGCCAGGGCTCCTGGTCCCCAGTGCCCCAGCCCCTCACTACCCCAGAGCCTCTGGGCAAGTGCTACAGTTATTGTTTTCACTGCCAAGCAATTAGCAGCACTTAAGATTTATTTAGTCATGCTCTAATGTGTGGTAATTAGCTTGGGGCCCAAACAAGCCCTTTTCATCCCATCACCTTGTCGCTCACATCAGAGCAATGCATCAGCAGGAGACAGTGAGGGAATGTGAGGGAGGAAGCAGGAGGTACAGATGGTGGGATTGTGGGGGGGGGGCACAGCTAGAAGGATTACAAGAGCACCAGCCCAGCTCTGTGGATCAGCACTTTTTAAGAGATCTTCAGGGGCCTGTTGGCTGAACGCATAGCAGGAGGAAAGGGCAAATACAGCCCAGTTACACTTTTATAGAATGCTTTGTGGAAAAACACCCCTGACACACACCTCAGCCTGGCAGCTCAGTTTGTCATATGGCCCAGGGGGCTCGACTGGCCTATCACATGACCATTGTAATGACCTTAAAGGGCAGACTCTGCAACAAGCTCAGACCACTCCCACTGGCTGGACTGCTCTTTGGGAAATGCAGTTTGGGTCACTGCATAATGTGTGATGCATTTGGCCCTCAGGCTGGATGTAAAAAAAATATATATATATGTAGAAACCAGGCCAAAGAGATTATGCAAAAGCTGCCAAGTAGGGTAAAGCAAAACAAAACAAAAAAAATTGCAAGACAAATGCTTGTTTCTCTGCTGTTGTTGGTCTATAACACATTTGGGGATTTACATAATATCACACATGATATGAATGTGCAAGTTATGTCATAAATTAGTTTTAAGTGTCAGGGTGCTTCTATTAAGAAACAGAGCTTGTGTGATTAGAGTTTCATTGATTTATATTTCGCTGATGCGTAATGGTTTCAGCAATGTTTTGGTCCTTTGGTTATGTGATTATATGCATCCTGCTGTGTACAATCAGTCACCAGGCTTTTTGGTCACATGCGTCATCCATAGTTTGGTACTGAACACATTCACATGCTGGTGAGTGGTCATCATCTAACTATTGTGGTCAAAGAATGAATGAAAAATAACATTCAATGAACAACACCGGGCTACAAGGAAATGTTGGTTGAAAAAAAAAATTAGCATGGGTTCATCCACTCCACTTAAGCAACATCACCCCACATCTCTATTTAAGCACCAATACAGAATAAAGCATGACTGCACTTTTGTGAATAATAAGATAGAGAGGCTTGAGAGTTGAGGAGGATCAGTTCATTCAGTGTTATAACTAACAGCGTGTGCTTAAACAAAAAATATTTTTTTAAGACACTACAATGCAGAGTGTTACAGCAGTAGCTTACTGAATACATGTGAGCAGATGAAGGTCAAAGGCAGGTTCAACAACATATGCACATCTTATACATATGCATAAACAAAACCCATCAATCTCTGCTGGCTGGAGGGGGTGGGAGAACATTTGAATCACTAAATATTAAAAACAGCAGGTGGAAACCATACAGCCTTTGATCATAAAAAAGAACAGCAAAAATCTGCTGATGCAAGACATCAGGGTAGACATTTTTGTGTTTAGTGTTTGACTGCTAGATGCACTCTAATCATTGCAGAACTGGGCCTCCTCATGGAACTATCACCTAAAATTGCTGTGCAGCCTGGAAGGGTGGTGCTATAAATGAAATATCACTTTCCATTTTATCTCTGGGGGCAGCGTGAAGCTCCGAACCAATCAGAACTTCACAAGCCAACCCCTGACCTTTTTCATCTCAATATGACTACCATTATCTTGCAGAAAATTAGAAGTGTCTGTTCAGTAGCGACAGGTGTGTGTGTATGGGGGGGGGGGCATTTAAAGATAAATTCTCTAGTGTTCATGATCCATCACACACCACCAACACAGAGTAGAGGAAAAACACGTCCTTGTGGCTGCATGAGTGCACATGCGCACATACGAGCTGATGTGTGAATGGATTCATGTTGTGTGTTCGGTGCTGATGTAGCTTTGTGTTTACCTAGTAAACCTGTCTGTCGGCGTTGGGCAAGCAGGTTTCAGTGGATGCTTTTGCATTACTACGACAGTACTAAAATGAATAATCTGTTGTACAGATGTTTGCTGGAACATTCACAATGATTTTTCTCTCAAAGCAGCATTTATTATACCCCGTTTCATCTCAGCTGTATTTTAATAGCCTATGTGGCTCTGCTGCAGAAAGACATTAAGAGCTGAAAATGTCTGAAATGCATTTTAAATGAGCAATGCTTAAAACGACCCACTAAATTCATTTATCAAAAAAAGACAATTAATTAACATAAATTTTAACTTCTTACGCCAAATACAAACAGAAAAGCACAAAGCTAAATAATGATTCTAGAGCTGACAAAAACAAGCTTTCAAAAGCTAAAATTTCCATCTTTGTTTCATTTTGACAGATCAACATTTTGGGTGTGCCTTGGCTGCTGAAAGAGGGGGAGTTGGAAGTACCCATTATTTAGGATTTCTTAGGAAAATATAGACAATCAAATGGAGGCCTACACTCAGCTACTCAACTATGCCCTTGAAAATTTGTGTTACGTGTTACGGTACTTTAAAATTGCAAATCTTCTAAACATAGGCTACTCTATGAATATCCATTGAACAACCAGAGTAGGGCAGCCTTACAGAATACTGCCCAATCATAACAAAAACATGTGTTTTACTATTGAGCCTTAGCAATGCAAAACATTTTTATTAAAGTGTAAAGGCAATCATTTTGGTCAAGTTCAAACTATTTTTCTACTATTCTACCATTTCCCACTCCATTGCCATAAAATATTTTATTTACTAAATATGAGCATTAAATGTTCAGAATTCAGAATTACTGAACATAACACAAGCTTTAGCCTCACACTGCACGTGTTGGGCTCCTTGCCCTTATTTGCAGTTCAAATTAACCTGAACGGTAAACACAACAGCCACAAACCATCTTCTATTTTGTGTTTTCTCTGGCTGCTCTTGATAGTAGAAAACAATGCTAAATGTGTACAAATGTGCAGGAATAGAAAGCCCTTCTTAGTTTAGGAACGTACAGATATTACATAGGCATGTTACATTTTGATCAAGACTTTGGGAACAAAGATATTTAAAATATACAGCACTGCTCTCTTTTTTGGACTATTGTTTTATTTGAAGAAAAAAAAATCACTCAATCTCAAATTACACTTACATTAGCAATTTGCTCTGATTGTGTAAAGCTCTGATTGTTTCTAGTTTGACTCTGGGGCCATGATTCAATGATTTAGGTGTCAGAAATAAAATATTGGCAATTTATGAGATTCTCACAAATGGTGTAGTTTTAGCTGTCTACGCAACAGACAAGATGCAAAATAACTGCTAAGTTGAACATACACTGTTAGGGGCAAAAGTGAAACTGACCATGAATCTGTAGCAGTTGTGCTGAACCGACTCGCAGATGCTCTCTTGAATTTCATAAAACAGCAGGAAATCAGCAGTTCTATCCAACATATGTTAATAGCAGGATATGCTTTCTAAATAAATGAATATATTAATATTTTTGTTCTTTTTTCACTTCCAGCATTAGTTATTATCTATTATGATGCATGCATAATGTTAGAGAGGGTCATAGGATAGCTCTGCTTTAAATGTTATATTTCCATGATTGGTTCATTCTCTCCATTTCCTGTTCAATGTGTGCCAGCAAGCTCCATTGTCTGTGGGGTGGATTCTGCTCGGCCCTCAGAGGGACCATCCCCAGGGAGCACTGCATCTTTTATTAATCAGGGGCGCTGCGCCACAGCCCCGCTTATCTAATTTAGCAGCCCGCCTCAGATACAACTATGTTGGGCTTGGTGTGGAAAGGAGGGACAGGGGTGGTGGGATGCAGTTGGGTGTAGATAGGATGGGGGTTGGGGTGCTTCCTTCGTTTTTTCCATATTGTGGGTGATGCAGGGGGGCGACTGTGAGGGAGTGGGGGAGACAGAGGGGAGGTATCGACTTATCAGACACCTCGTCACCAAGTTTTAGGACTGAATCACAATACAGCAAATTACCTTCTGCTGACAAGAAAAAATGAGCATGGCCCCCATATGAAAAAAAATAGGATTGTCAGGAAGAGGTGACACATTGATTGCTTAGTATGCGCATCCAGAAGGCTGGGGTTCAGAGGCGTCCTCCCTATATATATGTAGAAGAGGTGCAGCAGTGCACAGCACAGCCATGAGGGGGAATGAGAAATTGAAATGCCATGTTAGATTGGAGTCCCTTCCTCAAGCCAATCTCTCTGGTCTAGCCCAGTGTAGCCCATATTAGATCGCCATATCATAGAACAGCCATGTGTGTTTTGGTGAACATCCATAAACCTATCCGTACGAACCATCACTAAAAAGGAGAATATGTGGTGATCACAAATAGTACATGCACCTGAATATACACAGGTATACAGTACTGTATATGCATTCTGCTAATTCAAACACAAATGCATGGAACTGGTAACTCAAAGAAAACACATGAGTATAACCTGGTCTCTAGGTGTTTTCTACTTCTTTTCTAGTGTTGCCTCCCCCACCCCCACTTCTCTCTCATCTGTGTCATAGCTCAGATGAATCAGTGTCACCGGTGTTGAGAGCACTTACTGTCAACCCTGGCGCCCCGGGCTACAGCACTGATGGACACAAACTATAAAATATCAGCCCCCTGGGGAGACATCGCTCAAGCACTGCCCCACAGCCCCGAGGGGGTGTGATCTGGTCAGTGTGTGTGTGTTTGCATGAGTGTGCTGAGAGAGCAATAGGGCAATGTGTTTGTCTGTGTATCAGATGTGATCCTGTTAGTATGGCCTAGCATGTGCGATCAGGTGCGCGGTTTCCACACCATTTGCATGAGAAAGAGGTGAAAGGCTAACCCATGGTAAATTAGAATATAGTTTTAAAGTCTGTGTATAACTCCATTTTTGTTTTATGAATGAATTTTCTGTTCAAGAAAAAAAAATCAACAGGAACAGGAAATATACTATAGCAGTTTGGGCTTTGTGAACATTTCCATTTCTTTACCCCAGCCAAAACAACAACCCTCTCCTGGTCCCACCAAGACCATCAACCAAATTCCGTAACTCTGCATTCAAGCTCAGCACCCGTGACAACTGTATGGGAAAAACCGCAAATGAATCAATCAATAAAATCAATGGCTCTGTCTGAGGACAAGTCCCGTAACAGCTGATAAGTGGTACAACCTCCCCCCTCCTGTTCTAGTCAGGCTCAGGGAGTATATGAAGAGTCTGCACGGCTAGAATTGAAAGCAGTAGAGGAGGAAAATCACAGAGAGAGAGGGAGAGGAGAAGCTTTCCAGCCCTCTGAATGAACCTCTAGCCCCCCCTCCCCTTCCCCAATCCTCCATAGGTCACTGGGTTGCTATTGCCTTCTTTCAGTTCTGCAAGGTCAAGGTTTCTGCCTGTCGGTATGTATGTTCAAGCATGTGTACAACTGCTCACAGGCTAAATATAAGGAACATACCATAGCTGCACATTCACATATACCATGAGATTAAGTACTGTAAGGAGAAAAAAAAGACCAATTTACTCAGATAAACTTGTCTCTTAACATGCCTTCACCATATCTTCATATATTGACTATTCATTTTCACTGTCTGAAGACTGTGGCGGCTTGACTCCCCTAATAGGAGTACATTAACGAGGATATTTTCAGATTCAAGGACAAAGGCATTAAGAGGAAAAGGAAGCAAGGTGCAGTGCAGTTTATTGTTGCCCAATGACAATGGGACACATCACAGGGCTTATGTTGCATTGTACTACTATACATTACTGTTAGTGGTGGAGCGAAAGGACTTCTTGACTGGCTTGAATGAACACATAAATGCAAATGGATAAAATCAAAGGCAAATCACAGATTGCTGTTTGTCTGCATTTTTTCTTTTTTCTTTCTCTTTCTCAGCTCACTACCATAATGGAAGAGTCGTGAGACCTAACATAACAATTGTATGATCAAAAACAGTTATTCTTAGTGCCTGGCAGGTAAATGACAGAAGACAACAAAGTCGTCTCTGTTTGATCAAATACATTCAAAGGCAGATATAGGTATTCAACAACCAATCAATTACAGCTGTCGTGGGTTTTGTTTATGGACTTTTACTGGCTTGAGCCTAGCCAATACTCACTGTACTGCATTTTAATATACTAGTACCCATGTTTAATGAGCAGAAAGTGTCACTCATATGTTGTGATATAAGTAAAAATCACCTTGTACAAATAAGAATTAGAATTAATATAGTATCCTCCTGCTGTTTTCAGAGTAAGGGACTGTAAGGTAACGACATTTCCAGAAAAAAAACAAAAGTAAAAATATCCATACAGTGTGTTATACCATACACGATTGCCTGATGTTAGTAGAGATGTTACTTCCTTTTGGAAGGATGGTGATGGTTCCAAAGGGGAGGAAGGGAGCCTGCACACCCCCCTGTAACAGTCACTTAAGTTAAGCACTAGTCTGCCAGGCCTGCCGCCACACAATAAAACTCATCTATAATTTGTGATGAGTGTAATGCCATCTCCACTTCATGATTATGTGATATTCTTCACCTCTGCCATGGCCAATGAGGCCAAGAGCTGGCAGTCTTAATGAGGTGCCTCAGAGTTGAGCTTAGGTGAAGGAGAGGTGGGGAAGGGCGAGTATGGAAAGGAAACGGAGGAAGGATGAGAAGATGAGGGGTAGTATAGGCCTTATGGATAAACTGATAATTACGCTATAAAGAAAGACAGTAATGTTAGACAGGTTCTGTTAATTACTACCCCACTAAATGGTTTGATTGCGAGCTAAAAGCCAGAGATTTTAAACTCTGTTGGAAATTTAAGCCCACACACTATATTGCACCCCTCTCTCTAATGAGACACGGTCACAATAAAAACAGTGAGAGAAAGTCGTTAAGTCCTTGCCCAAAAACACTTGTTACGGAAAGCATGGAATCCGGGGGTTTGTCGAGGATTATGTCCACGAGGGAGATCTCATGAGAGAACCCCTTAGACTCATTTTCAGCAAAGTGCATTGCTATGCTCTTATGGTTGGTCTAGATGTTATGAATAAGTAAATAACAACATTTTTCCAGTCGTTTAATCTCTGAGCACTGCAATTAATAAGTCTGTAGTTTGTGCTGCCTTTTTTTCTGCCCCTATTATTGTTATTGAAATGTCACGCTCTTATTTAGCTCAAGGATGAATAATAAATAAGCTATAATTACTGTCTTGAATGAGCTGACGGCTTGGCTGGGTCAATGGTAAACGGAGAACCCCACCCCCCACCCCCGTCTTCTCCCTCTCTCTTTTTCTCTCTTCCTCTTCTTCTCCCTCTCTCTCTTTAATTGGATCTTGTAATTAGTTTCTCTGATGGATCTGGGAGGTCTGAGGCATCCTCTACAGCGTTCATTAGTGTTCTTGGAGGAGGATGCAGCTTTTTAAAGCCTCTGTCTGCTCCGTCCCTCACATGTCATAACACCAGATATGATTCTGCCCAAATACAAGAGGAGCACCGTTCTCATCCTGACTCAGGTTTGCTTATAGATGCCACCACGATATTCAGCACTGTGGGGCCCTGAGGGACACGGTAAGGCGGGTCCACGATAATACCTATGGAAATGGACTCTTTATCATCATTAATGTCTTTAAGAGAATTTTTCCCTAAGTCTGCTCCACCTGAGAGAATCAGGTGCTGTACATAAAAAAAAGCCCATGTGATAATGGTTAGCACTGTGAGGAGACGTTCAGAGATTCTTATTTCTTTTAAAGAAAGCAAAAGACTGTCAGACACATCTAGACAGTACATGGCTGCAGGTAGCAGTGTGATCTGAAATCTAAAGTAAAATGTCCTTTGGCTTCCTATTAGAGAGCTGACCAGTATCTACAAATTCTTTTTTGAAATGCACACACACACACACACACACACACACACAGGCTCATATGCACACATGAGCGCGCACACACATACACGCACAAATGTTCAGACCTATAATATACAACCCCCCCACCCCCCCTCCACCCAGTACCCCAACACCATTTCCCCCTTTTCCTCCCCACCCTCCGCTGGCCAGGCTACACTACACATCTCTCCCTAATCAGCAGCCTCGCCTCGCTCAGACTGGTTGCCATGGTAATATGCCGGCTGGTCGACATGGCAACCACTCTGAGGTCCACTATTAAATGAAGAAGAGTGGAGGGAGGGATAGGGAGAATGGAGTTGGGATGAGAGAGACAGAGAGAGGAAGAACGGGAGAGACAGCAAGAGACAGAGAGAGATTGTCCAAGATGGGGGGGGGGGGGTATTGGGTGGGGGGGGGGGTATTGGGTGGGGGGGCGGGGGGGTGCATAGAAAATGAAAATGGGGAAAAAGCATAGAAAAATGTGTACAAGGAGAGGGAGAAGGAAATGGAGGGGCAGCTGGTGGAGACAGAGCATCAGTCGTGCTGTTGGAGCTACCTATTGCGTTATACGACATTAAAAGCTTCTGATACGTGTCACAACAATGCCATTAACCTAATGCATGACGTCATTTACTTAATGCCTTACACTTATAAATTCATACACATGAAAAATGCATGTCCAGCCTGTCCCACTCTAGATAAAGGACCATAAACTGATATCACATTTTAAGAGCTACTTACAATATTATTGTCAATCTACATCAGACATCCCTAAAAAGAATGATAGAAAGAAATGAATATTTATGAAGTATCACAGTTTTATGGACAGCACACCCATAATAATGATCAGTGAAGGTACGTGAAAAGTTGATGTTGGAATAAGACAAAGGGGAGGTATCACGTCTCCTTCAAATTTAACTTCCAGTTGAAGAAGCAGTTGCAGTGTTTTTTGCAACAGTGTGAGCAAAACATTCACCATCAAAATAATGTTCGCTTTTTGGCAGCTTCCTGAATGTTTGACTACTTTATGAAAAAACATTTGGCACCCCCCCCCTCTCATTCACCTTGATATGTCAGGCTCTGGATAGAATATGTAAAATGAATGTGCCTGTAATTTCAAACTACAGCAGAGGCCGGCAGTTTCGTGTCATTGAGCCATGAGTGGTGCACTCTTTCCAAACTGAGGTGAAAATTCACCAGGGCTGCATCTCTAGTGCGATCTACCTCGATCACTCTTTCCTCACTCCTTCTCCTATCTCACCAACTCTGCCTGTCTTTCTCTTCTCATTTTTTATTCGCACCTCACCTATATCTTGGTGTCTCCTGCTTCCACTGTGCCCCCCCTTCCCGCCCCCCCTTTATCACAGTCCTCCTTCTTTCTCTTTGACTGGATCTCTCTGTCTTGCTTTCCCTGAATGTCTGATTCTTTAATGAATGAAATGCCATTCCATCAAGATGCCACCACAGCAGTGACACAAAATAGCATTTGTTGCCTTGTGTGCGAAATTCCTTTATGAATTGGAGCCCTCTCTTTTTCCCTGGAGCGTCTTATGAAAGATAGCTAATTGCATGTCCACATTGTGCCGTCAGTCCCTGCTTCCCTAGCGCACCATTCAGAGGCAATTAAAGTGAGCTTAAACAGAGTAAGAAAGTGCGTCATCCTCTTAATGCAATTAAGGAAGTGTGCACACAAACATACAGTAATACTCTGAAACACAAAAACAGGAACACAGAAAGAACACAGAAAGGATAAGCGGAAAAGGTTAATTTATCAGGCGATGTAAGCTCTCGTCTTGTCTTCATCATATGTGACAGTATATAGGCTGTTTTAAAGGACAAACATAAAAGCTCATGCTTTCTAACTAGATAAATTGTGACTAGCTTACTTTTAAAAACTGTAAAATGTAGTTGATTTCTATATGAATGACCTCAATCATACTTTATGTTCATTCTTTGACTTATATAATAATAGCAATGTTTTTCATTTACAATGATAGTTATAGATAATTTTATACTTGTCTGTTTTTTTTATGGATGTACCAGACCAGTCTCTAACAACTTTGGAATCACAGCAAAGTTTCTGATCTTGAGTTATTAGTCTAGAAAGATGGTAAGATGCAAATAATTGGCCATGTCTGTTTGCCTTTGTTGAGAAATGTTTCCAAGGCCCCTGAATACAGCTCTAAGGATGGCAGGAAGACAAAGTATTACAGGTCTCCTGGAGTTAGATGCAGAATCACATGGTGATAACCACATAAACAAGCCGCACAATCTTTTTAGTTGCGGGTGGTGAGAAGTAGTTATATTCAATAACACACATCTTGAGGTATACATGCAAAAAGGCTGTGTTATGATGTGAAATGACAGGCCTCTGGTCAGGCACATGTGACATTTTCACTCTAAAAACTATGTTCCAATACTTAAGCTCAAACCTCTGACATATAGTATGTGATTACAAGCACTAGATGAACAGTTAAAATCAAGCAAGGCGTCATTACAACGCAGCACACTTAAACCAATTTAAAGTAGTGAATAGCTGTTAGATGTGAGGCAATTTTGCATGTGAAGATTCTTTGTTGTTTGTGGGTCTACGTCTAACTTTTACCCATCCCTTCTTAATTTGGTGGTAGAGAAATTTAATTTGTTTAAAGGCGGCATTTTATGGTGCCTGTTTGGACAGGGTGGGGAACAGCATGGGAAATCTCACCACTTGTTTCTCTCACTTTAGCACTTTGTGTGGGAGCCTCATCTCCTCAGTATCTTCATTAATATTTTGCAGGAGAGCAAACCACAGGAAAGAACAGGCCAGAAGCTGTCCAGTCTATAGAAGAGGTTAAACAATCTAATACTTAGAAGAGCTACATTAAAAAAATTGAAAATGACAACAAAGCAGTGTTAGGCTCCATGTGCTAAACACTAGATGAATTCCCACGTTACACAGTTCACTCACTCATACACACCAACATAAATGCATAAGCAAATCCCTTGGAAATAACAGTGCTTACACAGGCCGAAAGCAATAGTAAGCACAGAGTGCTATCTTTTGTTAGACTTGAAGGCTCCATAATTATTATTGATCTGCTCATTATGGCGTATTACTCACCACCTGAATTTCCCTACTTTTCAAGGCGAGTTCATTGCCTTACAAGTGACAGGACCTAAACTGAGATGTCATCTATCTCATCTGACCTGGTCTGCGTATGAGTCACTACAGACAAAGTAGAGCACAGTACTAGAGCTAAGTACAAAAAAGAAACAGGAGGCATTCACACTTACATACTAACATGCTCACAACCACACAGTAATGTAACATCTAAAAATCACCATGGCTCTGTTTTGGTCATTATCTCTGGTTTATGCTGCTTTTTTTTTCCTTTCTAAGTTGCAGCCCCTCCTGTTTTGTTATTTTGTCTTACTTTGACCTTTTCTATTTTGTCACTAATACTACTTTTTTTTGTCCACACGCATGTTAAGTTCACACGTGCACGGCACACATGCCACCTGCACAATACAATGCAGAAGGTGTTGCTGTGAACCCAATTAGAGATTTTTTACATTTTGAAAAAATAAATAAAATGTATCTATTTTTGGGCAACACAATTTCATAATTCTGCTCAACATAGTAACAATTTCAAAGTCACAAAGTTTAATGTTTATTTTTGTGTTGTATGAAATCAATACAAGAAGCATCTTTAAAGATGAGATATACCTAACACTCTAAAGCGTACATGTGCAACTAGTGGACAACAGAATCTTCCATTAAGTGGAAAATATCAGTATATTGTGAATGTGTCAAAGCACCCCGATTGTGATTCACCCAAAAGCCCAATGTTTGACAAAAAAAATCAGCAAGGAAAGACTGTGACAGTGTCCTGCTCCTTCATTCTGAGAAATCCCTTTTATACAAAAATTAAGACATCAGAAGGACACAGAAACATAAAAAGAGCAGAACTCCTACACTGGGAAAATATGCCCACCCCAATACCATGCATTGTTGAAACAAGAATGTCTGTTCTGTTGGACCACAGATATTTGTTTGTACTGTCAGAGAGCAAGGCTAGGCTGTGGCCTCTATGCCCCGGGGGAAGTGGCTCTGTGTGGCAGAGGGGGCATGCTGGCTTTATATCGGTGCAGTGCATGGACAGACACAGACTGTAACCCTAAGGCTGCTTACAGCTCTCTTCAATTAGTATCCAGTAGTGTCTCCCCGAGCAAACCCTTCTCCTCATGCAACTGAAGACTGGCCAGTTCATTAGACCCCATAGTTTTGCTTCTGTAAGTGCGACCCCACAATGTTACTTTCCTTTGCATCCCAGAGCCCCTCCCTCTCTGACCTCCTCTCTACACCGGAACATGTTCCATTTAAATCATCTCAACAAATAAATATATATATATATATACTGTATATATATTTTTGTTGTTTTTTTTGTCTAAGAAACACAGTGAAGAGGAGGAAGTAGAAATAAGACTAGAATACGAGGGATCCCTTCATTTACTGTTATGTAAATTTAGAATATATTATCAGATTAATCAAAATCAAGCAACAGTATGTATATTTTTAAGCAGATGGTTAATCTGTTGGAAACCGAATGTGTTTATTATAGCAGCTAATTTAGATAAACCAGTTCATAATTATCCAAAGACATACAACTATTATTCTTTTCTCACTGCAGTTTGTTTGTAGCTACACTGGAGACCTTTTGTAGTCCTGGACAAGCTGGGGCTCTAAGCTCCAGGGCATCCTGAGCAGAGCTGAATCTCAATTCACCTCAATACTACTGTTAGCACAGAGGTAGCTAACACTGTTGGGTCTGCCAAATTATTCGATAACTATAAGCCGTTATGGCTCATAGTCATAGATATATAGCAGAGTCGCTTCTTAAACACACAATCTCCTGCTAAGAACATGCTAAGAAAAAAGCACTCAACGGTTTAGTTAGGTCCAGATATAATTGCTGCCAGTGTTGCAAAGGCAAATTCTGTAAGTGTAAAGTGTTTGCGATAGATAAATATGTGTTAAAGCTCTACAGCCTTATTAGAGAGTATTAACTGGTTTGTGAGTTTTCTGCATGCCTTCTTTTAAAGCCATTGTAATGCAGAAAATTACAAAATGTCACAGAAAGAAGAAGCCATTATCATTCTGTGTAACATATTGTATAAAAACTGAAGTGTATATTCTGTGAGGAACAGAACTGCCTATTTCGTTTATGACCATTTTCAATGTAAACAGACAGAGAGACACCAAATGAGCATGATTCACAGCAACTGGTGAAAATAAAATAAAAGGTAAATACAATTATTTTGTGAAATGTAGGTTCTGAATAATATTTAGTAACATGCCGGAATAGCGTTAAAGTCCAGGTCAAAATGTGAGTAAAGGGATCTCTTCAATGGATGAATTGTTTTAGCTGGTTTCCAAATTATGCCATGACACTCCCAGCAACAAATGGACAGTAACAGCGCAGAGACACATGTAGACTATTCATAGGTGCCTCACAATGAACTACTTGACTGTAATGGGGGCTTTGCCACCTCTGTTATTCAGCCAGCACAGTCACCATCACAACCTATTCTGATACCAAATGTAAAGTCCAACTGCCCTCCAAATCCCTCCAATTATAAAAGGTCCTTGAGTTGCTGTTTTGCCCCCTCTCCAGCTCCTGTCTGATTACTGAGTGTGGGGCGAGCTGCGCAGGCAATCAGCCGCAAAGCGCAGAGGACCAAGAGGACTGGGGGGAAAAAAAATCAAATCCAAAACACTGCAAAAAATAAACTACAGGGGGACTTCTGGACCGCAATTACAGGCCATCCAGCCAGGCCTCTGCTCTAGCACTCAAGAGCTGCCGTGATTTCCGACAGAAAAGGTTATTAGTTTTTATTGGAGGAAATAGATGCTGGGTGGCTTTAAATGGCACAGTAATGTAGGGAGGCTGGAGGGAGGCCTCCTGACCCAGGTCTCCCAAGGGTCCCATTGCGCCGCCAGAGGGACACGGAGAAGCCATCACACGCCCTCTCCCCTTCCCTCAGCCCTCGTGCCCTACAGCTCCGGCTTGAACTCCAAGGCAGTACCCTGGTCTCCGGTCTTGAACTCAACCTGGACGCCCACTTTGTCTTTTTTTTCTGACATGTCTTTAAACATAAGCATTAGGGCTGATGAGGTTTCTATAGCTCCCCATTTCCCCATTGTCCTAAGGTGAGAACATCTGAACAACACCGTCATCTACTCTGTTTTAATATTTTTTTTAGTTTGGCTAATTGTAATTATATTCTGAAATTTCTGAAAAAAAATTCAATAACCTGCAGGTTTGACACATTAACCACAACCAAATAAACAACAAAACAATAAAGCCAAAATTAACTGCCTTGAAATTGCAGTATTCCTTTTGCAAGAGAGACTAAAGAACATTTTAATTAAAAAGTATTTTCACAAAATTGAGTAAAACCCTAATATGGACATGGTTTCATTTCAAAGAATCCTTTAATATGGATATCCTGCCACCATCCATTTTATCACTAGATTTTCAAGCCAAATCTGTGCATCTACACACATACAGGCGTGTGCCTATGCCTCCAACATAGCAGCGGCACATGTGAAAACATCATCAGTGAGCGTGGCGGCTGCGTGTTTGCTTGGCTCGGTGTAATGACTGCCTGCAGATTTCCTGTCACGAGCACGTGAGTCTCCGGCTCCAGGAGGAGAAGAGAAGAATGCAACCATATTTGCCTTTGTGCTGGGCTGCCAGTGTGTGTACTCTGCTGTGTGTGACGTTATTTCAGAATGTGTAAGCTATGATCTGCCTGCACCAGATGAAGTGCTCTCCACAGGCGTCTGCGTGTCAGTGTCCAGTGATAGGCAGTAATCAGACATGTATGCTTTTATCAGCCAGAGGAAACACACAGAAATATTTTTAATGATTTTACTATTATTCCATGCGTATGATGCAACAGCTCAGTCACTTAGGTGTGTAAAATGCAATTACTTTGATTAGGAGTGTGTGCGTCAAAATATGTCACTGTATGTCAAAGTAGATAATATGTTAATGCTTTCTTTTGTGAGTGTGTGTCTGTGTGTGTGTGTGAGTGCATGTGTGTTTGTCTTCATTGTGCTTGCTGCCCGTACTCTCCTCTGCTCATCTGTATTCAGGGCAGGTAGGCTCCAGCACGGACCCACAGCTCAGTAACTAATGGAGGGGCTGATGGGAGCCTGATGACGACCACAGGGCCATTTGTACACACAGATACACACACATACACACACACACACACATGGCGCACATATACAAACACAAACACTATGGTCATTTCTAACCACGTCTGCAGCCATCATGCAGCTGGTAGCCAGGTAAGTTAATTACTTTGACCATTAAATATTGGTGATTTTTTTTTTCTTTAGTGTGCAAGGGATGCAATTTGATAAATTTTATCATCTTTCTGAGTAAGTGAGTAACAATTACAGCGCAGGGAATCGTCCTCTTCTGCCTCTGTTGATTTTGCTGCTGCTGTTGTTGCTGCTACTGCCTTAGATTCCTGCCTTTAATTGCCTCCACTGCAAACTTTTCCAGCGAACCACTGCCCCTCTAAGTTGATTGCCAGGAAGTGCAGGGAATTAGAAAATTAATGTCACACCAGGGTCATTGCATGAGAGTGGCACACACACAAACTTGGACAATATGTTTTCTCTGTTGAAAATATCACAATGCCGGTGACTAACTTTTACACAGGTGTTAAAAAAAACATTTAGTTTGCAGTTTTCTGCATTAGATGAAATTCACGGCAACATTTCACTGCTGTCTAATATAGACAGTTACAACTGGTCAATTCTAGCTCCTGCCAAAACAACCAAACAAGAGTCCTGTGTGAGGTCATTCATGTCAAAGATATAGACCTAAAGACTGTCACAACACCCTTTACAACCTTGTGTCTATTTCAGGTACTGGCCTGTACATCAGTTTTCTCCTGTCTTCTTATGTTTTGTTTTGTTATCTTCTCTCATACTACATTATCCGTGGATCTCCCCTGGTGAACTCTGCTGTTTCCTTTCCTTCCCTTTCTTTTCTTTTCCTTTCCTTTCCTCTACTTTCCTCTTTTCCCTCCTCCTTGTCCTGCTTTGCCGCCTCCTCCGCCTCCTCCTCCTCCTGTGCTGAGTTTGGGCCAAAGAGCTGACAGCCAGTGACCTAGGAGCCTCCAAGGCTCCCAGGGAGAAAGGTAATGGGCCCAACCCCGGAACGCACTCTCACTCTCGGCACACATGGGGCTGCCGGCTGCTTTGATCCAGTAGCCCCTGCTTGGGTCTCCTGACGCCTGGTGAGGAAATTCATAGGAACAACTGGAAGAGGCCTGTGTTTATTCAGCTCCTTTAATGAGGAGGGAGACGGATTATCGGGGGCCTAGATCTCCCCGAAAAAACACAAGGAAAGAAAACTGCTGCTCCTTCCAGATGTTGCTCTATCACCAGTCACTCCAAAAGAATCCAGTGAGTGAGAGAGAGAGAGGGAGAGAGGGAGGCAGGGGGGGGAGAGAGAGAGGCAGGGTTCCAGTATTCAAGAGGGAGAACTAGCGGTCGGCAGGAGAATTTCGCAGTGTTTTCTCTGTTCTTCTGTCTGGCCAGATGTGGGAGCTGGCCAGCCCTCTTTGGGTGAGCCCAAAGGAGAGCAGCCGCCCAGGCACAGTGGGGAGAGCTGGGGGCTCTGAGAGGGAGCATGCAGACATGTGTTATTTTTTGGGGGAGGGAGGGGGGTTAGATGGTGTAGGTTACTAAATCTCTCATGCATACGCTTTACTTTAAGCAATTTGTGCTGTCTTAAAGAGAAAAAGGTCCTATTTCCTGAGCCTGTCATACACCCTCTAATGTGTTATTTTGGGGATTTTTTACACACAGCCTCGCTGTAGCTCTAATAAACATGGCGTAGCAAGTGACGTGGGAACAGACGTAAGAAGGGACTACAGGTGGTGGAGAGACAAAGGGAGCCCCAGTGATGATGACGCCTCTCTACCTGCAGACACACAACACACTGTGTCAGGCTCTTGACCCTATAGCCAGAAGACTGACCAGATCAATATGTCTCTCTATTGTCAAACCATTTAGGAGAGGATTAAGGGTCAGCCACTGGTCACAGATCCTCACACAGACAGGGCAAAGGTCAGTCTGTGCTGCACATTTACATATGATTTCCACACTTCAGATTTTGTAAGGAGTATCACCTGTACATGATACAAACAGTATCATGTATTGCAGTCTGACTAAAGTCTATTCCAGTCTCTATCCTTTTTTAATAATGCTCCACTTGAAATCAGCCACTGTTCTTGTCTACCCAACCAAACCATCCTGACCTTTGCCCTCTCTGAACTGCTACCCCCCCCCGGGTTCAAGGTCAGAGCAGTGACAGGCTGAAAACGAGCTGTCCACTGTACACGTTTCTGTGTAAGAGGGCTTGTTATAAGTTAAGGTCACCACAGAACAGAGAAGAAGATGCTGATAATTAAATTACACTTTAATGGTTACCCAGAGTCATGTGCATGTACATATCCATTGAGACACACAGGGCCCATTTGTGCATGTGTGCAATCAAACGATCATGTAAGGGCAGTAATATAAGTGTTCTTCACAGTTATAAAATTACATGCATTTCACTGTTGTTGATTAGCACTTCTGCTAAATACGGACAGCTAATTAGAAAATCCTGGATTGTCAGTTTTATTAAACCACCATAAATATAATATAATTAGAGCAACTTGCATTAAAATAATTATCAGCTTGCCTTAAAACCAGTCCAGATACAGCCAGTGCTCTGACATGTGAAATTTAAAATGCTGGAAATGTATCCAGGATGTCAATAAATATGTTTTCAGTAAGATAGAACAAGTTAATCATCCGTCATTGCACATATGATAGCCTGTGAGGGCTATCAACCTTAATTTGATTTTTATTTTCATAAGAGTAGATCACTGCACACTGCATCATCATCTATTTTTTAAATATATATATACTTGGTAATAATTTGTGAAGTAACTGTTAGATTTAATCCCTTATTGGTATGAATATAACATTAAAATACATTTGTCAGGGTTAAAAATGCTGTAAAAACCATGAAGCTACAGTATATTTGGACTGCAATTACAAGAACCATTTTCCTGAATTGTTTAGGTCATGTCATGAGTTAGAAAAAAAAATCACTATGCTAATATACAATCTAATTATAAGGTCATACATATATTTTCATATTGCCCTTGTTATTTTTGGAGTAATTATTTTACCATATAGGTCAATAATTAACCCCTGATATTTTTGAGCCATCTGGGTCAAATTATTGTAAATATTTGTGTTTATTATGCTTGTAAGCCTTAATATTCAGTTAATTCTAAAAAGAAAAAAGTTAAGACAAAAAAGAGTCTAAAATGTTACAAACAAAAACCAAACCCTGACAATCTTTTTTGACAATAATGGGGTATTGTTTAAATGGAATGGGATAGGTGGATATAATGGATTTAACAATAGAGACTCTGTGCACACCCTCTCTTATTATTTAAACTCTAAACCCTTTAGCTGAAATTTCTTTTCTCTGCTCAAGTTCTCAAGAGTTTACTTGGAGATTAAATCTGTAAAATACAAACTTTCCCCAAAGAAGGTCTTCCCTCTAAAGTCTCATACATGTGGTGAAACTACAATGAGGAAAAAAAAATCCAAGGAAACACTTACCAACTGTGAAGCAGAGGAAAGCTTCCTTCACAGACCTGCAAAACATAAGAGAAATGCATCAGTGTCAGTCTTCAATCTGTTTAAGATTTGCTTCTCTGAAAACAAAAGTTAACCACAGGTCTCACTGTTCTTGCTCATTTATTACAGTTACTATTCACAACCTTTCACCAACATCCCTCTCACTGACCAATATTATCAGCCCCTAGGGCTAGTCTAAGCTGGCAACAAGCTTTTATGTATGAATTGATAAAACCTGAATAAACTGGCAAATCAAAGACAGTCATTATCATTATATTGTTATTTTGCACTCATTTCTGTCTCCAGGCTTTGTGCTGTTTGTTATGAAGTTATATTACAACTGGAGGGTAGAAAAGGACACTGCAAAAACATATTAAGATAGAATGAATAAAAGCCACTGAAAAAACGCTGCTTTCTTAAGAAAAACAAACAAAAATAATTGCATATGTAGATCAAAAACATCTCCTCTTTCATACATCCATGGCACTCTCATGTCAGCTCATGTTTCCCAATCATTCCTTTGGCCTCGCCTCTGACGACACAATAACCATACATTTTGCTCTTTTTATACATACATTTTGCTCTTCTGTGTGTTACATATAAGAATGATTTAAGCCCCATTATAATAATCAAGCTGATCACCATGCTGCGCGAACTCCACCTGTTGTGACTCTGTGGTCATAAAATTCAAACATGAACACAAAAAGACAATATTCGAGAGGGAGAATCTCGACCCTGGAATCACAACCTTGAAAATAATTTCCTCTCTCGTTTCATTTATTATTGAATAATTACAGACAGCACCACAGATTCCTCAGTGAACAACATACTAATGTTTAATTTTGGTGCATAAGCCACAGCTTAGACAGCATAATTGCTAGCTTCGCATTGGCAGAAGAAAAGTTATGCCTCAAGATACTATGAATAAAAGACAAACAGACAAATTTATTCATTAATAAATAGAATATAAAAACCTATACACAATCAACATATTGGGTTTACTACAGAAACAGAAATAAATCTACGGTATTCCTTATAGTACTGACATTCAGAACTCATTTTAAATCATATTAACATTATTAAAGCCGAGCTAAAACCAACACTTCCCTGTTTCTCTGTACAGTATGGTGTGATGATGCTATAGCCTCAATCAGCCTTTAACCCCTACCCTTAGACAAGGTAAAGGCATCCATTCCCCTGACTCCAGGTCAGTAAGTAAGCTTGTATTTTTGGATGGCTGCTGCCGATTGTCTATGCACTTTAATAAGCGGGCTGCAGGTCAGGCAGATTTATAGGCCCATGGTGGGGTGTAGGGACCGGACTCCCTTGGCCTCCAGCTTCCCCCTGCGCCATTACGCCAGAGTGAGATATAGTGGGATATTGATCCCAATGCCACTTCATTTCGCAATAACTATTACACGATATTCTCCCGGGCTGCGCGTGGCTCCTGATTTATGCTGCCTTGCTATTTACATTAGCAGTAAGTGTTTTTCTATACCAACTGAGGAGGGTCTTACAGGCACACAAATGGACATGTGAACATTCACATTCCATACCATACCTGTCTTTTTGCTGCCTTTGATGCCTTTTCACAGTAGCAGGAGTGCTTAACACAGTGCTGCCTGCCAGGTGAATAATGGAAAATAACAGACATAAACATATTGAAGAATACATCCCAGCCTTCATTGCAGCTGTGCGATTGACCTTGAGGCAATGTTATTCTCTGTATTATATCTTATTTAAAACACCTGCTTGATCACATCCTCTCTTTAGATTGCTACTATATTCAGAGAGATAGTTTTGAATTATTTCATTTCCACTTGCTAGTTGGAGTCATGTACAGTCTATGGATAGAAAGCAATCAAAGTAGAGATAACGGCCACGTCTGTGTTAGAAAACAAAATCATGATTTGTATTTGACTGTGCTGCATACCTGCATTTAAATATTACATTTATTTAACACAAAGGGGTTTACAGCACCACCATCGTACTGTATGCAAATTATAAAATTAAAATAATATCTGAAATTCAGACTGAATAACACTGTGCTAACCTGTGAACATATGTCTGAAAATCACATTTAATTGAATGCTGCCATTTTGCAAATTTTATCATGTAAAAGAAAATGTTGTCATGATCAAGATAATTAGGATAAGCAGCCAGTGCCTCCTGAGCCTGTGCCGTCCTCAGCTGCATACTTCAGAGCTGGGTCTTTGCCAAAGTGGCTTCCCTTGCAATGCCAGGCTGGTGCTGAGTGTTTGTTTACACACAGAGGAAGCCTGTGTCAATGGCAGAGCAGGAGACATGAATGGGGAGGAAGGGTGGGATAGGGACCCTGTTTAGTGCTGACATTCCCACAGGCAACCCCCACGGGGGGCACCGTGCCACAGATGCCGTCACTGCTACATGTGTGCCACAACAGAAAACAAAAGGACTAATGACCCTTAATTGCTCTGGAGCTGTTTAAAATCAGATGAGTGTCGCCTAAGCCGCAGTATGTAAATCAAATCCCCCTCCTCGTCCCTCATCCCGGTCTACCCCCTAAGCTGTCTCCCCTGGCACAATCAAGTCTTTTTCTCATAAGGGGGCGGGCAGCTTAGCAGGCTCGCTGCCAAGTGAGGGGAGCTGGCAAGCGTGGTAATGTGGAGACACTTGTTGCTACAATGCCTGCCTGTTACGCCAGCACATGGTAGAAATGGGGCGACCGGGGAACGTGTGTGAGGAGCAGATGCGCATACTATAGCCTCCACGTGCTGCCATATTAAACATGGCAGTAGAAAAGAAGCGTGTGCTTCTGTCAGCTTTCAAAGCTGGCAGACACTGCGTGCATGTCCCATTCATTAATAGGTCCATTCACATGCAGCACCAAGTTTGATTGTACACAAATGCCCCATTAGGGAGGAAGGGGTTGGTTAGTGAATGCAAGTCAATGTGTGGGTGTTTCTGCAAGTGCAGTTGCTTGTGCTTGTTTGCATATCTTTTGAAAGTGACAGAGTTTTCTTTGTGTATGCTTAAAAGGATTGTAAATGGTTGAGTTGAGTCTGGTTTGTAGAATATATACTTTAAAATGAAAGGAGGAGGATATTTTCATTATAAAGTTTCATTAAATGTACAGTTCCCTCTTCTGTTGGTTTGAATATTCATAATTATAATCTTGAAATACGAAAATAAAAAAAGAGGTCTGATCATTATACAGTATACTATATTTTTAGAAAATATAAAATTATACTATATTAAAAGTGTATTTTGATGCCAGGAACATGAGATTCTAAATAACATCCTAACTGAACAGTATCAATTACAGAAGTCGTCGCCAGTAAGCCTCAGACAGAGCAGGTGTCTCAAGCCTGTGACCGAGTGAGAGGTGAGCGATGTCCTCCTGTGCCCCTGTGTTTCCCGCTGCTCCCACCACACCCATTAACATCAAGCCTTAATGCATTTCCTATACCTGCATGCTTTCCTGCTATATGGAGTCTCTGGTGATTTAAAGACAGCAACAAACCTGTCCTATTTTCAGAGTGACATTATTGATAGACTGTCACTTCAGATTGTAGGTGACTGCTAATGGTTATTTTATGGTGCACATGTCAAATCTGATGTGTAAATTTTTTCATCCTGCCTCTTACCGCATCTTTCCCTGTTTTATTTGAGTCTAATGACTGACGCCAGATTATTGTTACACTTTTATTAGAACAAACAGAGCTACCTCACCGTGTAATAACATGAGCAAAAACTGACCTTTCAGGAAAATGCCCTGCCAAGTACCACTGCAAAAACAATATTTTTTATCATTTTAATGAGTAGTTTTTTACTCTAAAACTTTACCTCATTGTGAGGCATTAGTCTGTTTTCTTCAAGCTAATAGTGGCAAATCATTCAGTACACTATTCAGTAAATACTAGACAACCCTGATTCCCCCTGTCCTGCGTGATCAAAGATAAATGTGCAAAAATTAAAATTTATCAGAGCTCAATCATGGCAATCAAGCCCTGATAAAACATGTATTTTGTTCCTGTGTCCAGCATGCCATTTTGAAACGCTAGCTCCCCTAACAGACCACCACCTCCTCTTCACCCCTCCACTCTTTATCCACTCCAGTGTTTTCTCCCTGTGAACCTGTATCCCCTCTTGTCATGGATTAGCCTCCATACTTGCGTGAACAAAGACACAGTCAGCACGTGTTTATGTGTTGGTCCATGTGTTGTGTGAAGAGGGGACGTGTCTCCCACTTATGTCCGGATCTTAGAGGACCCCAATTTGTTAGGCATTAATCAGAACACCTGCTCAGAGAGCACCCTGTGTCAGTGGCTCACTTTGTGTCCCAATGGTTTCCCTGGCTGCCGGGCTTTTTGTTTCACCACTTGAGTCATCAGTGTCGTTTGAAATCAATTTAACGATTGTGCCCGAGACTGATTTGTGTATGCAAATGCTACACGAGGAGAAAAAGGAGTAGGCAACATACAGAGAAGAAAGTCAAGAAAGAGGCCAAAGAAAGAGGAACCACATACTGTGCATTACTCAGGAATTAAAGAGCAATAAGTCATTGAGTGTTGTTCCAGCAGGTGGGTGTAAACAAAAAGACGAAACCAAACAGAAATTTGGCTTTGCCCTATAAAAACAACATTGTCTTGCTTCTTATTGAAGGACAAGGCATGCAAGAGAAAAAAAAAAAACTGTAAAACGCTATGACAGGACAAGGAAGACTAGGTCAGAGAAAGGCCAGGAAAGAAAGGGAGTACAAGAGCGAGCTAGCAGAAGAAACAAATGAATAAATTCATGGGGCACAAAATGAAAGGAAAGATGGAGGGGAGTGGAGTAAAGGAAGGGGGTTGGAGTCATCAGTGGAAGATTTTTATTGTCCGGACACAGGAGATGCACACAAAAGCACTGGGAAGATTCAATTAAGTATCATATGCAGTGACCTTATTGCCATGGTTACGGAACAGTGGAAAATATTAATCAAGCCTGCACTTGCAACGGGGAGAACGATGGTGGAAGGAGAGATAGAAGGAAGGCATCAATGAGAGAGACAGAGAGTGGTAGGAGAGCGTTAGAGGATAATGGCACGTGTATGTGTGTGTGGTTGTATGTGCGTATACGTTGGATTTTATGTGTGTTTTAATGAGCACAACTGCAAAGGTCCATGACTGTCCCCACCAAGCTATGGACATCTGTATGCTGACATTAAACATGCCATTTCTGATTCTGACAATGGATTTTCGACTCCTTTGTCAATTTTTTTTTTTTTTAACGATAAAATAAATAAAAAGCACACGCCATCCTACCAAGAAAACTTGTCTGGCTCGTATTTGCACAAAAAGGAGTGAAATGAGCTCATTCTGAACTCATTTCATATGGGGGTGAATTCACTTTTCAGCTCACAAAGATTTGTTTTAGCTTCCTCTCTGTATTTCAGGTTGAATTCCATGTGCCCAAATGTCTGTCGACGCTTTCTTAGCGAAGAAAAAAAAACCTAGAATCCATCACACAAGTGAATTCATTAATAACAAAACTTGCAAATGTTTGCCACATGAAAATGAAATGTTTTCATCCATCAATGTGCTTTTTTTTCCCTGTGCTAGGGTACACTTACACATAGTTCTAAATAAATCCTCTAAAAACCAGTACTCGCATATTGTTACAGACTCAGACAGAAAAATTATGACGATCATTTTCAATCATATTCCATTATGATGTTCCTCTCAGTCACATTTCCCTGCACACTGCAGAAGGGGAAAGTTGAAGATTGTTCTGTTTGATGAAGCTGTAGAGTGTTTGCTCGCTGTCTGCAGGGACTGTCTTGAAAACAATCTATCTGAAACTCCCCCGCTGAGCAAAATGTTAAATAAACAAAGGCGGGGATAAACAAAATCCCTCCATTTCAATGTCACTGGGAAGAAAGCTAACATTTTAATACTGCGATTGTAAAAAGGAGGTAACAGTCATAACATGTTCATCATTTAAACTTTGGACACATTTAATTTTTTTTCTCCCAAAATACAGGTAATTATCAACATGGTGGCTGTTGAGATATAATTGTTGTACTTGATTCAGCCATCAGGCAGTAATATATAGCAATCTCGCTATCTCACTCTTCCTCTAATTTGTCTTGACTTCAGGAAGAACAGTTTCAAACTTCTCTTGATATTAATGATGATATGACTCTTTTTTTTAGATTGGAAGGATTATTAAAAGTAATATTACCTTAAAGTTGTGTCACTCAATGTTTGATTTTAGCAGAAATGCCATACTTCGGTTGTCTAGAAAAACTGATGTACAGTAGAATAACACAATGTGGATATTGTTGACTGGTCTCTATTAATAATTGTTAACACATGTCATCTCCTTAAAACATTGTCTTTTACTAATTAACATCCACTTAGATATGAAATCTAAAGACAACATCTGTAATCAGTGATATGCAGACGACACGTATCCTTCCATTTGCCCTAACAACAGTATGCAAGTAGGCAGTCAACATCAAACCTGTTATCATCATTATTCTGGACTGCACAAAAAACGTGCACTAGGTGTCATCTCTGCTGACAAACTAAGAACAGGTAAATGTAAAAGAAGAAAAAATAAGTCTGTGTTTCTTGCTGTAGCATGTAATTTAAAGTGTAGAGCCAGGACACTGTCACTGATGTTTTTATTATGTGTTGACGTGACTTCAGTCAACTGCATATTTATAGTATTTACACCAAAATGGTGACTGATATTGCAGTTAACACAAACAGCTGCAGCCAGAATCAGAGAAAAGAGAAAATATGACTCCTGTTCAGGTTCAGGTGTGATCCAACACCCACATCCTAAGGACGGCTGAGCTTTCTCCATAATGGCTCCTTTCCTGTATGAGGAAACTCGGGATGCCACCTGAGCCACATCTTTCAAGCCTCAATTAAAAACTTTGTCAGTGTATAATGCTTACGTAGAATTGCTTTCAATACTTCATCCATCCATCCAGCAAGGCATTTATTCTGAAATGAATAACTAATCAAAAATCAGATCGACTGTGAAGTGATTTTGAGTCCATCTACCTATCAGTTACTAGAATAATCATTAGAGCTGTAACTTAAACTTATATGTGATACTGTAGGGTACAAACGTATAGCATGCATTAGACGGTATGTATAGCATGTATCAGAGGCCAAAACAAAACATTTTGAAAAGTGCATAAGGTAAGAGTACAAAATTATATTAAAGCTATGGTTAAAAATAATCTAATGAAAGAGCACGAAAAGTCCCATGAGAGATTTCATTGCATATTGAGCTGCAACACAAAACTTTGATGAAAAGTCTTCTTTTTTTTTTCTTTTTTTAATTTGGAAAGTTGGCACAAGTTCCGTCTTTTTTGAGCGATTTCCAGAGTGACAGGCAGTGGTCATGCAGGAAATCAACCAATAAAAAGTCATAACTGAGTGATTTGAGTTCAACATTGGTTCCATCCCCTGCCTACCCTAATCCTGAGTCCCAGTGTCTGAAATTCCCCTGCCCATCCCCATGGCTGAGCCCAAAAAGACCTATGGGTGCGACACTGGCTGTGTAACAGGAGAGGGCCTGAGCAGAGTGGCTGTTAAAGTGCCTGATGTGACCATGACCACTTCCAGAAACAATTTAATTCCACAGCTTCAGCCATCTCCAGCTGATCTACTCCTCCAAGGTCATTAACTGTGCCACAGAAGGTCACATGATTAATGAGTGACAGACCCTCTGGTGCAATAACGTGTATGAACGTCGCCCATTAATTAGACAGGGGGGCCAGAGAGAATGAATGGCCAGGGACAGCTTGGCCCCCTCACAACCCCGTCCTTCCCAGACCCCATTTTTCATTTTCATCTGCACAAAGAGGCACGAAAAATCACTCCTAGTATCCCCAAAATTCAACATATTCTCCTCCAAAACAAAATGTCTACTTCAAAACAAAAACAAAACAGTTCAGTGTGACTAATAATAACTCGATAATGAACCTTTAAACCCCACACAGTCGCCCTGGTTTAAAAAGTGAAAGGTTCTTTGAGTCTAAATGGTCATGGTTCAGTGCAACTAAACAGGTCCAACTGCTGCTTAGAAGTGCTGTGAGCACTGGCCTCAGGTTGATCTGGGTATCAAGCATCAGAGCGTTGTCTTGTTGCAGTCCTTTTCCAGGACTATGATAAGCGCTGTGCATTACTGAGGGCAATCTCCAAGAGGAAATGAAATATTCTGCTGCCACAGACTGCCTTTATTAGAAGACAACAAGTCCAGCCTCTCAGGATATACAGATCAGCAGATTTAATTGATGCTGACCGACTGTCAATGCACTCCTATAGCTGGGAGAAACAAGAGTGTTTAACACTGCTCCATTGTAAATAGTATTCATTTCTCAGTCTAATCAACTTAATGCAATTCCAATAAGTCCATTTCTTAGAGTGGCCGTGTTGATTTGAAACCTCATAGCCCTCTGTTTTATTTTCACCATTGCCAACAAATGTAATGGCTGCTAAGTATATTGGGCAATAATATAAGAATGCTCTACATCCAGTGTATGCATTTCAATTTTACCTTGAGGTCATAGCATTATGGATATACCCCAGTGGGGTCATTAATCATAAATACAAACACTGTATGTAATAACAACCAGTGGGGAGAAATAGACTTCGGGGAAGGTTTCAGATGAGGACTCGTGTTAGACCAGGGGACACAACAGCTATATATGTAAACAAATCTCACCATTTCACCCACTGCACCTGGGTCAGCGTTTTCACAAAGCTGGCAAGCAGTCACGCAGTCAGTGTACGTATACAGAAGTACACATTTCCAATTGTCATTGTCCCAGAAACATAATAAGTAGTGACGGGGTGAGCCAAATTTGTTCAGAGTACAACCACGAAAACAACATCTTTTGGAAACAGGAAAAATATAAAAATGTTGAGAGATGCGTGTTTGTGTAATGATGTTTTATCATGAGATGAATTCTGGGTCATAGGATATTTATCTGTAGTTATGAATATGGAAAAAATAATAATTTATGAGGCATGCTGATAATAAATATAATTTTGAAAGGTACTGCTGACATTCCTACACTACTTTTTATAAATGAACAACAAAAATAAAAAAAAAATAAAAAATATTCTTGCATCTTATCAAACATTCAGAGAAACCCTTGACCCTTCTGAATAACGCATCTCTCTGGAGATTTGACACACATCTCTCAGCATAGATCTGAAGACAGCCATGAATGTTGTTTGGCCTCTGATATATTTTTAATATTCAGATCATATCAAATATGTCCTCTTTCAATAATTGATCTATCTATCTACCAGCAACATAACACATGCTGAGCTTTGGCATGTGATTTCTATTTTCCTGTCAGTATATCTTCTTCCCCCAATTCAGTATGATGAGGAGGCTACCGGCTCCATGTGATGCACTTGGCCAAGGGAACTACCAGGGCATGCTCCAACGAACTCCGTGACCACCAAGTGTCAGTCGATGAAGCTGCATTTACTGTGTCTAAGCTCAAAATAGGAGATAAACCGATTGTAAAGCAAAGACTAGTTTTGTAATTTTACCAATGGCTATTAAATGTATCCTACAATCGTACTTATCTGTGCAAAATATCCTATATTCTAAGTATATTGTATCCTTGAATGATAAACGTGTTCATTTCTTAAAGTCACACATGCAATTAAGCATTTTAAAATGACGGCTGCTGTAAAATCCGGTGTCAGTTGTGCACAATATGTATTAAAACATTTTTTTCTAAAGGAACATAGTGCAACACAAACATATCAGAGTCTAATGGAGTGAGTGTTTTTCATCCTGTCTTTTGACCAACAGCATCTCCTGTGGTGGCTCATTTCCTTAGTGCAAGAGGTTCCCACCCTCTACCGCAGCCAGGCTTCAGGGGGCATGGTGGAGAGAATACGAGATGGAGGGAAGGAGCAAAGTAGAAGAGGGAAACCATGCTGGGAGAAAGGAAATCTTCCATGTGCAGAAGGAGAGTGGCTAGAGGACATTTCACGCTAATGGCGGCCGGGCCAATTGAAATGACTGCAGCGCTGCATGATTTGAAGGTCAGGAGACAGCGGATTATATTCCAATGGTGGCGAAGGGGGATTGGAGGAGTAAAATGGTGCCTCCCCACCACCCCGCCCCTCCTCCTCTCCTGAATTATTGCAGAACAGCCTAGATGGAATCAACATAGCACCAAACCCCACCATCATTACTCTTACACACAGCACACAGTGAAACACAAGGCGTTGCTACGGTCTTCCCTGAGCCCGTACATCATAATGAGAAATTCTGCTCTGAAAAATTCTGAAGCTCAGTTTGTAAAACTAAACAACACAAAAAGCCACCCTGCTCACTCTACAGCATATTGTTTTAAGTGTTCTCTCCTTATGTAACCAAATTAGATTAATGCACAATAGCACTATTAAAAATTACATTATATGTAATAAATCAAAAGCTAATGAAGATAAAACACTGTACAAATACAAAAGCATTTTGCTTGTGAAGGCCAATACATGATTGGGCTTTTCCAGTAAACTGTCAATGCTCTTATTTTTATCCTTGAGAAGGCATCATAATAAAACAATTAGATTTCCTCTTGCAGACATGGGTGACACAATGGATAAAACAACAAGGTTGAAAAGCACAATTTTTGGACGAGCTTACAGTCGAGGGTGCAAAAGTTACTCACACTTGAGAAAAGCATAAAGTGATTATGCACATGACTGCAATAATAAGCTGTAATAAGATGTGGAATGACCATACGTATTTTACTCCAGACATTGTGCAAGGCTGGCCAACATGATTGCATTGTATTTTTTATCCAACGGTTATTAGAGATTTAAGGCAAAAGAACCTCAAGCTTAACATGCAAACAAACATGGAAACAACAGCAAATGAGGCAACAAAGCTGTCAAGGGGGATTTCTGAAATCAGAAACATTAATGTAATTAAACTAAACCCTTGGAGGCATCAGCTTCTCTATCTGCTTGATGTGATTTCAAAACTTCTGGAGGCTGTGCAATTTTTCACTATTCCCATTAGACATTGCACATGTCTCAGAAAATCTGACCATCAAAGTATTAACAGTATTTTTTTTAACATTAATCAGGCTTACAAATGCATATGTTTTAGTTGGTAAACATCAGAATATCAAACAGGGAAAAAAAAAAAACTATGTCCAAAGCAGCAGTGACAGGTTTTAGATGTCGCTCTTCCCAGTGGCGGTAAACACTGTCAGTAAATACTTGCGACAGCATCCAAAGCTGCTCTACAACACTGACAGCACTGAGGTGGACATCTTATAGGAGGAGAGCTGATGCCACTCCTTGTGAACAGCCAATAAAGCTGTTTGTATCATTGAAGGAATAAAGCAGAGATACTTGCTACTATGCCAGCATTCAAATGCTAACAAAAGACTCACAAGCAAATCACTGAATCTAATAACTCATCGTACATACTACACATCTTGTATTGGTCTATTGTACAGCGCTATATGGTTTCATACAAAAGAAAAGGAAAACTGCTTGCAGGTGTCACAAGCTTTTAGGCAAAGCATTTGTACGTGCAAACATGGAGTGATGGGAAATAATTTACATACCAGCTACAGGAAATCAATTCATTTCAGTCTTCTTTTTTAAATAGTTAAAAATTCTCTGTAAATTAAACATATTACAAACATAACAAATCAATTCAACTGTAAAACGCTGGAGTAAATTTTATAAAGAAACTTAATTGACTCTATTAACTTTAAATATTCATGCATTTAAATGAAAATGAGATTAAATGACAACGTAATGGGGAAGAAGACAAATATATATTTTTTGTATTACAAAAATTACAGTGCACATTAGGGTTTGAGCAAAGTTTTAAGAAGAGTATAATTTTATTAAGAAAATATTATTTTGAGCAAAAGATATTTCATGACATCTCCATGCCAGAACTCAAGGTTTTACCCAGGAAGTGTTCAGGTCAGAAGTGTTTCCTGACCTGACCCGTGCAACGCTGAACAAGACTGAGAAACACAAGCAGTGATGGTGCTAAAATTCTCCCCCACTGGCTGATGTGCTTGTAAAACTCAAGAGGAGATAACAGGCAACTAAGGTAGCCCAGTCAATCCAGTGCATGTTTGAATGGCTGACCATGTTAAGCTCTTAAGGCAGGCATTAATCCAGGATTTTAGGAGCAGAGCAACGTTTGGCATGTTATCATGGCAAGGCCCAGACCTTAGCCGCAGTTCAAATAGTACGCAGAAGTGCCAGCAACTTCAGTCACACAGGCCTCAGACATGACTGAAATAATAGATATGTATGTATAGACATAATAGACAAAAAAAATAACCCTTAAATGATCAATGATCCAAAGTCATGTATACTGTTTCCACTTGATTTGTATTATTGTCTTGGCTTCTTTTCAGGTTGTGATTTGCAAAATTAAAGAGTAAAATGGATTTAATGTCCTGGTGATGTAAAATCAACATCCAGGATATACATTTTTCTCAAGCAGATAGCTGAACACCTCATTATGTGAAGTATTCCAGCGAGGCTTGCTCAGAGTGTGGGCTCTCACGGAGCCTGAGTGACCTCTCTGGCCAACCTCAGCCTCAGCGCTAGCCTCACCCCTCCAGACGTTACACAGGCCAGAGCAGAGCAAAGCACACAACAAGAGTCTTCTCTTCTCCATTCGACTCCAGATACACACAGGCCACCTCAGATCAACATCTAAGATAGCTGCTGTGCAGACAGACAAACATACTGTATTAAGAGCTGACAGCTTTTGACCATGCATCTGAAAAGTAGCATCATCATGTTTTAGCAGCAGCACAAATACCCATCAGCCAATAGGGCAGCACGGCCGGCGAGCACACAGTCATGTGATCGCATGCACGTTCAAGCATACACACGTTCTCGTGCACATACACACCAATTCTGAGGTGCAGTCTCAGGGCTTGGGCCAAGGCTTAGGGCAAGATGATGGGCTTAGGGCACTGGGTGTGCTTGTTGGCACATGGGGGACAGTGTGTTGACTGATAAATCTTCCTGCACAGTGTAGGGCCTGAGTTATCATCTGACATATGAAATAAAAAATGCCAGAAAAGCTGCGAGAAAAGGGAGGAAATTAAATAAGAGGGGGATGAAGGAGGGGAGCAAACCAGCACTGCAGCATTTGTTTTGCTCCTCATCCTCACCCACAAACACACTCTGCATGTTCACGCACACACACTGTCAGTTCACTCTACATATCAGATTTCATTCATGTTTCTACATTTATTCTGCTTGTGTCATGAGCACAACAGTAGCTAAAACACTGTATGACTAATACATGTGTCAAAAATAGTCTTGTATGCTTGTAAGAATACTTACTACTTCCTGTTTGGGATTTAAAAAGCTTAGAATCTGGATCATCACTGGATCCCAGTCTCCATTTATGCATATTGTTTACTGTATTGCAGAGGATAAAAAGACTGCGGCTGACAGTTATTAAAAATTGTATGATATTTTGACTTTAATTATACCGATTGTTTGAATAAAAGAATGAGAACATAGGATTCACACTCTTATTTTGGCATATTTTATTTTTAAATGGACAGGACAAACTTATAAGGGAGGGGGCCTGAGAGTTAGTTTAGTATTATAGACATTATGAAACTTTTTGAGGTATGGAAACAAAACAAATCAATCAATTTATCTGTAAAAAGTAAGTAATACACCTTATTTACCTCTATACACTTCATCAATTTAGTAAGTAGCTAATACATCATCCCCAAAAATGTATCTTAACTTCAAGAAGTTAAAATGTTCTATGATGCTTTGAACAGTTTTGGAGAGTTTATTTAACTTCATAGTGAAGGCTGCAATCTGTGGTGCTGTTAAACAGTATTGTGTTATATTGAGAGATGTATACCTATGACAGTGGACTTCATTAGTGTTTGTTATGAATGTGCCCCCATAAAAATCAAAAATTGGTGCTTTAAATAGCTGTTCATAAACACAGTGATGCTTCTGATTGTTAGTACCCACAAACTGCCAAACTATCAGGGTTAATATTACTCTGAAATTGCAAAAATGAACTGTGTTGAAGTCCACCCTCAGCAGAGCAGTATTTTTATTTGATATTTTGAACACCTGCCCCAGAGCCATGTCAGCTCTGTGAGAGGACAGATAATTCTCCAATCAACACTTGTCAACTCCAAGTAATTGCAACTGAAAAAAATCAACACTTATTAACACTGGGAGAGTTGCTGTGCATGGTATATTTGGGTTTATGTGTGTGTTAGTGAGTGTCACTGAGTAAGTGAGTGAGTGAGTTTGAGAGAGAGAGAGAGAGAGAGAGAGAGAGAGAGAGAGAGAGAGAGAGAGAGTCCAAATGGATTTCAGCCCTAGAATAAATCACTGTCGCCACAGAAACAGGCCGACAGCTGTGATGGATGGCTGAAATTTTTGTGTTGATGTCTTTAGTATTGCTGACAATTTGGTAGTCCTGGCTTTTCCACTTTTCCTGTGCTTGCGTGTGGCTAAACACATCTAAATGCTGGCACCCACTCCAACAGACACACTGTATTTCACACCTGCTCCAAATCCTCTTTTGGGGAAAAAAAAAAAAAAAATGCTAATTTCTTTTTGCCAAATAAAAAGTTTAATTTTACATATCCAAAAATAAACAATTCTGAAAATACTCATACCTTTATTTTAGATATTAATCAAACTCTTAAACCATTAAATGCTTGTATACTATTTTAGAAAATGTCCAAAAGTGTACCAACACTGCAAACAACTTTGTGAACTCAAACGGTGGACACCATCTTGTGTGTGTGTAATGTGGTCACATGTTCTTTTTGTACCTGTATGCACTGACCCTCTCATTGGATACCGTTTCACCACATGACACAGTGACTGTTAGGTGCGTTTGTAGCGTTCACCGACTATCTATCAATGGCGTCGCCTCTTCACACCGTCCACGCAAACTGAGAATGTAAAAGTGATTTTTCTTTCTATTTTGTTCCAGCACAACCCATTTCATTCCCATAGTCCTGATATCTGGTCCACTGTAGTGCTACTGGGCGGTGACACTCTCCTCTTGCCCTAAATGCACAGTCACAGTCACCCCCTTTTCTAAAACACATCATCTCAGCACACACATCTGCACGTGCAGACACACAGCTTTTCACCTGTTACTGTAGAAATTCCTTAAATCCAACCATGCTTTTTTACACAGGCTGGACACAATGCCCTGCATATAAAATCTATACACCTTTGCAATAAGTTATGTAAACAAATACCCTGGCTCATACGCACACACTCTCACTCTCTCACTCACTCACACACACACACAAAGTAAAGAGTTGGGCCGCTCTAAGCCAGCCCCCCCACATCCAATGTTTCCATCTGCTCTCACCTTGCAGGATCAAAAAGAGCACACTTCCCACAAACTTACAAAGAATCAATACTTTCTCCAGCAAAACACAACAGTCACAGCCTCAGCCTCAGCCCGAGCTTCACACTAACTGTACTCAAAGTACTGTAGACTGACAGAAAGAATCCACAGAGCAGAAATTAAAAAAGGATTTACTGACCTTACTGTCTTTTTTCTCCCCTTTCTGTCTGACGTCCAATCCCCTCTTTTTCTTCTGCTGGTTCTTGTCCTCTAAACCTCTAGTCTAAGTAAGTCATGCAGGAGCTGCTTCCTGCTCCTGCTCAGCCCTACGCCACTGTATTAGTCTGATTTCACACTCTGCAGCCTAGCCTCCTGTCCTGAAGGGGACGGTGAATGTGCTGCTTATTTAGAAGCCGGCGCGCACTACCTGGGCTTGTAGGCAGCTGTTTAAAGCACGAGGCAACATCCAGGGTGCATAATACCCCCTCTTCCTTACACACACACGCACATATCTTCTCTCTCTCTCCCTCTCGCTCAAACACACGTGCACACACTTACTAGCTGGCTGGCTCGCAAGATAGGCAACTGAACAGCCACATGCATGCACATGCACACACACACACACACACACACACACACACACGAGCCAAGTGAAATACACACACATGCAAGCAGTCTGTCAGAAGTCTCTCTACCTTGGCTGGGATAGCAGGCAGTGTGAGAATACACACACAGGCACACTGAGATGGGCTGGCTGCTCCGTTCTGTCTCCTTCTCTCTAAGTGTTTAGAAGACAATTTCAACAAGGGATTGCTCCCAATCTACTAGGGTGATCCACATGGATGAGTTATAATATGCTTGCCACTCTCTCCCTCTCTCTTGCCCCCCCTCTTCTTCCTCTGTTCCCTCTCTCTCATTCTCTGTCTCACTCTCTTAGTCTCTCTCTCACTCTTTCGCTCTCATGCTCGTTGTTTTAGCCTATTATCGAGCCGTCACTGCTCTCAGTTCAGGAGGAAAGCCTTCCCTTCTTGGATTCTATATTTCTCTTACATGAGATGGGGCCAAAGACTGACTCCACCTGAATGCGTATTAGTAAAATGCATTATTTATTGCAAAGCTGCATTCATTTTTTTTCCTGATATGCCGGTGGACATGTGGGGAGGGGGGCAGCGATGGTGACTGCATCAGCAGCGAAGGGGTGTATTTGTGATGTGTGTGTTTGGGGGAGGCGGAGGTGCTGGCGGGGGGTAGGGATGAGGGGTCAGGATTTGGGATAGCGGGGGTCTGAAGGGAGGTGAAAAGAATACATAAGATACGATTTTAATTTATTTATTTATTCAACGACAGGGATCGCCTTATCATCCAGGGTGCTGCTTAATGACATCACTGCTGGCTTCTCCAAGCTGTCCCAAATCACTCTGCCACTCAGGTTTTCATCAAAATGACTTCAATTTATTGCGCTGTGTGTGTGTGTGTCAGAGGTAAAAAGAATAATAAAGATAAACTGATAGGGTGAGGTTAATAATCATAAAAAAAAAGCGTATAGAAGCAAAGCTTATTTACTTATTTGTAAAAACATCATTGTTGTGCAAACATTCCTGAAAATGTTACTAATGTTAGTGAGTGTGAATTTCAAGGAATTGAATTCATACAAAATTCATAAAACACATTGTTTATAGTAACTTCAACAGTGTTTACAAACTTTCATATGATGGGTAAAATGGCACAATAACCAATTCACAACCAAAATGCCACATTAATTTAGTTTCACTAATTGGAAAAGTAAAGAAGACTTAATTTAACATTTTGTTAATTAACACAAAATAATTTAGCAATTTCAGTAATCAGACACTCAGAAACTAATCCTGCAACATTTAATATAATACTCTGCCCTCTTAATTAAGACATTCATGTACATATTATATTATGTAAATATAATCTGGTAAAGGCATTTATGTATAGAAGATAGATCTTTTATTACATAATATTTCAGAACTATGACATTTTTGTTATTTATATAATGAATTAGTATAAAATTAATCATCTGGATTCAGCATTTTTTGTGAATATAAAAGGTTTATGAGGTTGTAACAACATGCTGACACTCAATGAAAACTGTTTCATTGAAATACAAATATTAAGTAGAAACAAATCTCCATTTTCTATTATTACCAACCATTTATAATTACTCAAGATGAAGAAAAAACACTGCTGACTACTTTAGTTTTACTCAAAAGAGGGATGTAATAAATGTATAAAACAAATAAAAACTTGAAATTGTATCAGTCTTTTGTGCAGGTTGAGTGCAAAGTATGAAAAATGAATGTGGTATTCATCGACTTAAATGAAGCTATGTTTGTCAAGAACCCAATTTGCAAAATGTCCTTGACTTTTTACATCCTATTAATGTGTTTTCATAATTCTGAACTAAAGAACAAGATACAAGGCATTTGTCTATGTATTTATTGTAATTAGAGTGGCTGCTGTGGTATGAAATAAGTTGAAGAATTATTCCCTGGGCAATGACGGTGTCATCGGTGGGTTAGACTGGGACCTGGACTCTCACTGAGGGAGGGGAGGGGGCCTGGAAATGACTGTGTAAGCTGGAGTTGCAAGCTGGTCAACAGGCTGCAGCATTGTGCACCCATGGGGGCAAGCGGCCAGGCAGGAGTCATGACTGCAGAATGGACCCCCAAGACTCAGCAATACCAGTCTCACTTCTCCTGCTGCAGGAGAAACAGACCAACACTACAGAAACATCTGACAGAATCCTCCAGCACGTAGACCAGTGGCCTCTGATAAATACCTAAATACCTAATTTTTATTTTCTCCACATCACAGTCAACTTGAATAGATTTGCATGTATAAAAGATACATTTAACAACTAATTAATACATAGTTAGTCAAGTTAAGTTAAATGTTAATGCAATCCATGACTACATTTATGATGCTCACCATGCTACACTTTATTATACAGAGTCTAATTCGGTCACCAGCTGTCTGGCCCTTGTATAGCCTGTTAACAGCTTGGTCCTCAGCCACAGGGTGCCCATCTACTGTACCTGAGAAAGGAAATGATGTGGCCCATGGCAGAGCCAGGCCATTCTATCACCGCCATTAGGGCTTAAGCAGAACTGGAAAATTACTCCACTGGCATTAACAGTCCATCTCAATCATTTTAATACTATCATAATCATGAGAATTTCTAATATTATTTTTAAAAGCCTTGGTAAGAAAAAAGGAATTTCATTTCCTTTGCTTAACCATCTTAAATTGAGAGAGAGTAAGTGAATGGAGAAGAAAGTGATATCTTATGAGACAGGAAAAGAAAGTGATAAAGAGTCACCTCTAACTCCCCCCCACCACCACCACCACCACCACCACCGACCCCTCCACAGACACACACTGCCTCTGCAGAGCTGCTGTGCTCTGCCAGTCTCACTATGTTACCAATCTCAGGAGAATGAAACTTGGGAAATAAACAGCACAATTAATATTAATGAGTAGTTGAACACTGTGACTGTTAAGTAGCCTTCTTCACACGACTGTCATGTGCCCTCCTTCACCCCACCACCCCATCTGACCAATGATACGTGCACTCCTGTCTTCTGGAAGCCACTCTGTGTATACTGTATTCCTGACTTGTAACCGTAAAACACCTCTAAACAATCCAAGAGTTCATGTTTCCTCCTCTCTTCTCTACTGTTTTTCAACTTTCAATTTTCCTGAAGAGCATTATTATGTATTATTAATATCTTTGAATTATTACTCATTTTCCTCTTAAAATGGAGTGCTTTAATTCACATTTGAAGTACTCATCAAGGCTGTGCAGTGAAATGAATGTGGAAGGATACATTATATTTGCAAAAATGCAAAGGGTGAATTAAAAATATATAACAATACTAAAATATTAACTATTAATTTCAAAAAGATAATTTGCCCTCGAAAAAAAAAAAAGAAGCCTTTTCATTACTTCTGTGGCCCTCTTTCTTTTCTGAAGTGCACCTTCCTGACTTTGGCTCTTTGAATAACATGTAATTATCGTGTACTGAATATTTGCCTGTGTATCAAACACACTGAATATTATTTTTCCACTACAAGACATTCATGTTCACTTTCATGAAAACAGGGCACAAAAAGGGACGTGGGCGCATGCATGGCAGAAGTGATGCAGTGTAAAATTCATGGTCAATACAGCATCAGAGATTCAGTCAACAACAGAAAACTGAAAAAAAAAAAAAAAATAGCACAAAATCAAAATCAAAATAGGTCCAAACATGATAGTTGAAACTATCTCTCCTTCATGTTCCCTCATCTTTTTTTTTTTTTTTACAATAGTGAACTCTAATTCCCATGATCACCCTTGAAAGCGTGACCTTGTGCTGTGTGACAGGAGATAGCCGCAGCATGAAGACAGGACGCCACTTATCATCAAGGGACGAGGTGGCTGTTTAATTTCACACCACCAGTGGCTAAAACCCCTGTTAGTGTGGAGCATCACAATGGCAGCTACGCTGGGGGAGCAGATGTCCTAGTGAAGGGGTGTAAAGAGGGAGGAGGTTGGGTTGGGAGAAGGACAGGAGGGAGGAGGAATGGTGGTGGCTGTGTGTGTGTGTATGTGCGTGCATGTGTGTGTGCATGCGTGCGTTTTTGAGGAGGGTGGTTGCACTGTCGCTGTGTATTGTACTCAGAGCACTGTCTGACCCTGTACGCATGCCCAGGAAAATAGTGCCTCTGTCTTTCGCACACACACACACACAAATAGCACAAATAAACACAATGGACATGGTCGTTGTGCCGGTTGGTCATGGTTATGGCGGGTTGTAATTAAATGTAGTTGCATGAGCATGAGTGAACTGGACCGGACTGGACTGGAACAGGAGAGAGCAAAGGTGCAGCTGTGATGGCGGTGGATGAGAGGAGAGTTCTGTGTAGCAGCAGACGCCACAGAGGCCAATATTACTGAGGGCCCAATTGCTTTCTGAAGAGCTTTCCATTGTCTGCAGTGATGAACTTGAGCTCTGGCCTCCAACCCAGGGGTCTCTCCGTCTAATCCTGAGTGCCCCTGGCTTACAGCCCCTCCCTCCAACCTTACACACACACACGCACACACACACACGTACAAACACACACATGGATAAACACAATACACACCCTTCAACTGATGCCTGACATGACTGCAGGGTTGAACAGTGACCAGCACCTCCCAACACAGCTGAATATAAAACACAGTAATGAGTGGGGCAAGAAAATGGCTTCCCCCTCAAACATGGCTGCTTACTGATGGCCAGACGCAAGCCAGGGAGAAAAAGGTCACCTCTCTCATCTTTTAGTAACCCCCCCGTCTTCTATTGCGGGTGGTGTTTTTTTTTCTCTCTCTCCCCTTTTTTTCATCTCTTGTCTCCCCTGCTAACACCTTCTATTTTCCCTCCCTGGTCATTTTCCTTACCCTATTTCGTATGCGGATGTAGGCTTATTATTTAAGAGACAAAGGAAGGGGATCTTGGGAAGAGACAGGTGGCTGCGTCTGAGTGATGAGAAAATTAGGAAAGTGAATCCAGCTTCTACAAAACTCTCCTTCATGGAAGGTAGACGAAAAAAAAAAAGGAAATAAAAATAACTGTGCCCCTTCCCCTCTTTGGTATAGCTCAGCAGGAAAAGGAGCAACCCCCACTCCCATCCCTCCCCAGTACAATTTTAAATCCCCTCAGAGCACTGCAGTCCAGTCAGATATATTCATTTTTCCTCACTTACTCCCCCAGTGTCATTTTTCTCTATTTTCTCCATTGGTCGGTTATGCACAGAATGTTCCAAATGTATTTTGACTGCTTGATTTCTATTTTCATAATATCAGAACATCAAGTTAAAGAATATAAATGTTTATTCAGCAGAGTGGGGAATGCTGGCGTGTGGGTGCAGTGGTTCTTGGGGGACAGGGCCCATGCTAAATCAGTAAATCACTCCATCTGGAAGATGAACGGCATGTTTTGGAGTCCATTGCTTTTCGTCTCGGGCGAGTGGCCGGTGCAGCGGCGGGCCCAGCAGGCTGGAGCGGAGGTGTGTGCTGATGTGGATGGTTACAGAGGGATAATGAAGCGGCAACCAGGGGCTCACTCATGTTCTGTTCGCCCTGTCCACCCTGCTGTGAAAGGGCCAGCTGCCTAACATGGCTATTAGCCGGGTCCCTTTCTGAACCATCATAGGGCCTGCTGTACGGTTCCACTGACGTGCTGCTTGGGAAGTGCTTAGGTGTGAAAATGGTCAAGGTTTCAAGTCCTTTGCAAGTTTCATCTTTTCATTCTGCAGTCATGTTGGACTGTTCAGCTGTTCACTGTGAATAAGTGAGGAAAAACCTTTCAAGACTATATTGTCGGCATCGCCACTATTGTCGCCCATCTTTCCAATCACCACCTGTGTTTGTGACAGACGGCTTCCCAAACAATACCTGAGTTTATCCAGTATATCTATTAATTACTAAAAACAGCTCCTTCAGTATTTCCAGACCACATGGGATACAAACCATTTCACTGCTAAAAACAAACAGCCTTACTAACCTAATTCTACTGGGCACACAGTATGTTTGGTTTTACTTCAGTTGCTAGTACTGAAACTTGAAAAGTAAAGATACATGTTCATATTCACTTTGGCATTGTAAGATAAAAGTTTAAACTCTTTGTGTTGTTCTCACAGCTGCACAATTGTGCATTTAAGATTTTTTATTTTTATTTTATTACAGCACCAAAAAGCATGCACAAAGTCTCCTCTCTGCCAACTGTTTATGATCTCAAACTCAGGATATTACATAGCCACGTTTAAAGACACTGAAAGTAAGATGGGAATGACAGTGATTGTAGGTTTACAGAGCACTCTAGAAACACAACATATATTCCAAGACATTAACTTGCCAAGTTTTAATAAATATTGTGCTGGAAAACAAAAAAGTGCATTATCCCCAGACAAAGATTTTTTTTTCATTAATGTAAATTATATTTCCTTATACCACTCTTTTCTCTACACTATGGTCTTTATGAGTGTTTCTGAATTCCATTAACCAACCCCCCCAAAAAATCCACTTATGTCAGAAACTGTGAAACCAAAAACATGTGATCAAACACACACATTTAACCAAACATCTGGTCCATCTACCACATCACATACAAAATGAAAGGTTGCCAATAGTACCACTCTTCTCACCTGCACCTCAAACTGGGATGTGAGGCACAACACATTTAAATAAGTTGATAGAGTTTATCAAAATGACAGGCAATTAGACCGGCTCTGACCATGGGTTTGCATGCTAAATGAGAGTCATTTGAGTGGTGGAAGCTATACATGTTATATAAAAGGAGTTCTGGAGCTCCATTTCTGCTCCTGGACAGCCCTAAATTAAATATCCCCAAAGTCCATTAGGCTAAACAGCCTGAGGAAAGACTTTGTCTCACCACAGAAAAATGACAGTAAACTCAGGCAATCATGCCGCCAATCAATTATGCATGAATTATATTTTTCTTAGACTGTGTAAAATGTCTTATGTTAATTCCCCTAAGTATACAATACCCATTACTTTCGAGGGACGAATCCATACGCACACTGTCTAAATGAGTGTTTTCCCAGAGATTTATCAGCCTCATGCTGCCAACTAAAATGAAAACACTGACACTGAGTTGTGATTCCTCCGTATCAACTGTAACTGCAGGGGCCACAGGCAGAGCTCGGAGGCGCTCACTGCAGATAACCTACATGGCTGTAAATCTACTGATAGAAAACATCCCCAGAAACTAAGAAAATATCGAGGTGTGCCAGTAAACTCTTTCATAGAAGCTGCAGCGCGTGTTCAGAGGAAAAACAAGATGATGAGACAGAAGCAGAGAGAGGTTGGGGTGGGAGTGCGGGGGGGGGGTTTGCATTTTTGACCTGACCTGTCTCGGCTGTAGGCCTGTTGAGCCAGTGAGCGGTGGAGTCCCTAAGGTCCCTATTGTGGCCCAGATCTCTGATAATGACCTCTGTCTGGCCATGATAGTAGGAGATAGGTATGGCAGACGTGCTGACCAGTGTCAGTCAGGGGCCAATAATTGGTCAGTGTGTTAATAATGAGTAACCCGGTGGCCTCAGTGTTCGAGGAGGAACAGTGCCACTTGGTGAATGTGTTCACCTTTGAAACTTGAAAAAAAAAAGTCAGAGAACACATTAAAGAGACAATTGATTCCTTTGTAAAAAAAAAATATATATTTTAACATTTCCAAATATTTGCAGCCCTGTTGCACACGCCTTGAATTGATTATATCTGCATTAATTATCTGCCAGAGGCAATTTAGATGGCGATATTTACACACACATGTACAAACAAGGCCTTAGCTCTCTCCTTTCTAACTTCACTGACAGCTCCTGATGATCCCCGCCAACGGTCTCCTCTTATATTACATGCAACACAATCCACCCTTACACACTAATTTGTTTTCTTTGGCTCTTTTTTCGGTTTCAGTGTGTAACTGAGCCCTTGAATATATACAAATTTAATAGAGCTAATAGAATCATTATCAAATTCAGATCAATATAAATTTAGCCTCTGTGCCCATAAAAGGCAGCAATATTGAAATACAACACTGTCTGTGCTCTTTCATTCTTCCGCCTACAACTGACGCTTGCTGCCATCAGACATGAATTACCCGACAGGCACATTACAGCTAATAAGACTCTCACAAAACACCCTTTATTAATGCATGAGAGACTCTTTGATCCTGGAGAAACTTTCCTAGGGAAAGCAGTAATCACCGTACCTCAGACAACACAATAAGATGCTTCCCATTACCTTGAAAGAGTCAACAATGTGGATGAGGTCAAATCAACCCCAGTCTGTACGGCATGTCTCCGAGGGGAGGGACCACTCAAAGCTGCCACCACTCAGCTTAACAAAGCTGCTTTTCTCCACGGGCCAATCATGTTTTTTGTCATTTTAACCTAATCAAAACTTTTTGACAAGCCTCACAACAAATTAGTCTGTACTCTACAACCGATTCATATGGGCCTCTAGTTAGGATGTAAAATAAAGATTATTAAATGCAACTGATCAGAATATTACAGTGAAGACTTTGCTTTTGTAACACATCAATGATAAATCCAAGACTAAGGGACATGTCAAGACCCCAGATTGTCTGGTCTCAGGTGTTAAATGACATAATCGGCACATTTCAGTGATAATATCATATAATCTTTTACATTTTGCGCATCCTCTCTAATCAGCACATTGTCTCATGTATTGTAGTTGTTGCGTTTCATGTGGAATAGCAGAGAGAGAGGAAAAAAATATCATTTTGACAATATTTGTTAATAATTTGTAAGGATCAAACTCCACTGTAAGTAATACCTACATTCTCCTGTCAGCCACACTGTCAGTCAGTTTCCTGTATACTCTTTCACGATGTATTTAGTTTGATAAACTCAAGGAAAGTTAACTTTCCTGATTTAGCAGGAATCAATATTCCGAAAGTCTTTCCATCTTTTCAGCACACCTCTCAGTAACAGTATTAGACCCTCTCACAAATGATCCATTGGAGGGAAATTTTGGTTTAACTTCGATTCCAATAATCTAGATTTTGACAGAGCCTGTCACATTATAAAGTCTGAACATAGTTACAAGAATTGCGAATGATACCTATGATTGAATTTTATTGAAGTGGTCAGCAAGTAGCTCATTCCCCACAGAAAGCCCCGGGGCCTGAAGGTGGTCAGTGGGGAGCAGCTTCACAACATCTCACTACTGTACTGTACGATAGACAGTGAGAGGGAGGAAAAGCAAAGGAGAGGACCCCCATTTGAGAGAGGTGCCACTGCAAATTCATGACCTGACTATTTAAGACCAGTGTAATATATTCCCACTTCTCAGCCACAATCCATTGCACTCCTTATACTTCCTCATGGCATGTATAAGCTCTCAGCAACAGTGCATCCAGCAGCAAACACAAAGAGAGTCTGCAGGTGGCAGGGAAACTGGATTTATAGGTTTAAAGGTGTAAAGTGTGACTTCAATTATTAATAATAATACATTTTTGATGATTAATAAATAATTATAGTAAACTGTATATGAAAATGAAATAAAAGGAGGAAAGGAAAAAACAAAACCACCCTATCTGTCTTGGAGCTCTCAGGCCTTTTTACAATTTTTTTCTAAATGTTTAAAATTCTTATGAAAATTAATTGCATTAAATTTGCTATTTTATCAAAAAACAAAAACTGCACACCGCACTTTCTATGTAGAGACATTAGCAAAATGACACTAAACAAAATCTGCTCTATTTGCATATAAACCCGATCAGCTGATGCACTCAAACAGCACAAAGTACATGTCATCAAACCATGATTATTCATAGAAGACAGATTTTTTCCATCTTGACGCCAAAGCTGCACTGTTGTTGTTTTTTACGCCTACTGCACGAGCATGCTAATCAACCTAAAGGGTCAGGTCGGGTCAGGTCAGGTCAGGTCTGGACAGACACGGCATCCCAAACTGGCCACAACAAATGCAGAGGAACATCTGCTCTCTGTGCGTCACACAAAGCGGTCCCCTCTGAGCCCCTCGCAGCCCTCAAGAGCCTGGGAACGGCTCAAAGTCAAGGGCAGCCTCCCCAGTCCAAATGCTGACTGGACACTGCAACAGTCTTTCACAGTGCTCAGAGACTGTCACACTGCTTGAATGAAATATTCAGATTTTCAACAGGAGAAAATTAGACTTCAAACACTTTATTCTGCATCACTACTGCACCTCTTTAAATTTTCTGCAAAGTTATAATTCACTTAAAAATCAAAGAAAAAGTTTTGTTTTGTTTTAATTTTCCTTTCTTCTTACTGGTATAAGTGAAAGAGTAAAGAAATGTCGAACTGGATAACAGTGATGCAAAAAAAAGAGAGAGAAAGGAAGAAACTAACTAGGATGATAAGCCAGGCTGCTCAGAGCCAGGTGTGGTCATCTTTTTTAAACAGCAACCTTTGAATATGCACTTACTACATTACACACACACACACACACACACACACACACAACACCCTGATGACAGAGAGATCACCCCGATACACTTTCACTCTGTCTTTGGCACCATCAACCATCAAATGATGTCAATAGTCGGATCAATACCATGGGATGTCTCAGTTTTCCCTGCAGAAAATGAAGAGCGCTACACGGATCCTCATGGGCAGAGCTCTTACTACACTTCCAGGGGCTACACTACATAGTGTACTGTACTGCTGCTGCTGAAGGACAGCTGATGTATGACTCCTCTCCCAGACATCACCACATGTATGCCACATTTCCCCTGTCTGTCTAATGTGCTGCTGATCTACACCTGCTGGGCCCAGGGTTGCATAGGTATACGCTGTACGCTGACAGCATCAATCACTCAGCAGGCCTGATTATTGCCATTTAAAATACATTTAAAACGATTCACTGGAGCCACTGTCCAACGCGGCATGGATGCAGTGATACTGATGCATTGCTGTGAGGAATGTTTCACAGATGTGCGTTGGTTAGGAACAGCTGTGCACCTTTGTGATCTCATTTTTGTGTCCGCAAGTGAGCATCGCAAAAGTCTTTTTAACCAAGAGCGTCATCCTCAAAAGTAAGTAAGTAAAAGTAATTTGGTTTCACCCCACAGAAATACCGCATTCACACCCACGACGCCAGCCCATCTAAACCGCATCTCAATGTCAGGGAGCCCGGCCAGCCCATTGTGGAGTAATCTATAGGACAGGACTCAGCTTCAGAGAACTGATACATGCTCCTGAGCTCACAGGTGAGCTTAGTAATAGACACAGTCACTCTAATTCTCCTTCAATTCTCACCTAAAATTGAAAGCTGCCAAATGCTGCCTTAATTACATGCTACCCAATCAGAGCTTAAGTGTAACCTTTTGCACCTCCCTCCCACCCACACTAACACCTTCTCCTTTCCCCATCCCTCTCTCTTTTTTTCTTCTTCTTCTCTGAGGGAAGAACAAATGTAGTGCGTCCCTCCTGAGGTCTATATATATTTCACTGGGGGAGTAAACACGTCTAGAGGATATGAGATGTATATATTATGTATATAGTAAGCAAGTGTGAGATTTAAGGAGCAACATGCTTGGTCAGCACAGAGTGTGCTGAAAATGCAAGCAGATCAAGGAACAAGCAGGGTTATGGATCTCCCCTTGTATGTAACTGGGCAAGGTCTATTGACCCAAATTTAATTATTTTAGCCTCCGCCCATTCCCTTTCCCCTTTCTGTCCCCTTTACAGTGACACGCATCTGTAGATGTTGTTCTTAATGTCGAGTGGGAGCTGGTTTACACTCCAAAGTCAATTACTACGCAAACTCTGATGGTCTTGATCTGTCTTTTAGCACTGGCATTTGTACACACTGTACAAATTTTAAGTTTTGCTCCAAAAATCAAATCAAATCTCATACCATTTTTCTGCAAAACCATGACGTGAATGTCTGAATAAATATGAGGCGTCCCTGTATTTGTCCTTCCGTCTTGCACTGACGCTTGTCTACAGTAAATTAAAGGCATCTCCTCCGGGCGGACGAGTAAACCAGGGAAGTCTGAAGGCAACCACAGTAGACACGCAGCTATTTTCCATCCTCTCTAATCACATGATCAGGGTGTCGGCACCACATCCTCAGCGCAGGGAGGGGCCAAACAGCGCTCAGCTTACCACCATTTTGTGTGGGTACCTGGCTCCTTTTGTGTGAGTACCTGGCTCATTTGTTTACCTGCATAAGTGTTAATATTTGACAACAGGTCAAGTGTCATTTGTGACACGTTTCACTCGGTGCGTTTTTGTTAACAGCGGATGCATGACGGGCGCGTTGCTAAAGGAGCATAAGCGGATGCTGCAGACAAAACATCACAGGCTATCAGTGTGCCCCGACTGCAGCCCATTCTGGATTTCATGTCGTGTATTTTCTTCCTCTCTCCTTTCTCCTGGCTGTGCTCCCGACAGACCCCTCTCCTCCCTGCCATCCGATGTGTGAGGCGCATATGGTGCAGTGAAATTGCTGTCTGCGAGAGCATGCCTCTGCCTGTCCAGACTTCATCAGAGGGATTAAAGAATGGGATGGAAAAAAAATCAAAATAAAATGATGATAGCGGGGCTGTGGCTTTTCTCTCTTTTTTTTGTCTACACCCCACACTCCCCCCACCTCCGCCTCCGCCTCTGTTTTAAGTAGAGTGGAACATCAGATGACAGAAGGCTCTCTTGCAGGGGTGCAATGGTTTGCAGGGAAAGGTTGCCCGGTCGGCGAGCTGCAATGGGTTTATTTGGCTCTGACAAGGACTCACTACAAGGAAAACCAAATTAGAGACAGAAATTGTTCCTCCCTCTCTCCCACCAGTGAAGTTCACTTAAAAGCTGCATCCAATTAAAAGAAAAGTGACTCCAAGATGCAGCAGCAGCAGCTTTCTTTTATGATTACTTAACCATCCTTCTCTGATGTGTTCGCGTTTTTAAATAACAAACAAACAAAAGACAAAACGTGTGGTAGGACAGATTTCGCCTCAGGGTGGGGTGTTATGCTCCGTGTTGGGGATTTTGGGGGCAAAGGAGAGAGGAGAGTGGAAAGATTGCAGGATATTAAGGAGTAATGGATGTCACACCAGGCCCCTATAACAAATTCTCATATGCTTTCATCATGGCTCGATATGAGACTGATGAAGGGAACAGGTCATTACTTGGTTTCCTAGTACTGTTATTACCAAGAAACAGTAAATAGTTATTGCTATGTTTATCATCCTGAAAGATAGCTATTACAGAGCAAGCCAGCACAATCTCTATTTTTTCTTTCTATAATGAATCATGAAATTATAGTTCATAAGTGGAAACTGTTAAAAAATGAAATTATTTTAATGACATACAATATTATTTTCAGTCTAACAGCTTTTTAACAGTCCTTCAATAGCAGAAACATAAAATGTAAAAGAAAAAAAAATATGACATAAGCTAAGAAAGTAATAAATATTTTAAGATGAAGCTGGTCAGAGGGGTGATAATGTTAAAAGAAATATTTAATGGAATCTGGAAAGGATACAGCTTGTGTCAGTTCAAGATAAGATCTCCCTCTAACTGTGCATGCAGATGTGGGTTTACAGTGATCCTCCTAAATTCAAGTAAATAGGAATATAGTCTGAGGTTTATTCTGGGATTTGCTAGACACTAGATCTGGCTGTGTATTTGAGACACCAAAAAAAAAAAAAAAAGCAATCTTGACATCTTGCCCAACTAGCAGATAATATTTGCTGTTCAGAGACTGGCTTTCTTTTGTTCCAGGTTTTTATAAACCCAAGACACTTGAAATTTAAACCCAGTTCAAGAAATATTATTTGCCACAGGGCAAGGTAAATCTCTTGGCGGGGCCTTTCAAAGGGTTGCCCTGGGTTTGTTTACAATTGATCTTATTTAAAAGTGGATTTTTTGTTTTACTTTTCAAAGACATACTTTCTGCCATGATCTTGTAGGTCAAAGGAACGATGAATGTTATTTTTCCAATTGGAGCAAAAAAGAAGAAGAAAGAAAAAAAAAAGAAATAATCACAACATAATAATACAGTGAGCCTTGTTGTGCCACTGATTCTTCCCAGGTCTCCAACTTGAAATGTAAAATAGAAAACACATGCAAGATAACATCTCTGACTACAGACAAAAAAAAGTTCAAGAAATATACCGCTGGTGAGAAAGCAAATAAATACAATTTGAACTGCCTGGAAATATTCATTCTTGAGATTTACTGAAATCTGAGTTGCATCATGAAATATGGTAGAAAAAAATTCAATCATTGTTACCACTAGTGTGTGCAAGCGTGCATGTGTGTGTGTGTTCATCTGTCTTTGCATTGCTGTGTTGCACAATGAAAATAAAATGACCTAAAAGCTGCATAAAACAGCTGTTCCTTCATTGTTTAGGGAAGCAGTCTACAATTTTCATTCAGCCTTCTTCCTCAGAGGGAACAACTGACCTGAAACCTGACCAATCCCAATAAAGCACAGGTGGGTGGGGTGACAAGAGAGAGAAAGAAGGGGGGAGAGAGGAGAGGATGAGCACCCCCTCTTCCTGCCCTATTGAACCCAGCTCCTTCATCTTTGACAATTATTGTGTTTTAACAAAATAAGTGGTGTAAGCGGAGCCAATAAATCACTATTAATCTCCATTCTGTGCATGAACTTGAACTTGCTTCAATTCACTAGAACTTCAGCAGAGGTTCCCATGTGTAAGGCGGAGGGGAAACAAAAGAGAGGTGGAGAAAGATGGGGACAGAAGTTCTTGCCAGGGACTATCCTCCAGGGCTGGGAGGGTCCTTCTCCAGCTCAGACAGCCCATGCTGGAGGAGGAGGAGGAGGAGGAGGAGGTCACAGGCCGAGGCGGTTTAAAGCTTGCTGCTCCTGGGGAACAAGACAGACAAGCAGAGGGCACAGCAGCGGGGACGCCCCTGTAAAGACCCCTTCATCTGGACTACACCTGGGGGAGCCCATGGGCCACCCAGCTCGACAGAACAGCACAGCAGCTACTTCACTACACACATGCACACTCACTCAGCTCTGAAAGTGAATGTTCCTCAGTGTGTGAAACAGAAAGTTCACACACTGATCTCATGGCATAAAACTGAAGAGTGAATTAACAAAAGCAGTTACTCATCTAGGACTGAAGAAAATATGGTGTTGGACGAACAAACTGTACAAAGTTTGTGTGGCATCTGTTGATGCACTGTTTATACATTCATGTTTGATGTACAAAACTTCCTCCACTATTTTTCTATGAAATAGAAACCTTTAACTCATCCAAACACTGAGTCTCAGAATGAACAAATAAAATACAAAAATTAATATTCTAAAATCTATGGCTATATTGAAATAGGATTTTACTATGTTAACTTTTACGTTGCATTGTATGTTCTTGTACTGATACGTGAATGTGTGTTTTGTATTGCACCACAAATGCTCATATCTCCCTCTAAAAAATGCTTATCTTAATAAATCGGCCTGTTTAAAAAGTGGTGTTTACCTTTGGCTTTCACCATCTTTAATTTACTGCCCATTTAAAGACCTTTACTGTGGAAGTTGGGTTTAATTTATCATATATTCCATGCCAACATAAAGTGTCATGGGTTTTGCTATTAAACTTTTACTATAAGAATAGATCCAGGAAGCCCTGGCAGGACTGCAGCACTATACCAACATATAAGAGGGCCCAGGCCACAGCTAACATTTTAAATTACATCTCTGTCTATTGTGTCTTGCTTGAGCCTATGTGAGGCTCCCTGGGGCACCTCCATTTTCCCAGAAACTCCCTCCTAGGCTCTTCAGGTTAACATGCCCAGTTTGACTATTAGATCAATAGTTGTAAATGACTTCATCACACCAAAGAGGCAACTTTCTGGACAGAATTGGTCCCACAGTTGCAACTTGACAGGCCAGCGCTATGGGGAAGTCCAGTCATGTTACAAATGTAGCGTTTCTCCAAAAATGTACCACAGCGTAAGAACAAATAAATGATCCAACTGGCAGGAAATTTCACATAACGCTGCACAGTTTTCGCTAAATCAAAATTCATATTTAGAGGATTTGAACAACTTTCAGAAAAGTGATCCTGATCCAAGTTCAGGTGCGAAGGAGGAGTGCTGTGCTCAGCTACAGTAGCTGTGGGGAGAGGTGAAAAATCCTCATTGATATCACACGGCCTTTCTGCACCTCTTTTGTTCTTATGGGATAAGGGGTGATGTCAGTTCACTCCCAAGCCTCCCTAAAATGCCCCCAAAGCCTGCCTGGCTCCTGAGTGGGTGTGTGTGTAATCGGTCCTGGCAGAGTGCTGGTTAATGGGGGGCACAGGGCCATGGGTTGGAGATGTATTCATGTGCGTGGCGTGGCGCCTGGACCCAGGGTGACACTTCTTCATTCCTGCCGCCTCAGGCCAGGATTAGGATTGCGGCCAGCCTCACAAAGCCAGCCGTAATGCAAAATCATTTTCATATTAACCTCGTCTCTCCTCTCTGGGCCTGACAGTGGACAGGCCTGCTCTCTTTGGTGCTCAAATTATCCTCAATTACTGGGGAAAGGCCAGGCGAGGGGACGTCACCTAACCTTCACCATCTGTTAGGTTCAAAGCTTTAGCAGTCAGCCAGCCCGCCTGTCTCCTGCCTCCCCTGACCTTTCCGCCTCGGCCAGCTCCTGCTCTATACGCCTTTCACCCCACCCCACCCCACCCCCCAACTCCCCATGATAGCCCAGCCCTCTCTGGACACAGCTGGGAAGTGCATGTGCACACATCACATTAAGGGGGAAAAGGTTATGTCACGCTTCTTCAGCAAAGATATGAATATTCAAAACTATGCACAGACCAAGGCAAAAGCTGTGTCAAGACATAGGTTAAGTCAGCCTCAAAAGGATAAGCCAATACATTTGAATTGAGTGTTGATTTTAGGAGTTCTGAAATTCAAATATTCAAAAGGGATTAAAAATACAATCCTCTTCCCTTAGAGTTTGGTTATTCAATTTACACACTCACAGACAATGGGGATATTTTTACAGACTTTTAGAATTAAACAAATTTAAATTATTTAAAACATTGTACCACAAAAGATTATATTTTTAGTATTTCCACAAATAATTTCTGTTTCAATTTGGTAAATTTAATAAGTATTCAAATAAGAGATTTAAAAAAACAAAACAAAAAATTTGTAGTTGAATTTCTATTTGTAAAAGTTTTTTTTTGCCCAAGATGTTATTTTCTGTTTTGTGCTCTTATTTAGTTTTCTCTTACATATACTGCAAAAGTTGGCTTTAATTAAACATTCATCTATATTTGAGATTGTGCTTGTGAAATATTGAAGAGCTCCTATTTCTCCTATAGTGAATGCACCTCTTAATAATGCAGGTAGTGTTTTCTGTTTGTTTTGAGCCTGTGTGTTTTAGCAGTTCCACTGTGTCCATTTGGATTTTCCAGTCTGTCTGGCCACTCAGGAGGCCCCCTTTCTCAGGTCATCTGGCAGGACCTGATGGCTCTGAAATAACTTTTAATAAGTCTGTTAAATAATAGATGAAGTGTTGGCTAAAATCAAGCAGGGAGGAGCAGGGCTGTGGACAGCAGGCTGCAGAGACAGACAACAACCAGGTCCCAGGCACTTCCCTCGCTGCCATCATCATCATCATCATCAGCAGCAGCAGCAGCAGCAGCAGCCATGTTCAGCCTCCTGCCTCACCTCCTCTCTAGACCCAGACTCTCTGGGGTCAGGGGTCGTGGACTTGACCTTGTGGCCCCCAGGAGAATGTTCACTTGGTTTGGGGTATAATTTGGGATTTATTCGGCAGGAGGCCCCGTCTCAGGCAACATTATGCCTCATTATCCCCGGGTCCTGTCTGCTCACAGGGCACAGCCCAGAGCAGACGCATCAACACTCCATTTTACTTACACCTTCACAATCCTACAATCAATACCTCCAACTGACAACATTATTCATTTAAATACATCTCAACTGCCCTGAATAGAACATGATTATCAGTCAACCTTTAGCTACTTGAAAATCAGGTCATGTGCAAAAAAAAAAAAAAAACCTAATATACATATTTTTTTCCCAAACAATATTTTAGGTATTCCAGCCTATGTCAAAAGATATATATAGACTATAATATTTTAAAATAGGCTAGTGTTAATATCTCTGTAATTAACACAAAAACAAACCACCAATTAATTCCAAACTAATTACAGCAACTAAACCAAAGTAGCTATGATTTAGAGATGTCCTCATTTCAAATTAAAGTTGTTTTGGTTACTTGATTGAAAATGTATTTTTCTAAATAAATAAAAAATAAAATAAATGAAGTTTTCCCTCAGTGTGCTCTGTCCAGATTATCATAGATGTGAAATTTGACATTCAATCTTAATTGTATGTTTATTTTCATTTTTTATGATTATGCTGTTATTTCACAGAAGATGGAAACAAGCTTCTAAATTTAACATAAAATTTGCTTTCATTAACCAAAAAAGGCCTAAATGAACTGGTTTTTACAAATTCTTGTCACTTACTGAATAAAATGGAGCGACATCTTTGAGATGCAGGCTAAAAAAGAGTGATCATTTCTATTATGTGTGCTTCACTCTAAGTGGGTCCCTGTGGAGGACAATTTTGGAGAGATCTTTCCTGATAAGAAACAAGCTCTGCATGCATTAATATTACATTAGACCCAGTATATCACAGAACCATCTGCTCAGTCAGGTAGAGAGCTTTTCATTGACATCTCCTTATCATGTTAATATTACACTCATCAAAGAAGTCTACATCATGAGGAGAGAGGGGGGGTCCAACAAAACGTGCAAAATTACAGATTATTCTTATGAGAAGTCTTAAAGGAGGAACAGACAATAAAATGGTTATTTAGGTCACATAGTCACTGTAATGCTCAAGAAAGAGACAAATGCCGCAGGAAAGGCGTCGTTTGCGTGTGTGAGTGTGTCTCGGTCGAAAATATGACATGCATGGCCAGACACACACACACGCACTCATGCACGCGTACACGCACCCATACACACACAGCGATTCCTCTATGCCGGCAGCAGGAGGGTGCAAATCTCCAGCGAGAGGGAGACAGGTGCAAGGCTCTCCCCTCTATACAGTAGCTTAAATGCATTTAAAGTCCATTCTTTTTACACACACACACACACACACACACACACACACACACACACACACACACACACACACACACACACACACACACACACACACACACACACACACACACACACACTCTTTATTTCAGTCAGATTTTTCCTGTGCTTTTGTAGGCTCGTCTCTGCGCTTTGGCCGCGTGCGTATACGTGTTTGAGGGTTTATATTATATTTTAATGTCAGACAAAAGAAAGAGGTCATAGATATAAGACAAATGGAAAAAGATCGTATAGCCTATGTATAATTTTTCATAATGTACGACTGAGTGTAATCTTCTAATGATTCTCCTTCCTCGTGTTTGGGGTTGGGTTTCTACTCCAAGCTGTCGGGCACGGTGCCATCCTCCTCCAGAATTAACCAAATAACGCTTCTCTAAACACGTGTCAGGTTCACAAAAGGCGGAGCGCTTTTTTTTTTTTCCTCTCCTTTTTTTTTTTAAGGCAGGCTGGGAGGCCAGGAGGCGGACGTGTGCTTGTTTCTGTGCCAAAGTTTGTCACTCTCATTTGAATGTGAATGGTATTTACCACTGAGAGCTGCTTATAAGGACCGCGTGTACACAATACACAACCCTCCTTTTCTGAAGGATTTTTCAATTAGGGCCCCCCTCCCTCCCTTTCTCTGCTAATCGGGCCTAATTAGGCTTTATCGCGGGGTAATAGCTTGTATTAATTGCCTCGCGGGCCAACTGTTGAGGAATTTGGCGAGTGATCCAATTGAAAGTGACAAGTTTATTCCGTCTATTTAATATTCATTATATTCTAATAGGACACTTGTTAGCAGGAATACAACAATTAGGCCCCAACATAAGCAACAGGGTATAGGCCTGCGTTTTATTTAGTAAACCTACTCATTGAAACATTTTAATCACTATTTCAAAGCAGAATTTATCTTAATAAATTATCCAAATTTAAATTAATGTGAAAATATTTAAATTACTCCATAAAATATTTGAGGCCCAACGTTTTATTTTACTCAGAACTTCTTATATGATATTTTTGTATCGACTGGAATCATTAACAGATTAATGTCATCTAAAATACAGGCCTACTGTTTGCGCTTTGCCAGACCGTCGTGTCACCATCAAAAAAATATATTTTTCTTCTTTTTATGTCAATGTCTAAATCTGGATATGAGTTAAAGCACCCTGGCTTCATGCAGAGTTTTTTTTTCTTTTTTCTTTTAGCTGAATTGGCAAACAAATCATTTTGCGACCTGCCACAATCAGACTTTTCATCTACCTGAGTTTGTTTTCAAGTTTCGACTCTAAACATCATTTATTTATCTCCCACCTTAGTCTCCTGCCCCCCTTCTTTCCTCGGAAGAAGGGAAACAATAATGTTTATTTAGTGCTCATTATTAAGAGTTACTCTCAGTCATTCAAAGACCAAAGGGGTTTCAAACATGACATCATAGTTAGTGCAGGAACTGACATACCGTACAGAGGATAGGGCCTGTAGTCTTACATAGCCAAAATGGATACGCAACAAAAATAGAAACCTGAAACATCAATGCAGGATGTAAATGTATCTACTCGCGAGAATGTTTGATCATTAATCAATTAACATTTGTGAAACAAAATAGTCCTGTTTCGAAAAAAAAAAAGAAAAAAGGATGGAGGATGAAGGCAGCCACGACATTTCGAAAGAGCAAAAAATAAATAAATAAAGACCTCAAAACAAATAATTAATTACATGCACGTTTCTATTTATGCTGGTTACAGTAAACTATTATCCACCCACCCCCTCCCCTCCCCTCTGTGTGCCATCCTATCCACGAAGGGCAGACACGGGCCTAGATGTGAGGCAGGTCTGGACAGCAGCAGAGTCTGGGTGGAGGTTGGTGTGGATGCAGTGGGGGGCTGGGTGGGGTGGGGGGGGCAAACCTGATCCAGGCCCCGTTTTGATTCTTACACTACACATCACTAACAGGCTGCCTTAGTCCAGGCTGAATATTTTATAGGCCCCAGCAGCTGAAACCATCTGCAGGCTGATATGTAAATATAAAGGCCTGTTGAGGCACTAATCACCAACAAAATGCCTTCCTGACAACACCTTCTGAAATCAACCCCACTTTTGACCTGTTAATGAGTCTCACCTACAGGAGGTTTCCGACATGCAGAAAAGAATACAGAAAAAAATATATAACAATCGCAACAGATTGGTCATGTGACTGAACAAAGTGCGCAGGCTATGGATAGAAAAGAAAAATTCCTAGGAAAAAAAAATGTCCAAAGAGCCAGAGAAGCAGTAGGTACTTGTCCTCACCACAAGAGCCGGTGAGCATCACTCACCCTGCGCTGGGTGTCACAGCAGTCACATGGAGGCATATGGCTCTCAGCTGCCACCCCCCACCCCGCATTTGAACCCCCGACCAGCTCCGGTGAAGTTCAAGGTCTCTGCAGCCAGTGACCATCAACGGAGGCGGAGGAGCGAGCGCCTTCTGTCTGGATGTCTGCGACTGTCCCGAGGTGCTGCTTTAAAACACTACAGCTCTGTTCTCTATCACAATAACACGTTTAAAATGCGTTTTATGTAGCACTATTATTTTTAGTGTCTTTACTATTAATATCATCATTATTACTATTCATATCATCACAGTCGTTATTGTTATTATTATAAACTAATTAAGTAATTAGTTATCATATAAGGTTTGTTCAGACATGTAATGGTTTGTAGATGGTCAGCTCCACTGTTTTGTGAACTGATGTTTTAACATTCACTGTTACCGCGGATTTAAACAAAACATTTGTCTGAAATGAAAATTAAATGCTTTACTGCGAATTTTAAGGACTTCGCGTTGAACCACAAAATTCTATTTTGCTTTTCAATCTCACATTGTTTTCAAAACACAACATTGTGGCGCATTTCATAAATACAAATCACACAGCTCATGTATGCCTCAGCTGCCCCCAGTCCACAGTGACATTTTCCACACACTGACTGAACGACACAAACACGGTTTTGTCCTTCCTTAAAAACTAAAACAAAAAAACAAAAACAAAAAGTTAGGTGAGCTCAGGGCCAGAATTACACACATTTTGTTTCTATAATACAAACAATCAAAAGCACTAGCCCCACACGACTTTTGGTTAAACGCAGTTATTATTATAACTTTAAATAAAACATGTAAAAGCTGGTAACTGTCTTGCTCTGAAGTAACTCGGACTTTAATTAACTCCTAATAAACGGTGACATGTGTGATGTTTAATGAAGAAGACGCACTGGTCGCTGCAAAGTGATTATTAGAAAACCATTTGGTAAATGTTAAGGTATGGCTTGTTTATTTATTAAATACTAATTAATTAATTATTATGTAATGATGAAACACGGGGAGTTTTAACAGTGGCCTGTGCAGATTGTCACTGTCAGTATGTAAAAGATGCTCCTGCTCTCAGGACTGATCACACTCAATTCATTTTGTTTTAATTGCAACAGGAAGTTAATGATTTGCCCAGAGTCGCGTTATTTTAGAAAAGAAAGAAACGAACGCTTTCTCTAACATTATGAAAAATAAAATCGTTGATAAAATCTATCAACGTTTGTGTATATTATAAGAAAAAAAAAATCTGTACTACAGTATCTGTGTCATGGGCCTGTATCATTTTTTTCCTAACACACAAATCACTGCATCAACTGGATTAAAATCAAGGATCACATCCCCGCTCATGATTTCAGTTGAAGTAATTAATAAAATATTATTTAAGCACTTTGAGGGATGAAAAATAGAAAGAATGATCATATGGAAATATGTGTGAGGTACATACAGTATAAGCTTAATGAAGGGACACCTGAACTTTTCCATGTCTTTTCTTGTCTTTACTTAAAATTGAAGACAGACAAGATTCACTTGAACAAAAAAGGGAAGCAGAGAGGAAAACAAGACCGTGAAAATGAGGATGAGGATGCAATCGATATAGAGAGGAAGAAGAGGAGAAGTAGTGTAGAAGGTTATGAAGCAATAGAATCAGAGGGATAGATGCAGCCAGTGGATGATAGGTGGTCCCAGGTGTCTGTAATGACATCAGAATGGGAGAGACCCTGCATCTGCATAGTGGAAGAGATCCTGTTTCCTCAGAAAGTCTCTTCATGAGAGACAGGTCACGGCCAATAGCCTCTGTCTGACACATAATTGCTGATATTGATTATAGGTTATCATATGCTGCAGGCCATTTGTAAGATAATGCTGCAGGGGTTAATTTGTCAGCCATTAACCTTTTAGACTGGTGGCTATGTACGTGTAAATTAAGTTTAAAACAACTTCTAAATGGATCACCTTGCCTCATCACCTCAGGATCAGCTCATCTAATAAATGGGATGCTAACATATTTAAGTTATATTACACTGTATCACCATACATGAGGACAGCTTCAACACATTTGACAGGTGGGTGCTTGAGCAGAAAAATGTTAAGATTGCTGAGAGACCATCACATGCTCGACAAATTAACCCCCCTCTCAAAGCTCCCAGAGCAACACCTTCCATAAATTCTTGTGCTGACCCTTTAGAAAAAATATCTCCTCATCTAAAAATGAGAGTGACATTTACAGGAAACACCTTTTCCTCCTCTCAAAATCCGTGAAGTAGCTGCTTCCCTACATGCCTGCGGGACTTTGAAAGTTGATCTGGTCTGTCAATCCAAACTAATGGACAAAGGAAAACTAGAGAAAAAAGCAAGTTACGTTGTAGTGATGTAGTAACTAACACCAAAGCCAGTGTGATATCAGTGCTAGATTATTTTTCTTAAGTTATCTGAATATATGATGAATTGCTGTTGAAGTGGGAGTAACCATGGTTATTTAAACAGAATAAACCTGTAAGCGAAACAGTCAAGTCTGTCACCATATTAACTAATGCATTATGATATTAACAGACCCATTAATAAAACCCAAAACATACATTTATAAAGTAGAAACTAGTATTTGTTGGGAAAGCTGGCAACTATTAGAGCTTTTGAGAAAATAAAAATATCTCCCTCTTTCTGTCTCGTTTTTATGAATTTGTTATTTTAAAAACTGCATCATTTCAGTAACCACTTCAGGGTAAGAAGTAACAACGTTGCAGAGCAGTCAAACAGATTTAACTGCTTCAGAATCATCACGGTTTGCCACATTTTTGGGGGTTTTATCTCAGCGAGGAATAACACATCAAATACACAAAATCACAGAAAAGAGAAAAGCTGTAACCTTTGAGAAAGTCGATCAGAGGCGATCAGAGGTGTAGAAGCACCTAGTACAGCCCAGAGCAGTAAAGACAACCCACTTCAACTTCAAAAACATGACATTTGCCACCTCAGAGCATAAAACGTGTCTCTCCAACTCTACACCTGTAAACCTGTAAACCCACACAATGTAGATCAAGAGGGAAACTGTGCTATTCTCACTCCAGCAAACACTAATAAAAAGTTACTCGGTAATGGGCGTGCATGCACGTGAGGGCTGCCTTGTGTACAGTATGCGTGTGTGTGTGTGTGTGTGTGTGTGTGTGTGTGTGTGTGTGTGTGTGTGTGTGAGAGAGAGAGAGAGCAAGAGAGAGGGAGGGAAAGAGAGAGAGGGAGAGGGGGAGGAGGGAGGGAGAGAGAGAGAGTGTGAAAAAGTGAAAGCATGAGTGAGTGCTGGTCAGCAAATCAGTCAGTCTGCAAAGCTCTGTTGACAAAGTGAAACAGAGCAGAGCAGGTCTTCAGAAAAGGAAGGCACAGGTACCTGTTTGGAGCAGTCCTGGGATCAGTGGGATCAGCCCTCCAGCTTGGCATGCATTAATTATCCTCTAGAACGATGGGTGCTCTATAGGCTCGCTCCTGACCCGGCTCTCCTACTGTCCCACAGTCAAAGGAAAGGATGGATGGAGAGGAGCAAGAGAGAAAGAGGGAAAGAGAAACGGGAAACGAGGAGAGAAGGAGGGAGGGAGAGAGAGACAGAGAGAGAGAGAGACAGAGAGAGGGGGGGGGGGGGAGAGAGCAAGAGTCAGATCCACTGCTGCCCTGACACCATGACTGGTCCACGTGAGATTGATCACACACTCGCACTCGCACACACCGAGGCCTCTGCAGTGACAGGGGGATCTGCCAAGGAGTAGCATGCTTTGTCTGGCCCGGGGACACGCATACGCAGACGCACATGCCACATGCACATGCACATGCACATGCACGCGCAGACACGTGCACTGCACACACCGACACAGACGGACACACACGAACACAAACGTGGCCTATGACTCAGTGACGTACGAGCTTGAGCTACGACCAAAGCTTTTCAAAACAAGCTCGTCTTTTGACTAAAACTGGACTCAACATGCCGTGTGCTACTTCTGCTCACTCTGTCATCCAGGCTATGAAAAGGATTTGGTGTTTGAGAAGCCCTCATTAGCATTAACTGGCTGCCCCCTGCACATCTGTTCAGTAGTCTAATGCCTGTTAGGTTGCGGGGCAGCTGAAAACGGACAGCAAAATAAAAAGGGTCAAAAGTCTGGCACTGAGAAGCGAGAGGACTGTGATTATGCACAATAGACAATAAAAGAGATGCATATGAGCGGCAGCAGTGTGCCTGGCCTCTGCACCTTCAGGGAGGACAAGGTTCACACCAATCTCATGAATGCCTTATGCACACATACACACTCACAAATGCATGACATCTACTCGCAAACAGAACAAATGTCAGCAACCAACCTCAGAGCAAGAACTGGTAAACTGACATATAAATTCAAATGTGCTTTTTAAAAAACACTTTCACTTTTTATAAGTGTGGATTCAAGTTGCCAAGTTAAAGGTTTAATGTCACTTTATTTTAGTGTCATTTTCCTTTTCTTTTTTTTTTCATATACAAAATAATTACTGACTGCATCCTTCCATTACATACATACTCTAAGTCAAATAAACATGACCCAGTGAGATATAAGCAGTGATGGCGATGTTGAAAATCAATTTGCATTACATTAACCAAATATAAAGGCCAGCAGTTGAGTTCTCTACTGCTTAGAAAAATCACATTTCCCAAAATCAACCATCCCCTTCAGCCATCTTCTCCTGTCATGAACCAGGAGGGGCTGTCTCAGTCAGCTGGCCTCTATATGCAGATTGATCCAGATGGACATGGCGTCCAGACCTCCAGTCCCCCCCATAGACCCTCTGGCTGAACTTGACTCCCAGGACTACAGATGGGAAGGAGGGCTCCTCACCTTTGGCGAACCCTAGACCTCTACACCCTACACCCTCGCCCCCACTATATGGCAGACCGCTGAGGCTGAGCCACCTTTCCCGTATTAACAATCGTTCCAGATTGAATTCAGGTCGCTTTCCCAACAGCTATCATCACAGATAGCTGATCAATACAGGGACATTATCACAGAACGCTTCCTCAAACACAGTGTCAACATGCGAGTCCTGGTCGGGGGAGTGTGTGCGTGTGTGTGTGAGATCACTGAGGTGGAAAGGAGCCGTGGCCTGGCGGTTAGGCAGCGGAGCCTCAGAGAGGAGAATCCTTTGAGCAGAGCTTGAACCCTGGGGGGCTGCAGGTTTGACTGGCTATGTTGCTGAGCATGCTGGGCCACAACTTAAAAGGAGATCAGAGGGCTGTACCTCAGAGCAGCAAAGCCCTCTTCCTTCCTCCTCATCTCTGCCCCTCTCCCTCTGTACACACTCTCAGCCTGTCCATTTTTTCCATACTTACAAACCACTGACAATTTCACTGTGAATTCTGGACCAAAAAAAATAAAAAATTCTGCACAAAATACATAAAATACAAAAGATCTTTCCTGTGTAGAAGGCCATCACTGTTTGAAAGCAATACCTGAGAGAGAGATGCCTTCATATGAGAAACTACAGATCTTCAAAGTAATGAAAATAACATTCCTGCCACTTCTAATATTCAGCCGCCACTGTTTCAGATAAGAAAAACATAATGCATCATTCTACTGAAATGCAATGTCTTACCAACAAAGCCAGTGACATTTTGGAGTCCAATAGGCTTCAAATAAATTTCCACATAAGCAAACATAGCTTCTCAGGGCTTTAAGTATTCATGTCCCACCCTTTCACTGACCCTGCGACCCTCGGTGCTACAATCACTGTGCAGTCTGACTTGTTGTCTTGCCTGGCTTCCCTTAGGGCCTTTCCTGCCATTCTAACCTTGTTTCTGATACGGTCCTGCTCTGTTCTCTTTCCCCATGTTCTGCCTGGGTAATGCCGTTTCCCCACTCCCCTTGGTAAGTGTCTCATATATTGGCCTTATCGGTGGCCTATCTACACCGCACAACATTTACCTTGCTGGAGCCCAGCAGAGAGAAAGCCTATATCTTCATCAAACACCAGTCAGCAGAGGAAAAAAAGGGGATTGAAGGACTGCTTTATGAATTATTAAGATTAAAATCTTTCTCATATTACCTATCCTTTCCTCCTTCCATTCCATTTTCTTCCCTTTCTTTTTCTTTTTTGGTTAAATTTTAAAACATTTATATCCCTCTGTTCCTGAGTAAACGAGCTCGGGGCCGATTTTCCATTAAAAATAAAAGTTAAAGAGAGGAGGAAAGAGAAGAAGTACGTAGCTTGGTCGGTTTTAGGTTTTAGTCATCTTTAATCAGGCCGGTGTTTCTGTGCTGGGGAAGAAAAGAGTCAGATGAAACAACCGCGTAATGATTTTTTTCTCACTACTTTTCTTCAGTCTTGGATGTTGGAAACTTAAAAGGAATGTTAAAGAAAGACTTTCTTACCTTTTATTATTACTGTCAGTGAGTCCTTGCTCATTCTGACTTTGTTCAGTGGTCTGAGCAATTTTCTAACTTATTAAAAAAATGATGCATTAACAATGTACTTGCCATTATCCTAGGTCAGGTATTTCTGAATAGCGGATTCATCGCTGAGAGCCTGAGCATTTCTTTAATGATGGTCTTCCTGTATCAAAGAGACTGGCCTTAACCTGTGATATGATCTCTTTCTATTTCTCATTTTACCTCCAAATGCCTTACCTACTGGATTAAATTGCATTAATTCATTAGGAAAAATACATGAGCAGAGGCATATAGATTTTTTTCAAAAAAGGTACAAGGTAGTGGCTTCACTCTCACAATACAAGCTACAAGTCTGTCAATCATACAACTGTACTTGACAAAGCTGTCATAAAGAACAGGATTGCTAAGTGGTGTTCAAAACCAAGCATTTCCCCTTGTACAAGTGAAGAAGCTATTTGGATTTGTGCTCCAGTTTAATCTAACAGTGCAGCATCTGACTTCACCAATTAATTCAACCTGAGATAGAGAGAAAGGAGAGAGTTTGATTGGCATGATATTAACTTCAAAAGAATAATGAAATCAGTGGGCCCAGTGTTTCATTTGAAAGAAAAAAATGTTCCCACATACTAAGTACAAAAACTTCTGAACTGAATCTTGGTCAAGGTTTGCCTCAAAGAAATATCTAGATTTTCATAATTCTGCCTATTCAATTTCATACATAAGGCACACAATGGAGATAAAGTATTGTAGCAGTAGTCCATTACTCAGGGAGATGATCCGAGTCTGACTTTTGAGTATGTTCTCTTCTCAGAAGGGCCATCATAACTAGAGCATAAGAGCAAAGGTCATAAGTCCCCACAGGAGCGATCAGGATCCAGGAAATAATCCAAGCGCTCCACAGAGGGCACTCAGCGTTGGCTTTGGTGGACAAGAAAGACTACTAGAGGACAGTTAGCTGCATCGCAGTGGACAGCTTAAGCAATGTGTGGATCTTACGTACAGTCTGTGGTCTCTGGCCTGCTATTTCTGATGCAGATGTGATACGGGGGGCTCACCAGTGTGGTCATACATCCTGAGTAGTGTGTGTTTAAATGTGCTCTCAATAAAATATTTCTGGGGCTGTCCAGAGTCGTGGTCCCAGCGCTCATTAGAGGTCTCTGACCAGCTTGATAAGTGCGGCTCTGCTCCATAATGATTTATTAAGGCTGGGGGTGGGGAAGGCTGGTGGGTCCAAACTGCCTCAGGACACTCCAACCACAGAGACATTTAAGGGTAAAGGCTTGAAATAGAGGGTGCCTCTGAACAGATTTACATCATCCAAGATGCATTTCAAAATGAATTATGTAAGACAAAATGAAATACATAGGAGTTGCACAATTTTTGCCGCCTCCCCCAGCTCTTTATACTACTCTTCCTTCCTTCCTCCTTCCTTCCAAAGCTCTTGTCTGCATCGCCCTGAGGTAAATTCATGGCCATTTGCTTTATACAGCAGAGCACTAATGGACAGACAGGGGGACATATGGGATTGTGTTTAAAAATGAATGGAAAAGAGAAGGTCGGATGTGAACAAACAAACAACTCTGACTAATTCACAAATTTATACTGAGCAGTGCTGGGCTGTGTCGGGATGGACTAGAGGAGCAGGACCGATGAGTTAGACTAAACTTATGTAAGTTGGGTTTGGGGGGGGTCCAAGAGGCTGGTACTTTGCAGTAGATGCCTTCAGACTATTTGATGTCCATAATAAGAAAATGTGTGTCACAGCTGTGCAAAGCTAAAGTCCCTATGCAAAACAATCACTTTAAATTGTCAACAGGACTTGAGTGAATATGGTCTGTGTTTGTATATATTTATACTGATAGTGAACTTTAGACAAACTAGACCACTGAAAGCAGAGATAATTAAATTTTACTAAATACTATCTCTGTTTATATGTGTATTTTAATGAGTGATTCAAATTAAATATATATATTTGAAAAACACTGTTTAAAGGGTCTAAAAAATATATATATGACAGAGCTAATCAAGTAGCATCTAAGGTTTGGGGTTGGTGCAAGGAGAATCAGTTGATTTCATGCCACAGTTTTGTCACAAAATGTGCAGCAATTACAATTTTAACACATACAGCCTATTAAATGCAAGGGTGACATCAATAAAAGAAAAATTAAAAAAAAAATTGTAATACAAGATGCTGGAATTATATGGAGGACCACACAAGGAGAGAAACGCAACCACTAAGTTAAAGGGAATGAAACAAACGTATTAAGCAGGGTGTGAACAGGTGTGGGCTGGAGGTGGTCAGCAGACATTATGAGAGCAGGAGACAGCAGAGCTCCAGAGACTAGTGAGTCATGGAGGCATCTCTACAGAGAAAAGCTTGGTATTCTCCAACAGAGGAAACAGGCTTAGTGGTTGGAGGATAGATCTCCTTTTTTTTTTACTTGCCACAGTTAATTTTCAAATCTCCAACATCCTATGGCTGTCTGTTTTTCTTCTTTTTCTTTTCTGTTTTTTCTGCTTTCATTCTTTTCTTTTAAAATGAAACTGGAGCTGGGGCGGTGATAGTGATAGATGGCTCAGCGCTCTAACACTTTATCCAATCCGGCGCAGATTTCATCCAATAAAGAATCACTTGTGCACTCTCAAACTAAATGGAAGTCAGGCAGCGGAGAGAAAGGGGCTGCCGTATGTTTCTGAGCTGCGAAAATCAAATTTTCTTAAAGCTGCCGCAGCAGTGGCTGGCGGAAAAGGCAGCAACAGCCATGACTGGCCAGGGCCACAACGTCTGCACACACAATTTAATCCATCACAGAGCGCCTGACACCATATCAATCAACCTTTCATCAGCATGCCCCCCACACCCCCCCAAAAAAGAGGAAAAAAAACAATATTTCTATTCAATCACCTCTGACTGAACCAGGCCTAAAACCTACTGACCAGTGGGGAGGACCAGAAAACTCCAGCTGGTTCACAAATCTTTCCACATGAATACACACATAAAATAGAACGCATGCATTCTTGCTTATTCTTATATGTGTGTGTGCCCAAACGAGAAGAGGTGCAGAAAATATTCAGAAATCCAAGCACTTCCTATTTTCCTCCCAAGAGGTACATGTGTGAAACATATTTTTACAGTTACACCTACAGTAGGTGTGAATAAAGAAAGTATGAATCTGCCGTTTGGGCCGATTGCTTAAAAAGTTAATATCAGTGCCACAGTGAAATTGACTTTCTACATGTTAGACAAAGACAGCGATGATGACACACCACCAGACTGTCTGTCCTTCTTTAACTTTTACCGTGTGACACGAACCCGCCACCTCTCCACCTTACCCCCTCCCACTGCTATCCTTTGTTCCGGGAACACAGTCCGTCTTACCCCCTCGGTTTCCCATAGGCTGTGGCTCCAGTGGCCTATGATTTATAATTCATAGGGGCCGCTTTTATATGGGACCTTAGTCTACCTGATACCCTGCCACTGGGCCTGTCCTGGGACAGTGGGAGGGGGGCTCTTCATTACGCCTGGCACCGGAGCACTAACATGACACCCGCCTCTTTTGAAGCACTGTATGTAAATGGGACATAATAATCTATTTTTCCCAGTCAGTGCACTGAGTCTTATTCCCGAAATGGATGCCGTTTTTTTTTTTTTTCTTCTTCTTCCTCCCATCGGCCATTTTGTTTTCTTCAACTTCATGTCTTTTACTTGCTCATCCTCTCTTTTGTTCTACTTTTTGACAAACAAATGCAAACTGTACTTTCCTCACAGAGAAATTTAACTGAACTTTGATTTTCCTTATTTTCCAGTTGAGCTTTCCCTTTTTCATGGACATGTGTGCGACGGTGTTCTTTCTTTCTTCCTCCAGGACCTGAAAAGCTCAGGTCTCAGCGTATCCACATTACTTCCTCTCTGGTTCGCTCTCTGCTCTGACCTCCCTGCATACCAGCGAGGTCTCCAACCCGGGCTGTGCTCTGTACTCGCTGCTCTTGGCCTAGGGCTCTGCTTGGCCTCCATGCTCCACTGGCTCCCTAAACCCTAGTGAGGCTCCAAAAGGCCAAACACTGTACTTGTTGTGGATGCCCCACAACCCACCAGTGTCTCTGGTGCTTGCAATGGGGGGGTGTGTGAGGGTGTGTGTGTGTGTGTATGTGCGAGTGGAGGGAGAGGGGGGGGGGGGGGCCTTGTCTGATTGCCAGGAGGAGCTCAAATGACAAAGAGAGAGCAGCTCAGCCTGGATCAGACGCGTGTATTATTGTTGTTGTTGCTAAGTGCTCCTGACTAATTATTCCTCCCTCATTTGCAAACGGGGCTGCTGCTCATTTGCATAACAATGGGGGCGAGGGGAGGGTATGATGTCAAGGAGTGCGGGTTAAGCGTGTGGCTAAGCTTGGGGAGCGCAGAGGCCATCATCCCTACAACAAACAGAACCCCCCCCCCCACCCTCCTCCTCCTCCTCCTCCTCCCGTGCCTCCAGAACCCACATCACTACCATGACACCTCCTGCTGTGTTAGTCTAATAAACAGACGTAACAGAATGGAAGATAGGCTGTTGTTTGGGCGAGGGGGAGAGACTGACATAGCGAAGAGCTCTCTGTCAAATCAGCGGGTTGCCCCTGGATTAGTTCAGATGTAACACAGCCCTGCGCTCCATGGAGATCATTTAGGCAATTATCAAGAACAAGGCCGGCTGCAGTGTTGAACAGCTCACTTCAAAGGCCTACACCAGATGAACAGTTACAGCACACTGGTCAATTTCCATACAAGCCACCCCCCTCCCTCCCTGCTCGCCTTCACTCACTCCTCCTCTGCTTATGCCTCCAGGCATTTTGACTGTGCTAATGAACATAACACCCCTCCCCACCCCAAACACACACTCCTAGCTACTGTATGATGAGAAGTTCATGATGTGCTTGCTCTACTGTCCCTCTGAAACACAAAGAGACGCATGCAGGGCCCCAGTGAAGGACAACAGTGGCTGCCAGACGCTCACGCCTCGTAGCTGCTTCCATTAGTTCTGTGAAACAGAGAGGTTTTGTATTTTTAACATGCACAATATTCTGTCGCAATTTGTAAAAGTGATGGGGTGCTGGGATGGCAAGAAGTTTACCATCCTTTTATATGTTGATGCCAAAGATTGAAGCTCCAGATTGAGTCTGAATCACAAGAAAAATAACCACATGTTGTTGGTACAGATGCACATTTTAAATAAACATAATGGCTTCAAGTTTTCATTTTCCCTGTCAGCGCAATGTTTATATTTTTCACTTGTGGGACCTGAAAAGACCCAGCAACACATTTAGCTGTAACCATGCTGTAATACTTATATGAAGTTCACATATCAACTGAATTTGATAGGCTTGTATTTGAATCACTGGGATTACTGTCACAATTTTACACGGATTCCTTATTTGTCATGAAATAATAGTGTCTCATGAGGTTTCATGTTCCTATTTTTGAAGAAATAATGTTAAGTATGACTGTCTGTGATTCATTAAATCATACCAAACTGCTTGTCTACAGTCTGACAATTACCTGTGACTATAATTAAGGATAAAATGTCTCATTGAGAAGTGTGACAACAAAAATGGTATTTAACATGTGACGTTGTCTATTTCACTGGAAACACACAGGGAAGAAAATTGAAAATGCTAAGTCTTAATAGTTTTTCTTTACCATGTCTGCTCATCCAGAGCCACTTCAGAGCAGAGCTAAACCCTTCATCCAATTGTCTCTGTCTCTCACAAAGACAATCACACACACACACACACACACACACACGCACCCAACAAACTCTGTAGCAGCGGACATTCTAATCAGACTGGGTCATGTTTTATTGTAAAGATCCAAGACAAACATACAAGCAACTAGATCCTGCACTCAGGATAGAGTTTCTAATCATGCACTATAAATTATTCAGCCTAGAAAAATCTGCCCTCCCCAAATGTTTATTGATGCAGGACGGACAGTGTCAGACTGGTGACATGGATATGGATGCTGCCATCAAAGTTCGGAAGGAGCCACGGGGTGAGGCGGGGGTTGGCCCAGGTCAGAAAGCCAAGGATAGATACCCAAGGCGTCAGATGAGAGCAAAGACCTCAACCGTGGAGATAATCGATTGACTATGAGGACGCAGAGGAGCTGAGACAAGGGAGCCAATGACAGAACAAGGGAAAGAAATTAAACGTAGTAAATGTAGAAGATCAAACAGTAGCACAAGAAGTCGCTCAACAAAGTTACAGGAATGGTTGCCAGGATGCTGAGAGATATTTCCTGTTCATTCAGTACAGTTCTCGAAAGACGGATGGTAGCTTTATGTTAAAGCAGCATCGTATATTCATTATTAATACGTACATGGACACAATGCATTGAGATACATGATGACTGTGTTCATCTTCTAAGTAATAAAGACTGAATGTTATTTTGTGAATTTTAAGAGCATGCTTAATTCCCAAAGACTCTTATTCTGACAAGTCATATCCAGCTGAATGCCGGGACAGTTAATGTTGGCCCACTAAGCACTGATAACTTAAAATAGTGTTTTCTTTAAATGTATTCAATTCAGATGTGGAAATATAATATACCCTCACAATGTCACTTTGTCATTCTCTCTCTCTCTCTTCCCAGCATCTCCCCCCATTAGATCAAAGGTGTCAAAAAAAAATTGGTTATTTGTATTTGTTGGCGACGTAAACTTGTTTAAATCTTTAATAAAACAACACGGATGCAGATGCAGAGCATGAGGGACAGCATTTTTATATCATGTCATTTCGAAGCTCAAGAGATTGCTTGTGTGTGTGTGTGTGTTTGTGTGTGTTTGTGTGTGTGCCCTTTAAGTTTGCAAATGGTTTCCTGGTGATATTATTTTTAGTTGAAATATTTACCTCCCCTTTCTGAATCTTCAGTACGGGTGCCAGAGACCGCATTAATCCACAACCCCCTGGCAGCAATTTCTCAAACATTTCACAAATGAGTTTCATATATCTTAACGGGTTATTGGCTTCAGTTCTAAATAATGTTATATTTTGAATGGAGCAGTTGTTGCACGATGGCAGATCACTTAGCGGGGAAAGAAAAAAAATGGTCAGCCTGGCCCAGCAATGAGATTGTTCTTTTTGTTTAAAGCTATTATGCAACTATCATCACTGTGTATCGTCAAGTGGATGACTGGTTTAATAAGGAGAGTCTCTCCCCTGTGGCACTTTATTGGAACAGTTAAAAAAAAAAAAAAAGCTTATCAGCTTGCTGGAGTATAGCTTCCACCCCTCATGATAGAATTTGTATTTATATCTCTGCAGCCAAAGGTGAGTCAGGACAAAGGTCTGTCTGTCTGCCACAATGACTAGCCTCTATAGGCATTTGGTGAGACTCCACCCATTTTTCACACCTCAAAGACTTTCTAATAAGCAATTCCAGTATGTATACGCACACAAACTAATGAACCCTTCATTAGTCTGTATGTACACATAACCCCCAGTGTGCCAGAGAGATGGACAGCTGGAGAATTAGATGACCTTCAAGGTAAGGTGTGTGTCTGAACTGAACACATGAATGTGTGTGGTCGGCAAATTTGGAGGACTTTAGGTCTGTTCAGCCTTCCTCTCTCCGCTTCTGTTGGGCTTTGATGTGAACAACGTAGGAGCAACACTACAGCATCACATCCCGAAAGAAAAGTCAGGTCTGTTGCCAAGTGTTTAGTATGGCAGAAGGGGTGGCAGGTCAGCAGCCATAGGAAGAAAGAAATAATAGCTGTGCATGTGCCATTTTTCTTTATGTGCAAGTTAAACAACAACTCTCACACCTTTCCTCTCTTTGGCCAGGTATTGTATTGTATAAACTGGTTATATGTTTTATATGTTAAACCAAAACCTGCAGCTGAAAATTATACTCATAAAGTATATTTCTAACAGAAATGTAGAGAAGTGGAACTATCAAGTGACATAGTGACATAGACAGTGACATAGCATGTCACTGTCTGCATCAGAGCTGATACCTAACTCAACATCACTAACTATATCCATCATTTAGCCTCTAAACTCTAATATGCAGTCTTGCTGTGTTATTGCTTTATCACTCAAAGGCACAACATCAGCAGATAGGGGAGTTAAAGCATGACATTCCCGTGTGTCGTCTTGTCCTTTAAAAAGATCAGAGCTGGCACCTCTCTCCACAGACCAGGCCCAGGTCAATCATGCAGTCTACGCAACAGAGACTGCCTCCATCCCCACAGGAGCACTCTGACCCTCTCATCTAAATATTGCATGAATTACATGTGCTGGGTTTCCTGTACAGAGTTAACCACTGCTGATAAAGACAGATGTTCCTCTTCTGCACAGGGATTTGCTAAATTTAGCTCCCCCAGATGGCCATACTCTTCACTCGCTCTATATGTCACCGAGTCCATAGATGGGGAGCTCCGGCTGCAACCGGCCTCACACTGATTCTCCTCAATATAGTCTGGAAGCTAATGTAATACATGCTTGTACGTTACATCATATAATGTCGGTTTTGACTGTGGGAGTATTCTACAGCTCAGTGGGCTTTGGTCCATGTGATGTGCCGTGACATCGGGAGTTGAAGTCAAACTATAACCACACTCTTTCTCCCACATTTTCTGTCACTCCTCTCTAAATATACAGCTCAGAAAGATGAAATGCAGTATCAAACATCAAAAACACTGTACAGTAATAAAGACTCTGGCATTACCCCAACTTGGAATCAGCTTCCAGGCTGTGACAGAAGAATCGTTCTGTCACTTGTACAGTATCTGCCAGGTTTAAGGCGGGTTGAGAGCCAACAATTATCAGCCATTTTAAGTCTTGTGGAAATAATGGCAGAGTCTCTTATAAATACTGACATGTAGATATCAACAAAGTCCATATGATCAAAATGCATTAGATTTATTGCCTGGAAGCAAGCACCACATTATGGAGTTTAATCCCCCTGATCTATATCAGTAATTGTGGTGCATTAATTCTAATTATGGCAGCAGCATTGATAATCCTGTTAATACCAATCAGATAGGCGGTGAAATCAGAGATAGGGAGGGCATGCAGGAGGAGGAGGAGGAGGTGGAGAAGATGAGGGAGAGCAAAATCACTTTAAATGGCAATAGGATTTTGATTGGAGAGAGAGCTTGCTTAGAGGAAAGCAGCACATACACTAATGTACCAAACCACTTAAATGCAGGTAACAGTAATAACCATAATTGCTACATAATTGCATGCTTCTTTAAGCAACTTCAACACATTATAATCATGACAGTATGTGGTAGTTGTGCTTTATTGTGTGTTTTATAATTGTGCTATTTTGGGAATATCCTTTCTCGCCACAAAAGCGACGCGGCTCTATTTCGATGTCGGCAAAGTCATTTTGTCTGTCAGTCAGGGTTAGACGTATTGCCAGACACTCATGGTCCCCAAAGGAGGAGTCCTACTGATTTTGATGGTCCTCTCCCTCTAGCACCACCAGGAGGTTGACATTTGTGGATATTAGTCACATGTCTGGATAAACATTCATCTGCTTCTCACGATGAATTTTAACTCTTGCGACAGAGTAGCTGATGGGGTTTAAAAATTTTTTTTAAATAAAACAACTTTGGTGATCCTTTGATTTTTACAGCGTCACCATCATCTAAATGTATTTTTTTTTACGGACAAATACCTGTAAAGCTAATAAAATTCACCCACCGTGCTTTGTGTTTAGTGCCGATTATCAAATCTTAGAATCCTATACATGTAAGAGTAAAATGGTGAACATGGTAAACATTACACCCATTTCATTTGTACATGTTAGCACTGTGTCTTCAAGTGCAGCAGCACAGAGATGGCTGTAGACTATTGACCTCTGCTGGCTCAGAGCTGTGTGGATTGAAGTCTGTTGGACACTAGCGGGTAAGTAACCATTGCAACCATGCATTTTGACTTTTAACTATTCAGATTGATTTGAAACAGAGTCTTAGTTACAAGGATGATGTAAATTGATGGACAGGCAATGCCCCCACCCCCACACAACCTCACCCCCAACCCCATCCCATCTTCCCTTGCGCAGCATGCTGCGAAAAAACTGATTATTTTAAACATGAGGCTGGACAGGATCTAATGGAGAGGTGGTCATAAAAAAGGCAACATAGACAATGGAAGAAAGGCATAGAAAATGGATGCAGATCAGCAGTGGAGGCAAATCCCTCCTGTGTCCATCTAAATGAGTCCAAAGGGGACCAAACAAAATGGCCTCCCCTCACCCATTTACAATTCAAGTAGCCCCTTTGCACAGCATGGTATTAAAACTCTAAGATTTTAAAAAAAAATATCCTGCATGATATCAATAATGCTTCATTAGCGTCTGTAAAGGAAGCAGTCTAAGACAGGACTGACATGAGAGAGAGAACTGAATGAAGAGAGGAAGTGTCTAAAAAGGAAAAGTTAACTTTCTCTTCGTTTCCCTTTGTTTGCCTGAGGAAGGATGTTAGTGGAAGAGAGAGGAAAACTCAGGCAATGCTTGAGCTCCTTCATCCTGCTTATTACAGTGCCGCCCCGGCTCTCTGTCCTCAAGCCTTTCTGCGCCTCACTATTTTAACTACACCTGTCATTTGCGGTCCAGTCATTTTACCTCTCTGCTCGGCTTTCTTTCCCCGCTTACAGGGACTGTTAACTGGGCCTGTCTGTCATGCTGGCTGGGGCTGGATCTCAGGCTGAGGCTATGGTGGAGGCAGATTTAGGCTCGGGTGGATGGTGAGTGCAGGGCAGGCGAGGGCGGGTGTGATTTTGGAGGGGAGGGTTGTAATGAGCTTGCGGCAAAGAGGGGCTATAGGAACACTGCATGGTTCTTCCCTTCACTGTGAGGCATCCATCTTAACAGCTGCATAGATGGAGGAAGACGAGAGAGAGTGGAAGGAGTTGAAAAGACGTAGTGACACAAAACAGATGTAGTTGGCTCCGTGTTTCTCTCAACCTCATTCTCACCTTAACTGTTTGCATTTCTTCCTCTCTACTTCATCCTCACTTTCAATGTTTTCATCTCTTTTTCTCTCACTTTACTCTTACTTCCTGTTTCACTGGCAAGGGGGTACTTCATATTAATACATCTGTTGATGAGTGAGTTACATTCTGCTTATATGATGAGAATAAAGTGATAACCAACATGCTGAATACATTTCTTACACAGATGTACAACTTCTTTTATATAAATCAAATATATGTGTACCTGTATATCTTTACTGCCCTTGTTTGTAAGTGCCTGTGGATGTGGGGTACTGAGTGAATTTGAAGTAAACATGTCACATTAGGATCCAGAATGTTTTCAACAGCATAATACCAGCAAGACGCCATCAATTTTTCTGGGAGCAAAGCTGCTCTCAACATGTTTCTACTTTTTGTAATATTTATGTTTCGGAGTCAGCTGTTTTGTGGGCACTGTGTACTTTGAGAGTTTTTTAATTACATACACTTTAAGATTCCCCACGGAGAAACTAATTAATCAACAGAGAATTAGCATGCACTAGAAGAAACATACCCCCTTAGCAAAAAGCAGCAGAGTAAATACAAAATATTACAGCCATCAGCACAAACCAGCAAAACAAATATGTAATCTTTGACTGTTTTTGTGTCTATATACAGATATGTAAATGCCTCTGATTTAAGAGGAGCAACTATAACTATATATACACGATTATGTTGTACTGTGTATATGTTTTCATCCCACACACTTCACAAAAACATTACAACCTTTTTTTTGATATACTGTAGTTCGCTCATTGAACTTCGGAAGACAATGCTGGCAATCCAAGCAAACACATACACCAACACACCTACACACACACAGCACTAAATACATCCAGGTTAAAACAAAACTAAGAAAAGACTACTATTGACCGAAAAGCACTGCCACCTACAATACTAAGTTGCACTCAAAAGAAGAACATAACCACAGAAAGGAGAGGAAGAGAGCAGCTCGTTAGCTTTCAACCTTCCCCCAATGCCGTAGAGTGGATAAACAGAGAGCCAAGTGGCAGCGTGTTGGGTTCTTCACTGCCAGCTACCTTCGCTGTGTTGCTTTATTATTTCATTAAGTGTAAATCCTGTCAGTGCCATTCCACCCCCAGCCTGGTCCAGTCCTGCCACTCCACCCTCAGCAGGTTAAATTATAATTTAATTACCCAGCCTTAGCTGCATAAGCTGCTTGGGAGCACTGGTCCCCCCGAATAATATAAAAAGATGGTGTCTCCCCTCATCTTCTTGCTCCTGATCCACCAGACCTGAGCCCCCTGGAGGCCCACTTCAATATCCCACCTAATTATCTTCCTCAAATCAGTCACCTATTACAGAGAAATATCAGTAATTAAGTTGGAAGGGAGAAAAAAAAACCTGTATTGTTTGAGAATTCTTTATAGGACGTTTTTTTTTTTTGTCTGGGAAGAGGTGGGTAAGAGCTGTAGGTGTGCCCTAAGGAGATGTTTCTTCAAGCTATTTCTATCACAGACTTCACTGTATCTGCAGTACAGCAGTGTTACTTTATCAGGGACCTCTAACCACATTACAACATCCTTTGACATTGGAGCTGTGTCACCACATGACACTACAGGAAATTGTAATCAATTATTTTTCAAACATTGCATCTATAAATATATATATATATAGTCTGGTCTATACTTCGGAACTGCATGAGATGACACAATTACTTCTGTAGTTTATGTATTGTAAACCCACCCACTCATTTTTACTCTTGCCTAAGAAAATGTAGCCTAAACTAGCAGAATTTGTTTTTATCTATTTTTTTCCCCAAATTGTACAAATAAGTTATTCTTAATAATCAGCTTTTATCACATCATTTGGTGAGATGTTTACAGCTGGCAAGCTGTGTGTACTGTGCACAGAATAACTGCAGTTGACACTTCAGCAGCAGAAAATAAGCAGTTTTCTCAACCTAGTCTTAGAGAGAAACCGGTTTCTACATGTATAGTAAAGAGATGTGTGGAAAAAAATGCTTTGTGATTTTGAAGTGGTGATGTTGTGTCAAACTCTCAGATGCAAGAAAAACAAACCTGTAAATCAGCTTTGACAGTCATTGAGAGGGACAATGACAACTATGTTTTATTGTGTTGCAAACACAGAAGAAATATCTTTTCATATGAACTTCCTTTGTCTGCATTTATTTGAATGTAAATACGACTCAGCTAGTCCTGGTTTATTATTCCTTGTCAGATGATCTCTCACCAAGAATGAATCATTTATGAGGGGATTTATTTTCAAAGAGAAATAAAATCATAAACTCTTATAGCACAGGTTGTAAAAACACTATATAATTATTTCTGTCTCAGAATAATGGTGTAATTTTCTTTGAGCTAATTTGACACCACAAAATTGGGAATTTCATCCAAAAAAGGCATTATAATAGACTGCAGGGAAATGTAATTTGAAGAAATCAGGGATCTAATACAGTTTATAATACCACTGAAAAGCAGAAAGTACTAATTTGCTATTCATACTGCTTTCATAACATAACTACAGTTTAGTTTAACTCAACCATGTCAGAGCATAAAGCTCTGTTAAAAAACCCTCTCCACATGAAAGGGCCCTTTTTAACACAGATTTTTTTTTCCTTGTGAGACAAAGATAAGTAAATACAGAGGAGATAATGAATAGACTGGAAAATGAGCGTTACCACTCTGCACTGTTCAATCTTGGGACAATTGCAGCGTTTTGGGTAAAATTGCTTGCAACCCCCCCGAACCCCCTACTGCCACCACACCCCCATGCCCATCACACACACAGATGTACACACCTCCAACACACACACGTACGCTCACTCATCTCACCCCCTCTCATCCTATAATCCTTTGGCAAAGCCCTCTCTGTCCATGCGGACCCCCCACCCAGAGGGACCCTGCCAAGGCAAATTAGAGAGAAGGGGGGGCTTTTGTTTCGCAGCACTCTGTGAAAAGAAAAAAAATCCAAATTATTTCTTGAGCTGGAGCAATTTGACATGCTGTGATAACTGCTCTGTCAGAAACTTCTTTGACATCTCTGAAAGAGAAGATTTTCTACCACAAAACCAGGGCTCCATTTAAAAACAGTCTTCAAAAGAGCTACAAACTCATTAGGCTGTTTAATTACGCCCTGTTGGCGTCTCTCTCCGTCTATCTCTCATCTCTCAAAATAGAGGTAAAAACAAACTGGCCCCATCAGGAGAAGTCCTGGCTCTCAACAGAGCTTTCTATTTCACTGTGTGTTTTTCTTCCACGCACACCCCCTCTTGGCACGATATCTCATCTGCCTTTTACCTTGTCCCTTCCCTTTTGTACCTGGCCTTATTTTGTGCCTCAAAGAACAATCTCTCCTCTTCCCTGCTCCCCCTCAATCTATCATTCTCTTCTTTGTATTTTCTCCCAAACCAATAAGTTGGGTTGTTGTCTTGCTGTTATCGTCAGCCCTTTGTATAGATGGTCCACTTGTGTTCTTAGGGAAGTGATGTTGTTTGACCACAGTTCACTTGCTACCTTTCCCCGTGCTTGCCAACAGTTACTTTTGGAGCCAGAGCCAGCCACTATTGGATGTACAATTACAGAGCAACAGCACATAAGCAATCACATTCACTGACAGAAAGAAAATGTCCTGTTTATCTCTCAGAGTGTCTTGGCAGATGAAGAAAATTGATTCTACCTGCAAATAAGAACTATAGTTTGTGTGTGGTAATGTTTTCAAAGCACATGGGAGAGGTGACAAAATGCAAAGGAGGTTCACTTGCAGAAAACGCATCACATGAGGCATTTTGTAAGTTTATCAGAGTATGGAGGACTGAGATATGTTTCCACTTTCATGAAGCATAAGCTCTCTAAGTGATATGTCTCTGTGTGTCACTTGTCACCTTAATCTAAGCATAGTCCCTACACATCATTTGTGTTTCTCCTCTTTGAAGTTTGGGTTGCCAAGTGCATAGACAGGGTCAACGACATACGTATCTGGAAAAAATACTGTATAATAACACGTTGAATGTTAAAATTCTCCCCAACAAATCATTGTGTCACCTGAATATGAAATGTTATTCCACAATGAAATTATTACACTTTAAACACACTGCTTTTGTATTGAGCTTATTTCCTCCAGTTCTTTACTTTCACAAGAGAAAAAGCTGTTGAAACAAATGTAAATGTGTGATCTTCAATGTAAAAGCTTATACTATACTACTTCTACTACGACTACTACTAGTAGTATAATGTATAACGTCATTAGTCTCTTCTATCTACAAGAATATTCACCTTATATCTGGCCATGCTACTGCTGTTTGATTGTTTCAATAAAAGCACACTGTTGCTTTGTTCTTGGTCCAGGAACAACACTTGGTAAAGTGAGGACTAACTGGAAACTGTGTTTTTCTTTTGTTCAGTGTTGAGAAAATGTGTTTTTTCATTGGACCTTCCTTTGCTTTCATGAAATAACACTGTCCTTGTGGCCAGACATCCCCATCCTTTAAAAATAACACACTGTCATCTTCTCAAGACTTGAGCACTAAACAGGAAATTTGACTTTTACAGATCCAATTACGGTGGCTTTGCCTCACCTCTTTCTGTTGCACCATGCAGCAAACCATGCAAACAGAGCTCTACATCTCACTCTGCCCTGTTCAAACAGGGATGTCAGGCATTATTCTTATCTGAAGGAGAATCATCCTTACCTCAAAAAAAAAATCTCATAGATATTCGTCATACAGTTTTCTCAATAACCTCTTCAGCTTTAGTTGTGTTTTTGAAAACACTCAATATCTAAATCAAATTGTGTCACTCAATACATTTTTCCCACCCTTTGAGATCAATGTATTTTACATTCTTCATCCCAGCCTGCCAATATCAATGATGGAAGAATATCAATAATGACAGCTACATTTGTATCTGTATCATTTCAGCAGTGGAATCTATTCCTCTCCTGCCCTCTACTCCCTCTTCACCCGCCAGCAGCTACACAGCTCATGTTCAGCCAGGCGCGCACAGGATATTAGCTTCTCTACCAGCAAATTTGCTTTTCACATCTATTTCTTTCTTCTTCTAACCAGTTCTTGGATGGCTTGTTATTGAGCTTAGTGTCCACAAATGCCATTGATCCAAGCCACAACTGGGATCCATACTCGGGCACTTTAACACTCTCTCAGCGTGTTAGTAATACTAATCCTGCTCCACCGGCAGACCCATTGATTTTATAGATTTCCCCCAAAGTTGTGATAATGATATATCATTGTTAAATTTGGTAGAACAAACTGCTTTGCCAATCTATCAATGTGTGCAGAGGCTCTGATTCAACGATGGCCTACAAGCTCAGAACCATTCATACAACACTCAAGATTTCACCGTCTACCTTTTTCTCTAATGGGCACAAACTGAAACAATCACTTTCATACACGTGCACACACACAGGGGCATGCACACACAAACATACACACACACACACATCCTGTACACACAAAAAAATAGATATACTGTATAGATACAAATCTCATGCCACCTAAACGTGGGATGCAATCATGCCCCCTACACACAGGCTTTATCAGAGAGACCTCCTGTTGGGGGCAGGATGTGATGGGTGGCACATGGACTAAAGTACCTCCAAAACACACAAATTACCAAGACAGGACCAGACCTGCGGTGGGGAACTGCAGAGAAAAATGAGAAGAAAAATGTTTACTGTGAAAGCATGCTCATATTATAGCTGATGAAACATTGGGGAGTGGGGAGCAGAGAGCAGAGCAGGCAGAGGTGAACGATAGGGCTGGGAAGGCTGTGGGCTGGGGGGGATGGGGTGGCAGAGGGATGAGCACAGGGAATAGTGAGGCCTGGAGAGAGAACTAATGGGCAACACAGCAACAGTTCAAACCGGAGGCGCAGCGAGGCAGCAGTGGCCTGACACAGCTGAAGGCCTCAGAGGAGTGCCAGGCCTATTAGAGCAAGATAAGGGCCTGTTTGGAGAAAGCATCCTCTCAATGGTGCACTGGGCAACAACACAGGCATGGGCATCAATTAAAGAGAGAAAATATGACATGGAAGTGGGAGCGCATTAAATAAAAACAACAAACTGCCAGGGCTGCTGCCCTCCCCTCTGAAGGACTGGGAATGGGCAGGGAGCATCAGTGCTGAAATATGGTCGATTTATTCTCCACAGCATTGTCGGGGTGGGGGGAGTTTATGATGAGGTGCAATGTAAAGGGTAGAAAAGAAATGAGTCCAAATGCCTTCTGGACACAGAGATGCACACGCAGATGAAAGATGAGACATGGAGACTCACCTAAAAAAAAACTCAACCACAATCTTTACCAAAAAAAAAAAAAATCTTGCTGGTAGATGACTGCTGTGATAACTAATTTAGGTTTAATTCACCTTCCATTCCTTCCCTTTAAGCCTACAGGCAGGACATGATGTGCTCGACTGCAGTGGCCTAGATTCTTTACGGACATGGAGGCAGCCATCACATCATTCAACCTGTTTGAAAACCCAAACTGAATTAGAGAAATGACACACTAATTGGCAGCAAATCCTGCAAATTATCTCCTCACTATCACAAAATTGTTTTTTTGCTGTCTAAAGAGGTCAGGCCCTGCCATCACCCACAGGGTGTTTTACATCTTCAGCCCAGTGTCCTCGCAAGGTGCCTGTCGACTGCCCTCTGGAAGGAGGTGTGGGTGGCAGACGGCCTTCACGAAACACCAGTAAACAACAATGAGCCGAACTGACACATGCTGCTGTTGAAGGGGAAAACAGTGAGATTCTCCTGTTTTTGTTTAGAATGTATGTGCAAGAGTATGTAGGCTTTTCTTTTGGTTCGGGCTGGGTTAATGTGATTTCTGTTCCGCCTGTCGGTTCCAGAGACCCAGCTTTGTGAGCAGTGGTCAGGTGAAGCCCGGACTCAACCCCCTATGGCTATTAGTGTGGAAAGAAGACAACCCAATAAACAGAGAAAAGCTTGATGTGCACAGGTCACTGCACAACCAGCAGTCAAAAAGCATCTTACCCTGGAGATTGTTAAAGCGATAACATGCAGTGGGAATCTGAGGACCTTAATTACCGGTCACTCCCAGTGAAGAGATATTACACAGATTCTGGTTGAATTCACACTGGTCAGTAAAGGCAGTGGGGACACATATGTGAGCATGCCCAGAGAAGACGTTGTGGATGTGAACGACTTCTGCACAATCCCCCAAAAAGGACTGTAAAACAACACTAGGAGATAGTTTGCAACCTTTACTTAAATATTATCTTTTAACAATTATCCAGTGTTTACCAACCCCGCTCTAGACTTCCTTGCCATTTCCGTTGCATGCCATCTTGCTCTTTAAAAAGCACTAAGAGTGGAGCCGGGAGTAAATCTTTAAGGATTTGACTTGCAAAAAGCACCTCATATATTGTTTATGAAAAAAAAAGCAAAGGTTCCCCTCCCTTCACCTGCCTCCAAGCATGTTAGTTTTATTTACTTATTTTTAGACCTGCACTAGTTAGGGAGAGGCATACTTGTCTGACTACATCTATACAAATAAAGATAGACTGTGTCCTCATAGTCAAAACTATTCTATTCACATTCACGTTCTATTCAGGCTGGGTGACATCCTCAATTGAGTCAAAGAAGCAGTATTTTGTACTGTGCCCCTTAAGAAGAAGGAAAAAAAACACAAAAATGAGGGTAGGATTTAATAAAAATGCAGAAAGTGCCATCATAACATTGAAATAATATTGGGAAAAAAAGGATTTAAGACAGAATCTGTCACCATATGTCAACGTGATGCACCCAGCAAAAACCTCCTTTTGTTCGGAACATATGGAAGAAAATGGGAGAGAAGCAAAATTACCCAACGTAATTGACATCCTGATCAAGGACAGCCATGGCAGCCAAACAATACAACCTTTAATTCAGCAGAACTCATTATGAGCCACTACTGTAATGCCACGATATCGGAATAAATAGTGACGGAGCAGGGCAATCAAACACTCTGCTGTTGAACGGTTTAGTTGAACATCTCAGGAGAGTGTCAGAGGGAGCCAATGTGTGTGTGTGTACCTAAAACAGCAAGGGAGTGTGTGTACCGTCAAGGGCTTCACTAGCACACCTGATCACAGTTCATTCAAATGATGACCATGACACATATGGCGACATTAAGCAGACAATGGTATTAATATACATGGTTGTCCGCTGCCTCCACCTTGCTTTGAGTGTGACTGTAAAGGGCACAGGAAGAAGTGAACTGTCAGAGAGTACGCTGGCTGCTCCATGCTTTAACACATGTGGCCCCTACGGGACGAGCCTGCTCAACTCCTGTGTCCACAGCAGATAATGGACAACTTACAGCTGAGTCGTCAACTTTGGTGTTTTGAGTTGATGGCGTGGAGTGACAGGAGAAAGCCTCTTTGGCTCTATTATTTATCTGGGCAGAGGTGCTTTTTAAAAGTCAGCAACATGCAATGTACTGACCAAAGGAGCGCCCATCTCTCTACACAACGTGTGTGTATGTGTTTGTGAGCAAATAGAGATGGGTGTCAGGTGTGTGAAGTAGGGGGATTTAGACAAGGTAAGTCCCTATCTCACTGTCAACATCTCAAACCACAGTGTCAGAACACAAACACTGCAGAAAACAAAAAAACAACAAGGCTACTCACAGCTCTCATGACTAGGGTTGGCTATTATTTGAAATGTCTTCTACATTTGTAACAAGCAAACGTTGCTCCATCACCAGAATGTTACTCTCCTTTTATTACCTCAAATACAAAGTTCACCTTTGATTTTTAAGTATGTTAAATTGCCAAGTGTAAAACTGTTGAGTAAAGGTCTTCAGCTCAAGTTAAATACTCTAGTATCAGAGAAGTTGACTGATTTAGATCAGGAGATATCTGACAAACTTCAGAATTTGAGCAAGTATCCAATGCCAACTCCTAGTAGACCATTGACCCAGTAGAACACATTGCTGTTTGTATTACCCATACCGTTCATAACTGCTCTTTATTTTGCTAATCAACAGAAATGTGTGCGTGTTAGTCCTTCCTTGTTTAACTGCCCTCCCCGACTTTATGAACACATAGGAACTGACCGCACTGACACAACATGATGCAGCAGTTTTCAGGTGAATGCAACCTTACAGAATTTTCTTCCCTACAGAAATCTGGTTTTTTGGCTAAGAGAAGAATCTGCGGTCTGCTGGTGGGGACCACCACTGTCAAAACATTTATTAAGTTTTTAAAGTTTCTACTGGCTCCGTCAGTGTCTCTTGCACTCCTCTCTGTGTGCCTGCCATTCATGACGCCCAGTACCAGTGGACATGTCCAAGGCTGAATCTGTTTCCCTGTTCAACTCTGAACCAGAGCCAATATCGGTTTGGGCTTTTCCAAGATTGAGAGGCCAATGGTTCTCTGACAATGGTTAAGATTGACATGTATCTATGCAACTATCATTTAACCAGCTAATGGTAACGTAAGAGATGAAGAACAGCAGAGCTACAGCTACCGTTTACATCAAGGTTTATTACATGACATTACACACACACATCCAACTACAGAAGTGTTCTGCAGTTCAACAGTGTTGGCCCTCCCCAGACCAGGCTGGCTCTGATTAGCTTCCTCACCAATACAGCACCTTTGTTTAATCTGCTTGTCCCCGACTTGCCTCAGCCCTGTCTCATTTTCCCCCTGCAGTGAAGCCCGCTCCTGTGCCGCCAGGCAAAAGACTTTTTTCTACTAATCTCTTGAAACACCACTGCAACACAAAAATGTTCTTCTGTGCTTCTGTGAAATATCTGTGAAATTACCAAGAAGTGCTCAAGTCTCTGTGCAGAACCTCTTCTCACCTGGAAAATGAGCCCATGCATTTACCATCTACCCTGATACAGGTAAAATGGACGCCGCAGCGACATGGCAGCTGAAGTGGTACTATGCTTCTTGTAAGGGATCAAATTGTCCTCAACACCACTCCCCTCCTTATTACCCTTGCTACTCCACTGGAGACGGTGAGTGGCTTCATTGTGCAGCTGATAGTGCATCTCTCATTATCTCCCAGTGTGTGAAGAAGAATGAGGCTGAGGCAGGTTTTTATGACTAATCTGATATATGGTGTGAAGACACTGCAGCCGGGCCCCAGACAGAGGTCACTGGGGTGCAGGTCAGGGAAATGAAACACATGCACCCTTTCACACACACATATACACATACACACACACACACACACACACATATGGACGGAAAGCATGCAGTGATTGCACAAATAAACTGTATGATCATAAGCTTTGTAATATTCATTAAAATGTCAAATATTTTTAAGTATCTATTACAGCAAGATATTGATTGTCTAAAGTCCATCCATTTGATCTAATTTAACAATTTAGCTTCAAAAATTGCATTTACCAGCTCATAACACATGAGCGGAGGCTATTTAGAGGTGCAGAGGTCACTAATCACCCATTGTGGCCTAATGCTGTCATTTGCACCTCCACACATGGCTTCTCCGATTGTGCCACTGAACCCACCCTGTGCACACCCACACGCAGCTACAGAGTACAAAGACAGGGCACAGGAGCTCATTATCACTTTGCACTGGCCGTGAATGGTTTCCTGTCCTGCAGGACCCTGGCTGTGGGCCTCTACAGCCGGTTACAGTGAGGGGAGGCTCCTCCTCTGGTTTGTCTGGCCGGTGGCTCTGGGCCTCAGCACCAGCCTGCTCAGCATTACTGGAACGGCTCTGTAGCATGAAGACATGAGCCGAGAAGAGGGCATCTCTACCAGTCAAAGCTGGCAGGTATAATTGAACTGAAAATCACTCTAAATCTGCTCCTAAAGGATCCCAGGGCATGGGAGATGTCAGCCCCAGTCCCATGCAGTGAAATATGTTAAGAGTGGTGTCGAGCTTCACGCCCTCCCTCTCTTTCTCTCTCTCACACACACGATCTCTCTCATGCCGTCTATACACAAATACACACTCCTCATACTCTCCCACATTCGAGTGCACACTCATTCACACACTCATAGGGAGAACATGTGTACATTGTGTATGTGCGTAGATACAGTAGATACACACACACACACACACACATTTACCAGAGAGAGGACAGATGAAGCTGTAGGGCTGATTCTGCAGGTTTTCCTCTTGGCATCAAGTCCACTCAACTGAGAAGACATTTCCTCATTAGCCAACCTCAGCTTTAGACAGCTGTGGGGCTCAGAGTCTTCATGATTGTATATATGAAGGTGTGAGTGTGCGTGCGTGTGTGTGTGTGTGTTTGAGAGAGAAAGAAAGTGTAGAACATGTGTGAGTGTGTGAAAAAGAACAGAAGCAGGGAAGGAAGAAAGAGGCCATCCACAGCACAAAAGAAGGAGATGAGAAAAACAATGCAATCACAGAATAACAGAGTTTCAGCGGGTGCACTCCACTACTGGTGAGAGGTCTGCCAGCTTGACCTGCATCTCTGACCCACCATCCGTATGTTGCTAACCCTGACTGCCAGAGGTGCTGGGCTGTGTGTCCTAGCCTTCCCAGCCCAGACTAGGCTACGTTCCTGGGTCAGTCAGAGAGTCAAGGCCAGGGACGGAGCTCGGAGAGAGGTGCTACGCGTTTTAGCCTGCCCTGGCCCACCACAGAGCAAGAGAGATGAGGGGATATGTGAAAGATAAATCACTAAGTGCCTCACCTTGGGTCACCGATCACACCAAAGGCCACCGGCAATCTCTATTTGAAGCACTGCATTTGCTGCTTCAGGGCTTTGCTCTCTGGCCTTGCTATAAATCAGCATACACCATCACCCCCCCTTCCCCATCTTTTTTTTCTCTACATCCTCTCTCTTTACTAAAGGTGCAATATTACATGTTAAAGTTTCCACAGTGAAAATACGTAAAATATAACAGGGAAATGAAAGCCATGGAATTGGCGGTTTCTAATCTGTATTAACACAGGAAGGTTAAAAGGCAGTTTCTTCCTTCATTAAAACTAACTTGATAAATATGCTCAATCATTTATATAAAATATTAAAAGTATAAGTCTAAGAATAAGAAATATATAGTCAGTACCTGAAGAAGTGAACAGACTACAATTTAGATGTATTACAGCTTCCCTTGACTACTGCAATAATCTTAATAGCTAAACCAGGAACTATAACAAAATGGACAGTATGCCCATGGCTCTATGTTAACTGCTAACAAAGATTAACAAAAAGAATTAAAGTTTAAAATATAGCAGTGACACTACTGGTCCATGTGATGAAAGCACTAATCCCAGTGATGGTTGACACCAAAATTGCACTGTGTCACTTCATTGCTTCTGACACACTTCTGCACAGTGAAGTTCATGGCGAACCATTACAATACCAAACGAGCATGTGCAAAAAAAAAAAACCTGACACAAGTTCTACTTTTCCAGGAGTAGAGCCCAAAATGTCAACATTGGATATGGAGCTGTATAATCATCAGTATAAAGCCAGATATGGATTGCAAAGCTACTACTCTTTATCAAAAAAGGTGTGTAGATAACGGTTTCCCTTGACCCATATTCTCTTAGTTTTATTTGTGCATGCAGACAGAGGATGGATGATACTAGCACTCTTGTCAGTTTCTTTTTACCCTTCCTCTAGCTGGATACTTTGTATTCTTAATATGATACATCTGCTGTTCAGAGTTACCGAAGGCTAGGTTTAATGATTTTCTGTATTTCTCATGTTCGATATTTTGGTCATGATAACATGGGAGAGATTAAAAAATATATTTATCAAAGAGTAAAATATAAACCATTGCATCTTTAAAATCCCTTTGGCCTTTCACCCCTTATTGATTGACTTCTTTTTTTTTACTCATCATGTCCAAAACTCTGATGTTTATGAATTATTTGTAGCAGCACTACAAGCAAAACAAAAAATACATCTAGCCCAACTACTATATGACCTTGAGCCAAAATGTAAGGTAGCCTATACTTGATCCAACGTGACACTGGCTATGAGAAAAATAAATAAATGAGAGTGAACTGGCTAAAACCAGTTTCCTCTAACTAAAGGCAAATGCTCTTTCATAGGTCTTACAAAACGCATGAAAACTCCCACTGACCTCTGCTCAGAATTTGAATGCTGCTGACAACTTATTTCAACAGTTTGAAGACCTCACACAAAATCAAAATTAAGCACACTCCGAGCCCACAGCTGAATGTGATTGGCTTTCACCCTGCATCTCTTTGACTGATCTGAAGAACTATGTGTGACTTAAGTCAACTAATTCAGAATTGCAGCTATAGAGACCGTCTTTATTGTGAAAAGGTAAGCTATAAAAGAGAAGAAATCCTGCTTAGGGAGCTGGCTGCCTAGAAACTCTCTTTGTCCCCAGCCTGTCCAAAAGACAAGTCTGTCAGGCTTGCACTGCCGTGAGTGTGACTGTTCTCCTTCTTTTCCCTTCTCTCCCTCTCTCCTCAGGTGTCATAATGGCAGCAGACCAGGCCTTGATGGAGGTGAAATGGGAGTAATAAAGAGTGATCCACAGGGAGCAATGCGGGGGTGTCACATGTGTGGCATTGCCGCATCACTGTGGAACAGCAGGCCTCAGTGCTGCAGGAAAATGCTTTTACACTGAAGGAATGCTGCAGGTGATACATACAATTACATGACATCTAGAACCCTGACAGGCTGACACCCACAGACTGCAGCCATGTTTGCACGTATGTGTGTGGGTATGTGTGTGTATAAATGTGGGTTAGCAAGCTCGGGAGTGAAAAACAAGAGAGTGTTAAATGAAAAGAGAACATGCGAGTGTAAAAAATAAAAATAAAATAAACCCAAGTAAAGAAAGAACGAGGGTCCAGATTTATTTCCCATGAACATCCCATTAGGACTGGAAAATCAGTTGTCTCACTCTCAAAAGGATCTGCATCAGCCATTCAGGATGAATCCTAATAATAATCAGAACACTTGGGGAGGAAGAATAAAGAATTTTGAAAAGAGAAAAAAAAAATTCTGTGGCGCAGTTTGGCTTCAAATATGCTCTTGATCGAGGAAAAGAAGGGTAGGTTGAGAAAAGTGTCAAAGAGAGGGAGAGAGTAAGTAAGAGTAATTTTACTTCTTCTATTAACCTGACGTGATTACAATAGCCTGATGGGCTGCCTTATTTCATGGAATATTAAATTCAAATGCGGCTCAAAGGAAGGACAGTGGTGAAGAGGGGGAAGGGACACTATATCCCCTCAATGGATCCTCAGCAAGCTTCTACCGTCCGACAGCTCTTCACTGATGGAGCAAACAAACAATCTGCCATTGTGTTGTGTGTTCTGCATAGTCTCTGTGCAGCAAGTGCATACCACTGCCAAATACATGAATATGACTATAACAATTATTTTAACAAAGCACTGACCAAATATCCATTCATACTGCAGAGGAACTTGCAAAATCTCAAGAGAGTTGTAAAAACCTGGAGTCACGTCTCTTCTTGTCTGAAGTGCCCAAGAAAACAGGTAACACATAAAAGAAATTTCATCAAAAATTAATAAAGCCATTCCTTTGATTCTTCTTTTTAGACTCCAAACTGATCATCTTTAAAGTACTCCTTTATTACTAGAAATGGTGCTGGACATTTGATTTGAATGTAGCTGCTGTAAATACAATAACTAACAGTAGTTTTAGTGAAAGTCATTATAATTTCACTAAAAGAAGTTTATTTTGATTGTTCATCATTGACTTGTGTAAGCTCAAGGTAAAAAAAAAAAAAAAAAAAACGTAACAAAATAAGTAAATCTCTGGACTTTTCAGTTCAGTCACAATAGGCCACTGATGTCAACTGTTGGATTTTATAGAGGTAATTGATTTTTTCAGGTATAAGGTCAATGTTTATGGAAGGGTGGTTACAAGCTACGGTGAAAACAGTTGTTCCACTTTAGGAAAGCATGTGATCAACACAGATTTCATAGCTAGTGGCTTTTTACCTTGTTACCATAGTATTAAGTGTAGCACCTCACCTTTGTAGACATGTAGCGGTGCGGTTTGCACGTTATGTCCCTCTGTAGCATGTAAACACCACCGTGTAGCATAACAACACATTGCAGGGCTGCATTTTATACAGTATGCCGTGTCAGCAAACATATTTGTGGTTATAGAAGTTAAATTATAATGGTTCATATTTCAAAAAGTCACATAAAACCAGAAACTATACCATATTAACTAAACACACTTTCTACAATATAGTTTCAATTAAATGCAAAAATTCTATAATAAAATCCACTGAGGCAGCGACTGTCATCAGTTGTAATGGCAGAGCGATAATGGCAGTTCTATGCAAGCACCAACAAATTAATCTAAACAAGTTTATAGCTGAGTAGTAAAGACAGTGCAGTACAACACAGCTTGTAAAGCTCACTGAGGCATTTAGGCAAAGATGCAAGAAGAGCAAGATTGAATTGTTCAGTCAAAGTGCAATTTTAACAGAATTTACAATGAAGATTTAAAAACAATAATAACGGATTAATATCTGATATGTCAGTGTATAGTTGACGTAGTGTAGTGGTCAGAGAGGGGACTTAATTCATATGATAGCAATACTACAATTCATTTAACCAAAAAGGAAAATGTGCATGAGAGGTGCATTAGAGGCACATACTGTATAAGTGTGGATGTCTGTGCCTGAGAGAATATAGAGCAGCCTCCATTGGCCGTATCTAATGCAAAGCAGGCCTTTCCTGTAGCATACTCTTACACAAGCAGACATTGAACTATATACATTGTTTTACCAGCTGCACGAGTGTATTAAAAGTAGGCAAAAACATTCAATTTAAGAAATTGTGGTTAGATTTTAGAATTGGATGATGCCTGTTTTTCCCTAACAACAGGTTTATATGCTCCATATCAAATCACACTCAATTTCAGTTCAAAAATAACAATGATATTATTTATTATTACTAAAAAATGTTATCTAGCTATCCATTTACTGTATGTGTTGGAAGGATTCTTAAATTCTTATTTTGCATTTGATATTTGACAATTTTTTCAGGATTAAAAGATTACTGAATTCAAGTGTTGGCGACAAGGCTTGGCACAGAATATACAGTATAACTAGTGCATTTAGATTTCCAGGTTATTTTTGCTACAGGCTAAATTGCACCATTTGGTGGACAATGAAGAAGGAATGGCAGCATAATATCATGGTCCAAATGGTAACTGAGGTCGCATGCTGTCACTTAGCAGCACCATGTCTGTGTGGGCATACTAAACAGAGTAAGTACTGTAGAAGAACAAGAACAGGGGGGGGGGGGAGTACACAGCCATTCTGCATTACACTCGACAGCTCACTTTAAAGAATTCATTCCATCTCCTGGAAAAGCTGGACTTGTGATGCCTCATTTCACAAATGTACCTCAGACACTTCGTCCACAGTTTTATAACACTTGATCACTGTGAAAAACACAGCTGCACTGTAATGTTGAGAGGAAATGAAGTTAGAAGGCAAACTCATCATTAGTCTTCAGATGAAATCAGGAGAGTGAGTGTTCAAGCATCGTTATCCAGACTGGGCTTTTATGAGTAAACACTGTGCCTTCATATGGGATGCATAATAAGCACCTCTACCCTCTGGGAGAGAGCAGCCATCAATGCAGCTGTGCTCGGCTGTGATAAACCTCCTCTATCGGCGTGTATCTACATTAGCTATCAGCTCTCTGGGTGTAATAACAGAATGGGACACCACCTTACCTGCATCAGAGGAAAACCCTCAAGACCAATAATGAAAAAAATGTATCAGTGTTCCAGCTTGGTAATTACATACAATCTATATTATGGCAATCTTTTCATGAAAACGTCACAACAATCACATTTAATACAGTAGTTAAAGACATACAGGGGATTATACCTCACCAAAGACACATGAAGATATACTATACACATCAGAGGACACGCAGATCTCACACTCCCATGTGCACTACTAAAAGTGTGTAGGGCTGCAGGAAGGCGCAGTGAGTTGAGAGACCAACCCTTAACGGAGAGATCTCAATTCAGCACCCACTGTCAGGCAGTGTAGGAGCTATACAGCTGTGAGTTTGATCAGTGTACTCAATCCCCACTAGCTCCAGTGGTGTCATTTTTTGGCTGATCATCATGTCTGACTTGACTCTAACAGTGGCGAATAAAGAGAAAAGTTTCTGTGCATGTAAACACAGGAACAGTGGAGACAAAATGGCAAGAGGGTTAACATCACTGAGGGATTTTTAATCTCTGTCTCTGGTCAAGTTTTTAATTTTGTCAGCTGATGAGTAAGTACGGCATATGATAACGAAACACTCAAGATAAGTTATTTGATATTGTCATAACACCTTTTGAATGATTTGATTTAGACACCTGTTTCAGTTTAAATGTAAGTAGTAGCATGAAGGCCCAATACCCATGGCCTCAACATGAAAAGAAATCGACAGCTGAGTTGTCAGCTCTGTTGTGCCTGGTTCCTATGCTTCAGTATGATTGGACAATCATAGTTCTTGGGAGGGGTTTAGGTTATTTAAACTCTCATTGTATGGATCAGTCACTTTTTTAGGCCTAAAGTGACTTTTAAGCCAATTTCATTGGGCAAATAAGGACAATCTGTGGGTTCTAAGTTGATCTGGAGAGTTTTTGTGTGTGTGAATTCAATCCAGATGACAAAGATCCATTTTATGTAAAAAAAAAAAAAAAAAGAATAAATATCTTTAAAAATCTTTAAAAAGGTAAAAGCTGTCCTTTAAATTGAGCATATGCATTGATAGCTACTATGCCTAAATCAATAGAAAAAAGGGTGAGAATAGTGTGTCGCCTGACTGTTTCCATTATAAGTTTAATTGCCACAAGTTCACCCTGTCCTCATCACCACTTTGAACTCCAACCTCAGCTCCATGGTGACTGGCTCCAGTCCTCCACAGAGGAAGAAAGATGGAGTTGGTGAGTGGGAAGGGGGATGGGGGTAAGAAAAAGAAAACTGATTGAGCTGAACCCAGACAGCTTTCACCTTCTGCGGCAGATTTTTTTTTTCTTCTATCTTCTCTGTAATGCCCTTCAAATGACCTAGTCCTTCATGCAACAGCTCACTAAAATTAACTTTACATTTTCACAACAATACAATTTGGAATAGATGTTAGCAAGGCCACCGAGACAAGTCTGTAGTATGTGTGTCAACTCGTTCCAGGAAACAAAGCTGACAACCACATGTCTACATGTATTTTATCCACTGCATTTGATGTCCAACACTGACAGTACTGTCCCATCGACAAATATAAGATTTAACATTATTTCATTCAGATTTTTCTCCAACATGGAAAAACCAGGGGAAAAGTCCAAATTCCACATCCTAGCTTTGAAATCCACACGTGGTTTTGTTTTGAAATGATGTAGGAGGGAAGAGAGCGGGAGGAGAGAAACACCACATACAGGGTGTTTACAGATCTCTCCAGGTTCACCACATGTGATTACACTCTGATGTTTAACAGACCAATTACAGTTTTTATGGAACACAAGGCTGCAAGAGGCCTGGCACAGCACTCCTTTAAGTCTCTCTGTGTTAGTGGGTTTGGCACTTAACAAACACTTTCATTTTAAACTCAATTGTAGCATCAGAGCCACATTCCTGATAGGATGGAAAGAAAGAGAGGTACTGAACGCAACACAACCACAGAGTACGCTGGAAGCAGATTTAAGTTAACAGGAGAGAGTTAGAGTTAAATGATTGATAGACTTCAGAGACACATTTGAAGCACTGCAGAACTGAGAATAAAAACTACAAGCACTTAGAAAGTGTATGAGATTTCTAGCAGTACCTAGCCTTTACGCCTCGGCAGCAGGCTACAATGTGTAGAACAGAGGGTAGAGAAGCCCACCCACAACAGCCACCAGTGGGGAGGAACGCTCCTACATTAAGAACATGAGCCCCCAGTCTGCTTCTCCCCACTGGTAACCATAATCCCCTTGGTAGAGGCCTGAAACATGGGGGCTCCTACCACACAGAACCACAGGAGGAGCAGGGTGGCCCTTCTCCGTCACAGCCACACTGCTTCGTTAGCTCAGTCTGGGGTTTCAGCAGGGTATGTGTTGTCATGTTGTCATTACTTAAAAATAACACACACCTTTTAGCTTTTCAAGTATATTGGCACATGCATTCCCAATTTCCAGTTTTTTAATGTACACATCTGCCAGTGCTCATACAGAAACTAAAATATTTGCTCCAGCAATCAAATGTCTATTGTAGCTCGATTATGATCAAACTTCTTTAAAGTTTGTTGTAATTTGAAATGGATTTTTTTTTTTTAAAGAATGACAAAGATGAGTAATGACAGCAAACAAAACACATTTCCAAATTCAAATTACTATTGTTTTAAGAATGTTTAGGAAAATGTATGAACCTATTTTTTAAGGTTAGAGAAAGATTAAGATCTAAATATTAACAGAGAAATTCAAAGTGTGGTGGGTGTCTTTTTTTGTTTGCTTTTCTATGACAGACCACAAACCACGACCTTCCTTTGCCTTAAACCTAGTCACATGTGGGACGCACACTCTAATCCTTTTGTACTGAATTTGCAGGAGACTGTGTTGCTGTTTTTCATCAGTTTAAACAAGTCTGTGTTTTAACAATAATCTATAACTATAGGATTTATGTTTTTTTCTTCTGCCGTTGTTTAATGTGATATATTAATTGAGGTGATGTTTTGAATAATTTGTCATCTGAAAAATATGTATGACATAATTTCCTGCACTGGCTGTAATGCCATACCCTTTAAAAAAAAGGCCAAACAAATATAATTCCACTGCGATGCCAGTCTAGTCATTTTGTTTAAATATCACCATAGGTGTGATCAGAAAAGAGTTATGGATTGAAGATTCTATGCTGTGGAATATTCTTCTTGACATTTATAAACGACAGCATTTATATGAGCTCAACCCAAACTTGAGGCTTAGAGGCCTATAAATAAAAACATAAAAGTGTGTTAAGAGTGTGTGTGTGTGTGCGCGCGTGTGTGTGCGTGTGTATGTGTGTGTGTGTGATCCCCCACAGTGATAAAGCAGGGTGGCATGGTGTTTGCACCAGGGGCAAGAGGCAGGTGAAGACAGTGTACGCCGTTTAGCTGAGCTGGTCCCATTCTCTGTGTCTGCGCTTGCAAGGTGAGAAGTGTGCTAGTGCACCATCTCCTCTCTATGCTCCTCTGCACTATGGTCTGTTATCAGCACAGATGATGTAGGGAGATACACCAGTGTGTGTGTGTGTGTGTGTGTGTGTGTGTGTGTGTTGTTCTGAGTGAATCTCCAGTCTGGGTCTGTGTTTTCAGGAGACCTGAGGCGTTCATGTAACAGATCGCAGGACCCCAACACTGCTGTTTTCCTTTTCCTCTCTCCTCTCAGACTCTTACCTATCGCACCTCCTCTGTCCAAGGCCAGCTGTCCAAAACAATTCACTGAACAAAAATCTCTCCCCAACAAAAAAGAGAGATCAACATCTCATGTGCCTCTTCCAGTCTAATGGTGACAAAAGCTGGTAAATCTGTTTCTCAGTTCTTGACAAATTCACATTTAATAAGTTGCCTTTCCAGGAAACTGCTGTCTCTTAATTGTTTTTTCCCCTATTATCTACATTCACATTTAATAATCTCTTTTTGCATGGTGTGTCTGTCTCTACCACTTCAACATTAATACAAAATTATTTGTAGGGCTGACAGAGTTTTCTCTATGATTCTGCAGATGGTTACTTGTTCTACAAAAATCTGGCTGAAGGACAGCACATTATTAGCGAGCCCTAGGAGCTAAGGGCTTCAGCTGGTAAGCCTCACCGTCTCTCTCCTACTACTGAAGGCTTAGTTTGAAAGGTAAGCTACCTACTAATGTCATTTTCGTTTTGGGAACTCGCACTACTCAATTACATGACTGCAGTACTTTATCCAGAGTAATTGTTTAGCTAAACCACCTGCCAAGATTATGCAAATACCTTACAGTGTTTTTTCGTTTTTTTGAAAGTCAAAGTTGAACCCGGAAGCTGGTCTGTAAACTGACAAATATTTACAACAGAAATTTGAAGACGATATTGAATTTATTCTAGAAACTAAGCCTGGCTGGCCTGTTTGATATTGAAACCCTGTATCACTCGATATGTCTGACTGCTTTGGATTCTTTTTTTGTGATGTCATGTCACCACCTTTCCAGATCTCAACAATTACTTTGGATGACAAAAGTATCACAACCAATTAAAACTAAAGCAGAACTAAGATCCATGGTTGTAAAAAGTTGTAGTTTTCCTACCGAGTCCACTGAGAAATGAAAAATCTTACCAAGCATGAGGCAATATTATTGCGGCAGGGGGGATGTGAGAAATGAGCAGGATTTCAACAAATATCTACTCCTCTCGTGTAATTAATCTTGACAGCAGTCATTTATGATCATCAGTGAGATGACATCCATCATTTAATTGCCTTTAATCTACACTGAAAGTGACAGCTGCACATGTAGAGCAGCTGTATGAGGCCGAAAGTCTTAATGTTTCCCATCATGTGAAGGAACAGCAGAACCTCTGAATACTCCCCAATGCTCTGCTCACTTAAGACAAGGATATCCAGTTGACCAAACATTCACCTGTTTCCTGGAAAAGGACATTCATTCACCCTTTCTATGACAAGGACATCTGTTAGGCCAAACATTCACTTGTTTAAAAAACTCAATATAGAGCCATCATGGAAGTGGAGCAGAGCTCCCTACTCCACCGGATATGACAATGGTCTGGTCTGCCAGGGTGCAAAACAGAACAACCTCTGCTCCTAAATTAGACCTACCACTGAGCCCACTGACAATGGGATGCTGACATGCAATTACTATAAAAGCTGGCACCCCCTTCACTACAACCACCACTCTGGGTACACCCCACACCACCCCTTTTCTCCATCTACCTCTCCAAAAAAAATCCTCTTTTCTCCTCTACCATTTCCCTCCGATAGTTCCCTTGTGTCCTGCATTTTTGGAGCTCTGTGAAGCATGTGGATCCCAAAATTTAAATGTATCTGATGAAAACGATTTGAATGAGTGTGTGTGCAAGTGTGTATTACGAGTAGCATGTGTTTCCCTTCATCCTGCAGAGGCCCGAGTAAGACGTAGTTGATGGCAGCTGAGTTGAGATGCCCATCCCTTTAAGTCAAAATCCTGCTGGGCTGAGACCTCTCCGATTTAGCACCTTTTCTCCCCTTGGAGCCCTCTATCTCTCATTCTCTCTCATTATCTTTTTTATTCTCATCTGATTCTGTCATCCCTTGATCTGTTGGATGTTGCAGTTGCACCTCTAAGTTCTGCTGGGAAAGGGGAAGATAATAGGAAACAAAGTGAACATGTTGGTGGGAGCATAAAGGTGTTGACGTGAGGGAGAAGAAAACACCACTCAGAGGTAACCTTTAAGCAACGTGGTCATTAACACCTCCATTACAAACATTTCTGTATGAGCAGCTCTATTAGTCATTCAGAGCCCACGCTTCTCTTCAAGACTGCCATACATTTTTTTGAACAAGACAGCAGGATAGTAGAAAAGTCCTCTTTGTTTTCTTTTTAACAACAATCAGTCATCATCATCTCTACCACCAGCTGTTAGTAAGGCTCCTGCATTAAACTGATCTGCCTGAATATATTTACAGAGCAGACTGTGAGCTGCTATGATATGGCAGGTCAAAGCTGCACAGTTATCCTCATAAGACAAATGACTTCCTTATACACAACAACATCATCCATTGCTGGACAGTGATTAAAGTGACTGCAACAGGGGCAAAGAATTTTAAGAGCAGTTGTCAAAATGATGCAGTGAAGGAAAATCATCCCCATCTTTAAAATCCCTGACCAAGTCATCTAAAAAGAGATAGTGGATATAAAAATATTAAATACATCTCCAAAAATATAAGTAATGCCACTGATGAAGCTACACAGTGTTAACTTGCACAAGGGCACAATTAGCTCATCATGCAATTAAAATGTGCCTTACCAGTGATCAGCTCACCTCTTCAACTCCTTTACTGTGTAAGTTTCAGCTTCATTTCAGTGTTTCCTTTCACTTTCTGTTTTAAATGAATGCACATTTTTATCAAGCTGATTGAGCCTGAGATGGTCTTTCTCAGTGAATACTATTCAAAGTGGATATACAATTTGTTTCAGTGCATGGCTACTTGATATTCACCTATTAGCTGTAGTTCAAATGATACAGCTGTTTCATAATTCAAAAGGGAAAATCAAAAAGACAAGAGTCATTAACACCTTTACCAGGTGTAATGGAAAAAGTGATTTGTTAGAGGTCTGAAAATAGGCCCTCTTTCCCTACCTATAATTATAGCTTTGAAACATATTATCTTACAGGTATGGCTTCAAAAGTGTCTTCCACACAGTGCTAACAAGGCCTACTGGAACTCACCAGGAGCAGAGAGAAGCCTTAATTACACTGGTGCATATATTACTACACATCAACCCCTGCTGCTCTAATATTAATTATACTGTACAACAGACATTTTATCCCACTTGCTCTCTTCCAGCTTTGCCCATTACAAACTTAACTTTCTCTCGCTTTAATTTCCAACCTGTTCATATTATATTTCTAGATCCTTCAATTATGACATAAATATCAGACAACATGAATCAACATAAACGACTGAAAAATGTAAAATAATAAAGGAAACAATATACAAGATACAAAATAATGATAAAATAAGACCATGGTAGCATGATGAGTAATCATTAGTCAGAGAAAATGTCGAACAATGAAAATGATATCACACTTTTATAACATGGTTATCTATTTAACTTTGAAACTTGTGTATGTGGGACTCTAGAAGAACAATAGAGGTGATCCCAAACATACAACTTGTGCCTCAAAAACTTGTCACCAGGCCCTGATAAAGTTGAATTATGACACTGACTTCATTACATAACTTATTCAGGATGTGAGGAAGCTTAATGTATTGACCTAATAAAAAATGATAAAATCAAAACTGCTTTGTGAGCAGCACAGGCAAGTGTGATGAAAAGGGGGAAGATGATAGGAAACAAAGTGAACATGTTGGTGGCAGCATAAAGGTGTTGACGTGAGGGAGAAGAAAACACCACTCAGAGGTAACCTTTAAGCAACGTGGTCATTAACACCTCCATTACAAACATTTCTGTATGAGCAGCTCTATTAGTCATTCAGAGCCCACGCTTCTCTTCAAGACTGCCATACATTTTTTTGAACAAGACAGCAGGATAGTAGAAAAGTCCTCTTTGTTTTCTTTTTAACAACAATCAGTCATCATCATCTCTACCACCAGCTGTTAGTAAGGCTCCTGCATTAAACTGATCTGCCTGAATATATTTACAGAGCAGACTGTGAGCTGCTATGATATGGCAGGTCAAAGCTGCACAGTTATCCTCATAAGACAAATGAATTCCTTATACGCAACAACACCATCCATTGCTGGACATATAATATGATGACAGCAGCAGGGACAAAGTCCTTAGTTGTCAAAATGTTGCAGTAAAGGAAAATTATTCCCTGATTTAAAATGTCTCCAACATCTAAAGATGGGGTAGTGGAAAAAAACTAAGTTCAACCCTAAAAACAATGATAAATGCTACATTATAAATACTGTCTATATTCAAAGTGCTCAGTGTTATCCAAAGTAAATGCTATACTCTGAGCACATTTGGATTAATGCCTTTCCTCAACTTAACTGTGCTTTACCAATGACCATCTCACCTCCTTAACTCCATTTCTATCTAAGTTACAGCTTCATTTACAAATTTCAGTGTTTCCTCTCACATTCAGTTTTAACGAACTCACCTTTTTTTAATCAAGCTGATTGAAGCTAAGGTCTTTCTCAGTGAAAACTATTTAAGTTGGATACACATTTTTTCCACATTTTCCCTATGTATCCCTACTTGAAATTCACCTATTAGCTGCACTTCAAATGATACAGCTGTTTCATATTTCAAATGAGAAAATCAAAAAGACAAGAAGTCATTAACACCTTTACCAAGTGTAATAGAAAAAGTGATTTGTTAGAGGTCTGAAAATAGGTCCCCTTTCCCTACCTATAATTATAGCTTTGAAACATATTATCTTACAGGTATGGCTTCAAAAGTGTCTTCCACATAGTGCTAACAAGCCCTACTGAAACTCACCAGATCTAGGTAGAAGTGTACTCCGATATTAATTATACTGTTCTCTTCAGCCATTACAAAGTTAACTTTCTCTCACTTTCATTTTGAGCCTTGCACAGCACATTTCTAATCCCCCCAATTATGACATAAATATCAGACAATGTGGAATGGAAACAATCAGCCCGCAAAACAACAAAATAAGAACATGTTTTCTTCATAAGTGATAATTTGCTAGGGAAATGGGAAACAGAATATTACATTTTTAAGGCATGGCTATAGTATGTGTTTGTGTTAGACTTAAAGGCAGAGAAGTTCAAAGGGACACCCACATGTACATCTCACCAGGCCCTGATGAGGTTAAGATATGACACTGACTTGACTTTTACCTAGTTACATACTTTATTCAGGGTGGGAGGAGGCTTATTGTATCTAAACTACTTGCTGAGCAGCAGAGAAAATTCAGTTTTACATTTCTATTAACAATTGTGGATTCAGACTAGTATTGTGTTTCCAAACCAATCATTAAGTGGCCTATACTTTGTCAAAGCAACGACATATGCAGCGCCTTCGAGTAAATATTCCTGCCAAAATTACTGTTTTTCTCTATTTATATATTTCATCTGGGTGTAATGAATCCCAAACAAATAACATATATATGGGACTTTTATAAAGTGTAAGAAAAACTGGGCTGTGCAATTCAAACACAAACAAGGGCCACACAAATCCACTCCACACCTAAACATCTTGTGCAAATATGAGCAAAGTCAATTTCAGCTGGGGTCGTACATGGTGATGCTCTCTGATATTGTAGTGGTCATGGTCTCTGTGTATGTGCTATGGACGTGAGTGGATCCAGCCAGGGGAGTTAGTGCAGGGGTGGAGTTGGGATGGGGGGCTGCTGGATGGGCCGAGGGTTTCTTTGAAGTCTGGATTCCAATTAAACCCCTGACTGAGTTCTAAGCGCACAAGAAAAATGACTGAGGTACATGACATGGCCAGGTCCCCTCGTCCAGCCAAGCCTTTCCATTTTAGCCCCTTTGTCTCCCTGCAGCTCCTAATATTTATGATCACCCCTCCTGACATTACCCCCACATCAGGCCTACCGCCCCCACCCTCGCACCATCCCAACAGAAAAAAAATATAGACAGGACTTAAAAACAAGGCTGGCAGAGTGGAGAGTGAGAGTCCGACTGAGGTTTCACTTCTCAATGCAACATAGAGAATATCTGATAAACATTCACAACAGAAAGGGAGAGTAATATGAGGTTAAAGAGGAAGAGCAAGTGCAAGACAACAAGGTGTGGAAGAGGACGAAAAACCATTTAGGATGAAATACTGGTGAGGCAAATATAAAATGGAATATCCTGTATTTTCAACATGGACATTCACATGTTTGCTTGTTTCAAAATAGATTTTTACCTAATGCCATTCACCACATTCTTATGAGCAACAGAGAATTTAAAAAACAAAGAGATAAAACACAATAAACTCTAGCCTGTGTAAGAGAAGTAGAGTACCCTATTAGAAGATCCATTTTATGTCAATAACAGAACAAACTCTTTGACAAAAATACAGTATGCTTATTCATCTCCTCCTCTCCAAGGCAAATGTAGTCACAGCACTACTGTAAGTGTATTCTGGTTTTGAAAAGAAACACACACAACCAACACATTTGATGAAACATTATCATTTTACCTGACCAGGCAATACAACAATAATTTGCAGTAATTTTGATCTCAGCAGCAGGTCCCGCATAGTGTGAAGAAATGTATAGCGTGGCAATCCAGCCCAATGCCAATTTACCTTAGAAACCAACGCGCATACACCTTTACAAAATCCAGTATCTGGCTGCTACTCTTCACAGTTTTGTTTTCTCTTGAAAAAAGTGCTGGTAAAAACAGTGAAGGTGCACCTTAGCTGGGGGACATGTTTTTGTTGAAAGCGAATGGAGAGAAATGGTGGATTTCAGAGGTATCAGTCCTGCAAGGCAACCGCAGGCAATTCATACAGTACCTGACACTATGCCTAAAAACACACTGCAGTTTTTCTGTTTTTATTTCGGCACCTTTCGCACATGAATTCCATTCACTCACGCACTCTGAACAACACACAGTAGGTAAGGATACATACTCCATAATTCATTGAGCATTGAATTTCATTTCCTTTCCTCTTTCTTTTTTTAAACGTACACTCTGCACACACCCTCACTCTGTACCACACAGACATACAAAGTGCAAAAGTACACGCATGTATTGTTGCTCTTCGAACTGAGAAGTCAAACATAACAACTCAAATACACACACAAACATGCTCTAGAATAAAATATTGAAAAGTGTCACAGACACCTGGTCAAATGCTCATCTGATTCCCAAAGGAACCGCCATGAATAAACTACTTCCTGCGGGAGACAATATAAAAAAAGGGGGGGGGAAGCAACACGGTTTGAGCAGAGAGCGGAGGTTTATATAATGTGTGTTCCTAGAGGAGATGGAGCTGGAGATGGGACAGAGTAGGAAGGGGTTAAGACTGGGAGCCAGCAACCTTTTATCACACTGGAGGGAGACAGGGAGCTGAGAGGCGCAGAATAGTAAATATTTCAAGATGATAGGTGACATAAACAAAAGGTTTACTCTCATTCCCACTTTTTAAGTTGCAAAATTTGGGGCTGGTAATTCATAACAGCAGTGCTCGCTGACACACTAATATGGCACTGAAGAATAGGCCCTGCAGCTCAACACAGAAAAAAATGTCTCCTTCATAACTAAATCTGTTCTCGTCTAAAACTCGGCAATCCTGATCACAAAGGCATTAAGGTTATTTGTTGAACACTGACAAAATTAGCATAATCAAAATGACAGACAAACAAACTGCAAATATGTTGTATTAATAGGAACCAAACCAACAGAGAAATGCAGTAAAGTCAGACGTGTACATGCAATAGCTAAAATTTGCAACTGGAAAACTTGACAATCACGTATCTTTGGCGATTTAATCACTCAGACTCTGACATTTCACTTCATCACGTCTCTCACTTGTGTGATTGTTTAGCTCTGTCCTCTCGGCGTTTGAACTTTTTGAAGAATTTTTTAGTTCCTATAAATGAATCCCCTTCCTGTCTCTCTTCCCTGTCAGAGACACAGCACTCGGACTCTGCTCCATGTCAGAGAGCAGTCTGTCAGTGCGTCTGTGAAAGCCAGATAACCCTTTGATGGAGAGTACCGGTGGTTATTGTTGTGTGCACCCTCCACACCTTCCCTCCAACACATATGAAGATTTATTGAAGGAGAGGGCTGAGCAGCGGGAGCCTGCACTAACATGGCAGGCCACGATGGCAACAGGAAAGGGGGCAGGAAGAACAGAGGCAGGAGGGAGACACACCAGGGGGTGATGGGAACTCCACTGACCTGTCTGTGGAGGACACAATGCTCAGGTAGAGCTGACCGTGATTACACTGGCTGTTGAGGAGGACAAATAATCATGGGACCGCTCTCACTGCATGTGCTCCACTCTAACAAAGGACGGGCAGGTTTAAAAAGAAAAACGCAAAACAAAAAAAAAGAAGAAATAGAAACATCTTGAAAGTCTTGAGGAAAATATTTGGAAAAAAGTTAAGCTACGTTCACAATACTGCATAGTAAGAATTAGTGTAGACAGGTTTTATATGAGATGCAATTTTTTGTGACATATAATCATCATATCCATAAAAAAAAAAAACGGTTAAAAGCTGAAATACATTGATGTGTAGTGCAGGATAATTCTGTCATATTTGAGTGAGAGGCTCAACAGGCCGGATGAAGAGGTAGTGTGTTTAGAAAATCATGATGAATTTGTAGCATGTTTAGAAACTCCCAAACGCTGCAACACATGACAGTATATTCAATATAAATGAAATATTTACTACTGTAGGGTGAGAATAATAAAACTGAAGTGAAATAAAGTTAGTGACAGTTGAATGTGGCACACAAACCCGTTCGCAAACAACCACTGAGCAAAGTTACAAGCTGATATCATGACATCAATTAATATAATTTGATCTATTAATCACTTTCAATTTCCATCTGGGGTTCACAGGACATGTTCTGAATATGATCTGATGGATGCTCTCTTCCTTTCATGACATAAATTCATGTTGATTATGTTTTTGATATACACATGAGCTGAATTGTTTCAAGAGTGAAACAAAGCAAGTGAGGGCAATGAGAGAGGACAGACAGAGAGGTGAGATACAGAGACAGACAGACAGACAGAAAAAAAGAGAGGGACAGAGAAGGGGAATACACATCAGCGACTCATAGTGCCCTCTTCTGCTCACAAGCTGTATGAAACAGAGTTTTCCTCCTTTTGATCATCAAAAAATACAAGTATAAAGCACCTGATAAAGCACCGCTTCTCTTTTAACAGCTCTGCTTGCACATGGCAATCCATACCTTTATTTCTAGGCATAATTAAAAATAGGAAGTTATCATATCTAAAGCAAAAACCTCAAGCATCATCTCCATCATCGACCAGAAATAGCAGTTGTAAGACAAACAGGTGCTCAATAAGCTATGGGTCAACACTGAGCCCAAATTAATACATGCATATTATGCATTACTATTATAAAAACCCAGCACCAAAAAAAAACTGTACAAAAATGATTGGGGCAGCTGGTGTATATTTCAGTCAGAGAATCTCGATATCTGTCTCCAAAATCAGCCACAAAAATGATGGCTGCAAAATCATCACTGCACCCTGGAAACCTTCAAGCTTTGGCTCAGTCCAGATGCAACACTAAACCCAGCTGAGCAACAACAAGCAATTCCTGCTGGAACATGTAAGATTGCATGCATGTAAGATTGTGCATGTGTCTTTTCTGCTCATGTACTTGTGTGTACCTTGTGTTTATTTGGCCTCCAAAACTACACAGCATCACATCGTGGCTCTTGGATGCAGACAATAGATAAGTCTACTTATACTGTAATATTCCCATACTGTGTTTGTGCATAAAATACTCTACATCATTAAGATACTATTTCTTGCATGTGCACACCTTTAAGACAACACTGATTAGGAAACAATCAAAGCTGAAACCCCTAAATTGATTTTTAATTATCAGTAACAAAAAGCATTACACTACATATACAGTATAGGTTATATGAACATATTCTTAGAATAAACTGGAAGGAAATGGGAGGTGTGACTGAATAGAATGTATTATGTTAGTGAACCACCATTGTGTCTGTATACAAAGAAACAATATATTGGTTCTCTTGCAGAGATTGTATACAGTATACTGTGTGTATAAGTGGGGTCTTCTTCTCTGAAATGTTAAATGTGTACACAAGAAACCGATGGCGACCAGACATCTGTGGGGCTGCGAAATGATGACCCATTTTTAAACCCCATATTTGATTACCTGGTTTTATTAAAATTGGATCCAAAGAGACCCGTTCCCTATTTGAATTTAATGAAGGCTGTGTGGCTGACAGGAGGCTTTTGATTTATACACTGTTATTAAATCCGACAAGAGAGCCAGCCAGGTAAGCAGGCAGGCAGGAGGAGGTGGAGAGGAAAGAGAGAGCAGGACCCAGAAACCTGGCCCTGCACCAGGCACAGCGAGACTCCGAGTCCGACAGCCCTCCTCTTCCTTCAGCCCACCCCCCACCTGCTCCACTCTGAGGAGTGCAGGAGCACAGAACAGCCAAGGACACATGCTGTGTGGCACCCCTCTCTCACATCCCTCTTCCTCCTCTGATACCTCTTCCATTATTCATATTAAAATACAGACTGATGTAAAGATGAATAATAAATGCAGTCAACACAAAACAAAAGCTGGCAGACCAGTGCTGTCAAGGTGGTCACTTGATAGAAATGAAAATTTATTGTGTCAATTCATCTTAATAATGGGGTATGTTTAAGACATAAACAAATTAATATTTCAGCACTCTTGATATTGCTTTTGCTCAGATTAAAACTATTTTTCTTTTTTTTAAATTAAGCATAGATATAATTAATGACATAAATTAATAATTTTTTGGTTCGTGTGTGTTAATTAAGCCAAAAATATATACATGCACATGTAAGAACAATACACAAAAAAGTTTTAAAAAAAAACACAGAAAAATATCTGATCATGTTTTCTGGCAGAAATGTGATATCCCTCAGAGTGTTGAGTTTTTGTCTTTGAAACTTCAAAGCCAAAGTAGATGTCTAAAACACATCAGCACACTTACTGTACAGGAGGAGATCCTCACAGTTACAGTCCCAGGCTATACTGCTACCACAAACCATAATCATTCACCTAAGCTAAGACACTGGCCGGAGCCTTACATGAGAAAGAAATTGTAAAAAATAAGGCTCTGTGATTTTTTCTTCCAGGGTTCACAGATAAACATGTGCAGGCACAAAGAGACTCTGTTCTACCTCCAGCTTCAGGACAGAAGCAGTAGGGTGTTTGAAGCTGTCTATGCTGACTGTCAATGTTTTCCTGGAGGTTAGCATCCACTGGAAAGGATAGATAGTGGTCTGAGACACTGGCTATAGACGTTTATTCACACACAGAGGGTTTAAGAAATTATTACAGTATCAGCCCTCAGAAAGATTTTCTCCCCAGTATGCCTCTTTTAAGATGATTAGATAAGCAGCTTTATCTTTAAATGTGTTTTCTATAAATGCTGTCATTTATTTCTAGCATTTCAGACAGAATGGTTCAAAATGTCCTTGATGTTTGCTTAGTGATTAATATTATGAAGATCTGCCATGCAGTGTTTCACAATTAATATGGGCCCCAACACAGCGAATGTCTGCCTGAATATCTAATATAAAAGAAAAATGGGGAGGATTGCATTTTGTTTTTAATGCTTTGCTCAAGCAGAGCTCTGCTGTCATGCCTGCTTTTTTCAGGAAGTCAGACAAAAAGAGAGGAGAGATGGAGAGGGAGGGATCCTGGAGGATGGGGGGAGGAAAGGAGGAGATGGAGGGGCTGCTGACATGCACTTGTCTCCAATCTCTTCGAATCCATTGCACAATTCATCTGCTTTGTCTCTACTGCCACGGCTGAGGACCATCAGACCAGACGCCCATTAGATTCCTCATACTGCCCCCCTATGCACAACCCTCCTTCAATGCCCCCCACCCCCAACCCCCCACCCCCAAACACCTTTTTTTCATGTGACATGCTGACTGAAGGAGAGGCAAGGCAATTCACAAGCCTCCCCAAATGGGGAAATGTCAGGAAGGGAACCCATATCAAAACCATGTTGTCATGGAGATACAGTACGGTCCAGAAATTACAGACTAACACACAGGCACAGTATACACACACACCGGCTTTTATGCTCACCCAGATAAATACATTTGGTTTATGGATTTTTTTAGACAAACAATATCTACTATATATGGTATACATAAGACAAAAGAAGTCTTTTGTTTTCCTACACTTGTTTTTCTTTTTTTTCCCACCAAAAAAAAAATCAGTCAAATAAATTTAGGTGAATACATTTAAATAAATTTACCAAAAGAAAAATATTGGCCTAAGAGTTAAGATTATTTAAACCACTTATTTTGGTTAACACCCAATTCCAGCCAAAACATTAATTGTTTTGAAATATATTTTGATTTAATAAATATAAATAAATAAATAAAAACAGCCACCATTTGCAATTTAAAAGAAAACTGCTTTGTGGTGGTAAAACATTTAATAATTAAGAGATAACAGAAATAATAAATGTCTTTTCTTTTACAATCAACAATAGCAAAGGGATTTCTCTATTTAAAGTTATTACATTCATGGAAAAAAAAAAGTCTTCATTCACTGAGTGTTTTCAATGGAAGTAAAACCTGAATTCAGTAAGTACCATTTGTCTGGATGCTCAGTAACAGTGAAATCGACTCCAACGCTTAGCATGGATGTGTCAATGCTTCCGCTTCAGGGATATTCTACAGCAAGGTCATGTGACCACTGTGCCCATCCACAGTAGCCATTCCTCAGCCAATAGTGTTATCAGATAAACAGTATTCCTGGTACGCTTGGCATTTCAATGATCTCTTCTCACAAAAAAAAAAAGGCGGAAAGAAAGAATGAAGGGAGAAAGAAGATAAAAAATGTGCTCCTTCACCCCACTTGTTTAGGAGGCTGCCAGCACTTAGCTTCAGCTTTTGAGCAGAACTAGACCGGCTCTGCCCTGGTGTGCAAGAGGATCCTCCATCCCAACAGCCATATTCATACACTACCAGGCCTCACTGGGGTCACTTTATTGAGGTTACTCTGCTCTGCACTACATAAAAAAGAGGAGATTGAGGGATATTAATGGTAAATGTGGCATAGTTACTGCTGTAAAACCCCTTCTTTGCCCTCCCTTTTTCTTTGTTTGGCCAGAGGAGCTGAGGGCTTAGGGATAAAGGTACTGCTCAAATCATGAGACAGGGATAAAGCCAGGGAGAGATAGCAAGCTCTGACCCAACGACAGAGCAGTGGATAATTAAAACACCCAGGGCCCCCGAACTGCCCTCATCCATCTCTCCCTTCTTTTTCTCTCTTTTTCTTCCTTCACTCACAGACTTAGCCTCTCCCTCCTCCCCAGAAAACACACACATACACATTCTTACATTCTCAGATAACAAAACATGCAAGATGACACAAATGCGTATTGAGATGATGTTGGATTTCTACCAGTGAGATCCGCCGATGACTGGTCCTCTGGGTAAAATCTACAGAAGCGGAAGCACACATCGCTCCCACTGGCTCTGTGCGATCTGTTTATTTTTCATTTGTACATTTTTGAGGATCATGAATGATTCCTGTTTTTATCTGATTACTCCCAGACAGTCTGCCTCCACTGCCTCATAAGAACACAAAGGATAGGAACAAAATGGCACACGACCATGTAGTCCTTTCATTTAACAAATGTCCTTCTGCTTTGGCTTATATTTCATTCATTTCATTTTGCATTCATTCCTGCATTAAGATACAGTTTATATAAATAAGTATGGACTAAGGATGTTATCTGTAGGATATTGTAAATGGGTTGGCTTTTCAACTAGAATATATTCACTCTGTTTGGACAAACATCAATTAAAGATGAACTGAAAGGAAATTAACCAGAACCTATAAGAAAGGCATGCATGCCAGAGAGAAGATCAGAGAGTTTCTCCACACCACCATGAAGAAAGAAAAAAAGGAGCCACGTCTGTATATCATCTATGTATATAACAACCAACTGAGGGACAGGGGAGTGAGTGTATGCGCGTGTGTGTGTATGTGTGTTTCTACGGTTGTGTGGACAAATTTCATCGCTGGTCCTCACAACTTCAAAGGCTTGTTTGATGGCTAAGACATGGTTTTAAGGGTTAGTTTAGAATTAGGTTTAGGTCAGGGTTAGGTATTTAATGTAATGGTTAAGGTTTGGGTAGGAGCTAGAGGATGCATCATGGCAATGAGTGTCCTTACAACTATACAAAGGTGTGTGTGTGCACGCGCATGAGAGTGTGTGTGTGTGTGTGTGAGCGCCTGCATGTGTGTGTGTGTCTGCTTATGTCAGGTGATCACAATGTTGCAGCCATGAATTGCAGCTGCTAGCAATGCTTTTGGGCAGGCCACACTGCCCTCTCTTGGTGGCTCTACATCAATGCTGATGCTGAAACTAAGAACTAACAATTAGATCATCAATTTCCATATTTTTCTTCTACCCTTTATGCTTTAATGCTAAAAAAAACAGTGTTTTTTGTATTCCTTATGGTTTACTCTTAAAAGAAATCCCCTTGCTCTTGCATTTGATGAAGTGAGACCGCCTGAATGAGCTGGTTAAACCAGAGCTAGCCCCATATGTCATTTGTGTGGTCGTTGACCTAGCACGGCAGAGCTGCACACCGTCCCGTGAATGAGGATGTGTGAAACCAGTGCTGGGGCTGGGGGGGATAACATGCAGCTCAAAAGGACCCCCACACATCGCCCAGACTGAAGTCATTACCAGCAGGCCTTTGATTTCCACATGCAAAACCTCAGGTTGAAGACCAATGTGTTGCTATCCTGGAGAATGGTTTCTACTGCTGTGTGCATGTGGTGTGGCTATCTGACAGCGCAGGGCGGATTCAGAAAGAGAGGGCAAAGTGTTAGCACTGATGAATTTTGAATGTGTTGAAGATGATTTATTAGAGTACTTAAATCCTTCACACCCAGCTCACCCTCTGGTGAACCTCAGTGGGAAATGACACCATTTTCACTGACCATGGCACTGTTAAAAAAAAAAGTCTTTCATATCTATGCACTATATTCCTGATAGTTTATACAGTGTGTGTTTGGCTACAGCTGAGGGTACAGTCAGTGTGGGTGGTGTCTGCTTTCTGCATGATTAAAATTTTGTTAGACTGCTGCTAAAGAGGCCTGGAAAGAGGTCAAGGGGCGTGAGAAAAAAATCACCTGCTGTTCACTGACCCGCTTGGTAGACTGCAAGGCTTGTCTGGCTCACTCCTTTAGTGCTTTAGTGTGCATGTGTGTGTGTGTGTGTGTGTGTGTGTGTGTGTGTCAACCATATCGTTGACTATATATTTTCTTTTGACTCACAACCTGAAACCAACCTCACAAATGGAGCACACACACATAAATGTAATCAGTTAAACAAAACTTTGCGCATCACAACAGGGTTCTCTATTCTCTGACCTTCAGTTTTCAAACCACTACACCCACAACAAGGACTGCTGCTTTGCTCTTAAGGCATACAGTACCAAGCTTATGTAATTCCATCGTCTTGTTTAGCACCGTTTCTCTCTGTTCATATAAAGGTACTTCTTGCACACATTCACTACAAACATGGCACCAACCTCCTGTTTAAGGATTGTGTCCTGACATACAAGATGGTCAGAAAGGTGAAATGTAGTTGATGGATTTTTTTCAGGTTCCACTGAAAGTTATTATTCAACTGGTTTTATCTTATTTTGATCAAATATTTTCCATTTACAGCAATAATAATAAAATATATCAAATGAAGGGGTGGTGAACCAGAGTGGCACTACTCTGTTAAATCTGCAAACAATAATATAAAGGAAAAAAATGTATAAGAAAAAATGTGAAAACAAACAGCAACACGAGGTAGAACAAAACCTTGTACAAAAAACTGTATATTTAGCATTAAAGAACAACAAATGCACACAAATATTTATAATTTCTACATTACATAATTCAAAGCGGCACCATTAAATTAGAGGCATCTCTGTATTGAATGACTGGTATTTACTGGCAACTACCACCTATCATGACGTGCAGTGGCAGTCAGTAGTGCAGCTCCCTGCACACCTGACTCTACCAGAGAGGGTTAAAGTCAGCGACAACGGATCTAGCAGCTTTAGTCCCCAGAACAGCCAGCTTACACAGATAAGTGGGCCAGGCTGGATAAGCCTCACTGAAGTATTCTATTACAGTGCCAATTACCCCTTGGTAAATAATATGGGATGTAGAGGAAACTACTGACAGGAAGTAGAATGTGTTCAGGGAGTCTAAAAAAAATCTCATTTTCTTTTGTTTCCCTAAATAACATTAAAAGTCCCAGACATTTTAATGCAAAACATAGGACACGTTTTTTTTTTTTTCGTCCTAGAGAAAAAAGATGTTTTTTTTATTTTTTCATATTCAGTTCTGTATTCCTCATGATATCAAGCAGGTAAGTGCAGCCACCAAGTGTTTCATCATCCTTGCTGAGTTCAGCCAAGCCCGCTGTGGTCAGGCCTAAGCCAGGCCCTGGCTGGCTGCTCTCCAGTGGGGCCTGAGCAGCTTCTCACAGCAGACACCCAGAAACTGGGTTCTCTAATAGGGACAAATTGGCAATGTCTGTGCGGGCCAGTGCTGTGTGCTAGGAGCTGTGAATTGATAGTGATGCCTAATGATCCCCCTGGGTAGATCAATACCAATAATCCTCTTTCCCGCCTATCCTCCTCATTGACTATAGAGAACCTGGAGGAGCTGGAGAAAACTGCAGCCCAGAGTGACAGGGCCAAGAGTTCAACGCAAAGGTTCCAAGTCTCACACATGCACAGAAACTTTCACTTTGGACACAGACACACACACATACACACACAGATGTGTTATCCAAAGCTGAAACACAGGCCAACATCGGCATTTCAACACTTTTCTCAGACACCGACAAAATATTTGAAGACCACAGACAATCCAAGCTGGAGCTTAGAAGCTGCACATTTACGAGGAAGCAAACAAACTCCTGGACACTCAAATAAAAAACACATTCATGGCCCCAGACCCCCACACCCCATCAAAACCCACAAACAACATATTCCACAAACTGCAGGAATCAAATCAAAGTGATACTATTCTCATGTACTGGGTGATCAATATATATTCTCCTTTTATGCATTTATTAGTGGGCTCAATTTGACTGGCCGGTAGGGCCTACTTTAGGTCAATTATTTGTAAAGCACTGTAGCCACAGGCTCCAAAAACTTCAATTGAGATGTAGTTTGTAACAAAGCAAATCTGTGCAGTAAAGCAATTAGACAACACCACATGAAATATATGAAGCCACATTATTCATTTTCTTCTGCAATATTGGAAAAGCATTTGTTTAAAATACCACATATTCAATATTTTGCTGGGTGTGCTGTTTAACAACCAAATACTCAATCCTGATTCACAAAATGCAGCTTTATCTTTGTGCAGCATATAGCCAAGCACAAATTTAAATATTCATTATTTTCTAATGTGCAGGACAGTTTTAGTACAATTAAACGTTTACATTTTTCTGATAAGTGAATTATGTATTATTAAACTTTTTTTTTTAATCCCTCATTTTCATAGGGCACTGGAAGTAAATGCCAACAACATATTTTTACTGAAGGCAAAAAGGAGAAGCTAGCTGTGAAGCTCAGGATATGTTCAGCAGTGCAAGGGTGAGGTGAAGCATGCAGTCCCAACGGACTTCTGTGTGCATGTGTGTGCACGTGTGCATGTGTGTGTGTGTGTGCGCGCGCTCTCCAGTCATAAAGCCTCACATCACTCTCTTGCACCCCGTGGTCGGCAGCTGATTACTCCCACCAAACACATCCATACACTTTATCCCAGCTGTCACAGTGCATACTCATTACCCCCTGCACCAGCCAGCTGACTCCACACGGCCACACCCGCCTGGACACGGCTCCAGGGCCACACTGGGGACAGCTAGAAATCCTAAACTAGAAAACTACATTTACAAATTTTCTCCTTTCACTGTCTCAGTGTTGGAAATATCACACTAAGACTTAAGACCTATGAATACACCTTTTGTCAAGGAGATTTAGTTAAGCTTTTATTTTCTTCTCAGCAACTACTTTTTTTAGACTTACTATAGATAAATCTATAAAATCTATAAATACTCTACTGATCCATCATGATGCCATCACTACTTATTGATTTTAGTGTCAATTCTTCCACTCAGGCAAGAAGTAAATCATGACCTAAAAGAGGAGACAACCATCAGCCAGGCAAACCTGAATCTGTGTTGTACATCCCAGATCAATAAGAGCGGAGAGAAATAAGGTAGTGTGAATAATGCAAACTTTAGTGAGATGAGGGACGTATCTATCTCCTCAACAAGCCCCCGTCCTGCCCCTGTCCTCAGTGAGGCAACTATCCCAATTGTTACAGGTGACTGAAGTGTGTGTGCATGTGTGTGAGTGTGTATGTGTGTGTGCGGCGGTTTCTATCATTGATGGGGTGGGAGATGACAAGAGTGACACACTCCAGCTTGTGTCATAGAGTAGGTGTTTCTCCACAGAGACCCAGGTGTCGTGTCTCAGATCTTTTCGGCTTCATAAAAACACTGCCATAGCCAGCGCGTCAATCGATGATATACTCCATACGCTTTTACTGTTGCCACACGCAGTCACTTTAGTGTTCTGTGTTAAAGGCCGAGTAAACTGCATTTACAGTTCTTGTTCTAAGGAAAAACTAACCTTAAAATTCAGCAGAATACAAAAAAAAATCAGAGAAACTAGAAACTGAGAGAGAAGGTCTTGTGTGATTTTCTGACCCCTCTCTTGAGTCAGACAAAATGGGTTTTTTATTATTATATTTATGTTGGTCTTCACAACAACCATACAAACAGAAAATCAGTACAAAGGGCCAGATAAGAGAGTTCAAATGAAAACATTTGTCCATTAAATAAACTTTTTTATTAAAAAAAAAAAAAAAAAAAGACAAATTCAGTCCAAGAAAAAATAATAAATGCCAAGAAAATGTAATAAATATAATGCATTGCAATTGAGTCAAGATTTGACAGGCTGTAACCATTAGTAAAGATGTTAACAGTCAAAGATATACATGCAGTTGAAATATGTAAATATAAGGATGAATGTAAACTTGAAATTCTTCTTCTGCATGCTACGTGCTTTTACATGCTACACCCTTATGTTATGTCTCTATTTGCTGTATTCCCATGTGTTTCTATGTATAACTATTTTAGTGTCATATGTGCTTTTAGGTTGTATTATTTTAGTGATATACCATGTAATTTGTATACAGTATGTAATGTTGTTTTGTTGTTTTGCTACAGACTGGCAGTTATCACCTTGCCCAAGGACTACAGTTGAAAACTATACTTGTTTGGGACATTTACAGTAATGTTAATTAATGTGCACTGTCATTGTGAAAATAAACAAATAAAAGTTAAATAAGTAAAAAAATAAAAATAAAAATAAAAAATTGTGTTGTAATCAAGCTTCAATTAGTGTGCCTAAGATAAGAGTGAAAGAAAAGCCAGTGTCTCATCCTTACTTGTCCCTCTCTTATTTGCCCCTCGTGCCTTGCTTCCCACTGCACAGAGTGCATTGCTTAAACAGGAGCATTTAATTCATTACATCATTATGTCATCTCATACTAATCTGCACAGTGGCCTCCACTGCTTTGACATGCAAATGGATTAGAAAAACATTTGGGGAGGTAAAGGGGAGGAGGGAGGGGGCAAAACAGCAATCATCACGTCTTGTCAATGGGGTGAAAATATGCCCTGAAGCTGCGCTACCATTTTTTTCCCCCGTTCTCTTTAGCTGTATTTTTCTATCTGTTTTTCCCCCTCTTCTTTTCCCCTCCCTGGCTCTGCTCTTCGCTTTCTCTATCTTTGTCACTGAATGCCCCAAACAAAGCAGCGGCAAGATCACACCAAACGCCGGCAATCTGTTGAGGATCAGGCTCCCTATGGGGAACATACAAACAGTAAAGCGTGTGGCACACGCTCACCTCGAGCCCCCTCCCATTTACACATGCCCCTCATATGCATATTCACAAAAAGGCCCCTCTGGCTTTCCCTCATCAGCAAACCCCTCCCCACAGCCTCATCAGCACACGCCAGTTTGACGGGAGGAAAAGCAGGCGGGCTGGCAACGTGTGCCGGCTGAGACCACACACGCACAACAAGATGATACACAAATACACACAGATGCACAAAATCAATTTTTGCACATGCGGTATACAAATGTGCAACGGCAGAGTAAACAGAGAAATCAGAAAGAGAGTTAGTGAGATCTGGTGATGTGAGCACTGGCCATGCTCATCTAATTTCCACCCCTCCTCCACCCCCCCACCTCCCTCCTCTCCTCCTCCTCTCCTCTCGTCTCTCTCTCCTCTCATCATCAGGTACCTGGTGACGAGCGGCCCGTGATAATCCACAGCCTCTAACCAATCAATCAGCAGCATCGTAATCAGCAGCGTAGAGAGGGAGAGAAAGAAAAAAGCCCATAACTTACCCTGGGTCGCCTCCAGTCTGCTCAGCACAAGTAGAGGTCTGGTCAGGGCTTTGGCTGCAGCTATGTGGACTAGTTCACATGTATGAGAAAATACTCTGATTCTATCCTCATGCCTTATTTTTTTTAATCTAAATTGATATTTTTCACTGCATCATAAACATGTAACCAACATATAAAGCTCTCCCCCCTCCCTTTTCCTATTTCAGTCTGACTCTCACTCTACCTCTCTCTCTTCCTCCCTCACTCCCTTCCTGTCACTCTCTCTCCCTATTTCCCTCTCTCCTCCCTCAGTGTCTGCCTGTTGCAACAGTGTGGACATATACACACTATACAGTAGATATATATATATATCAAGAAGCATGCATCTCTGTGCAGAAGATAGAAAAGGCTCGCTGGTGTGATATCCTGCAGATCTGCTGGACCCTGTGTGTCTGTGTGTGTATGAGTTGGGGGGGTGGTGGTGGGAGGGAGTAGAGAAAGCAAGGGAGGGTCAAAGCTAAATGTTCTACAAAGAACAGGGGGACCGAATTGACTTTTTTTTTCTTTGAATCAAACACATATTCCATCCCCTCCTCTTTCCCCTTCTACTCAATGCCCCCCCCCCCTCCCTCCTCCCCCCCAAACCCTATCTTACCCCCACCCCGTCCCAAACCTCCCTCCTTCTTCCCCATTTCTGCTCATAGGCATTCCCTCACCAGACATCAGCATCCTTTGAGGGGGTTAGCTGTCTCTAGGAAGAGGAAGAGGTAACGCCGCCTAGCAGCCTTGTACATTTTGCCTTGAGGGTGAGATAGCTGAAAAGCCATGTGCTATCATCATTTTTGAGGTGTGCAGGAAAAGTAAAGACAAGAAAAACATACTGGTTTTACACAGCTCCCCAAAAGATCTGATGCTGAATTTAGCATAGGATTACACAAAACCTCTCTTCTGAACCTCTGAACAGAACCCCCATTTCCACAGACTCTGTGATTCCTCTCCTCCCCCTCACCAAAGAATGAGGTGTAGAAACTCTATACAACCCGCAGCTAGGGCATGGTGCCTAAGTTTAGTTCTACAATAGAGCTCAACCAAACAGGCTCACAGAGAGTGAAATGTAGCAACATTGCGACTGTTCAAGGAGCCTCTCTCCGTGGAGATATTCCTAAAAGAGTACACATGCGCTCTGTATTTTTGTATCCCTGTACATGCAAAGAGCTGTGTCTGACTGTCCTGTTGGATCAGGATTTCAGGAGGAGATACTTGAGGGTCTAGACAGCATAGACAACACAGTAAGGAGGAACCCTGTACGCTTGGGAGGACCTGCTGGCTTCATGCAGACAGGAGCAGGGTGCCAGTTATGTACTGTACCGCTGAGCCGAGAGGGAAAACACAGCCCAAATGAAATATAACAATGCGCCCCCACCCCCCAAAAAAAGACTTGTGGGGATCCATCTCTTGGTTATATTAAGGTAGCAGTGGAAGAGTGCAGGGAGGGTTAGAGTGAAAAGGGAGGGGTGGGAGGGTCTGTTGGTGCTCTCAGAGTCCTATCCAGTGCTCAGTGTTGTTTTATTAATCTTGTGTGTTTCTGCGGCTGCAGCCCTCAAACCCTTCAACTGTGAGTCTCCTCTGCCCCCTTTGACCCACAGACCACGCCCCTCCATCTTGATCCTCTCTGTCAGTACAAATAAATACAGACACACACACACACATCCAACCGCACATGCATACACAAATGTTGCATACAGAGCCCGCAAATTTACTCATGGTCTGTCTCGTTCGGTCCAACCAGAGCAGATTACTCTGCATGGTTTCCCCCCTGTGAGGTGAGGGGAGGAAGGTGGGCTACACTTGCAGAGCACATGTACTCTTCAGTAACTGCACAGGGATCCATGGCAAACACCTCCAAGTGCAATAGTCTGCTGGACTGCCACTCAGCACAGAAAAGAGAGACTACACACACACCAAAGGCAAACGACAATATCACAAAATGGAGTGAGTGTCGTCATGAAACTCTAGAGATGAAACAACAGAGGAGCAGCGAAGCTAAAGTGCACTGGTGTACCATGCTAGATGAGAAGCCTCCATGTTCTCAATGAGGAGAGACAGAGAATTTACGCAACATGGCAGCACTGTGTTGTAATGCATCAACCCTACTGAGAGCAGCACTGTCACTACCACTCTTCATCATCAGCAGGAGCAAAACACCAGCCATGCATTGTCTTTGGGGCAAAAAAAAGAAAGAAAAAGTGTGTGTGTGAGTGCGTGTGTGTGCAGAAGTACATTTATGCCCATGTGTTTGTGTGTGCGTGCACGTATTGTGTTTGCGTGTATGAATGTGTGTATACGTGTCCGCCTCCACGGCATCCATATTAAACAGTTTTGGAGGTGACTGTGCTTCCCTGGATGTCATGAATATAAGAGAATGCATCCATCTTCGTGGAATACAATTTCACAGGTAGTGACAGTAAAACTGACTCTACCTTCTGACTGCAGACACACAGAGGGAAAGAGATGGAGGGTGGAGAGAGGGGAAAGATAGAAAAACACAGACATAGACAATCGAGGCTGCCAGCCATCCTCAGATTCAGACTAGACTTTCCAGCTGCATCCCATATTAAACTTAGGCTTCTATGTTCGCAATGGTTAAATTCATCTAAACGCTAACCGTGCTGATTGATTCAGCATGATTCCACGCATGCTGGCCATATTGAAGCTACAGTTTCTGTGAAACAGGCCTAATATCTGTTTCAAACTCTTCAAAGAATCAGACATTACGCCACTTTTCAAAATCCATCCCCTGCTTCACAAGTAATTACAATTTAAGAGATGCAAAGTCCAATCTATGTCTGAAAAACTTCTGAACCTCAAAAAAATACATTTGTAAAAAAAAAAAAAAATCCTTTCTTATTATGAAATCCTAAGGCAGAGAAATGTCAACGCTGATTGACCTCATTCTGGAAAAACCATTTCTAAAAGAGAAAACCCCACATGAAGCGAACATACATTATCCACATTTCACATTTAAACTGTGCATGCCGTCATCTCTAATTAATTACCTGATAAAGACACATGCATGTCTTCATTTATAGCGATTTCACATTAATGGTGTGAAAGTGGAATTGCAGGTGGGAATTTTCACAATTATACCTGGTGTATCACTGAGTATAATTAATCTCATTAGCTAATCAAGGGGAATTCTTCCTGTCTTACATGAAAAAAGTCACAGTGTTTAACACTAAGCTAATTATCTTAATCATGAAGGAGATAATGAAGTAATTAGGGCAATTAAATCACAATTAACGCCGAAAGAATAAGTAATTATTTCACTCACAGAGACAGTTGTGGGTTTAGGGGAAAGGGCATAAAATGTGCTGATATTAGCTGTTTAAAAAAAAAAGCAAGGAAAAAACATCATGGACATAACAAAAAGCAATAAGAAACAAAATTAGCTGAGCAGAATGGGGCATGACTAATGGTAAATGACAGCTGTCTGAGAGGCCATCACTCGTTTTTGAGGATGGAGGGAGATGCCCCTTTTGTCACAGCCAATCATTCCAGCCTTGAACATAAGCAGGGAAAACAATGTCAAGTTCAGGTTGAAAGAACAAAGTATCCAGGAGGCAGAAAAAATTGCACCAAAAGAAACATGGCTCACATATGAAAACAACTACAGCTGAGCTGACAAGCAGCAGAACCCAGATGCAGAGAGGAACACCAGTGATAGAAACTGGCTCCTGCCATCTGAGGATCGAACCAGGAGGAAACACTACAGAACACACACCCTGCTCTCTTGTCTTCTGCTCTCTTTGCCAGCGTTCACAAGTAAAACACGGTTTTCCTCCTACCAAATTCCTGAACGTCTAACAAAACATTTCCCAGTAAAAATGCTCGGCCCATGCAAAGACGTGTTTTTGTCAAGTATACACACTGTTCCTGCTTTTGTCTGTCCAGTCAATTCATCTTTAAAAAATGTACATGTATTTCACACACGTGCAGACATTTTACTACCATGTCTTATTTTAGGACAGTTTTTTTCCGTGGGTACATGTCTCAAGCCTGAAATTATTTAGACAGTGATATCGTCTGTGTGTGCGTGTGTGTTATTTTCTGTCTTGGTTGTTGTGTGACTCTCTTTCTGACCACTGCATTCGCTTCAGCGGCCATCTCCAGGACTCGCCACACGCTCCACGGACATGAGTTGATGAAAAACATGAGTGACAAGATTCATGGCTATCAGAGCAGCTGATGAAAATGGTAAGGCGAGAGGACGATTCAAAAAAAAAAAAAGAAGAGAAAAGAAAGAACCTTCTCTCTTTTTTTATTTCTATTCAAAGAGGAGAAAGAAGATGAGGAATACAGATATGTCAGGAGACAGAGAGGGAGAGGGAATAAAAAATAAATAAACACACCGCCCCCTCCCTGTGTCCCTAAACCCAAAATACCCCACCCATGTCAGGGGCGAAACAAGAACAAAAAGAAAATACTTAAATCTTGGACACACCGTCGCAAACAATAAGACAAACAATTCTAATAAATTATACTATATTTTGATATCCTTAATATGAAGTGAGGGTTAGGGTTAATATAAATAAATATATGTATATTTTTTGTAATATAAAACAATTAATTAACATAATTATATTTATGAGAGAATTTACACTTTCAGGATTTTTGTACAAAATTAAAACAAAAAAAGAAAATTCTACATAAAATACCACACCTAAGTTAATAACATACAATAAAACAAAACAAAAACAGTAACCAAAAAAACAAAACAAAAAAAAACATAATTTGAGTAATTTCTGACATTACTAAAATTGTCCAGGGCAGGACATTACTGGAAGATTTCCCCCCTTTTGTTGGTTCACGTTGACGGTGTTTTTCACTGCTTGATACAGCACAGCAATGATTCCATCACGCTTGACTTTGTGGACACGCCAGGGATTTAGTCCGATCGGGCTGTGACTTTGGCAGTTCGGCCAGTGCTAAAGCAGAACAGCCTCTTTCACTTTCAGCTCCCTGAGCGAGGTCAGCTGATTCCTACCAGATGCATCCGTACATAAAACACACCATTAGACTCAGCCGGTGAAAGTCCCTCAGCTAGGTTTAAATAAATAGTTTGAAGCTTGTCAAAATAAAAAAAGCAGGAAACTATGATGAACATGTTTTTTTATTTGTTGCTAATTACAGTTTTATTCAGGAGTAAACTGTTTGCTGCAGGGATCTCATTCTAATCATTCTTTTCATGAGAGATTTTAACAAAATTTGGGATATAAAAATAAAATTACATTTTATTGTTTTGATTGCTTTAAAATCATTTGTTACATTTTCTAATTCATTGATTCATTTTTTCAAAGTGCACTGTTGCAAAAAATGTTAAAACATGAAGACACGATCAGATATCTGTAGGAGTGTGGTTTTATACACACACTACATATGAATGCTATAAAAAAGATAACATGCCGTCTAAATACAATATCGCATTGGACAGAAATTGCACACGTCACAACACCTGTGCTACAACCGACTGAATTGGTGCTTCAGCAAGGGGCGAGGGGCTCCAGAGACAGAGGGAGGAAATGGCTGCTATGTTTGTTTGAGAGGAGGTTAGCAGCGGGGCAGGCTGGATTCTGCTGTGGCCCAGATTTTCTCCAATCCCTTTTGTCCGTTCACTCCATGTTTGAGTGGCTTTATAGAGAAATTGCTTTTATTGTGTCCACTCAGGAAAACCAAAAGCAAAAACACCTCCAGCATTCAGTCTGAAGACAATGCTCACAAAAGTGTGGAGGAAATGACTTACCAACCAGGATCAACATACCAACAATGTGCTGTAGTTTTTTTTTAGTTTTTTATCAGCTGTTCTAAATGATATCTTGGTGTTAATGAACACCACACACCACATGTTGCTCCTTCAAATAAGACTCTCTCAGAATATCTAGATAGTACAATAACGCATAGTAAGACAACACAAGCTCTGTCTTCTGATCTGCGGGCTGATAGTTCAAACGTAATATAGTGACAGTGCACCACATTAAACTACACAGAGGCAGTATCCCTCAGTGCCTTCCTGACCCACTGTTTGGAGAGGGGTCGCAGGTGAAGTCAGTAGCACCTCACTAAAACACACAGGCCCAGTAGTACCTTCCAAAGGTCAGGAAGGCAAGGTGCGAGTAGCAGAGAGATACTTATGTCTTGAGTGTGTCCACTGAACACATTGCTCTGTGAACAAGAGGGGAACGGCAACACTGCTTAGTGGTTTTGACTTTAAAATATCACTCATGTCATCAACACATTTGGAAAAACAAATGATGAAATTAATTATAAAGACAATCTAATGATAACACTACAGCTGACTGCTGTACATCAAATGATATACATGTCCACATTAACACGGATATCTATTCTTTTTACAGCCAGAATATCTATACGACAACTACACACCTAAGTAACAGTAAAAGCACCGAAAAACATTCATGTCCAAGTGGCATCGGGGGTCCTACTTTTACACTTGCTCATACAAGCTGGTTCCATTACTTTTCGATAACTATGCAGGGTTCTCTCAGATGTGAATCCGCCAAAAGAGCATCTCGCAGAAAATAAAAGGCTTGAGTAGTGCAGGTGAAGCCACATTCACTGTGTAATTCTTTAAACTCACAGAAAGCTTAAAAACCCCAAGAAGAAGAAAGGGAAGGGGAAAAACATTTCTGATATTGTCATTTCTGTATGCATTACATTTTGTAAATTGTGAAATCATTGTGAAATCTAGGTTCAAGACTCTGAGACTGCACACATACAGACGAAATAGGGGCATAAAACTGAAGCATTACCATTCATGTTATTATACACAAAGTTTCCTATTCCCTTCTCTTGGATGAGCAATTTCAATGGCTCTTCTTCCATGCCAGGAGCATTTGTGAACATAAAATGATACACAGGCTTTTACAATTTCTGTGCACTTCCTTGTTTTCTGGCTTTAAGAAAACCATAAAGCCCTGCATCTGTATGTGTTAAATGAAGTGTGCAGCAACCACATGAGTGTACGTGCACATGTGCTTACGTGTATCCGTGTGTGTTTGCGTGCGTGTACGTGCATGCTCACTCACACATTTCAATGTGTGCTGAGGAAGTGACAGACTAAAGCTGCATGATGCGAAAGGACACAATATGGTGAGCTTTTTTTTTCTTTTTTTTCCTTTTTCCATGATCCCTTATATTTCTTGGTGGAGTGACCTGACGCCGTTTCATCATGGACCCCTAGAAGACAGCCCAAGAGAGATGCAAGATGCAGAAGGATAGCTACTGCACCACAAAATGAAATGAGAAATCAGAGAGGTGCAGACAGAATGAAGAATGAAGACAGGAGGGGAGGAGAGGATGGGGACTTGACAGAAAAAAGAAAATGATACAGGAGTGCTCTCTTATTAATGCCAGTCCACCAGTCAATGAATCCACAAAAAAAAAAGTCAGTGGTGTTGTAGTGTCTAAGTCATCCACCTGTCCCATGTCCTTTTCAAAAGGGACATGAACATACATTGGAGGGTTAGATGAACACTTCACCTTGTCCACAACAAAACAACAACATCTTAAATCCTATTAATTTGCAATTCATTGAATCGCTCATGTTCCTGTTCAGAAATCAGTTCACAGATAATTCACGCCTAGCTGGACAGTTGTTGCTGTAGTCATTTTTGTTGATGTTTTCTTGTGCATCTTTTAATGTCTGAAGGATGTCAGGGTAGGGATGTCGACTGAGCACAGGGTTATCCTTGGGCTTATCGTGTCAAGCAATACAAATTCATTTCATATTCATCAGAATGGTTGTTCTCTGCAGGGGGTTCATGGCTCTACCTATCCCACTCCCCCTTTTCTCTTTGATTTGGCTCATTTGAGCAGTGCGGTCCCCGGCAGCTTGTTAGAACTGCCACCTCGGTGACTCTGCCCCCTGGATGGATAGGGAGGGGTGGGGGCGATGGGGGAGATGGCAGAGATGGAAGGGGTGCTCAGAGGGGTGTTGAGGGGGGGGGAGTGTGGGATGATAGGTTAGGGAGGCCTACCCCAGAGCGCTTTCACAAGTCACGGGTGAGCAAGCAAGGCTCAGTGAGTGGAAACCGTGAAAACCTGAACAAGGCACACCATCTACTGGTGAGGTACGGGTACTGCTGTCTGCTGTCAGGCAAGAGGTTAAAGAGAGAGAGCACCCCCTTCACCTAAAGGTCAATATCATAGTCTCCATCTACTCTTCTGCAACTGTCTACATCCTCTGAAACATAACAACCTGAACAACCTTTGCTAGATTAAACAACTTCATGCTGCGATGGCTTTCTTCAAATTAGCCAGAAAATCTGTTATTTAGCCGTTCCGAAGCAATTTGCCAGAGAACCCACGGGGTGACATACAGATGCACAGATCTAAAAAATCAAACAAAAAAGGGAGCTGTTCCTTTTTTATTATTACTGACAAGGTGCAAAAATGATCCTTTTAGGTCAAAGGGACAAGAGACATAACTGCCTAAATTACCCCTAATGGCTCACACATGTAGCCTGTGCCTCAGTTCTGCTTCAATAAATTTCAAATGCTCAAATGCATACCTTTAGTAGGCATGGGCGAGAGTGAGTTATGCATTACCTCTGTACCTGCTGAACACAGCGACCTAGGAGAAAATGAATTCATAAAAAGTGGAATCATTGTTCTTCAACCTTTCTATTTTCCAAGGTCGTGTTCATTTATCACAGCGGGGTGTGCAGTAGAGACCGGACAAAGGCTTGAATATGTAATGGCAAGTATAGGATAAACAGTATAGGGTGTGGGGATGTGGGGATGTGGGGCACAACATATTCAGCATCAAGACTTGGCCTGATTAGATGTCCAGACATGCCATAACCTTGGGGATCTGCCAGCAAAAAAAGGAAGTGGGAGGAGGGGATGGATTTGGGTGGGTTAAATGTAGATAGACAGAGAAGTAAAGACAGAAACATACACACAGGAGCTGAAAGTAGATGCATGGAGAAAACCTATTCAGAAAACATTTTCATTTTCTTCCATCTGCACACATATAAAATACTGTTGGTGCTATTACTGAACCCCGAAACCCCCTTCTATCCTCCCTCTCTTCACCACATGAAAAATATAAATCTAATTTTCCCATCCCTGCCACAGAATACCCCCCCATCCCACACACATCCAGTAGCCCCACCCACCACCGCTACCAGCCCACTTTCAGGCTCCCCCAGCCCCTCCCATCCCTGCTCTCATAGTGATGCATCATTTCTTTCTCCAAGCAAGGCTCCATTTTGTAATAAGTTCTGATCAGTGTTTTAACCAATTTGCATTCAATCTTGAGAAAATGGTGGAACAGCCTTGGTGGAGGAGAAAATGCTGGGGATGGAGTAGCAGAGAGAGACACGGGAGAATAAAAGTGAATCATCAAATATCCAACAGGGATTAGCGGGGATTTATAGTAGCGTGATGTTGTTAGTTTTGAATGGCTGTGTGTTGTATGTTTAATGTTTGTGTCACAGTATTCATGGATAAATGGTCAAAATAAAAAAAGCCTGATCTTCCCGAGTACTTAAGTCGACAGGTAACAAAGTAAATATATTGGCATGTTTGTCTTGCTGATAGTTGTGGAGCATTTGTTTTCCATTTTCACTGCCTAGGACAAATGAGTAGAGAAAATATACTTCCAACCTCTTAGGGGCAGGGCAACAAAAACTCATTATAAAGGCTGAACAAGCAGACAGATACAATATATACTCATACTATGGTCAAAATTAATCAAATCATTTGAAGTAGTAAAAAGGCCATGATGTTGAATATGCAACCTGATATTCAACATACTACACTGCTGAAAGAACTACACACTGACAGAATCGTCAGAAACTACTTCAGTGTAAAGATGGCTCCGTTTGCAGCCTTGGCAATCATACTTATTCATGGTCAAATAAAAAACGTGACAGGGTGAAAATGTGAGACAAGTATTCTCCACAGTCAATCGTCTCACAGTGAGTTTGCATTAGCCATTAGCTGAGACACACTTGAGCAGATAATGAATGTGATCATCCATGGACATGGTAATGATTAAGCGTGACCACAATGGCAAATAATGTGAAACTATTACTAAAACACAATGCAGAGGAACGATCAAATGGGCTATCCTGTGTATCCCCCGTATTACTTACAATAAAACCATCAACATTGTTTTATACTGCTGCACACTGATAACATCAACCACAATGTCCAAAAAGAATGTCTGTTTTTATTTTTGGAGTATTTTAGTTACACAGAATTAGACAGCATGAATTATAAAACCACTGAAGACGGCTGATCCATCAGTACAAATCACTTTTCCTCTACTCTAAAGGACCGGATCTCCAGACATGTGAGCAGGAAGTAGAAGGCAGTACAGAACTTCCTAAGGTCCATAGACAGCCATGACCTGAGTGTTAGCGACCAGCTTTTTAGGGGAATGTTAATGGGTGGTTCAAATCATGTTAAGGGTTGGAGAGATAGCCAAGTTAATTACAACATCGCTAAAGATAGGTTTTTTTTTTCCCTCCAGAATCTGAATAAGTTTTTCATTAATGGTGTCACAGAGATCAGCAGTTATCAGTACCTCCGGGGGGATGGCAGGGGGGGAAAACAATCACTGATTCTTTCACACAATTTCACCATCTAATTTCCGACCATGCATTTTGGAACAAAATTAATTTCCTTGGCTATCTAATAAATCAGAAACAAGTGATTGCTGTTGGTGCCAATCCAGGCAGGCACAATGAGATCTCTCCGCTCAGTTCTGGCAGAATGAATTGCGTGTCCCTGCTGTAGCCGAGACATGTCATGCAGACTGGGCTGTAAATCTGCATGGGATCTCCCTCTTCAGCCACTTCTTCACCATCACACTCGCTGTGATGCTCTCATTCACACAAAAGCTTCCCTCGTGCTTTTATTAGAAACAAAGTCAAGGCAATTGCACTATATTCTGATCGATTCCAGGAGTTATCCTCTTCCATTTCACCACTTCCTCATTAGTCGACATCCTCTCTGATCATTCTTATCAATCTCATTGTGTTACAGTTAAATTGCCCACTCTCCATGCATAGAGGTGCACCAAAATGAGACTATATTATTCCGTTCTCTATATGATCTGCCCTATGCTACATTATACATGCAGTATCTTGTAAGATTCAATGCATGTTTTCCGCATGGCTTCCCTCTGAAACAACTGGGGGGTTTTGAAGATCAGCTATATGCTAAAACGCCTCGGGCTATCTTTACAAGGTTACAGAGCATTAAGAGTTGGAATGCACACCAAGGGAGACGAGGGGGTGAACCCCACACACACAAATAAATAGACTCACACACTACCATCACCACCACAGTCTAGACCTCAGCTCTTGGAGCAGTCCCTGGGCATGGCCTTCAGAGACTTTGGGGGCAGGGTGGAATGGGTAGGATGGGTTAAACGATGGTGTTGTAAAACATTTATCTGCTTCAGATAGAGCGTTAGATAGGTTGAACCTCATCGCCTGCCATTAAAGAATTACCCTAACTGCTGCCATAATGTGGCTGAGCATAGACACCGTGCCCAATCCCTCTCCACCATCCTATTGATTTTCTCACCGAGACAGTGTGCTCCCAAAGGGCAGTAAATTACAGGGCGTTTAACAGGGAATTACACCTGCACCGGAAACTTTACAGGGATACGGGTGTCACAAACACTCCCGCACTCTCCCACAGACCATTGTGAGACACTGGACATGGGGAGCTCTATTCAGTCCTTTCAATCACATACATTAAAGCATGCACTCGCACAACCACTTTAACAGAGATTTCTCCAAGCACAAAACATTGACATTCAAGGGGAAACAGCTCTATAAGAGACATTTTCAAAGACTATTTATACGGCATTTTTCCTTTACTGGACTGCTGGTAGTGGAGTGACAGGAAACACTGTAACTGTAAAAGAAAAAAGGGGGATGACATGCAACCAAAGTCCTGGCTGGATTTAAAACAAGTGCTGCAGAGCACCACTTTCCCACAGTCGTTTCATTTTATACTTCTTTTTAAGAAAAATTCTGTGCCTCATTATGAAGATGGGCTTACGTCAAAAATTACTGAAAACATTCAAACATGCAGTATGTGGGAGGAGAAAATCACTAAAATGCACATATAAATAACAGTGTGAAGCAATAAAACTTGCAAATGTGTGTTGTGTTAGCTATTGTTTGAGCTACGGTGCTGGTTTCTATTCTACAGTAAATGTATATTTTGTTCGTTGTTCTTCTGTGAGTGTTTATATGTGTGTATATTCAGAGTTACTATCAGGCAAGAGCCTCGAGGATAGAGGTTAATAAAGTGAAAGTTAATACTCAGTGAAGCACAGATTCTCCCATAAATGCCTGAAACAAGACTAAAACGTCAGCTTTTATTTATATGTCTCTACTGTTGATATTTCAATAGGAACCATCTTCTTGCTCAAAAGATAACTGTGCAATAGATGGGCCAGGTATGATGCCAGGGGTGCATCTCTATTGTGGTGCTGGAAGGAATCAAGGAGGGAATTGTAGACTAATAAAACTTCCTTAACTCTGCAACACCTGGATATATATGGTTTCTTTTCATTTCTTCTCCAGCTCCACTCACTCCTAGTAAAACTAGCTCTCAACACCAGCACTCGCTGACCTCAGGATAGCCCTGCAAACATGAAAGAGCCTTTATCTGTTCCAGGTGTGGGCTGACTCACGCTGTGAGTGTGTGCATTTGAAAGAAAGTGAGAGAGGGATACAGATGTTTATGTACATGAACAGATTCAAGATCCACAAGCAATTTACTAAACTAAAACAGAAGAGCAATACAAACACATTGTACATCAAGTTCATAACATGTGAAAGCAATAGCATAGCCTTGTACACAGGCCATGTGTATGCACATCTCTACAGTCTGTATGTCTGCAACTGTAGGTCACTGTAGTTGGTATAAAACATTTCCATAGACTAGAAGACTGCTCACCACCGTGTGAACAAGACTTTGCAAAAGATTTTCTCACAAAACTTCAAATATTGTCAGACTCTGCTTGCATATAGGAAGGTTAACTACAAATGTGTTGCTATAGACACAGATGACTGGTGTGGTGATATACACTCACAAAAACATCCTCAACAGATACAGCCAGACACTGACAAATAAAAAGATGCACATGGATGCTGACTAATATGCTGCACAGAAGTGACCCCAGCCCCTCCCTCTCATTCTGTCTGGTTTCAGGTTAAACTTGACCCCTCACACTTGACCTTTGGGGCTTGGCTCAGTGCTGGTGGAGCAGCGAGAGGCAAGGGCACAGCTGTGAGGGAGGGTCCACAGCAGGACAGACTCCCTCCTGACAAAGGGAGAAATTCAATTGGAGCATATTAGTGTCCAAGTAGTTGAATATCACTCATTCTAGCTAACTGGAAACATCTTTTCTTGTGCGCTCAAGGCAGCTTCCATTAACCTCTAAAACAGTGGGAGGGCCGGGGTTGGGTGGGTCACACAGAAGAGCTCTCAGCTTCAACTTTGCCAGCACTTCTCTGCGGTGCTCTATTTTTAACCTCTGATACATATTGCTGTGGTCATTATTTTCAATGTTTCTGTCCTGCACTGTCAAACGCCTTGCAGGTTTGATGTATGAACGGTGGTCCATCACTTACATTGTTCCCCAGGACAACCAATGAGTGTGTGGTTCCCTGCAGTGGGCCAGACAAAGACAGATAGATGGGCCCGGCTCAGGCCATAGGTACCAAGGGACACTTCTCAGGACAGCTTACAAATAGGACTGAGAGCGAAGGGATGAAGCTGAATAAAAGCTGATACTCCACAGAGCTGCTCAACCCATAACTGTCACCTCTGCAGATTGAACAGCCATCCTAAATGAAGATAAACTATCGATCCACAGAGTAATATCTGGTGTTTGGTAAGTCTACAATGAGGAGTAGAGATGCCAGAGAAAATATTCTCTTGCCATTTGAATACTGATCTCAGTAGTGACATGTAGACTTTGCAAACATGAAACAGGAAAAGCGTTTAGGCGCTAGATCCAACTCTGAGAGCTGCTTTATAACAAATTAAAAACAAGAGGAAAATCATACTGAAATTGGGTCCCATCTCGCTGCAACAACCCTCCACCCCCACGCCTTCTCCCCCCTGCCATCCCCAATGTCTCTTTTCTCCACAATCAGTGTCAGAAGAAGCAGCAAGGAACGGTTTGTGAGAAACACTTATCTAGCACAGCGGCAGAGCCCTGTTCCTACACCCTTTATCTCACCAGGAGATGGAATTCAATATACAAAAACCCCATCATGCAGCAGCATCACGCCTGTGCTGGGGATAAGGGCAGGGTTGCCAGGTAATTGGTTGGTGGTGGACGTACACAAGGTTTGAGACTACCCGTGGAGGAGTGGAGATTACAGGAAGGGGTGGAGGGACTGGGTAACTGGGAGTCAGTGTGTGTGTGAGTGTGTGTCTGTCTGTCTGTCTGTGTGTGTGTGTGGGGGGGGGGGGGGTTCTTGACAATCTTCCTCCACATCCCCCTTCTCCTCCATCCACCCATCACTACCTCCCCTGCTCATGTAATCTGCAGCCCCATAAAATGTACATGCATGCTTGTGTGTTGGTGTGTGTGGTTTTTTTTTTGGTTCTAGCACAAATAACAAAGCATGTCAAGTTTATTTGTATAGCCCCTATGTCACAATGCACCCCCCAAAGCCCCTTTCAAAAATGGAAAAATGACAATACGTGGTTTCTATTATACAACTTTGTATTTTGCATCCCGTGTGCACATTAATTAAGAAAATCCCTCACATCCATGACATTTAAATTAAAATTAAGGCAGATAATGTCATAACAAGAACTGAATATCATTATGGAGCAAAAATAATTTCTTTCCTGTGCGATAATGTAAAAGGGGATTGGAGGGTGATGATCCTGCACATGCAGTAAGAACAGTGGAAGAGCCAGAGCACACAGGAAATCCACCAGCACACCATTTCCCCTTTTCCAGCGACTGCTGAAGATAACAGGCGCAGAAGAGGGTGAGATAAAGGAACATGTGAGAGAAAGAGAAAGAAAAAGTCATTTCTCTGATTTATTTATGATGCAATGAAGGTATGCTGAACGCATCAGAACATGCAGCAGCGGTCATACTGTCAGGGAAGATGAAGTGTCTTCATAGTCGACTGAGCGAACGAGCGAGGGAAAGAAAGAGGGAGAGAGAGAACATTTGAGGGAGAGAGAGGAGGGTGGCTATACTGCAGAAGGGTGTTAACCATCTCATCTCTACCGCACCACCGCACTCGCCACAAAATGGCTACTTCGTTCCTTCTGACGGCCAGCGCAGGAGGGGGGCCATCTGAACCACCACTATCTCATCTCCCACCTCCGTAACCTATTCTTCAACCTCAACTATTTCTCATATTTATGGACTGGTTTCGTACAGTACTCTGCTAAGTGGCTTTTTACCTGCTCATTTTCTACCTAATGAAATTTGTTAAATCATTCTTTTTTCTTAAAAGCTCAGTTTAATGTTCTGGTAAATATAATTTGCCTATCTGCATGGGTGCAGAGCCCGGTTTCTATGTGCAGAGCTTGTATGTACTGTATCAAGAACAATACAATTAAGTGAACAAAGACAGAGAACAGAGCATGTTAGTATGCTGCAGACTGCAAACACAGAGGGAGAGCAATGTAGAGGGAAACGGCATGAAACCAGCAAGATACACTGGTTTTCATAATATAATGAAATGCTTCAGACCTGCATACAATAACATTAATGTGGGGAAACAACAGTGCAGGTAGTGAGCGTACCGCTGCCTAAAACACAGGACATGAGCTCATGTCCAGGGCAACATCCCCCTCTGCAGGCAAAGAGAACACAATCACTCTCCACAAAAACCTGTTTTATAAACTAAGATGGAGACTAGGAGGCCATTTCATTCATTACCATCCATCTATTTCATGTTTTTCCTGTTTTCATTTGAAGACCACTTAAGATAGCCCTCTTAAAAAAGAAAAGCCTGTGATTCTGACAGTCAAGGGGCGTAACTGACTGTACAGGACAAGAAGTATACACATGCAGCAGATGCAGTGGTTAAGAGGTAGGCCTAATGCTGCTGAAGAGCAGGAGAAAAACATAATCAACCTCTTTCCTCTATCCCCTGGTTCAGTCTTACTAAGATCAATTCTGCCCTCATAGTCATGTCAGGAGAGCAATTTCCATCTGAAACCACCTTGACATAAGAACTATGAAACCTGTGCTCTCCCCTGCTTGCATTTCCCCAGCAAAGATATATTAGCAGCTTCATTTATCAGCATGCATATGAAAAAAAGGGATTTTATACAAATTTAAGGGGTCACAGCTGGCCCAAATTCAAAATGTTCAGTCAGAAAACCAAATTTGCTGCGCCATTTAATACTGCTGGGACTCCAGATAGATATGAATATACTGGAATAAATGTACCTCCATATTTTCAGGCCTGCTCTGAATCTTCACCTTGTAGGTGATAAAATTGGATGTGCGCAGCTTTGATTGAAATAGGCTTCAGAAATATAGCACATGTTCATCTTAATGCTGGAAAAAAGGGAGAAGGTTAAAAATGGCTACTGGAAAGAACAGGATGACCCTATAAGACTCAACTTTTTGTGCGTGCCTAGGGATTAATATCAGTCACCTTTACACTGAAAACATGATGAAATGACCGACAGTCCAAATGAGAGTTAAATGTACTGGTTAATTTCAACTTTCTCTGGAAGTCACCCTAAGTGAACACCATTTGCCAAGAATCATAAATGGTACTGCAAATAAAATCTCCTAAAATACACCTAGTCAAACGTGCAAAATTGAGGACTGTGATCACTATTAAAAACTGTACTGTACATACATTACTCATTTCACTGAAAAAAAAAACATATGTTGTGTTTCGTATTGCATTTAACCTAAAATCACTTTCACACCTTAGTTTAATTGGCTATTTCATATTTGTATTACATTTTGGTGTCAACTGTCCAAAATACCACAGCTGGCAAACAGTAAAACTTTAAAAAGTGATATCAAATAATTTGAACTGTATCAAAATAAGACGATCAATATTTATCATTATCATTCTGCTCAGAAAATTAAAACGATATAAGCCTGATAAATAAATCTCCTGTTCTTATGTGGTACCATTTTTTTCTGCAATTTATCCAGCGATTGACCTGGCACTTTTCCCTCTGTGTTATGGAAGACTTTGCTGCTGAGCCTTTGAATCAACTGATGCTTTAGCACAAGCTCTCAACTCCAAAGTTATTTCTTCAGGATTTCCTTTAAGTTCTTTAAAGAGGAGCTAGCATTTGGAATACATATTATACATAAAAACTCAGTCAAATAAACTAACAAAAGTTAGGGGATCAGCGGCATCAAAGCATTCCTGGGCTGGCTCGAACCACATGATGAGCCTGTGTCTTTGCGAGCAGAAGCTCGTAGATGTTCAGCACATTTCAGAGCCTGGCTTTAGATTTTTTCGGCAGATTATCTTTGGTCTTTGAAGCCCAGAACCCACCTGCTTCAATCCCAACAGCACTACTCCTCTGGTTTCCAGACTGTGGTTCCATTGGTCAACATAAACAGCACCTATGAGCCTTACCCTCAGGGGAATTCCTGTTTATTACTGACCAAAGTCTGAGCAGAAGCTCTGCACAGATCTTCAAAGAAGCACTGGCAAATATGCCCCCTATGAAATATAAATCATTTGGGAGAGTTGCTGGAAATCTGAAATAATTCTATGTGTATGGATAAGTCAACATATGTCCTTGATATACTGTTGTGGATTAAACATTAAAAAGGAACCAAACTCAGCTGATACTAATTTGAGTATGACATATGACACTGTTAAAAACAGTGTTTATATACTGAATACGATTTAAAAACCAGTCAAATATCTGGAAAACAAAGATCAAACGTATTAATTCTGTACTGAAAGAACCAGCATCCTACTACCATGTTGGTGTACAATGCATGTACAAATATTTATTCTAAATGAAAATAAAGTGTGGTGCAATGACATGGGGTAAAAAAAAAAACACTTTTATAGTCCAGGCCATCTCTGACAGATGTCTGACACTGACACACCTGCAACACACTGTTTCTCTTTTTGTAAAGTGATGTCAGCTTTAAAACAAATTCAAAATACTGTTTCTAGAAAGTGCATTAACTGGGCCAATATTAATAAAATAATGTTGTTGTTCTCATAAATGGAGCATTGTCACAGAAACAATGGGTATAGGCTCTGACTATCTGGACAGCAGTAGACTATACAAGACAAAAGAAATGCACAAATAAAATAAATAAATAAAACATCTTCACAGTGGCTGAACTAGAGCAGAATGTCAGTGGAAGCACAGGGAATCACAACTTATGAAAGCAGGAGTTAGCAGGTAGAGGGCCTGAATGAAAAGGGGTCATCTTGCATGCTACCTTCAAGGTAGAATGAATAAAATATGGGCTAGCAATGGACACAGAGAGGTGTTATCAATATTTTAATACTTTCACCTCTAATTTTATACTCACTCTCCCAGATTGCCGCCGACATTCCAACACATATTCTTAACCTTTATTAACATTTATTCTTAACCATTCTGCTTAGCGAAAAGCACACAACTTGGAGAGAGGGACAAAAAACACACAACTCCTCCTTGCTGTGTCAGAGTTAAACTTATTTTTCCTATCTTTGGGGCTGAGTTTGGTTGTGATGCAGTAAAGGTATTTCTATCACTGAATTGGTATGAGCACAAAAGGCCATAGAGCACTTCTCACTATTTTTGTCTGTGACAGTAAAAAAAAAAAACTTGTAAAAGTGGGCATTATTTGGAAAGATTAAATTAAAAGCCAAGGTATATCTCAGTAACGTTTATTACATGTAATTTAATTTGTGTGTCAATGCATAAATCATCTGGGGTAAATGAATGTAAACAATTAGGCAACACCAAATGTACTCAAACTTATTTCTCTTAAACTTTTGTTATTATGCACTCAGGTTCAAACTCTGGAGGCAAATGAGATATATTTCTCTGCCAAGCTTTGTGCGTAAATCCTTTTGTCGTCCCCTCCCTCATGAAGTGTCACTGTCCTGATTACCCTGCAGTGCGGCAGAATGGGTGAGCAGCAATGGGAGGGAGCTGGGTGATGAGGGGGGGACGTGAATGAGATGCTCAGTGACCCTGCCACCATCACAAACCACCAGTCCGATCTAATATCCTTACTGGCTGAATGAGTGGGTGGCTTGGTTGCAGCCCTTGTCTCAGCATCAAGCACTCTTTCTCCAACACAAACATTGGGCATCCACCTCAGAAGTACAAAAACTACTGCTGTTGTTGGAAGAGGTTGATGTCTCTGCCCTGACTAGATTTGAAGGACCTGTAAAAGCGGTTCAGAATTGCAACTCAGAGTTTAGGATCAATCCTTAAATGTGCACAAACACAAACTCACATACTCTAACGCAAACCGCACTCTCAGAGAAAACTCCCCTCCATTTCTTAAAGTCATATAATTCTACTGTCTGCATTGGATCATGGCGCCACTTTGAAGGTTAACAAATCAATACTCCAGACGCTTGTCATTTATTAACACAGGAGATCTATTTGGATAATGATGACTTTGCAGGCAGAGACAGTTCTGTGGACAGGCCATTAAGTTCTGCAGAGACCACAGAGAAGAGAAAGGGACTCTAATTGAGAGTATGATTATTTGTGTGTAGCGCAGTCACCCTAAATATCAGGAAGCTCTTCACTACAGCGAGGCCTGTCAGTCAGATTTGTGTCCATGCAGCAATGTCTCAACGGTTCTCAAGCTAAGTGCTCAGTTTCAATCAACCAACAACTGAGATGAACTTAATTTTTTAATTCAGGACAGTTCTGGAAAGTTAGTTTCATGTCCATCCCTTCCTTTCAGCTCCACATGCCATGACTAAGTTGTGTATGTACTGAGTAATGGATTTGTTCAACCAAGTCGCATAGACTCCGGCACCACAGACAGGCCTCCGCGCTGACATTCTGAAATCAGCTAAACGGACAGTAGCACCAGCAACCGGATGCATCCCATGTCTGCTCAGATTAAATGAGAGGCTGACGATGTTAATTAGGCAGAGTAAATTTACATCAGCAAATTATGTAAGCAGCTAGAGGAGTAACAAAGCGTGATACCAGTTAAGTCACAGCTTGGCAAGCGCTGCCCTGCCACTTCATGCTGATGTGGCCATGGTCGATCAAGCAGAGAAGCCTCAAATGCCAATTAGACATGAGTGGGTAATTGTGTCGGGGGGGCTGGTGGCACAAGGGACTTTGTTACAATGTCCTGAGGCACTCTGTGTTTCCATCCTTCTCCAACATAGCAAGTGACACATCTGAGTTCACTGATAGGGAAGTGCTTCACTCACACACTCACACACACACACACACACACAGACACAGACACACACAAAGAATGACTGTCTCTTGGAGAATAGACCACTTAGAGGAGGAAATTCAAAAGACATGCAAAAAAGCCTAAATTTTTAAGTGTTTCGCAAAAGAATTTTTTGAACCTACTTAGGAAAATTAAAACACTGGAAGAAGAAAGTGCCACTTCATAAAACTGTATAAAGCAACTACATGCATAGTTTGTCTAATGGCTGATATATTACACAATCATAATAAGGAAAAAACAACTTAAAGATGTACCTTCCATCTCTTGGGTATCAAACTTGATTGCCCTGAAGCCCTGAAACGTGGAGGTAAAAAGTTTAGTCAATCGTGACTATGAACAGGTCTTTTATAATCATATAAACTTCTCTAAACTCTGCAGTGGAGTAGCAAACCCCCTGGCTCTTGATCCATATGCTAGGTATGTTTGAAACATGCATATCCCGCCAGAATATGATTTAATGCACAACATCTGTGTCAGTCTTCATGCTGAACCTTAGACAGTTCATCACCACATACATGTACGTTGGTATGCATATAACACACCTGCTGTTCATTGAGAATGTAACTGCCTGGAAGCCAATCAGTAAAATATATTAGAAATTCAGAGCATCACACATTCTGCCAAATGGAAGAGAAAGAGGCAGTCACATGCAAACAAGTGCACACACCAGCTCATGTAAATGGGGCGCATACGGGCGGAGGCAGAAGCACTGTATTTTAAGAGGGCAGCTGAAGCCCAGGTGGTAGAGCACATCGTCCATTAATCATCCACACTTCCAAGTGTCTTTGAGCAAGACACTGATGTGTATTTATGTGGGAGAAAAACAGGGGGAAAAAGTGACTTTGAATGAAAAGCAAAAGGTAACGGATTGTAGTCTGTTGTAAGTTGGTGACACTTAGTGGTAAATACAGAGTCAGACCCCAGAGACGCCAGAGAACAATCACTCAGCTCCTCAAACACACAACAGAATGGTAATTTTATATTTTGTCAAGATTTTTTAGAGCGTTATTGTAGGAGAGTAATGTTACCAGTACAATAACACTGCATGTACTGTACCTATCAACAAAATGTCTTGTTAACTGACTCAGATGTGTTGATTTTTGAAAAAATAAATGAGTCACTTAATGAGTTCACTTAATTTGGTGCAGTTACACTTGTTTTACAACAACCTGAACCTCAACTCCAGTTGCAGTGCCTCTTTTCTAACACAACAAACATCACACAACAAATGTGATCTTTAAGTATTGGTAACTGAGCCACAACTCACAATAATTTTCATTACCGATTTATCCCGTCTATAAAGCATTTAAAAACTGTGAAATATGTCCATCACAGCATCCAAGCTGACATCATCGTTTGTCTTATTTGGCCCTACAGTACCGACTGTCAAAAACCTCAACATTTACAGTAATGTAAGACCAGGATAAGCTACGAATCCTGACGCAAGAGTCTTGAACCAGCAAATTTGCAGCTTTAATTATTGTATTATGCCAAATTTCAACTCTGCTGTGTTTGATGTAGATTATACAGAACCTGAATATATTCTGCAGTAAGAATATCACTTTTAAGTTTCAACATATGCACAGATGCAGGTTTATTCTGCATTCCTCCTTCACCATTCTGGAAATGTTGGTGACACTATAGCTGCTTCATATTATTAATGATAAATTATCTACATTATAATTAGTTTATAAACTTGCATCTTCATCTGAAATCCATTTCTACAGTGTGACTCATATAACTCTGCACATGTTATTGGAACAACACTGAGGGCTCTGTGTGGGTTGTTGCTCTGCTATGGTAATATCAAACACCACCGTCTCTCCTCCTTCACTACTGGTTTCCATCAAGACCTGGCTGTGATGTCCTCACTCTCTCTCTCCCCCACCCTTGCCCTCGCAGCAGGACTCAGTAGCCCAGGACAGCCACCCACATCTTCGTTTTCTCTGCTGCTCTTGATTTTAATTGGCCCAGACCCATCTTATGCCTCTGTAATCCCTGCATGTTAATACTCCCATGGTAACATTCTCTCACCTAATGGCTGCACAGTGAGAGGCATTTTCAACCACATTACCTCTTATTGAGTTACGGAGCCCCATCGTTCCAAATAAGACAAATTTAATTGATCCAGTCTATAAAAATCTCTGTGCCGCTGTGAAAGACCTGTTTCTTGGGTTTCTTTATTTATTTATTCACTCTGTTTTCCCACCTTGGAGAGTGAAGCCCCGCATGAGGCGCACGGAAATTAGGTTTATTCCACTTCATACAAAAAAAAGGAAGGATGCAGTGGAGAAATTCAAAGGTTTCAAAATTAGATCAATGGTCTCAACAATCAATCAAAGGCAGGGTTCCTCAGGTGTCAGCCTTGGTTGTAAGTTCAAAATGAACCTTTAAAACAGCAGGTACAGAGTCTACTCTTAAGTGAACTATGCAGGGGGGGACTGCATATAGCTGTGGAAAGAGCGAATGAAAAAAAAATACAAGCAAGAAGAGGAAAATAGGCACAGGAAAGATGTTATACCATATGTATCTTGTTGTTGTGTCTCTTCAAACATATTAATTAAGTTATACGTTACACTATAAAACGGAAGAAAAAAGGAAAAGTAAATTTCCATTAGATTCATTAGAATGTATTCAAAATTTATCCCAGCAGGAGTGGTGAAATTGACAGACTTCTGGCAGTCAAGGGTGTTTTATAGTTTAAATCTTACTTTGGAAACTTTATAATGTATCATATCAAAAAAGTATGTTTGTGCCCTGACTTTGACCCATACACGTAATCCTGTTACTGACTACTGAAGATACTGAGCTCTCTGCGATACTTAAGTGATTAACCAAAATAAATATTATATCCAGTGTAAAAGCTAGGGATTGAATAGAGCTGAACATTAAAACACTGGCCTTAAACTCGCCGGTTGAGAAAAAAATGTGATAATAAGAAGAGGAATGGTGGGCGAATACTGAGGTAATCCTACCAACAGAGTGCTTCCCCCATGAAGGATTTAACTATTCCCAGCAACTAGATAAACCAGATATTATATTCCAGAGCAGAATATGTGTTGGTGTATGTGTGTATGCAGTTTGCAGTACAGGTATGGGTGTGCGAGAAGGGGCATAACCTCTGTCTCCAGTTAGAAATGCTGTGATGATGGTGGAGAGGTCTATAATTTGCCCAGGAGGATTTTCCGCCTTACCATATTTTGAACGCAGCTGAATTAACTTTCTGTCCATTAAATCCTGCATCAGGACATATAATTCCTTCTGCTATTCCCTTTTTTCCAGCCTTTTAGAAAAATTTCTATCAATCTCATTTTACGCATGATTACAGTTTTAATGAATGATGGTCAATGTTATTCTAGGGGTTAATCTCAGCTTTCACTTCTTAAATGCTGGTAACTGGGCTAAACACTGCTGATAAAGCTCAAGGCTGGTGAGTGGGGAAGAAAGACCCTAAAAAAAGCAATTTGCTTTGTCTTAAAAGCCTTCTTACATTATTAACATATTTGGTAATACCATCGTATGAATCATGAAAATTTAACAGTTAATTGCCTATTACATACTCTGATTTATAAAAACTTTAAAAATCAAATCTCCCTGGTGGATTTCATTAAATGTTAAATCGATCCATGATTGACCTCGAAATTCCTCTTATTAAGTCACTTGCTCAGAACTGTCAGTTAATAAACAACCAGTCAAGAAGTAATGTCTCAGCTTATGCTTGATCTGGATTTTTTTAGTCTTTCGGGAAAAACAGAATTATCAAATGGATTTTTGTGAAGTTGACTGGTATGTTTCTGATGCCAAACTTCCTCTCCAATTTCTCTTTGAAGGTTGCTTTCTTTAACACAGTTTCTATTCTTCCCCTGAACACCAATAAGAAATGCTTAAGTGCAAAAAGGCAGGACCCTGGTGTAACTTGGTTCATGTACAATGACAAACTGTCCCCCTTTGCACACACTGTTAATTCCAACTATTTCAAAGAAGAGAGAAAATCCCCAAAAAGATTAAATAGTTTTCACACTGTCTCTTAAGTCAATATTCTTTCTTCTGTTCTCCATATCTTAATCTATCTCGTTACTCTCTGAAGCATCATCTGGGAGCTATTTAATAGCTGCCAAGTTAATCAGCACGGTCAATTACTGATCTCATCAGGTAGCTATAGAGTGGCCTCAACTGCAACATTTTAAATTGTTTCGAGCTGAACTGTTGTGATGGGCCAGAATTTCAATATACATTTAGATTGTAATGCAATTTGGCATTGCATTAAAACAATGGATTTAAGCAGAGTACAGTGGAATATACTTGAAATCAACATTAAAATGCTTGAACATGAGGAATACTAATCAACTTTAGAGAGGGGATTGTTGGAAGAAATGGGGAATGGGGCAATTAAACAATGCCTGAAGCAACTTTACAAAGGACAAAGCATCCAGTCTTTCTAATTAAATTCTGTGGCAGACACCTGGCCTTTCACCTCCTCTTCCATTTCCCTGTGCTCCCAAGTGGCAGTCACGAAGAGGGGCGTCGCACAAGCTTCATACTCCTCTTTTACACTGCAAGAACAGCCCATCTTATTCATGGACAAATGCTCCCAGCAGATCTAATCAGCAATGGTGGACTGGGGTCATGGAATAGATAGATATCATAGTTACTATTTACCACACATCCCAGGCCCCCACAGGATTACCCCAACACAATATATGTCTGACACAAATTTTAGCAGCTTCTGACAACTCAAACCAAGCTGACAGACCATGTTTGAACTTTGAAGAGGATCTTTCGCGTTACCACAGAATCTCTCTGTACAGCTGATCATAGATCAGCAGGGACAGGGAGTAAACTATAGACTGGGTACTTGTGTCAGCTCTTGTTCTAAGTGGTGGTGCCACAGAGGTTTATGCAAGGGTCCTCAGATCTGAAATCTGAGATTGACACACACCGCACACTTTTGCACAGGGCTGAAGAAGGCTGAGGCACTGCGCTTGGCGATTAAAGGGAACACACAGTACAGGATAAGTGAGGATTCACAACCTTGCTCCCGGAGGGATCTTTTAGAAGTACAAGACAGTGAGTGGGAACAAACGTCAAAGGGAAGCTCCCTGGTAATGGTACGGAAGTTAATAAAATGAAGGCAGGTAATGGAAATTGGTTTTAAACCACTGGCCACATTCCTCCTGAGATAGAGATGGCTTGGGCTAATGAACCCTGACAGCCTATTCCACAGCAGTTCCACACTTACAGCGCATTCACCTCCAACACCGTCTCCTCCCACCACCAGGACAAGCCAAGGTAGAGAGGATAAAGTTACAACTTCACACCGATTAACTACTCCCTGTTATCTAGTTATTTAACACCCAATCACACTTGAAAGTGTGCAGTGGCAGCATGGTCCCTTCCACATCAAACACACTGACAATTCCCTTATTCTTCACAGTTACGTTTTGCTTGACCCAAATGACAAGCTTTACTTAAGTGTAAACACAATACAAGGTACTTCATCTTGCTTGTGCCAAGAAGTCCGCAAACAACAGTTTGTGAACTTGTAGAACACAAATATCACCATATACCACCAAAACTGTAGAATGGGGTTCTCAAAAAGGGGCCGTTTGTACATTTTCTCTGCAGCTAAACATGTTTTTTTGTTGTTGTCTGAGCAGCACTACATCTTAAGAGTAGATTGGAGGGTATGATTGGTCACTACAGGAAAGTAAGGAGACAGGCTGAAGCTCTGTAGTAATAGCAAAACTTATAAATAGCTCCTTTAGACTCCTACCTACCACTCAGTGAGCAGACAGGGTGACAGAGAAAGGAAAGCACTGACACCAGATCTGTACTCGATATCAGACAGTACTCTGCCAAAGTAATACCAATAAGAAAAAAAAAAGTAGATTAGAATTTGAAGGCAGTACTCATTAGTGATTAGTTCAGACCTTAGGTGATCTATTTACCAGAGATAACTATTTTTAGACAATTAACACTTAGGGCTTACCTAATTTTTTAATGAACATTCTTAGGGTTAATTGCATCGGTGCTATTCATGATAGAATAAGGGCAACCATGTCAAGTAGGAGGAAAAAGACTTAGAAATCCTGAAGAGAATCTGAAGTTGTACAATGCTGTGGTAGGTTGTGACAGTAGAGTGGGATCATCTGCATATCCAATGCAGCGCAAACGGGAAGGCTTGTATTTGTATTCAGGTGCAAGGTGTCACTCACTGAGGTCATATTGATTCCTCTTTAAGAAGACAATCGCAGGAGCTCAAATGCTTGTGCCACATCAAAACACATTAGGCAGATCTTGTAGTTTAAACAAATGACGATAAATATGTTCTGTGTAAGACAAAGACAGAGGGGAAGGACAGAGCTTGAGCACGTCCTAAAATTTGTCGTCCTGCCAACACCAAACTTTCCTCCGACAGTGAACTACCCCTAACCACTCCTCTTCCCTCTCTTGTGTCTGTTCCAATTGAATGCAATGTGGAACTAATATGTTGTTTATTTCCCCCTAAAGATAATGTCTGAGGTGTTCTGCTCACGCAAACCTTCCTCGCTCTTAGACACAATGACCCAAGAGTGACGGAAGGGTTATATCAGGCAGGGGCTATAGGGAAGACTGTTTGACTATGTTCAGCAACATAACCAACTCCCCCTTGTTACTATACTGTATGTTGAAATGATATACTGAAGTATATGGAGACGGCACTTTTCAATTATTCCTAAAAAAATATGTTCTTCAGTACTTCCTGTAGCCTAAAACAAAAAACTTAAATTTGCAATGCTAATTTTTCTCCACAAAATAGTACCTCAACACCCCTACACATACCTTGTCTGAAGAGGAAGTTCATTAACATCAATTAATTGGTCTCCAGTCTCTCAGTCTTTTAATGTATCTTTCTGTGGTTCAGAGAGTGACTGTGCCTTTGTTTTACTTGACAGAGAAAAGAAAAGCTGAACATTTTTGAGACAGACCCAGTCAATTGCTTTAGGTACAGACAGTTTCTTTCATAAGATGTAATGCATGCTCTTTCATGATTCTCTTGGTGATAAGACATAATCTAAGATTGCATACGCTGATGAAGGTCCTCCTGCACACCCTAGTGGAAACACAAGAGGAATGTTTGAAGTGAAGACACAAGGGATACACCAGTCCCTTGTTGCTCAGAGCATCAGAGACAGAGAGAAATATTATCTAGTCCCAACTCCCCTGAACACTCATAAATAAAATATCAAGTAACTGAGACCCTAAGACAATCCCCACAATGCCACAGTCGCAGGAGAAGCAAGCTTGGCTGGTCATGAGAAGGGCAGCCAGGGGAGAGTTTGGATCCCAGCGGTGTTAGATTGTTGCACTTAATGAATTGAAAGCAGGAGCAGTTTTGCTTGGTCCCCATGCCCCAGGTTGGCCCCGACTCGACCAGAGCCAGCCGTCAGAGAAAGGTGCTCTGTCTAATCTTGCCTCATTTTATGCCTCTTTAACCATGACCAATGTATTTAAATGGCAGTTTCTTTGACAGATGCTCAGTTCAAATTATTCCTAACTGGAAATTTGTAGGAGTGATATTAAATATCCTTCAGGCCAGGCTGCCTAAAGAGAACATAGAAACATCAAAAGGCCAAACACTTCAAAAACTAAAACTAATGATCCAAGCCCACCTCCAGGGAGGAGGAGGGCCTCAACTCTGTCCAATGTGCCCCTGGCCACAAGAAAACATCACTCCTTTAAGTGGAGATCTGACCATTCGCCCCAACTCTAGTACCACTACATTTAAAAATGATTTAACATGAGATACATAATGTATATCTCCTTCTCTCTGAATACGCAGCGGAGCAGTTGCAGTGAATATGTACCATCTTATCTGACACATCTTGTCATGTCTGCTAAATAAAATTACAATATAACCCTACAAAATGAGACACTACAGAATCACCCCTTTTATCTGTACTGTAGTGTGCTGGGCTTTTTCTGAATACTTCTTCAGGGATTTTTTAATAAGTTGTTTGCTGTATCCACAGTCTGGGAATGCAGTAAAGCACTGTACTCACCACTGAAGGAGCTTCACCACCACCGTGAGGCCAATGGACGAGGAGCAAATCTGACAACGAGAGAAAGAAAGAGAGAGAGAGTCAAAGGCACAGTCAGAAAAAGACAGAAATAATGAGAGCTGGGAAACAGCTGGCAACATTCATCTTAAGCCCTGATGGGAGCTGACAGCAACGATTTAGTAATAATAAGCTACCCAACCTGCAGTCGTGAGTGGGGTGACTGAGCAGACGCACCTGGTCAGACAGGGCAGAGGTGTGAGGGGTGAGATACGTGAATTGGGTGGGAAGCAGCGAGGGTAAAGTTGACATACTGCCCTGATTCCCACATGCAGGAGTGTACACATAAACTAAGATGTGAAGAAGAGAAGGCTTAAAGGTAAAGGCAGCAACTTCACAGCCACTTTTGCAGTCTCCATGCTGTACTGTTTCTCTACAACAGCACTGTAATCCGATGCTAAACGTTTCTAATCTTAAAGAAAAAGGCTCTTCTCTGACCAGTGGATATTAACACACAGAGTTTCACTCAAGGGAAACGATAAACACAAAACTAGTTCAAACAAAACACATATTAATTGGAAAAAGGTTTTAGTAATGATATCTTTATTCTCAAGTCTTTTTTCTAAACTGAAAAAAAACACCACACCCTGCTGATACATAGGTTATTTTCATTGATGGTTCCAAGAATATGTCAACTACTATTTGGACATGAAAACTGAAGCATTAGTGGAAAGAATAACCTATACACATTACTGACCTTTTGAAATATTAACAGTGAAATGAATGGGCACCGTATGCTAGGCTGAATGTCTTTTCTAATGAAGTGCTTTCTTTTCTAGTAAAAAGTCATATTTTCTTTCTGCAGGCTGTGAAGCTAAACAAAAAGCAAATGTTAAAACTTCATTTCTGTGAAGCGGTGCCTGGCTTTGAAAAACAAAACCTACACTCTCCAGCCTAGAATCACCCACTGCTTCATGAGTCAGAGTGAATACCTACACAGATTAGTGCAAATAATTTATGACACTACTATTTTAAATATTACTGACATGTTTTTGTTGCAACAGCCAAAGAGCCAAGAGAGGCAGAGAGTCTGACAGTAAAATTTCAGGCAGCTATTTCGAATAAACAGAGTACGGTTGTTCCAGTGGAAGCCGGTGAAGGAAGAACCACACTCAGGCTGCCCAGCCAGTGTGCTAATATTTAGTTAAGGGATGCCACACAGCGACAGACTGTACACAATGTCTTCCACAGGGCAACTCCCTGCGATTTTCTTCCTACCAATGTCTTTACTCTAACACTTAAATGCTACAAATATAAATACAATATTAATACAATATATCTCATTCTGAGACATTCGAGAACAAAAATCTGCATTTCTTCCATGAAGGCAAAGTAAAGCCAGCAACGCTTTTCACCACAAAACCTAAAGCATTTTTGCCAAAGATCCATCTAATGTATACATGATCAACAAAAATGAATTTTTTTTTAATGTTACAATGTATCTGCTTGATAATTTCCTCATTGCTGACCTCATGTTTTTTTTTTGTTTTACCTCACAGCGTTGAAAGAATCTACCTAGTGGTGCCATTCATCAAAAACTTTGTGCGTATCAGCTTGGGTGCACAAAGAGACATGTGAGCATCAAGTTCCTTCTGCTGATCATCCATAATTCAAGTCTTTTCAGCAATTTAAAGTAGAAACAGTTGGCACCCACAGACTTCAGTATTTCAGGGATATGTTTGAAACAATCTGAGCTCTCAGGACTGTGATTCTATAAGAGTTTGGTTTCATCCAGCCATTTAACGTTAAATAAATTCAACAACTGTTCTGTGTTGCAAACTCCTGACCAATTTTAAGGAATCAGACTTCATGCAAGTACTATCGCAAACAACAGTAGCAGGCCGCCATAGATATGCACCAAAACTAAGGTCAGTTTCCCCTAAAGGAAATCCATTTTTAAAAAATCTTAGCTATGGCTGGCTGGATGTAAACCTGTAAGTATTAACCTGGAACAGCTGTCCTCGAGCCCTCGGGAACTCCAGGGTCTGCCATCAGAAGAATAAGCCCACAGTCCTGTTAGCCACATGCCGCATGTATTTAATTTTCAACATCTGCTGGCTTCATGCTTCTATGCTTTCCATTCCCACTGCACATTCTTCACAAATTCAGTAGCTTCCTTCTTCTGCATTTGTAAATGTTGTTGATTGTGGAAACCGTCCATGTTTACTTTGAATCCCTGGCCATTCCTGGGCCAGCTCTAATTACCTGCAGCTGTTCACTTTGCTGCTTTCATTGGCCATATTCTTTAAACACAGGGTTAGTATTTTCAATGTAAATTATATATTTCTAACACAGAGAGTTAAAAAAAAGGGCTGATTTCTGCAAGCATCCTAAAGATGCATCATGGTTCTCATGATACTATGTTCAAATTATTTTGTGGCGCACGTCCACAAATGGTAAACTACTGGGTGAAATAAATGTTCATAACATTTGGTTTGGAGTCCAGCTGTAGACACATGTTTGACCTCTTGCTCAGTCTGAAATCAGTATGACTGAGTGAACTAACACACTGTCAGTTTCAATATACAGCCCGTACACTACACATGCGCCTGCTTGCCAACATCACCGTTCTTTATAGTATAGAAAATTCTTCCCTGGAGATATCTGTACCAAAACTTCTGCATTTTACTTTGATTGTTGGACTCTTGAATATCATTTTTATTTATCCTCTCATGCCTCTAATGTCTGGCTGCAAAGAGGGAAGAGAGAGGTAAAAAGAAAGGGAGAGAGAGAAGTTCTTACAGAGCAGTCGGCTGCTCTTTGCCTAAGGACCTTGTCTGCTCTCACCTGCTCTGTTTGGCGGCAGTGTAACAGCAAATTTTACAGCGCCTGGGACACAAATTGGCATTCTGAACTGTGGTTATTCCTCCAGTATAATCTAATTAAAAGACACTGCCAGTGGGGTAGAAATCAGAGCATTATAAAGTTTGATAGACAGACAGACATAAAAGTGTTAGCAGTTTCACAACATACTGGGCACGAGTGTAAAACTTCAGAGCCTTGGCTGGAAGAGGTTTGGGCTAACTGAATTAGCCCAACTACACGGTCTGTAGTGACTATAAGTGCAATATTAGGTACTGAAATATAATTTTACCGTATTTCAGCTTTGAAGTCCAGCCAAAGATTTTGTGAGTGACATTAGATAACATGCCATGCAAGGATGAGTGGTGTGTGCACCAAGGGTGTTTCTATTTTCTTTAAAAGCATTGGTAAGTATTGAGTTTCTTGGTCACATTGCAATTTTGACATTTTACGTAAAAGGCACAACTGAAACAGTAACAAAGTAGCAGTCACAAAATGCACAACATGACAACTTTATACTAAAAGAAAAAGCTGTAAAAACATACAGTATACAGTCAAGTTGAGAGAATGTCTTTTGGAAATCTGCCGCAAATGGTACATTCTGCTTCTCAAACAATTTACATCCATTCTAAATGCGTTCATGTCAAAATACATTCTTAATACCATTGTAATTGTGATCACAGTAGGGCAAAGGCCAGAGTAGCCAAGCATCCATTGCTTAAGGACCACTAAAACACTTGGCTGCTTATTCTGTTGAGCCTCTTCTGGCTACGATGATGTTAGACTATGGGAGGACATTATTCAGATAAAGAACAAGAGGTATGGCCAAACTCAACAGACAGAGGTGGGGCTCATGTGTTAGGGTGCGGAACAGCCACAGCATAACATGCAGTACTGTATATAGATTTTCTATTGACAGTCAGGTATGATTGAAGGAAACAATAAATGATCTTAGTAAAACTGTGACAATTAGCCCAGGCTGATTATCATACAGCTGAGATGAGTGTCATATGGCCAAACTCTAGGAAAGACCCAACAAACCTGCCAAACTATAAATTAAAAAGCCGGTATTAGCCATGTGCAAATGCTGAATGCCCTTCAAAAATTAAAAAGCAAAATCGCAAACATTTAATAGAGCAGGTTTGTTTGGTCTAATTACAATGCTCCACAGTGAAAACTTAAATGGTCAAAACTACCTGAAATGTTTACATAGTGTCTATGACTATTCTCTTGCATTTTCTAACAATCTCTCACAAAATGAGTAATAACTTCTCTGGAAGAAACAAATGTGTCACATCACAATGGTCAGCAAACTGTGAGGATGAGGAAATGCACCTTCTCAACTCTATATTAAAGGGATAGTTCAACATTTTGGCAAATTGGCCCATTGCCATAATCGCTATAGTCATAGCAGTAGGTTCGTTACCTTTATTTGTCGGTGTAAGCTATTTTTAGAACGGAGGAGCGGAGCGGCAGGCTGCTCAGAGCTATGCTATGGAGGCTAAAGGAATTTCTTGGTTTCCCTCATCAAACTCATCAAATACAAAATCCCAAAACTCCAAAACGCTTTCATGGACAAGTTGTAACCTGCACAATCACCACGCTATGAGATAATAATGGAACGTTACGAAACGGAGCCGTTTTCGAGGTAAATACAGGGTAAATACAGTCTGCTTGCTGAAAAACTGTCCCTGAACGCAACACGCATCAGCGGTTTTGCATGAATTTACCTCTAAAACAGCTCCGTCTCGTAACGTTCTGTTATTATCTCACAGCGTGGTCATTGTGCAGCTCACAACTTGTCCACGACAGCCTTTTGGAGTTGTTGGATTGTGTATTTGATGAGTTTGATGAGGAAAACCAAGAAATTCCCTTAGCCTCCATAGTGTAGCTCTGAGCAGCTCGCCGCTCCGCTCCTCCGTTCTAAAAATAGCTTACACCGACAATTAAAGGTAACGAACCTACTGCTATGACTATAGCGATTATGGCAATGGGCCAATTTGCCAAAATGTTGAACTATCCCTTTAACACTGAGGAGACAGTCATTGCCCAGCACCCTTCAGTCTGGCTCACACAGTGTAAAGGCTTTTGAAATTTTCTTTCCCAAAACAAATCCAACATTGCATTCCTGGTCACGCAAGAGATTGATCGCCAGTGTTAAGGTTGGAAAAGGCTCATCTCATGCACCATTAAAGCTACCAAACTCTCCAACTAATCTGCCTATGCTGTTACATTACCAAAACTCGTTAAGCACAGCGCCGCAGAGACAGATGCAGCTAAAAAAAAAAAAGTACTCATGGAGCAGAAGCAGAAGAGTACTTAAGGAGTTTTACCACAATATAAACAATACAATCCACTTTTGAGCACAGATGTAAGATATGTCTATCTGAGCCAAAGCAATTTCTTCCCTTCAAACTCCTAATCATTTGAATCTCATGACAATAATGAGACATTAAAAAAACAAGAACAACCTATGATATAACACATTATAGCAGCAGCCCACAGCACACTGCTGGTCCTCTTAAGAGGTCACAAATAATCATAAGACTTTCCAAAATGTCGAGGACGACTGTGTGAAATGTTCAATGCAAGTGTAAAACAAGGCAAGAAGGCCAAGGACATCTGCAGTGGGTAAAACACAAAGGGGAGATGCCTTAAAGAGCAGCATATTGTAAATCCTACGTCTTGCGAAGAATGAGACAAAACATAAAAGCAAGAAAGAGAAATACCCATCTCATATTTTGCCATAAGAGAAAAATGTGAACTGTGGGATTGTCCAAACAATATAAGTATATCACCTCTCCAATTACAGTAGCTGCATACGAGCTGACCTCGCAGGATAATCACATTTGACCTATATTTACTGAGCTGCACTCTATTCCCTTAACCCTGAGGTGTGTGATGATTAAAGACAAAGAGCTGTGCCCACATTGCTCAAGTGTGAGGCATGCCCAAAAAGAGGAAGCATCAGAGATTGTCTCATGATGGAAGGGACGGCAAATGCTTTTGCTATTTGTGCTATTATTGGATCTATCCAAGCACATCTCTCAAGAATTTGGGTCTTACTATTATGATTCTTTCTCCAGATGGTTTGTAGTCCATATTTCATTAATCCCTTTAACCTGTCATTTAAGTCCCCTCTTTATCAGGGATTTAAAGCTCAAAGCTGTAGACGTTGAATAGCAACAAGGCAATTGGTCATTTAATGGGCCACTTCGTTGAAATGACCAGATGTTCCAATTTATAATACTAATTGACAATAAAGGATATCTATATTTCAACTAGGATATGAACAGAAAACCCCAATATATGTTCAAAAGTCATTATGAAACATCAGAAGGTAACAAAGAACATTTTAATGAAGCTTTACAGTAAAGTAAGATTTTGATTTAAAGACTCACAGCTATGAAAACACAAGTTTAGTTTTGACCAAGATACAGCAGTTGTGAGGAAGTTCTGACTGAGGGCTGCGCAAAAGCGAGGTTAAAAAGGATAAAGTGATCTGACCCTGCTCTAAAATGTACTATGATACAATTGTTAAAAAAAATTGTAGTATTAAAGAGTTCAGTCTGAGTCAGCTGAAGACAGACAATGTAGTTTGCATTCTCAGCCGTGAAAGCTTTGCAAAACCTGCCAAAGCCTAACCAAATGTGATCACATCTCCTTTCTCTGGTAGAATAGCAGCAACAATTTCTGAACTGAAGAAGCATTTAGGACGAGAGGTGAAATGTCTTTGAGGATCTAAAGCAAGTCCACTTACAGTACCGTCGTAAAGCTCTAAGAGCTAGATGACCTAGATGACCTCAGAGTCCTCAATAAGCACATTTAATTTTGATGTGCACTGGGCATGAATCTGAATGCGAGAAAAAATTGAATATTACAGTCTTCTTTTTCTATCCATCAATATATTGTAGCCATTGTGTTCTTTTCTTCTTTTCATAATTGCACATGGTAAATTTCCTGAGACCCTGATGAGAAAGAATGAAAGAAAAGCAGAGCATGAAAATGGCAACAGCATTTCCTCTCTTTCCCATTCTCCTCAGTCTATGCTAGCGGAGGGTTTTTTATTAATTTTATTTAATTATCCCACAAAGCTCTTTTTTACACTGGGCCATCTCTGTCTGTGTCCTACTCCCACTGTGTGAGCTTTGTAATTTAATAAAGCTTCATTTAAGAGAGAAGTTGATTAAAAAATTAAGCTCCAGTGATCACCATAGCCTCAGCCCTCCCCATTTTATGAAAAGATCCAATATTTCATATTATGAACATGTCGGGCAGAAATTATCACCGCAGGACAAGTTAATGCTTTCAATACAATCATATGACAATGACACTAAAGCCCACTACAGAGAGTGTCCCACTAAAACATGGAAAATGACAGGAGCTGAAAAAATATCATTCCTCTACTATAGGTCAGGCATTTTTCCCCTTGTCCCTGCTGTCTATCATCCACGTGTTAATTTTTTATTCATAATTCATATTTTCCTACTTCTTATGACAGCAGGTGACTGCCAAAACTCGTCTTACACAGCTGTGAAAGAGATTTCTTAGATTTCTAGAGTGAATGACGACACTTTGGTGCAATACTGGATTGAGGAAAAATTCCAGCCTACTGCCCTCTGCTTGGTTTCACTGTAGAAAATTGTACCAATAATCACTTATACTCATGCAGACTCTTTGAAATACAATCTCCCTAAGTCATCCCATCTGTGCAGCATAGTGTACGCATGCACACAAACCCACTGATATAGAAAATGCTCAAGCTGTCAATTCCATTTTTTTTTCTTTTAAGAAAAAAAAGCAATGATAAATGCACAATCTACACTGAAGTTTCATGTTAAATACTTTCTCACTGGTGGAGAAACATAATCCACACAATTAATGCTTGAAAATTATAGCCTGGATCTAGTGGCAGTTTTGAACCATAAGTTATTGATTTGGAAATGAAAACCTGTACTCTTCAAGGTTAAACCCAGTCCACCCTCATTACTGCTCTGTCCTTGAGAGGCCCGCACCAGAGCTGCTGCAAGGAGTAGAGAGGACTGCTTTAATGAAGGTGAATTTAATAGGATTTAATGTAGCTGGGGGCAATGGAGCAGCAGAGATATGGTTTTAACAAAGAGCAAGGGACCAAGGGTACAGCCAAGAGAGCAGCCATTTTCCTTTCTTTATATTTATTTCACATTTGGCCGAGCAGAGTAAAAGCACACCACATTTTCATCTGACTCAGCCACAAGAGTCAGTGGTTATATTTCTGTAGTCAGGACAATACAGTCCTACAGGTCTCCATCTAAGCATTCACACAGATATTGTATAACATAACATATTGGAATAATCGGGCATGATGTTGGTGGTGATCTAGAAATGTTACTTAATGCTTATCTATGAATGTTACTTTATTTTGGCATGGAGCTATTTTTTTTAAACTGCACTACAAAAAAGTACTTTTTCCCAGATGGTGCATTAAATATATCAACCTTATGGTTGCCTTCATCGTTAAAACACTTGGTGCTTTAATCCTGCCATGGAAAAAAAAAGAAGAAGCCCAGAACCACTATTGACTGAAGATGATGTGATTCCAGATAATGTGATGATGCAGACAGTATTCCCCATTCACAATCATGCATACAACATCTTTGGGGAGCTCAGCAGGAATGAGTTAAATTTTTGATAATTCCTACACACAACTTACCAAGGTCTATTCTCTGTCTCCCCTTTTACTGAGCAAGTGTTTTGGTAAACTAAGCAATTGCATCATATCATGCCTCTCACTTCAGCATTGCGTGGGCACCTCAGGCTGCTCAGCACAAAGCTTTAGGACAAGTAATGTTCCTACATCTTTGTATGTTCATAACCTGGTTCTATTATTAATTGTGTTGAGTTCTCACAAATGCTGAATCCCATTTGCTTCATGCAGCTTGCCCCTTCAGCTGTGAGGTCACGATCACATGGCTGTGCCTTCAGCTTTTGTAAGCTTGATGTGAACAATGTGTGCTTTCTGCAAATAACATTAAATGGTTCGCTCCTATAGTAATGCTCCATAAATATGCCAAAATCTTGAACAGGAAAAAAAAATTACTTTCATACCAGGTTTTGAAACCCTTGCACAGTCATTTCTCTTCTTTTTTCTCTCCCGTCTCTTCACTCGCTGAAATCTCCTGAGGAGCTGAAAGGGTGCTGATTCACAAACAGAAAGAAAGAGGAGAAAGCAAAGATGTTATTACAAATCCCAATAACATGACATACAGTGTTTGCTGTTATCAGTACCAATTCTTAATAATCATACTGGGCCAGAGGCCAAACACTGCTGATCGTTGCCTTCCTTTCCTCTTAATTATGGGTGCAGTATGAAATAAATGAACCACATTAAATAAATAAACCACTCTTCCATACTTCACTTCTTTCTACAGTCCCTCATGAAGACTCCAGAACATGGTTTTAACTACTTCACTGCATTTAAAATGCTGAAACACACAGATACTCCTCTGTAGGTGGTAGGGGAAAAAAGATTCAAAAAGGAGAACATTTTAAGAAATAGACATGCACCAACTACTTATGGCATGCTTTTCAAAAGCACTAAACCTCTGCCAGGTCTATTCTGTGTGGATGTGATGTCTGAGCAGAGGGCACTGGGAAATGTGTGTCCTGAGACATTTGAGAACATTTGAGGAAGTATTTATAAGAGCCTTGACTGACAGAGGTGCCAACTCTGGATCAAGGGTCACTAACAATTCACAGGGCATAGAGTCAAAATAACTGTGCACTTACTAGGAAGAAAATTATATATGATAGGTTTTTTCTCACCAAAGCCGTCAGATTGCTGCACTATTCAAACTACACAACTCTTTTAATCAAGAATCTCAAATCATTTTGGTTTGCACACAATAGAGTAATCAGCAACAGGGGATCACAAGATATTTCACCACCAGGAATACCAAACAGGTCTCTCGAGTCATTCTAACTAGAGAGGCCAACATCAATAACTCCTACATTTGTTGCCGTAATCACTACCAGTCACAGGTTCAGATATTTCGCCTGCTAGATATCGTTTAGGCATCTGCATGCATCGGCATCTCTCCCAGACATCGATCAAGTGCCAGTTTCTGTCTGATCTGTGGCTTTTTCTTTCCAAAAACTGTAGGCGAGTGAAAACTTTGGGGCTGAAATTTTGCAGTCTCTACTTTGCACTAACACCCCTCTGCCTGGATGGTGATGATGACTCTTTATACAAAATGTACTTAATTTTTTCTCAAACTTTCCTATGTGACTTGACGCAAAACAAGATTATGTACTCATCTATTGTAAAATCAGATATGAAGTGTAATGTTAATAATGTAACTGATGATTTATTGGGCAGTGCTGATAATGTGATTAAAAAGCATAAAAATGTTTTCTGAGAAAACTTTTAAGTTCCTTGAAGAGCTCCCCTGTTGACCCACAACCAGGAAACCCCTTCCAGATTTTTCTTTTTCCAAAGAATGTCATTTTCATTTGAAGTGGACTTAGGGGACGTTGTCAATGCCAGTTAGTTTTTCAAAATTACGAAAAAGCTGCAATAGCTATAAAATAAGCACATTGTTCACACATCTGCATTTTCCATTTAATCTTTTTGACTTTCATTGGTGCTGTCTATAATCCCTCAAACATGACTAATGGGAAGTACAGGTTTGAGAACAAGTGGTTTTAATTAAAATGCTGGTTCACAGAGGACCTTGGAAAAGCTGAGTTTTTTTAATCATTTTTCACAGTATCCCGTATGTTTCACTTTTATTTGCAGACGTGGACACATACAACCCCCAAACAGGGGGGAAAAAATAGAAGTACAGGGGGAAAAAAGTGATACAGCTTCATCCTCAGTTCAGTATTCAGATCACATTTTCTGCACTGGCACTTAGACTGAGCAAATATGGTCAGATACAGTTTCAAAGTGTAATTAAACCCCGACAGCAACAGTTTTAAGGATGTTGAGGTTCCTGTTTACATAACAAAAAAGTCCTTAAAACATCTGGGTGGCATATGAAAGCACGTTTCGAAGGCCACACAAAGATTGTCTTTATCAATTCTGACAAGGAAAGAGGTAGAGGGGGCTCTCCACTTGAACCACTCTTGAACTTCTGTTAGCAGTATCTGTTCAACCCACATATCAACTTACTCATTCAACAACAGCAAAGACCATCAAAATTTCAAGGTCAGTGACACAGTGACTGTTGGCTTTGATGTCACCAACATGTTCAATTTCTATCAAAGAGTGGCAAAAAACATCTAACGCCAGCAATATCTTTGAGGGGTTCGTATTCATTTACAGAAAATCCACAATTTTGAGATATGTATGTTGGAGAGAGTATCAACAATATCCCATGACAATAAATAAACAATTTTAAAGGAAGGATAAAACCACTTAAATTAATTGTATGGTGACTGTGAATGTGAAGTCAGCAACAGGTTAACTTAAAGCCTATAAGACTGGAGGCACAATGTTTGAATTACAGAGCCTCTTTAAAACGCAGTAATTAAAACATTGTGCCCAATTGGTTTCATTCATACAAAAACAGAAACTAAACTAACAAGTTTATAGCAGATTCTATTACAGATATTTAAATACAATTTCTATGATTGCATGCAATGTTTATAGTGAATATGTCGTTTGGATGTGCTTGACATTGTTGAAATCCAGTCACTGAACAGATGACATGAGATTAGCACAATGGCTTCTTATGAAAGAGCATAGAAAACCATTTCTACCCCCTCACATGTAGCCTAATATGAATACGGTCTGAATTTCTTCTTTCATGTCTTCAATAACTTAAAAAAAAAAAAAAAAAAAAAACAGTGCAGTCTCGTCTACTGAATTATACCAAACACTGAAGGAGGTTTCTCCAAAGCTTAGGCTCAGGGGGAACCAACTGCAGTTACACACTGATTTTTAAATGTGCATTAACTAAACTTTGACCAAACTTAGATTTAAAACAAAAAAAAATCAAAACAGCCCCTGGTATGATATGAGCGAACATAGTTCAACTGTTGATAGCTCCAAGCAGGCTACAGGTTACCTGTCCAGCCAATGGACCATTAGGCTACCCTACCCCTGACAATAATAGTAGTTAAGTCGCGTTTGTAGTCACATGGCTCACTAACTAACTTTAATAACATAATAATTAATAACTTTAATCTGGTTCTCTGGACTTCTCAGACAAGTCACTGCTCACTGACTTTACCAGAAATGTCTGCTTGTGTTTACCTGGTCGATGTAGAAGAAGAGGCCTGCTGCTGCTGCACAAAACCTGGATTAAGCCAGGGTGCACTGGGTCCAGCGTTGCTTTTTCAGTAGATTCCTGGACAATATTGATAATTTGCGCCAACTGCAAATGTGTTTTTTCCGAAAATATCATAATGAGATAAACTTTTGTAGATTGTAGTTTCTCAGCTCAAATGGCATAGGCTACGTGCTCGGCATCCGCAGCTGCGCAGTTAACGAGTTTCTCTTCGCGCGCGAAGTTGTGACTGTTTTTGCTGACAGGAAGTGACGTGCTGTTTAAAAGAAAAAAGAAAAAAAACAAGTAAATAAATGTAAAGAAAAGTGTGATAATACACGAACATAAAAATAATAATAGGTCTAATATAAATTATTGATTTTTCAAAAGAAAACAACTGAATGTAAAATGTGTCATACTAGTTTTAAATAATGGGATAAATTGTAAATATCCCTATCCCACTAAATATTCATGTTCCACATGGGGCCCCTAGCTTGTACTTACTGCAGCCTTGAAGAGCATTTCTGTGTGACCTTGAATTTTAGGTATAAAATTGTAAATTATAAAACTAATGATTATAAATATTCATCAGATTACAACTATTTTTTCTAATAGCCTATGTTAAATTTGGAACAAAGTGTCACATGTGCCAACTGTAACGGACACCAGTGTGGTGTTCAGTGGTTCAGTGTGTCCCAGTGGAGTGGACATAAATAGTTAAATCAAAGTTTCCTCTTTACTGAACTTCCTCCGTCACCCTGTCACACCAGACACACTGATTTTAGAGAGACAGAGAAGATTTATGGAAGATCAACAAGTCCTAGTATAGTTTTGCTTCCAAGGTTCTGATTAGGCTACTGGTAATTACTCAGATCACTCTGACAACTGCAAAACTACCTGTACTGTATCTTTGATCAAAAAAAATTCAAAAGCTGCTTCTTTCTGGTGCTTTGGTCTTTGGTGTCACTGGTGCTTTATGGTTTTATTGCAACCTACAAGTCACATTTAGGTGCTGTTGCTGAGCCCTTTTAAAATTCACCTATGAGGGTCACCGTTTCCGTTATAATACCCAGTGTTGTTACAGGGAAATCTGAAGTTACCACATTAAAGCTTTTTCTGTTCCCATTGAGTGTTTCTGCAGCTCAAAGCTTTCTTAAGTCTGGCCGTCTACTTTGCAGTTAACAACATCCATCCCTCAACACTGCTGTGTCGATGGAGCTGCAGAGCGGCAAAGACAAAGCACTCCTCACCCATCTAAGGGCTGCATGTGTCCATCTGGAAAAGCCATTGGAACAAACAGGTTGTAGGGGCAACTGGAGTCTCTCTCTCTCTCTCTCTCTCTCTCTCTCTCTCTCTCTCTCTCTCTCTCTCTCTCTCTCTCTCTCTCTCTCTCTCAACATGCCTCCCAGACCTGGTGGTGTCTGTGACAGGCCCTCTCCTGGTGAGCTAGCCTCTATGATGAATGGCCACCTCTCCACTCTTTATCGCCCCACTAAATCATGTGCTTACCATGCTTTTATGACCAATTTTTGCTGCTTTGTTTTACTTTCCCCATTTTTTTTGAATGAAACTCCAAAGGCTGTGGTTTCTCTCCTTTTTTAACCCCCTTTTTTATTGTACTGTACATTGTATTAATCTTCCAGGTTTTATCACTCCATTGGTATTCAGGTGGAGATTTGCGATCTAGCCTTATTAATCAAATTCACAGAGACAAATGTGTCAAACCTTGTTTGGACTGGAGAAATGCTCCAACAGAAAATGCTCTTATCTAAAGAGCAAATATTTCCAGAATATTTCATTTCATTCATTTACTGTTTTCTAACCTCTATCTTTCATGCAGCACTCCTGTCGTTTATACCCACTGAGTAATAACTGGACGAATAAGCAGGAATATGTCTGTGGCATTCCTGGAAAAGCATAAATTATTTATGTGACTGAGCATCACACGTGCAGTTGGTCATAATCCAGAGACTGACAGACAGAGCAGGACACAGAATCTGAGAAGAAACCTGTTTGTTTTTTTATTTGTTTTTTTTTAGATAATGGTGTTTTCCTTTATTGTGCTTTGATAGTTTTGACGTCACAACATGTGTGACATATATCTATGTCTAAGATTCACCTACTCATGTCACATGCAGCCACCATTGAAACTAAACAGTTACAAGTGCAATATTATGCAAAGGTCCACAGCCTGGTCAGTATATTGGCCACCATTCAACCTATGAATTGGCATTTTAAACTGGGAACTGAGAAGTGAAAATAATTTCAAGTAAACTCATCGAATTTGGCTTGTATGGCAAAACATGAGAGACACAATCTACATCACGAACACATGCCTAACAGATATGAAGAGAGCTACTGAGGAGTTTGTACACAAATTATATATCAGAAACTAAACTGTACGCCACTTAACATTACTTACAACAACAATACACGATTACATGGATTTAGCATTTTTGATTCTGCAAAGGACCATGCAAATAAATAACACAAGTAGACCGTGCAAAAAGTGCCTTGATACTGTAATGCAGTGCCAAGGGAAGTTTTTACTCCAGCAGCAGTGATTAAAATTGAGGCCAGAAATGATGTACTCTGTCTCCCCCCAGTGGACAGAGAAAATCTTGTCATGTGTAATTGTCCTGAATGGTGCTCATCAATAACTGACTTCCTCACCAGGATTTGATTGATACAGGTGGATAAAATTAAATGTGAACATGTTATGTTGCACTTGAATTAATGCAAGTGTAATTGGAGCGTTGGAAAAACACTTCTGTTTCTGTTGTATAGATCTATATTGTATAATGTAGTTCATGATATAGCCTTCTATTTTGAGGGCAATGTTTGTAGATTCACAAGCTAGACGTTCAATATTCATGGGTCATTTTAACCCTTACCTGTCAGAATCTGACAGACCAGCGAAAGCCTATTCTGCAGTCATCTTACGACTTGCAGGTTTTTATGATCTATCAATCACCTAAACAAAGCTTAAGTGTGTGAGCCACAGCCAGGGGAGGTCTGACCTGCGGCCTAGCGTGACATTCAAGGAAGGAGTGCTACTCACCCAGGAAATCCCATTACACCAAAGTATGATGGATATCAGTACTGGGAAAGCTCATATGTGGTCTGACATATAATTTGTTATAATTTGTAAAAAAAAAATAAAAAAAAAATTGCGTGACCATGTTCACCTTTATCCCTATCTTTCACTTTTTTAAACTCTGTCCCTACACCATGTAGCATGTATACTGTGTTCATCTGCTTTGTATTTGTGTCCAAAACTTAAGATGGATTCAATTTTCTTTAATTTTATATTTATATATTTGTCTTTCTTAAGTCTCAATGAGAATTGTAACATGGCCTTTATAATAAGAATCTAGACTGAATAGACTTGCTGAATAGACATTTCTGTAGTTGCAATGGTCATTGAACAGAGAGCAAAACTGTGTTGACTTGCTTTATATCAAGTCCCAGAGGACTGATCATTAACACCAATACAATGGAATGTGAAATGAGTCTTCATAGTGAAACTAAAATACTCTTCATCAACACCATGGAGACAAAATAGGACAAATGTCATCTGAATGGTATCACAAAACTAGAAGCAAAGGTTAATCAGACAAACTCTTGCACTGTGTTTGTTTGTGCAATGTCACTCTTCTGTGCCAAATCGATTTCCAAGATAAGAGAATACCATGTAAATTTTCTGCTAAAATTCAATAAAAGACATCCCAGCAGGCAACCTTTGGACTTGTCTATTGACTTTTTTATGACATTAATTTTCCCAATAAAATGAACTAGTCATGAATGTATTGTTACATGTAGGTCACACATCTTTCTCTCAAGTCTTATCTGTTTTTGGTGCTCACACTGGGTCCTGTTTATCTGTTTCTGAACTCTCCCCTTTATATACTTTACTGATAAGAAACAAGCAAACAGACAGTGGGCCAAATTTCAGTGCTGTGAAGTAACTGGAGTGGACCATCACAGAGCAGCTTATCAACCCCCCACAAGAGTGTTAGAAGTGGCATAGTAAAGAAGGTTAACATCCATAGCTGGGATCGAGACGACAAAAACAAAAGCTGCAAACAAGTGTAGAAGAAGGAAAGGGATACAGCATACACATTGGATTCTTGTGATGAAGAGAAACTGAGCCGAGTGTGATCTGGAAGTTACAGTCGATACTGGTGGAGAGCTGCTTGTCGGCCAGTTTCAAAAACCCTTTAAACATAGAGCCTCATCAGAGCCATGAAGCTTCCTGGGACTATCCTTAAACTGGAGTACACTCACTGCTGTACAGACACTGAGCATTTAAACAACACAAGGGTGATACCACTGCAAACTAATACAACAGGTATGATGAAAACAGCTTGGTGTGTCCAAGCCTCTCCAGTGCCATGAGTTACCAATCCACAAAATACTGTAATTGTTGCAGTTATTATTTTCAGATTAGGTTTTTAGAGTGCAACTAACAATTTTTAATTATATCTACCAATTATTTTCTCAATTAACTGTCTGATCTAAAAGCATGTCCTCTGGGGCCTGACAGAAAAAAATGACAGAATCCAAAGTCTTTAAATTGCTTGCTCAGTCCAATCAGTGGTCCAAAGTCAAAGGGAACTTCATAATGATATTTTAAAAAAAGAAAGAGAAAAGCGGCCAATCATTACAATTGATTGGCTGCATTGAAGCTTGTAATGTTTGGTAATTTTGCTGAAAGAATTTATTCAAAAGATAAATCAATGTTCGGAATAGTTGCAGATCAATTTTCAGTCTTTTGACTATTCATTTCAGCATTCTCCATACGTTTACATTCTCATCTAATTCCCCTCATAATCTTATCCCCTGTCATCGTTATAATTAGGGCTCCGTTCAGCTGAATCAGGCCCTTTCCTTGCCACTTTAAATGAAAAAGCTTTACCAACAGAGCGCTCTTCAAATTCAGATAACTGCAAGGCAAATGTATTCTAATCTCTTAATTCAATCTAACTGATCTTTGACCACAGAAAGCATTTTCCCTGTTAAATCGCAATCCCTAGCTGCTTCATCTCCCTAAACTAAGTATGCAATTTACATACATTATAGCCTGGGGTCTGTACAGTACAGGCATCAGTGCAGGAACACTGCACCAAGAATGTGTATTTGACGGTCAGTGCTTTTAAAGACAGACAATCCTGCAGCAATCAAACCCTGGCAAGATGCAATTTGGAGCAACACATGGAAGGGAGAATTTAAACAGAGCATCCAATGTAAAATTAGCCAGAGGAGAGTAGTGGACTTTGGTTCGCCACTGACCTCTAACTGCTTTAATTAAATGGGGAGTTTTCTCTTCCTCTTGAGTAATAACTACCAGTTCTCCTCTGAGGTCCATGGCACTGGCAGTCACAGAGCAGTGATATCACTACCTATAACCCTAGTTTTATTATCAACACCATTGCTAAACCTATGAAACATTGCAGGCAATTCCTAAGAGGTCGTAAGTTCACAATCAACACCTCACCGCATAGCCATCACGGTGTGCAAGGTTATTTCTGTTCACAGAGGTGGAATAAGATTCATTTGGTGCCTTAGTTGATAAAAGGGGATCATGAATAATCGTGTCTATCAAGGTGTCTGTCTGCTCTAAACAAAGCTGATGTTCTCTCAGCTATGTGATGTGTGATGCTTGTGAGGCTTGTTAGATTAGGCACAGAGATATTTATTTATTCATTAGCAACCAAATAAAAGGTCTTAAGAGAATCCCTTTCCTCTGCAATGCTAATGTCTATCACATGTCTCATATTCAAACTTTTCATCAGGCACATAGCCTATATTTTATTTTTACCCAACATCTGCAGGTTCTTTTTTTTAGTGTCTTGTCTATTTTAATTGACAGATTCACCAGCATCAGCAGCACCTACCCCAGCTCTCTCACATCCAGATGGAGATAGGACTCGGTGTTCCATATGTGCAGATAGAGCCACAGGTAAGCATTATGGAGCATCCAGCTGCGATGGCTGCAAGGGCTTCTTCAGGAGGAGTATTCGCAATAACCACACTTACAACTGTAGGTGAGTTCCATCATTTATCCCGCATAATAGAACAGATCATTATTAAATAATAACTCGACAATACACAGCATGAACAATAACAATGAGAATTTCCAAAAGGTCTTTATTTAAGTTCAAGTGAGAAGTTCTCTGTGGTGGTAAACCTCTCACTCACTGCACAACAGTGTGAGATGTATCACAGAGGAAACGACACCTTGCAACAGCAAAGCAACTTTAAAAGTCACAGTCACTGGGACCAGTCCAGGCATGGAGAAAATAATATTTATAGAAACAGGGGACTCTAAATCAATGGTGAGATATAGCTGTAGGCTTTTTTTGACTTTCCCATGTGAGCAGTAGATTGAGCCATGCTTTGCCAACAGCAGATTCTGTCATGTCTGATCTTGCATTAAAAAGTGTCCCTGAGTGCAGAGTGAATTGTCAGGTGTGAAGGCTCAGGCACAATATATGATCAATTCCAAAACCTCAGAGTATTCAATGTGTGTAATTGTGTCTTCTTCCAAGAAATATTAAAGGGGAACTCCACCTTTTTTTTTTCTAGGTTCAACAGGCAATGCTCTGTGGAGAAAGACAAAAGGAACCAGTGCCGTTACTGCAGACTACAAAAGTGTTTCAAAGCTGGAATGAGAAAGGAAGGTCAGAGGAAATGTTTTTATCTTCATAAGCTGCTTTCTTTAATTTAATACAGTGTGCCTTCAGGGTTTGAATTCTAATAATGTAATTGAACCACAAGAACCTACATAAAAGATTGAGAAAAATATTCCAAACTTAAAAAAAAACAACTTACTATTTGCATTAAAAGCATTTGCAATAAAAACAAAAAAACAAACAAAAAAACTCAGGTCTACTTCTAGGAAATGGAAAAGGGGATCACCAGTGGTTTAATGGAGGAAAATATGTTTTTATTTATTTTATGTGCAACAATGATTGCGTCAGCATTGATTTTTGTCCATATTGATGTGCCCTATGTGTATCTTTGGCCTTATCTTCCACCGACTCCCACAGATAAAGCAGAGAAAGAGAGATGTGATCAGAGGAGCCATGAATAGTCTCTACACATGAATAATTAACTTGACTGAGTATGTGCAAATATTTGTTCTGATTTTTTTTTTCTGGAAAGAAGTCGTTTGCAACCCCCTGCAGCGAAGGCCAGGGCTACTAATTTAAAAGTTTACTGAAGTAACTTGTTCGGTTTGCATAACATGCTGTAGAATAAAATACCAGTCGTTTACACTTGACCTCTGAGCATGTTCCCTGTAAGTGTTTACTCCTGATCTGGACTTAACTGATGCTCTAACAGAACAGAAGATTCATTTTTGACATTGTCATGCAGCACCATGACAGTGAAGCGGGGAGTTAGCCCCCTGCTCCTTCTCCCCCTCTAGTTTGATTAATATACTCCTGATTGGTTGCTGAGAGAACAGCTCTGATGACTGATTACTCTGACTCTCGGTCCTGTTGTCTGACTTTGTAAAGCCATATTGGAATCAGTCCTAGGCCTTCCAGATTGCTCTCTTTCTAATGACTTTCACAGGGTCATCAACATTTGATGACATCTCCGCTAAACATAATCCAAACCATCAAGCATCCAGGCATCCACGCCCAGTTTTTATTGTGCACGACAAATGTAAGAAGTTGTTGTCCGCATCAGAATATTAAATCAATCCATATCAAACCAAGAAAGGTCTACATGACAGGAATAAAACATAATTCTGTTCAAATGTACCTGTTCATATTACTTCTCATCAACTACCCAGTTGTTTTACCTTAGAGACAATGAGATTCAGTGACTCTATACTTCTTTTCATCACGAAATAGAAATAGACATGCATACTTCAAACAGAAGGAGTCCCCTGGCACAGGAGATTGTTTTCTCTAGTTTTTTTTTTTTTTTTTTGCCATATATATAACATTTGGCATAGCTAATGTTGGCATGAACAGCAACTTCAGTGTCAGAGAGGACAGAGGGACCTTGTGGAGGCAAAGAGAAGGTCTTTTCTTTCTGAACGGGGTTGCTGCTAAGGTGAGAAAAAAAAAGATGTCCAGAGAAGCCAAGAAACGTCTCTGATGGTTCTTTCCTCTCTTTAATCTCCAGCTGTTCAGAATGAGAGAGACTGCATCAGCACTCACAGAGCCAAGGGACAGACAGTGGGCACTCTGTCCATCAGTGTGCTCCAGCGGGCAGAAGCCAGTGTGCAACAGGTAAATACACTGTTGCTTAAGACCTCAGATACAAACTTCTTGAACAGATGTGGACACTTTTCACATATATGCCAGCCAAGGGATCCCTGCACTATTTCTGGAAATCATGTTGATGAAGGTCAGAGACGAAGAGGATATAAGTTACATTTTAGACATGCAGCGATTAAATTCAGGGGAGGCTGTAGCTGTAGGCTGGATTCAGTTACTCCTTAGAAATGACAAAATTGCCGAGGGACCCCATCTAATCATAGCCCATTTAATTGCACCACTTGATCTGGGATTGTGTGCCGATGTTCAATTACCTTCAAATGAATAATAACAACCGGATATATATGCTTTTGCATGTAAAAGGAATGCAGAGACATAAATTATATGATTGGCAAATGAGTTGCTGCATTATACTGTATGTTGGTGGTGCATTTTTTCCACATTTATCACGTGTTTCCATCCACCAAAGCCTCCTGCACCTGCCTCCTGCCTTGCTTTACAGCTGTCAGGGTGCCAAAGCACTCACACACCTACAGTATCAGCATCATCACCTTTCTCATTGCCCATTCACCTCCCTCCCTCCCACACACACACACACCTGCACCTTTTCTAAGGTCCATTCCCACATTGCAGTATCACCTAATCCCACTGTGAACTCTGTCTTTGCTTTGCTGCTCTCAGTTCCCAGCGCTGGTCTCACCTGCGAGTCATGACATCTACACCAAGAAGACGGCCGATGTGGGAGATGTGTTTCAGTCCATGAAGCAGCAACTCCTCCTGCTGGTTGAATGGGCAAAGCACATCCCAGAGTTTTGTGGCCTCCCAATAGATGACAGGGTATGAAAGGGACACTATGTCTGAACAACTTACTTACGTTTTTATGCTGTTTATACCATGAGGCCTGTGTTTGTCTGTCTGCAGGTAACTCTGCTCCGAAGCCACTCTGCAGAACATCTTATTCTAGGGGCAGCGAGACGCTCACTGCCTTACAACAATCTCATTCTTCTTGGTATAAAACTGGCTGTGTTCCTTTTTATTTCACTGTTCAGTTATGTTCCTAAATATTTTAATCATTTAATTTTCACATGTATCTGGAGTAATCTTTCTTTGATATGTCTATGTTTACTGAACAGGCAATGACTTTGTGATCCCCTTGAGGGGTGCACAGATGGAGGTGTCCAGAGTGGCGTTCAGAATCCAAGAGGAGCTGGTCAAACCTCTCCGAGAGCTGGACATCACAGACAAAGAGTTTTCTTGCCTAAAAGCAGTTGTCGTCTTTGCCCCAGGTCAGTTTAGTCAGCCTGCGAGAGGGTGACAGTGGATTGTAATTTCTGTTCTGCCACTTGACCTCATCCGTTGCACCAGACAAATAACACCTTTTTTTGACATTTTCTCTCTGAGCTGTTTATTTTCTTGGCCTTTTGCATGTGTAGTTTAGTCTGAATGGTCTGGTCTGGCTTCAGAGTGTTTTGGGGGGGATTTTCTAATAATATCAGGATGTGGTGAAATTCTTGGCAGTCAGGTGGAGGTGGCTGCCTGCTGAACTTAATGGTCCATTTACCTGACAGAAAAGAAATAAAGACAGGATGAGCAAAGGACATGAGCACTGAATAGGCAAATTACAACAATAGGTGAAGACTCTGATTTGGGATTATCACACAAACTTCATTTTAACATCATTTGAACCATCCTGTTGACTCATACTGAAATATTCTCATCATAACCAGTTGTTTTGCAACTACTGTAGTTTAATTTATGCACTCAAACAGACAGTAAGAATATTCACTGGTGTCATTACAAAGATTTGAAATTAAATACAATAACAAATGTGCTTTTTCATACAGTAGGCTAAATACAATTATCAGTGTGTAGTTTTATCAATCATTGGATTCTTTGAATGAATAAAATCTTATGCAGATTCAATGCAGTGATTGGTTAAAGTAAACTGTCCTGTTGTAAAAGTAAAAATCATTCATACGTAATGCTAAAAGTTATATTTACTTTTTGTTGTCAAATGAAATTGAATTACAGCACAATTAAACTGCACTTCTATTTTGTTCACCTGTTTGTTACAGTGAACTCTCTCCTCTTCATTATATGTCCTCCTACCTTTGTCCCACAGACTGTCCCAGTCTGGAGAGTCCTCGGCTGGTTCGACATCTGCGTTTCCAGGCCCAGCTGCTGCTGGAAGAAGCAACTTGTGAGCAGCGGGGAAGGTTTGGGGAGCTCTTGCTGATCATGCCTCCCCTGCAGAGTGTAGCCTGGCAGATGGTGGAGACTCTGCACTTAGCTCAGCTGCTGGGTGAAGCCAGAATGGACAGCCTGCTGCTGGAGATGCTGCTGGGAGAGGGAGCCAAGACAGGAAATGGACCGTGTACAGGTAGAGGACACTGCTGCAGTATTCGCTTGGAAGGGGATTTGAATTATATGTTTTGTTGTAAATTGAACAATATTGAGTAGTGCCAAAATGTAGACATTTTTAATAATATGTAGTTGTACTGTACTGTGCACAACCACTGACATTGTGCCATTTGTTCATCAGCTCCCACCTTTTAATATTTGTCTTTTTCCAGATTCTCCTCCTCCTTCAGAAAACAACAAGACTCAAGGCCAAGAAAGAGCCTCATCTGAAAACGTCACCTCTGCCATCTCTCTCACCTCAGCACGTGAGCTCAGTTCAGTTTTAAAGGGATAGTAGCATTCTTTTAAAGTGGGGTTGTATGATCTACAAATAGCCCCTAAGTACTTTAATTGCAGTAGAAGACTCTCTGCACTCCTCCCGTTAGCAACGCCAGCCCATAGCCCTGCCCAGAGATTTACAACATACAGTGTTGTGAACAGACCCAAAGAAATTTTCACGGCCTGAAAGAGGTTTTACCTGAAAAAAAAATACACAGTTCCATTGTTCACTATAATACAATTTTTTCCAGCCCCTCAAAGTGCAGGAAAACCGCAGTTTTTATTTGGAGCTAACCAACTCACGTATCCCTCTGGCCAGAGTTAGCGCCTGCCGATCAGCAGTTGGTTAGGTCCAAATAAAAACTGTGTTTTTCCTGCACTTTGAGGGGCTGGAAAAAATTGTATTATAGTGAACAATGGAACTGTGTATTTTTTTTCAGGTAAAACCTCTTTTAGCCCGTGAAAATAGGCCGTTTCTTTGGGTCCATTCACAACAATGTTGTAAATCTCTGGGCAGGGCTATGGGCTGGCGTTGCTAACGGGAGGAGTGCAGATAGTCTTCTACTGCAATTAAAGTACTTAGGGGCTATTTGTAGATCATACAACCCCACTTTAAAAAAAATGCTACTATCCCTTTAAAACATGTATCTACTTGTACTTACTGTATAGAGTGGTGTAGGCTATTTTAGGAAGCTCTGACTTTGAACACTGTAGATGCTTTTATTAGATGTAGTTGTGTTAAATGCAGCTGTTCTCTGTCCTCATTTGCTAAATATCCCATGTCTTTCTGTCTTTCACCCACAGCTCTTCCAAGGGGCTTCCCTGCTGTCCAGGCTGACTGGCACTGAGGTACAGACATGTCAAAGCTGCCAATATACCCACAGTGTACAAGAGCTATACCTGTCCACACCAAGACACATGTCAAGATGCAACAACTCAACCAACTCAACCAACCATGGACACTAGAGGGATGTTATGAGCATGAGACAGGGCGCAGGATACACACTCTACACACAAACAGGCTCAGAGATTCAGTCATCCATTACTGTGGGAAAATGTCTTGTTTGTTTGGACTAGATAGGATTCACTGGATTGATAACCTTCAGCAAATTTCAAGACTGTAAAATAAACTTACTTATGCAAATAGATTAACATGTGTGCAGAATTCTAACTGATCATAATACACTCACTACACACACACACACACACACACACACACACACACACACACACACACACTACAACTGTACTATTTAGAACTGAAATGGCCAGTCTTTGCCAGCAGAGGGCACACAAAGCCTGTTCAGAAAGATTAGTCAACCTCTATGAGTCAGGTTTTTTCTTCTTACTGTAAATAAAAGCCTTCACTCTTGTTTTTGTGGTGAAAGATTTGTTGTATAAATCTGAACAGAAAACACATATAACAAGGCCAAGTAAAAAAAAAAATCATAGAATATTGATATACTTTAAAGAAAAGTGGCATTAAGCCAACACTGCAGACTCTCTTTCTACCTTTGGCTAAAAAAGACACCACCTGCCAGGTAGGTGGAGTTCTTCCTTCAAGGACACCATTTGTGTTGATCAGTAAAGGTTATTGATAGCGACTGATGTAATGAGGGATGAAGGAGTTTGATAGAGCATAAGGTAAGAGGTGCTGTGATGACTCCATAACTTGATGCCAAAAGTGTGTTCTGCATACTGAAACCTTCTCTCTCTTTCTAGCTACTCCATTTGTTTTCATCTCTTAATTACTGGTCCCCTGCAAAAACAGAGAAAGAAATCCATGCTTTATTGTTCCCTGGAGTCATTGGCAACTATATCCACAATAGAGGGTATAATCTAAACATATTGGCTGCTAATACCTTAAAAAAAAACACTCATGCATCACAGAAGTCAGGTTAATGACGTCTTCTTCTTTCCATTTGAGACACCATCAAGTCTGTGACATTTAATCTTTACCTAATCAGCGAGGGAATTCTTGATGTTAAAGAAGTTATATAACATTACATAATCCCATAAAGCTAAGTGCTTCAATGTAATGAGAGAAAAAAAAAAACTTCTCCCCAGACGGTGGACGTCTTTTCAAAGTTTACTTTTGCCTGACAGCATATACAGTATGTCCTTGGCTCGCACTCTTACACCTGCATACTGTATAGAACGCTCATATAGACCAGCTGGATTTCTCTAGTGTAACAATGAGACACTGTGGGGGACAGCACAGGGCAGACTGATGATGTTCAGCAATGTACAGCAACCATAAAGTAAATATCCTCATAAGTGTGATCATATTTCCTAAGCTGCCACAAAGAGATCTAAAGAAGGAAAAGCATTTTCAGCTTTTCAAATAATACCCCAGTGTTTCTTTGCATAGTCTTTGGTTTACCCTGACAATCCAAAGATGGGCATTTGAACTTCCACTGCAGTTAATGCCCTCATCTTCAGACCATCCACACCAGGCTCTATCTGAGATTTAGGTTAAGTGATCTGTGTTGACCAGCAATCACCATCAGCCAGAGGGGGAAGACTCCACCGCTTTATCCTGTGGGAGGAAACTTGGAAACAAAAACAGGACTGGAAAAGTGTGCATAATGGGCATTTCTTCTGTAAACTATTTCATGCTCCATGTAATCTCTCTCCTTTCCACCACAAAGAAAAAAAAACATTGCATGATATGTCATTTCAAGTAAGATCAGGGCTCCTCTATGGTTTACCTCATGGAATAAGGTCTGAATGAATAAATTAGAAATGTAAACAGGTCAAAGCTTCAGTGCTTCAGTGATACTGTCAGTGTAATCATTTTGCAGGGTGCAGAGTAGGGGATGTTCAGTTATAGCTTTGTGAAAGAACAAACTGTCCTTTATAGACTAAAAGGCTGGTTTCATGCAAAAGTTACTGTAAGTTAATTAATGTATCAAAGATGCCATTTTGCTTACTAACCCTCCTCAGATCACGGAGCAGGTTATGCTCATCCACCATTTACTCAGACAGTTAATGGGCTTTTAAACAGGAACATGAGATAGTTGAAAATGGTTTTCTTGTCATACTCAGGTTTCACTGTTTGTTGCCTTTAAAAGGTTCAGTAGTGACACTGCTGTGATGTTGATTTCCTTCCCAGGGGCCTGCTGTGCTGGCAATCTATTGATCTGTCAAGCTCAGCAGAGAGTGTGGTGATCAGTGTTAAAAGCTGAACACTCGCTCTCAGCTGTCAATGTCATTCTCCACATCCTGGGCAGAGGGAGTCCAGAGGCAGGGGGGGGGTTCTGTCTGAACTGACCTTGTTATTTTTGCAACATGCAAAATCCCTCCTCTGCATCGCACACCGACTGTCTGATGTGTTTGAACTACTGTAGGAGTGTTGCTTTTCTTCCAACTGGGAATCGACTGAAATACAGAGATCACAGAGGAGACCAGGTGAGGGTTCAGAAATCAAAGTCTTTGCTTGAAAGCCGGCGGTCATACACAAGAAGTCAATCAGTGTGGTAAACAACACAAGCAAGGAGCAGTCAGAAGGCAATAAATAAATAAATCGTACACAAGGAGTACACAACTACAAACAAGTGCAGCTGGACTGGTAATACAAAGACAATTTGGCAGCTGAAAGGATGAGACATAGGACTGTATACACAGAGGACTCACTGGCTGATGAGACACAAATGACACAGAAAACTGCCGGGAAACAGCACAAAGAAAAGGAAGTAAAGCAACTGTGAACAGATAAGGCATGTGATTTCAAAATAAAACAAGAAATAAGTACAAAGAGTCCAAGACAGAAGACTGCCAGATATCTCTGAGTATCTGGGACATCTGCTCAAGTGTATAAATTGTGCGTTCTCCAATTGCGCCCACAGACCTGTTTGATTCCCTCCGCTGAAGGGCAAGAAGGGTTTAGCTATGCCACAGGATTATTTAATTATGTTAGTGCGGGAAGGCAGTGGGGAAAGAGTGGGGGAAACACTGACATCATTAAATCAGAGGTGGGTGAAATCAAATTTGCGTCTGCAAGTCTTGAAATCTTATATTAAAGCCAAAACAACTTCTTAACCATGAAGATGATCACCACATGAAACAAGTGAATGATAAACAGTGGGGACACTCGAAATCCATCTTTCAAAATAAACTGAGAACAGAATAAAAGATTATTGCGGTCACTCAAATTTCCAAAGCAGTGATGTGCAGATACACTCCCGTAGCTCTGAATAACAATGGAAAAAACTTCACAGGCAGCAGCTGAACACACGTTGTTGCCATTTTCAAAGTTTCAAACTTTACAACATGAGGCTGTAAAACTTACTTTCCATTTCATGTCTGAGAAATGATATTACTTACTGAAAATCACATGACATGTAGAAATATTGTTTATTATGTTAAAAAGGAACTTCAATATTTGTTCAAGAGGAGCAAGTGGAAGACTTCTTGCATTTTATTTCACTGGATTTCTGTGAAGCATGAATTTATTTTGGAAGTTTGCAAGAAAGGCCAACCAAGTCTCTATGAACATATTGGTTTTATTATAATGCAATCTTGCCAAATTATGAGTCTTGAAAATGATATATTGACTTAGATCAACCCATTTCAGTGTTTGTAGTAAATGTCAAATTTGTCGATCCCTAACCATAACCTGAAATGACAAATATTCAAGAAATGGCTAAGTTACAATCCCCATGTAACTTTAAAACAAGTGACAAGTAGATGAAGAAGTGGAAAAGGGAGGGAAAAAAAGAATGAACAGAAACAGTAGATGAGCATTTGCTGCTGAAGGCCTCATAGTCCAGGATTGATTGTGATGAACCCACTGCTGTCAGCGCTCTTGTCTGGTTCTCACTTCAAGAGGAAACATGGCTTGAAACACCATCATCAGTGAGATGAGAGTGATGCTGCTGAGGAACTAACACAAAGGTTCAGCTCAGTTCACTCTGGGGTTTTTTCCACAGTTGTCCCCTTATTACTGTAACTTTTCCCCTTTGCAGCTGTACAGCTCAGGTCAAGACAGCTAGAAAAAAACAATTTTTAAGATGATGATAAGTGAGGAAGTTAGTATTGCTAATTGCCATAAGTATTCATTGTATAATAAACACGTCCGTTAGGTGGGAAGTCAGGCCAGTGAGGTCCACCATCCAGATGTTTTCACTGCCCTCTCAGGTAGCAGAGACAGACAGCAGTCCTCTTTGTAGTATGGATTTATGACTGGAAACCGCTTCACCTAAATATAGCCGTGCACAGGGCTGCTCTCACCGAGGTCTGAATTTCAATCAGGGACACTGTAAGGAGAGGTAGCAGTTTAAACCCTAATATTCAAGGCAAATTAGCTGGATTATACCAGAAAGAAAGAGAAACACTTTTAATGAATGAAAAAAAGAAGTTGCTTTTTGAAGTACAAATAATTGACTGGAATATTAAACAGGACCAGGATTTACTGCCACAAACCATCATCCTCAAGAGGAAATGTGGTCCAATTTCATTCTTGAAAGTAAAACCAAACAAAAGTTAAATTCAACCTTGGAAACAGTTTACAGACTTGTAGAGCACAAGAACAAAAAGAATGTCAGTGTGTACTCTCAGACACTTAAGTGTACTGTAATGTCCAATAAAGTTTGTACTACTCAAGTGATGGAGACAAACAAAAGCTACAAATTCAGGCTCGAAACACCACTCCACTCTTACGTAAGTCCACTATAAACTGTAACTATAAAGTGATCCGTCCTTAAGCTACAAAAGCTATGTGTGTGTGTGTGTGTGTGTGTGTGTGTGTGTGTGTGTGTGTGTGTGTGTGTGTGTGTGTGTGTGTGTGTGTGTGTGTGTGTGTGTGTGGCGCAAATGCAATTGATGGCCTCAAGCTCTCTCATCTTGAATATACAGTACCCTAGCAAATAAGCACTGTTTTTATGAGATGTCTAGATCTCTGCTTTGGGTATATAAAGTTTCACGAGGCTCCTAAAAACGCAGAGGGCTTGCCAGACCACATCATACAACAAAGACAAATCGAACTCTATTTATATAGCCCCAAATCACAAATTTGTCTTAGGGGACTTGGAGATAAGGAAAAAGCTCCCCAGGAAAAAATAAATGTTTAACAGAAAAAACATGGAAAAGAGCATCAGGATGGACAGACATGCAAGAAATGTTGTACAGAGGGAGACAGCCAGATGAAAAGGAGAAAAGAGAGACAGAGAAAGGGGTCTTGAGGACAGAGTGGACACTCGTGCGCTTGAGAGAATAAACAAACAGAGAGTTAGAGAGATGCAGGGATCAGAGAGTTTACAGTAATCTTGTCAGCAGGATCACATGGACTTTACTATACAAACTAAGCTGAAGGGATTCACTGAGACTGAAACTATGTTTAAGTCCTAACCCTAAACTCTCAGTGGAGACACTTGTATGCTTTACAGCATTTTAGCCATCTTGCATAAGTGGGAACGGTGGCTTCATTGTGCTGGTCAAAAGAAAGGTTATGATCAAAAGTAACCTTGAGGTTCTTGGCCGTCATACTTTGAGAAATAGCACAGTCGTCAGGGGTTACTGCTAACTGCTCAAATAGTTGTCTATGTCTGGTGGGCCAATGACCCGTAGACTTAGTTCTGTGACATCCAGCAGAAAAGCAGGCCTCTGGTTCAAATTTTTAAAGGAATATAAAGTTGATCATCATCATGCAGTTTAACAGTGGAAAGTAGTTTCATGACTGTGTATAATTTGGCCAAATATGAAGATAAATTAAATATGAAGCGATAAAAGAACAGAGCCCTTGGGTATCCTTCACTTCAGAAAATATCGATGCAGTGTTATTGTAGGAAACACATTTAAACAAGACTTTAATCACATGAGGGATGGGTCGGAGATGCCAGATTGTCTAGCGTGCAGTGATCTATGGTATCAAAAGCTGCACTGACATCAAGTAAGTGGAGCAAAAAGCAGATGATCATTCACCAAATACAGTTTCAGTAGCACAATGGAGCCTGAAAACAGACTGAAAAGGTTCAGGAGACTGCTAGATATGTGAAGCAGTACATCAAGAGGCCAATACACAGTCAGAGATGTAGTGACACCACAATACGTCAAATCTGAAGAGAGAGAAGACAATTATTACAATTGGCAGTGAAGACTAATTGAAGTTGCTGTGATGACCCAAGAGGTTAAGAGGACCTGACCCAAGAGGTCATTTTAAATAACCAAGTTTGAGTGATGACAAAGGGCCTGAAGTGATCTTGTCAAGTTCCTCACCTGTGACCTTTCAGATCATCACCTAAGGAAGAAAAAACTTTACTGGCTGCACTGTGTTAAAGGACCATGAGCAGCTTTTCTCAATTCCTTCATGCTATACTTCATGGTGCACATTCTTCAGAGAATAAGGAAAAGTTACAGCAGAGTTCCCTGTTATGTGGATATCAAGTATTTTTCTTTGAAGCAGTCAAAGCAGTGTGTGTGAGTGTGTTCTGCTCAGTTCTGACTAACATAATAATCTGGCTCGGTAAGGACAGCAGGCAGATACAGTACAGTATACTGTGAGCTCTTTAGGGAATGGGAAAGGTGGGTGTATAGGAGACAGGACTGGGTGATTTGGGAATAAGAGGACAGGTGAGCAGTGGGGTGAGGGGAGACAGGTGGTTGACACATGGAGCAAAGTCTGAGGACATCTGGTGGACAGATGATGACAGATGAAACCAGGCTGAAACAGAAATTGTGGCAGAAAAAATTACAAGTTCTTTCTCGAAGATTTTGGTTAAGATTGGACCAGAGTTAGGATTATGTTTGGTGATTAGAGAAGTAGTGGTTAGGGTTAGGCAAAGTCTTCAGAAATGAAAGTAAGGCAATGTTATGTCTTCCTAAGAGATGAACACACAACTGTGTGTGGATTTCGTGTGTGTGTGTGTGTGTGTCTGTGTGTGTGTGTGTGTGTGTGTGTGTGTGTGTGTGTGTGTGTGTGTGTGTGTGTGTGTGTGTGTCCTCCAAATACTTGGATTTTTTTTCCTCCTTATAATTGTTTCCATAACGGGTGCGGAGATATGACCAGAGCATTAAAATTGTGGTTGAGGAAAAGTCTTACAGATAATAAAGAAAAGAAAAAGAAAAAAGACTCAGCATTTTGCCTTTTAAAAATGCATCTATCCAAGGACCTTTAATGTTATGTCTTCAAATAGAAACACCAAAAAACAACCACACATGCAAACAATTACAATCAAGGCAGGAGAAAACTAATCATTTTGACCTCACTGCATAGACAAAAGGTGAAACTTGATCAAATTGATTCAATAATATGGTGATTTGTGGCTTGATCATGATTCACCACAGTTGAATCCTCTCCATAAATGTGATTACAGGCAGTAAATCGTATTATACGATACAATAATAACCCTGACAAAAAAAAACATCAGAGACAGAAACTTGCAGAAGTCAGGACTCACCAGAGTAGCCTTTGAGCTCTAACTAATACTTATTTAGCGCAGCTCAGCATAAACTCTCCACTGCTGTGTTGACCTGTATGATTTGTTTGGCCAAGGGAATTCTGGGCAAAAGCGTTCAGGAGGAGAGGGGGTGACGTGGGGATGCAGGAACAGCTGTGTTTGCTAGTACACGGTAGAGAAGTGTGTCTCTCCCCTGTGTAGCCTCCAAAAACCCCACAATGTTCAATTTTTAGCCAGACTTGTTGCACCACTTGTGAATGAGTTGCACATCCAAAGCAGGGACACTCACACACAGAATGGGAGTGTGTGAGGCAGTTGAACAAGTGGAGGTTGGATGAGAGGGAGCAGGCTTTTAGGTTTGCTGGCCACCGTGACGCAAGGGAGCCCAGAGAACACCTGCTTACATAGACACACAGAGACACTCCAGTGGGATCAAACCTCAACACAACCCCTCACGGTTTGGGTTTTTCCACTGCAGAGAATCACCACACAGAGCACAGTTATTTTGCACAATAAATGGTGCAATTAAGGAGGGTACAGATCATGTTTTCTTCACAAGTTGTGTCTTTTGGTGCATAAAGTCTTCCATTAGTTTTCCACAAATCAACATGCCATGTAAATTTATGTCTTGGATTAAGAAGGTATCTGGTCACTGGCAGTGGATTTCTTGAATGTCAGATATTGCACAGTGAGTATTAAAATGTTGCGGTCTGGACTCTTTGGGAATACAGCTGGAGAGGAGACCTGGAATTCAACAAACAGGCGAGCTGTTGATCTTTTCATCACCCTGAAATGAAGGATTATGAAGTCAGGACAAACAGCACAGGAAGACCTGTACGTCCCTTTAACATGCTGTTAAGTTTGTTGCTATTTGGGAAATCTGACATAATGGCAGGACACAAAATCTCCAGTCCACATAAACACATATTAAACCAAAGGCAAGGCTATTTTATTTGTATAGCCCGTTTTTACAAACGGTTTGTCTCAAAGGGCTTTACATGGCATCATGACAACATCCTCTGTCCTTAGACCCTCACATCGACTGAGGAAAAACTCCATAGAAAACCCTTTTAACAGGGAAAAATCGGAGAAACCTCAGGGTGAGCAACAGAGGAGGGATCCCTCACCCAGGACGGACAGACGTGCAATAGATGTTGTTACAAAAATGTTGTTAAACCAAAGTCAAATGATATACTATATAAAATATACAATATACAAATAATGTTTCTGCCTTAGTAAATAACATGACCTACACACACAGCCTTTACGATAACCCTGCGGTGACTCTGTCCTTTGACAAACATACACAGTGTGCAGTCTGATTTGACAGCTCCCCTCCTTTCAACACTAACCAATGCCAAAGTGACCTAGTTACACATGGTTCTTGGAAACTTAGCAAGGAAAATAAAAAGGAAAACAAGGTTTTATTAACTACAGCACACTTCACCTTAACCCCGAAACCCATCTGTCATGAAACATGTGGCCAACCTTTTGAAAGGGAGTGAATTTTCTAATGTAATATGAAAAGTCTGGTCTATAAGCCTGATTAGACTGAAATCAATGAAAAGGATAATTTCACAAAACGTAACAATTTGGTATAGATTGGGTTGCAGATGGTGGAACGCTGTCATCTGTCTTTCTCATGGTGCTTCACACTAAATTTGACTTGACGTCTTCTCGTCTCCGGGGTGGAACAAAACTTTCCACACAGCCCAATCCTAATTGTCAATCAGACTTTTTTTTTTCCACGTGGGCCTCAAGGCTCAGGACCAGGAGCTTAGGATGTCAGGATGAGTCATCTTCTCGATCTCATCTTCAAACATATTTAGCGCTTACGTGGTGAAAGCATTTCTATTTTATGACTACTGTATTTGGACTGGATATATCATTACCTTAAAATTGTATTTTGAATCCATGTCAGGCTTTTAACTCTGTTTCTAATCATGCTTGAACTTTTTTCTTTTTTCTCTTAGGCAGTAGCACCAGTAATAGTATGAAGTATACGTATGTAATAGTAGAAGCAGTAGAAAAGCATGCAGACCTGTTTACTGCCATCATTACTGTGTTACATAATCACTTCAAAGGGGTGGGGTGCTGGGGGCATGATATATGGTACTCTGATAATGCACATCCAGGACAGCAAAATCCACAAAAGCGCTGGAGCTGCCAGTGCTAAATAAAAGTTATGTTCTTTTTCCTAGGAGAGGCTCTAAGCTGCACAGCAATGGAAAGACAAATGCCAGAAGATGATGACAGACACTGGAAAACAGAGATATAGTGGGATGACGAGTAGAAAAATGTTTTCAATATGTGTGTCAGACTATTTCACAGTTCTACAAATTTCTTTCTTTCCACTTCATTTATCGCTTGATGTTCATACAAATGACAAACTTCAGGTAAAATACTTAATATCCCTGAGTTGCAGCAGTGTGTTATTTCTTCAGTTTGAGAACATTTAAAACAGAAAAGACATTTTGTTTCTGTGTCAAACTCACATCCAGTTGAGGAGCTGCCAAATGGGCTTTGAGATTAACCCACTACTGGGTTTATTCAAAATAAAACATCACACAAGATTTACATGAACGTCACAGCCTTGACTTTTTTATAAAGAGAAACCCAACAGTTCCCACAAAGAGCTGTCTTTTGGCGACAGTGGTGAGGAAAAACTCCCTTTAACACAAAGAAACCTCCAGCAACACTGGGCTCAGGGTGGGCGGCCGTCTGCTGGGTTTGAGTGGAGAAACGGGGGGGTGTCTTAGGGTGTGGGTGTGTGGCGGAGATAGGAGCGAGAAATTCCCTCCATCTTTCTTTTTGGTCTGCCTCAAAGTTTGTATTCTTCTGGTTGGATGCATCTGGAAATCTTCCAAATGGAGGTATCCTCAAGTCCTCATGGTCAGGATGGAGAGACTGTAGGACAGTTTTAAGGTTTTATGTTTTGAGAAGTGAAATTGTGCTGTGCACCAATACATTGATTGTATACATGTGTGTTTTATGGACCTTGGCTTTTTTCTTGTTCAGAGATAAAATTTCATTCTCTTGGTCACTATAAAAAGCTCATGACCACAGGTGAAGGTTGAAATGTAAATCAGTTGGTCTTACATCTCAGCTCATACTGAACCACAATGGTCCGGCACAATGCCCAAATTTCTGCTGATGCAGCACCAGTCCGCCTGTCAAATATGAGTGACTATTGCTCAGCTCCTTTTGCAGTTGAATTCATATTTTGTATAATGGTTCAGTATATGCTCTGTTTCTCTCCTCACCCTATAGCCTGACAAGGCTCAAATTTGTTTATATGGGCGCCACCTCAATATTATATACCGAAGAGTTCAGATGTTTTCTGATCATTACTAATCTCATAAAGGTTGAAGCTGTAGGGTACTGTCTCAACATAATGCAGAACCAGGAATTTCACCATTGTGTGATCTTCTGTTTCCTTCTAAACTGCAGCGAATGGAGCCACAACAGCCAGAAACTACTGGCTGTTACAATGCAAGTATGATGGAATACTAAAGACATTTACTGAAGGATCTGACCATTGATTGTTATATTTCTTGATTTTTCTTTTTTTACCGATTCCATCAGTTACAAAGACAAAGACATTGGGACATTTTGCTGAGGAGCACTCTTCTGGATTCTGGTCCGACCACCTCCGCTGTGACAGGAGCACTTTGAAGCCCGTGTGTCAGTCAGACACAGTTCGGGAGCCCTGAGAAAGCATCTTGGCTGAAGCAGCACACGTTGGTCGGCTTGATGTTGATGTGCGTCAGCAGGCCTGTCAGGATGGCTTCGCGCTCATGTCAGCAGTCTGATCTCCTGTTACTGCTTACTACTCATTCTAAAGAGACAACGCCACAATGAGTGAGTAAGTTGGTTTGCTCAGACGTCAAAGTCCAACCACCACTCCCAAAACATAATTTATGGTTCTCAAAGAGACAGAAACAAGTTTTTTTTTCTTTATTCTCCCCTTTTAGACTGGTTGTCTGAATCTGATTTCAAATATAACTGCACATGTAAATACAGTCATCCACCCACTATCATAATTAGTGACTATAAATTACAGTATGGAAAAAAGAAACACTTCTGGTTTGTGTTTTATACCATGATAACATATTGGATGGTTCTCTTAACGAGAAACAGTGCATGTCAAATGAAGTCCAGATACAGCAAGAGAAACATTCCTTAGGAGTGAAGGCTGTTCATAGAAAATCATGCATAATTACACACACAAAAGCAAACGCGACGTACATTCATCACAGCTGTCTGAACCTTTTGTGTAAACCTAAACACAAATCACAGGAAAACTGACCGTTAGATTAGGTGACAATGGCCCACATACTCATAAGCTCTGGAGATAAAATGTGGGAATTTGTTAAATAAAATTTTAGTAAAATGAGACTTGTTTCCCCTGCAGCTCCCACCGGTCAGCTGGTCTAGCCTTCAAGGAAAAGGTCACCAACAAGTCTAGAAAACCAGTTCTGTCTGGGAACCAAACCTTTCCCAGAGCCCCCACAGTACCACTGCCCAGATGGCAGCTAGCGAGGGATTTTCAGTCTAGTATAGCCTGGTAAAATAAACTCACGACCCCAAGCTGGGACCCAGCAGGGACGCCCAGGCTGACATTTGTCTTGGCATGAGTAGTCAGTGCCAACGTTAGTGCTGATACCCCCTATGACATCAAAAACATGGGAAAAGTGCCCTCCGGCTGTTCATTGAGGATCCATGAGAACACATATCCGTAGGACTGACGATGAATCTTATTTATGATGTTGCAACTGCGTAGGATGTGTGTAAGAAAATGGATTTCTGCAGCTCAGTCACAACTAACTGATTCTATTAGTAAATGTTGCAGCTACCTATGAATGGTTCAGCATGGAGTACAAGTCTGACTTATTAACAGCAAATTAAAAACAGGTATATCAGATTACACATAAGCGTATGTCTGGTGCACTCCAGTAGCTCGTCTCGTAGAGAGCAGTCCATATAGGCACAGTCCTTTCCTGCCTCTAATACTGTCCTGTCACAATAAAGGCTTCAAAAGCCCAAAAGTATATCTTAGAAAAAAGGTAAAACTCCATGTCAGGCATCAGGAGTTTAGTCTAAATGGTATCTGAATGCCCACAACTTCTGAAAACTCTTTACCCTTTAAAAAGGTTGTGGGTTTTTATTGAATGTTGCTATTTATAGTTTCAAAACATCAGCTCTGTCACAGCTCTTCTCATCACTCATCACTCAAAGCATGAGTTTGACATTCTGAAGCGAACAGATCGACAGAGTGGTGGAGGTGTAACCAGTTCATTCACCTTTCTCCAGTTGAAGCCGTATCTGGAGTGGAAACTTGGTCTGAATTTATGACCAGATTTCAAAGAATAACAAGACTCCAAGAGATTTGATGAATGCACTGTATGCACAACACAGGCTTCACACTGCCTGTTAAATACTGTAACCTGTTTTAAAAATTTAGAGAGCTGCTTCTGCAAGTGTGATGAATGCCTCGCATCTGTGCTGTGTGCTCCACAGAGACCACCATAATTAACTGCCACAACATGAAGTTACAAGTAGGAAATCCTTTTTTCTCAGAACTGGGGAAGGTCAAATAATTCTGGGGTTCATTTCCATACCTGGTGGAGAGAGAGAGAGAGCTATACTGTATCTCCTCAGTTTCAAAGGGTCTGTGTCATCCTCTCTTGAAAAAGTCCTGACAGAGAAAAGGGCGGCTAGTGGGACGATTTATGACCTCTTACTCGGCCCAACACATATTGTACTCACTGCAGTGTGTGACACGCAGAGTGGGAGGCAGTGGGGGTTACATAACAAAGGAAAACAAAATTACTCTATCTGCTCACTGACAACCCGTGGTAGGAACACCTGGAAACAATCCTAATTTAAATGTGCTATATATGCAACAGTGACAAAATTAAACACTCTGCTTTATTCTCCAAAACATCTATAATATCTCTCTTTATGTTCCCGACAAACATTTATGCTAAATATTCCCACAAATGTTGTTGTAGCACTATATACCTGGACTAAACAACCTCACCTTACTACCGTATGCAACTGCTGAGGAAAGTTTTAAAATTGTACATTCAGGCAATCAGCAATTTTTCATGAATGTATTTTTCACAAACAGACTATGCACCACTGCTGCTGCTGCACCCTGCCTTTGCTCTACATTCACTGTAGGCTTTGTTTTGATCCTTGCTGTCAGGACCTGAGACTGATTAGACAAACGAAGAGCCCGTACAAGGCTGGGGTCAGTTCAATCTAAACTCTCAGAGCCTCTCGCAGAGGGAAAAACCTTAACAAAGTTGAGGATTGCCCCGGCGGCTTATTCCTTCTTCTACTGTGGTTTACTGGTTGTGTACTGGCCCAAATTCTCAGTGGATATAGAGCTATTTAAACAGACAATAACAATGTCCCTCAAGCCTTGTTTACTTCAGTTCAACTTTCCGCTTCTCCACTCAGAACAAAGTGGTGACAAACTCCCCACTGCTGCTCATTGGATTCATGTGTCAGGACCAGGACCGTAGTCGACAGTAGGGCTAGAAAAGAAGCAGGCAGACAATTAGCAGCCTGTGATTACTGAGTGTCGGCTCCACTGTGTAATGCTGGGAAACAAAACCCAACTATGAGTGTGCTCTTTGTTATCACATCTATAATAAGGTTCTCTATATTTAGACTGCTTTACTGACAGGTTTATGTAACAACCTTTCAATGTTTCATGTACCCATCATTTGCCAATTATTGAACTATTGGGAGTCCTTTGAGGAAAGTTATGTGGAGGAGTAAATGAGGTCTTTTATCAGACCTCATTATTTAGGACTTTTTCATTGTGAAGGAGAATGATGGAGCAAATGTTACTGTCCACAGGGAACACTGAACCTTCCCATGGCTTTACTTTTATGTTTGTTTTCTTAAATAAAAAAAATATTATTGATCTCATAAACAGCTTATGCCTTGAAATCACTCTTAAAGGTCCAAATGTTGGTAAGGAGTTTGATTTTTAAAGTCACAGTCATCTCATTACTGACAGACTTCAAAATGACTTTTTCTTAATCATCGTTCATATAAAATCCAACAAAAGTATGTCTGCAAAACAACTGGATTATGGTTTCTACCACAAAAAGCTGACTGCTGCTGAGTGGCATATGTGCACGTACTCATGTGTTTGACTATTCCCAGAATGGAAGTGCGTCACAGGGGAGAAAGAGAAGCTGTGTGTGGCTGTCAACACTAAAATCACTGAGGTCTAATCGTTTCAGACTAATACATGGAGCCTATAGATCTACCAGTGCAACGAGGCTTCAGCTGTTCCAGTCCACATTGGTTGGCTACACACCATCCACACAGATTCCTCATCATCTCTCTGACAAACAGCCTTTGTTCTCTCGATTGGGGTTGCCTCCCTCTGGGCCAGATTCAAACCGAGTCCTGGGGAAACACAGCCAGGGATTCACTGTGGTGGCTCTTGTGAAGAGAAAAAAAAACAAAGAAGACCAAACCAAATAAAACAACTCTGGGGACGCATTAGAGCATCATCGCCTGAATTTCCCTGGGTGGTTTGGCAACATTAGTGCCGGAAGTTGTCACTTAAGATTCTGTGTTTTATGGCTTTTCAAAAGTGATCTTCAAAAAGTTAAATCTTCTTTCCTGCATAAACTAATCCTTGACAACTTTAATGCATCTCTTATATCAAATATGCGAAAAGAATATAGGTTATGACAGACAAAGTAAACAAGATATAAAAGAATAAGCAAGAAGAGTGAGACTAAGAGGAGTAAGAGTCATGCTAATGGCTTTGTGAGAGTGTGCTTAACAGCAGCACTCAGTGAGGCAACCTCAGTGAGGCTGTAGGGAACTTTTTAGCAGAAAAAAGTTGCACTTAAACTTTACATACCCTTATCATAACCTAACAAATGTATAAATGGTAATCTGTACGTCAAAAGACAACCAAAGGAGGTAAAACGAGCCTCCTACCAATTTCAGGTGCTCTTTACAGATAGATGGCTTTGGTAAAACATCGATCAACTCTTGCTCTACAGTTGTTAGAACATTTTTGTAATGAACAAGCAGGCCAGACACAACCTGTCATAACAACATCAGCCACATCTCCCATTCAACTCTTTTGGAAAATTATGTCTTCAGTTCCAGTCTCTCGAAGTCTGAGATTCCCTCACACAAACTGGCCCATCTCAGCTAACTTTCCTAAAGCCATGTGCTGGACTATACAGACTCTTTGACTAGGGGAAATAACATCTCAATCATATAACTTGGACTCTACTCCTTAGACTCTCTCCAATGACCAAGATCCTGCCTGAAGGTCCAGTTTGGAGTGTATGAACTGTACTGCAATAAGCTCTCGTCCTCCCTTCCAAACCCTCATTAATAAAATTCCCAATATTCAATTCTGGTAATACTACAGTTAGCACAGCCACACACATTGCTTTCCCTTGACAACCATGTAAAATTGCCCACGAGAGCACAGAGCGGGCCTCCTAAGGGTTCAAACTTGAGCAATGCTAATGTTACCATTTTATGAAGGCTACGGTGTTGGCCTATGTTATTTTGGTTTCATCAAATCCATATCACCCATTATTCTCATTAAAATATGATCCCTGATTTGAAAGCAATCTTCTCTGCTGTAGAGATGCTCGAAAGCCATTACTCACCAAACTTCTGCCAGACGCAGCACTTTAATATCCCCTGTGTGAACTCAAGATCTGGTCCAAGTGGCAGCTGGTCGATGACGCTGAGTGTGTGATGCATTTCTCTAAAAGCCATGTGGTGGTTCATCGGTCCACTTGAGACAATTACTCCAATGTTCATCATGTATTACAGTAACAGGAAAACAGAGTGATTCCCTCACAATTAACTCATTGCACAACAAAACAAAGCAAAAGACCAAAGTACAGGCGGGGAGAGGGGGCTCTGTAGACACAGTCACCACCACAAAGGACTAGAAGCCCACATGTGATAAGCCGGATTTCCCCCAGACTCTACCTTTAATGACAATAGACAAATAAATAACTCTGCTGTGATTACTGTGTGATGCTGTTGCGCAAAGGCACATTTGAGGACAAGAAAAATGAAACTTGGACTAAAACCCAGAGCATTCTCTCTACGCAGTCGGGGGATTTACAGTGTGAGTACATATTTTTATCACCATTGACAATGGGAGTAAAGTAGTCATCACACAAGCCAATTGCAGCTGTTTATCAGTAAGATGTCCAGGGTCCTGTCCAACTGGGGCTCAACCGAGACTGAACATCTGCCTCCAATGAAACTCCATGGAGGTATGAAAAGTTATCAGTGTTTACAAGCTTTCTTTTCTCCCTCTGCCATTCTCCATTCCTCTTGCAATGTTTTTAGGCTTTAAGTAAACAAAGCATTTATTAATTGCACAATAATGATCTTATCACCTCAATGAACTTGTTACAAATGACAACTTGACCCTGGAGTGTGAAATGGGAAATTACATAGTCAGGAAATTTTAGCCGAGTCCATGGAGTTTCATTTTTCCTCTGAAATCATCCCACCATAGGCAAGAGCCTTTAAGTATTGGCAGATTATGTGCATGATCCTTGAGTTAAAGTGACTGCTTCAATTTATTGTTCCACCTCACTCAGCATGCATTTGACCGCAAGAAGCAGAGCCAGGTTATGAACATGGTCAGTGATATTCTTCCAAAGATAATGGGCAAACACTGGGTGGCCTGGGTTGGAAGTTTATTCGTAATGCATGACACACTGATTTTATCGTGATGCTCTGGTCAATACAATAATATAGTTATCAGATCTTATTACAACAAACACCTATTTCATATTACACTCACTTACGCACTTTCTGTTTTTGTTACATGCTAGCTGTTTTGATTAAATGTTTCTGAATTGAAAAAGGTCTGGTTGACTTTTTCATACATGAAGTCACTTACGTCATGTAGGTGAGAGGTCATCTTGGTTGAGATTACCTCTAACCCTGGTTGAGATTAGTTTACCTCTAACTGACTAACCCTAACCCTACAGTGGATTAATCAAGCCCATTAGTTTTTAACTATTCTTTAAAGGGACATTTTGTAGGAATTACTCAACTCAATCGTATTCTTATGCTGCATTCACCTGGAATTGGGCAGACGGCATAGGGATGACAGCCGCTGCACGTAATGGGATAAACAAGCATCTATGTAAACAACTGGTCCATCAGCACGAGGCAAAAATATACACATGTGAAAATATGTTGTCATGGCGATGTCGTATTGTTTACCTTACCCATATTTTACTGGCTTTCTCTCGTTGACTAAAATGACATCTGGTTTGTTGGCCGACTGCCGTCTGCCTGATTCCATGTGAATGCAGCAGAAGTGTGACCCTTCATCCTTTCTCACACTACACCGTGGTGAGGCCACCTCGACCTCGATCGATTCTCCCAGAGCCGACCGCTCCGGTGTCTCCGGTGAGTCAGTGTTTTTGTGGTTTACACGCTGCCACTGAATGTAAAAGATGGCAGCACCACATGGCAGCCTGCGTTGAGCTTACCAGCTCTATTCAAAGGTTACCAGAGCACTTCAGTTTGTTGATGGGGGTAATTACTAATTAATGAAACATACTTTTGGACGAAATAATCGATTTTTGTGAACAGACAACAAGAGGAGTTACACACTGCATGGGGCTTTAAAGACTTCAGGATGAGAGTTTAACTTAACCAAAGAGAAAACACTAAAGGTGGAAAGATATTATACAGTACCTTTCTCAGTGATGTTTCAGGCCCCAAACCCTAACTGACAAAACCTAACCCCAGTAGACGAACCAATTATCCCAAACCCCAGTAGACTAATCCAAATGTTAACTAACTAACCCTTACCCTAATTGAGTAACCCTATCCCTAGTAGACTATTACTGTAGCACTTTGAGATTACTTTATGAAAAGTGCTTTACAAATCAAATTTATTATTATTATTATTATTATTATTACACTACATTAATATACAATTGGGAAATACATTATGAAAGAGCATGAGTATTATGAGTAAATAAAATATCAAATACTGTACTTAATTTAAAATAAAATTACTCTTTTTGAATGAATATGACCTGAAGTGCTCTGTAAAAAAAATGAGAAAGATGTTCTCAAAAACCTTGAAATATCATCTGTGCATTTCCTAAATATCATGTGGCTCCATCAAGTGATATTTAAGAAAAGATGATGATGAAACGACACAAAAGAACGTTCAGTTGTATTATAAGGCAAACTTTATTTTCAAATTGTGACAAAAATAATAAAAAACCTATCCAACACCTGTATAAAAACAAAATGACCAAGACAACAGAAATAAATTCACACATTTTAATTATAATATTATTGCATAGAAGATGTTTCAAAAACGAAATCATAGTATTTACAGTTTGCATAATTTTACAAAACCTTTAAATTTTCCCATAAAAATTCCCATATAGAAAAGACGTAAATGCCTAGCGCAGCGATAGGACTGAGGTAGAATAAAGAGATAAAGATTAAATAATCTTGACGGAAAAGATTTGAAGTTAGTCATTTTGTCTTGGCTTTTACTTTGAAGTGTTTAAGGAACAGGTAGAGAGATTTAAGATTTAATGGTACTCTAATGCGTCTAGTGGGTTTAAGGACTGTGACAATCCTGCAGGATGAACTGCACATTACATTTGTTTCATTTGTTTCTCATTTATGTGGCACAAGAGAAACAGTTTAGAGTTGTAAGTGTACAAAGCAAAAATATTTGGCACAGCGCCTCAGTCCAGCACAGAGTCTGTCTCCTGCTGTCACTGCATACTGTAGTGTAGTTTGTTCCATAGTGCATAAACTACAGTTTGATTGTTATGGCCTGTTTTCTAAAAAAAAAAAAAAATCTCTTTGTACCTGAAAAAATGTACACATTCATCTGTCTGGTGGGGAGGGGACGAATTTAGCATTTTTGTTTATCTTAGAGGAGCCAGAGAAAAAAAGAAACAAGAAAAGCACTAAGCAACAATAAATATAAAATGGCATATTAAGCTCATTATTATAAACATATCTGCTGTCTGTGATTGTCCAGAATATTGCCCCCATTCAGAAGGCCCATCTCCACTAACTATCACACACTACACAGTGACCTTCATTAGTCTCACATATCTGGCACTGAAGTGACTCCAGCCTCCTCAGGGGAGACATTATTTCCCTGTTGCAGTGCCTGCTGCCTGAATACACTTTCATTTACCATACTGTGTCCTCTCTCTTTATGTCTGCCCAAGTCCTGCTCTACCCATTAAACAAAACAGCCCACCTCACAATGAGCACACCTCTTAATTTATAAATACAATTTAGACTTAGATTTGATTTCACAGTCTAAATTTTCAGGAGCAGGAAAGCAAATATTATCCAGAGAAAGAGGAAGAAGGCAGCAATAAAAAAAAAAATCATAATTGAACATAATAATGTTAATATATGGTACTCCATTTTTAAAACAAACAAAATATCATATATTCTGTACACAATGATTAAATACAGTGTGATCAGTATACATTCCTGTGTATGAAATCAACTTATATTTGTAATAAGAACATCAATGTAAACACAGTACTTTATGTAAAACTTCCAGCACCAGCTGTTCAATGCATCATAATGTATATAAACAAACGAAACATCCTGTATTCACAGATGAAGTATGTCTAAGGAATATCCATCTCTGGAGTTACAAGATGAGACAAAATTAAAGTTCATTAAGATATCGGACAGTTACTTTTACTGGGTGGCTACAGTTTGATAACTAGGAGGGGAAAGTGTCTTTCAATCTACTGGGACGCTCTGTTTCCATTTACTGTAAGACACGGAGACAGATGAACAGCCTTGGTATCCAACCTGCGGGCACTTCCTGCTCTTCAAGGGCAGCTGAGGTGACTCTGTTGGTCTTTGAACTTCTCAACCGAAGCCTCACTCCCTCACAGCAAAGAGTCGGAAGGAGCCTCCCTCTGTGTTGCTCCTGCTGCAAACAGACGATACAGAAAACAAGTTAGTTTTGGGAACTAGACAAAACTGAAACAGCAGTTTATCTGAGCTGAACATTTCAAAGTTCAGCTCCAAAAGCACTGGATCCTCTTCTATGCAACCAGTAGTATCTTTCATTACACCTTCTGTGCCTACTAAATACCCACTTCTTTCAAGCTGCTCACCTCCATCCTAAGGCGCAAACTAAGATAACGCCATGAAATGTTCTTTCTGTAACAATTAAACTGAATTTAAGGTATAAAATAGATGGAATTCCCCTTTAATCCCAATAAAAACATGTCCTCATATATAAACAAGTCCTTTTTTTGTATTGCCCAAGTCTTCCCTGCAGCCAAATCCATAAAAAATTGCACCATCATGTTGTTCACAGCATCTTTGGAAAAGAATCCGACAAATGACCGATTGGCAGTATGACTCACAGTTGCCGTATTTCTGAGAATGACCTTTCCAGCTACCACATGTGTTAAACTTAACAACTTTGTAATTAGTTCATCAGTGGAGAAAACCTTGAATCTCTGCCATGATCAATAATCGTGATAGGCCAGCGCGATTGGTATCACATCACAGATAATTATCCTTATAGGAAAGCACTAAGTGGCTGACAGCATTTCCATCCTCGGGTAATAGGATACGCTGTGATTACTTCCCCAGCAACAGAGTCCAGTCCAACCTGCCCACCCTGCCATGATGCTGGCACATGGCACGGACTCTCACTCAGCAGTTTGACCTCCTATCCCGGTGCCATGAGTGGGGCCTTCGCAGCTTTGCATTAGATTTCATAGAATCAGACTTGGATTATTTTTGGCAACTCAGCACTTTGCACACTCAATTGAAATGCCTGGGTAAAGTAAGCACAGATCCCATGTGTGGCCCATCCACACACCAAACCACACCATTACTCTTACAACCCCACATGCCAGCAGAACTGGCCACAAGGGCTTCTCTGCCCAAGCTCAGTCCACTGGAGCCAGCCACAGACATGAGAGTGATGTGAGAAACATGGCGTGCACGCAGGGAACCCACTACATGCAATATTACAGGACACATAAATCACGTTAGAGTCAAATGAGTAAAAACACCTTTCTCTGTCATATTTCAGATTCTCTTGTCAGTGTTACTTGTGTTATTTTACTACAAGTTTCTTGTTTTTTTATTTTAGCACCAGTGAACATATTCCCTTACATCACAGCCAAAGAGTTTTGGCAGTTTTGTGGCTACTAAACAAATAGTTGCTTGCTGATGGAAGTTGTCACAGCATGTCTAAGCATAGTTGATATCATTTTTAGACACAGCCTCTTTAAAATACTCTACAACGAGACTGCAAGGAACATACATTTCTGGAATTCAAGCTATGTCCATGCAAATGTTTGATACAATGCCTGACCCATCTGTCTTTGTATTTTGTGTTTTTGTGCAACAATTCTCATCTAGAAAGAAAAGTTCAGTAAAAAATAATGTGAAAAATAACCGAGCAGTACCTTTCAGACTGGATGCCATTTTTCAGGACTCCAATGTAGCTCTTTCTCTTGTCCAGTGGCAGAACATCAACAAAACCACCATCTGCTTTGATTACCCCTGCATGGATGGCTGCTTTACAAATACTGGAGTTCTGTGAAGAGAATGTGTGGAAGTTGAGAAAGACATTTAAGAGGGGGAGAATACATTTGTCTCCACATGAGTATTTTGTAATTCCCTTATTGTTTGCTGCTGTATTGGGCAGTAATTCACAGACACATGTAAGCACATACACACACACACACTCAAGTGTTCATTTCACAATCTCAGCCAGAAGTCTGGCTCCACCACAACAGAGCATGAACTCTTATCAACAGTCTGGAGCAGATTCATGCAGATCATTCATTTCTAGTCCAAACACACTTTACACTGCCCATACAGCCCTCCCACATTTCTAACCAGATAGTTTATGTCTCAAGTTTAACCAACATCCAGTCTCTACACCACAGTTGAAACACATTCAGAGCCCGAGACTTCATCACATTCTTGGGCATGTTTGGTGAGACAAATCCTTACTCTGAGATAACATGTTAGTCAGTCTCTGAGTGTATTACATCCCTGGCAGTCTCTGGCTTACCTCACCATTACTCCCATTCTCCATGAGCCAAATTCAGGTTGTGATTCAATGGCTTTCCATAGCTACCACGCATCACAAACCCTGCAGAGTCGCTCTGACCTTACCATGATACAGATTTACATATCCAATGTTTTCCATCTGAACTAATAGGCCATAAGTACCTTTAAAAATAAATAGCACAGAACTGGAGGGCCAGGACCTCTGCTCTGACTCGTGGTTCACTTGGAACATACAGATACAGATACTTGTTTAACTTACATCTGTGTAGATGTTGTTTCCAATAACAGGTGACCAGTAAGACGGCTGAGTCTTGCAGTTAGTTGGACAGAAGATCCTGAGGAAGAAATTTAAAGTTAGTATGCATTTGAAGGAGCAGATGATGGTTATATTCACAGAATTAAGTTTATTTTACAAATGCGTGTAAAACTATATTGACTTATGATATGATGCTTCAGTGAGTAATCAGACAGTGGGTGTGAAAAGGCACCTGGGGCAGTGGGAGTAGGGTTTTTTGAAAGGGCAGATTTCAGCCACTGTGGTGTAGCAGTCTGCAGTCGTCTCTGTCACAGAGAAAGAGAAAAGCTGTTAATACTCCTGATACATGTATTTTTTATAGAGCCATGACTCAAATAGTGATCCACATACCTTCCACTTTGGCCACCACAAATGCGTTGCCCGGTTTATATTTGCTGGAAAAGTCATCACAGTGTTTAGAAAATCAGGAAAACAAATGGTGAAAATCCATTATTGCGCAAAATGTGCATCGTAAAAGCAGGGAAAGGATTTTATAAGTGCTGCATCAGTAAATGGGATTTCCCCCCAAGCACAGATATTACAGATGTCTACCTGAGAGACTCGATGCCATTTTTTGTGGCTCTGACAAAGAATGGAAGCTTCTCCATCCTTGTGATGTCGACCAGTCCTCCGTTGTTGTCAATCACACCAAAATGAATAGCAGCTCGGCAAATACTTGATTGCTGAGATGAGAAAAAAACGAGGGATATCAATATTCATTCACAGTATTACGTAATTGCTACATGATGATGCAGTGTTTGCTGTTTATGCTGGGCAGACTCACCACATCATAGTAGAGAGTTCCCCAGACCTTTCCTTTCTTATTCATGCAGTTAGCTGGACAAACATATCTGTTGTTGGAGATGAGAGTGAGTTGACACACAATACGATATATCCAAAGCCAGCTATATATTGTAATTCATTCAGTTAGATTCCCTGACCTGTTGCAGGTCGCTCCTTTGCACTTATCTCGCAGTCTAGTCTCACACTTAATGTTTTGAGCTGCAGGAAACACAAAAGACAAAAAACAAAAGTGAAGCAATGCACACAAACATAGAGGTTTAAGGTTGTTGTGAATGATCGCTCTAAATTACCTAAGAAGTTGTTGCTGGTAGGCCTTGAGGCTGGTGTCCTTGGTGTGGTAAGCTTCGGGGTGAACGGTTTGGACACGGGTTTCTTCGGAGTGGAGGGTTTAGGTCTGACGACAGGTTTGGCTGTGGTACGAGGCAGCAATGGAACCTGAGGCTTCTCCACCTCATTCATGTCCTCTGTCTCTGAGCGCTGGGAGTCCACTGATCAATAAACAGATGGGGCTCGGGTTAGCAGAAGTTTGACATTTAATTTCAACATCTTGGAATGAAAAAAACCACTTGTGTTCTCTCACCTTTGTAGCACAGGTTATTCCTACATCCTCCTCCATAGCTGGGGGGGCATTGGGAACAAGGGCGGCCATGTTGGTATGGGGCCTCTCCAATCCAGTTGCCCCTGCAGAAGTAGAGCACAATGGATAGTTTGACTAAGGTGGAAATTAATCATCAGTCAGGCATCACTGGGCACATAGCCGTGTAATTACTTCAGCACTCTTTGCTCATGGTCAACACACTCCTAGAAGTCATTAGTCCCACACTCCTCGTTGTCTCTCAGGCAATTACATCCTGTGGGCTGTCTGGAAAACAAACGCCAGCTCTGCTTTTATTTTTCTTTCCCTGTGCTTCATTATTATTTTTCTATTCTGACTTATGGAGGAATTTTAATGGCAGCAATATGTTATAGAAACCTCTCAAACATTTAGTGCTGCATATTGGCAGTGGAGCTATATTAGGAGCACGCAGTGTAGCGTTTGTCAGCAGTTTATGGAGGAGGAATGTAAACAAAAATCTCCAGAACGGAGGTGTTGGTGAACGGTGAAACATGAGGGAATACTGATCTTACTTTGGGGAATAGTTGCACACAAGGTAAACGGAGTTCTCCCATATTTCACCCCACACGTCCATCCTGGGGCACACGTGCACAGCACAGCCCACTCGGCTAGTGGTTGCCCAGACCAGCTGTGAAGAAGGAAATGGAGGAATGGCCAGAGTTAGCACAAACACTTACTGCAAGAACAGACATATTATAGCAGAGTTAACTACTGTGTTAGCTTATAGCCTGGACGTCCTGACTCACGTTTCTCACCAGCTATGGTTCAATCAATCATTTCAGAGGAAGAAACTAGGCTCGCAGTCACGGTTAATGTGGCCTCTGGGACGACCAGTAGTGCCTGGTCTGTTATTCTGACCCAGTCCAATGCACATGAAGTGTGAACCCAGTTTGCCCTCCGTGACACAATCACGATCATTTTCATCATCCAGTTAGAAGTGGAAAAAACGGTCAGCGTGGGCCCGAGACCGTCCAAGTTAAAATAAAACGCCTTATTAAACGGAGGGCTGCTGCAGTAGTGTTACAGATGAATGATGTGCCATTTGACAACGAATACAACACACAGCATGTTCCATAACTCCTCCTCACTTTCCTCCCCAACTCTCAAACATGTGCGCTCTCCCTCCTCAGGAATGTTCATCTTTTTCCTGGTAGAGTTAGAGGCCACTGGAAGCAGTGAGTCAGCACATAGACCGATGTGTGCTGAGTGCTGGTAGCTCAGCACAATGCAGTCTCTAACTCCAAAGGGTCTTCCATTTCTCTGTAGGGGTAGTAATGGGCTATGACTGCCTGGATTGCAGATACATCCGGACATCCAGCAAATGAAAGACAGAGACAAGGTGATGATGCTGCTTTTTGGCACTGTCCCCCTCTCTGCAGCATCTTCAAAAGAATCCAGGTCAAGCAGCGAGGGATGTCTGGTGTGTCTGGAAATGACTACCAGATGACAGCGATCAGGTTTCAGGGTGAAGGCAGAGGGAGGAGCCTGGATGCTTCTGTAAACTCATCCCAGCAGCTACAAAGTAAAGTCTAGAGGAAAAACACGCCAGCTCACCCATCGCTGTTTCCTTTTCATTTGATTGATTTCTTCATTTTCTCATCTCATCTTCAACTCTTCTTTCTTGTCCCCTCAGTCTCCTTCATTCCCATTATTTGCAACTGATTTTCTATTTATCTCTCTAAACTTTTACTGTTTACAAGTTACTATATGCACACCTGTCATTTAACCCCTCAGTCACACCGCAACACCCATAAATACTGTGAAATATCATACAGGGTGTCCACCACGTGTTGTAGTCTAATATTGTCTCACAGATTTAAAAAAAAAAAAAAAGGCACATGACCTGATACTAAACACTTTTTATTATTTATTATTTAATATAGCATAAAGACTGGAAATTGAAAAATATAATTCAGACTAAAATGACACCAATCAAACAGGATGCCAAACTTCAGATTTATGATGGAGAATTAAGTCAAAGCAGCAGAACCAGAGATATTGTTAATTAGTGTGTGCCTTCTTGCTTGCAAACATCTGATGCCTACATTACCCACAATACAACTGCTTAAACTCACACATTCAGGACTGTTATCTTAGGCAGTTTATCAGACTTCACACAGCTTTTCTGGAGCCATAAAAGTCTTTGATGTGTAAAATAAGTGCAGCAGCTCCCATTTAACCTATTTTTCGTCTGTCAAAGTTTTTCACGAACTCCTTCACCTCAACTCTTCCCGCCTTCATTTCTGTGTGATCTGTCTCACCTGGGTATAGTGGGTACACATGGGCCCCGAGCAGCGGTCTGGACACCAGGGATTGCACTCGTGGGGGTAGGGATAGGTATAGTCTTTCACCTCATCGTACCAGGCCTGGACGTGGAAAGCAGGAGAGCGGTATCTGTGGAGCCCATGCACAGACACACACAAATAAACAAACACACGCAGACAGACAGACAAACAGTAGTCTCAGTCACAGGCCATCCAGGTACTGGGGGGCATAAAGGGAAATATCTGAAGGAGCTGCCAGGTGCTTTGGCTTGACTTGAAAAACACTGCTTGAACTCCCCCCCACCACCACCACCCCTCCTCCTCCTCCCCCCCCCCCCCCCTCCAGGCCTCAAGAGATGAGTCTGAATTTGACCTGGCACATAGAACAGCAGTCTGCTCCCCTCCATAACAGGGGAAATCAAATCAGGTTAAAAAAAAAACAAAACAATCAGAGCAAATCTAAACATGGCTCCACTGCCTAACAAATCAGTTCTTGCTCTTATTATAAACATGTCTTTTTACGGTATTGAAAAGTGCTGAGCTTATAAGTGGAGAGTAGAGGGGGAGTTAAAAAAAAAAAGGTTTGTTGGCAAAGGAAGAAAAGGAGAAAAGAGGGGAGGGAGGAAAGGGCCTGTGAGAATGAGAGCAGATTCCTGGAAGGGCACCTGCTGCGATAGCCACACGCTGTCATACACAGAGGCCTACTGTGTCTGGTGTCTGCTCGGACACACACTCATTCACACAAACATCAGCCTTAAAATGCTAGCACTGAGTAGTACGACCCACGCTGGCACTGCAAATCAGTGGATCAAGATTTTTTATTTTTTTAAAGAAGCAGATCGATTCAAAGTGGATTTGACTAATAGTTTTTTGCCGAAACTCATGTCTATGATTTACAAGGAACGGTTTCCTCTTGCAACACTGACTGTTGAGAAAGTACTTACGGTAATTAAAACAGAAGTCAAAGAAATGACCTGCTGATGAGTATGTATTTGTGCACAGATGAATGTTAAAGGTTTGGTAAGATTGTGCATTAGAATAGAGGTCCTTTCAGCTAAATGCTGAATAACTATGTCAAGCAGGTATAAGTTTTAGTCTGTTAGCACACTTTTAAGAAATAAACACAAAGTACAGTTGTGGCTGTTGTGTCAATCATTTTGCAGACACTCGCTCAAAAAGAGAACATAAAAACCTGATCATGGCACCATAGCTAATGTGAGAGGTAATTATAAAACAACACCTGTGGCAAATGTCATGGCAAAGCCAAAAAAAAAAGAAAACGCAGTCACCCAAAATTGCAAATGAAAAAACATCATGATGGTGTGAGAGAAAAAAAACAAGTCAGGGATCACCCAAGTCAGGTGAAATCATCCTCTGTTTCAAGGTGAGATGTCAATAATTTGCTTTGAAACCGGAAACTCAGCCCAGACTGTATTATATATTCAGGATGTGTGTGTGTGTTATGTCTCACCTGCCCCAGTGAACAGCCAGGTTCTGTCCAATAGACATCAGCAGGTCTTTAGGTCCGTGGTCCCACTGACACTGCCCCGCCCAGTGAGTGGAAGAACGCTCCAGCTCATCGTCCCACACCTGGACACATCAAATAAAACAAGTTTTTCTACAAAGAATTTACTTTTTTTTTTCTTTTTTTACACCTGTGGTAGGCTACAATATGCACCTGCATAATCCGCCACAATATGGGATAGTATAATCCACATCTTGTTCTGACTCAGTAGATATCTAACCACAACCTGCTCAAGGCCTCTGCTCCTGCACTTCCTTCCTTCCCAGTGAGGTGAAACTGAGCTGGACACAAGTACAACATTAACCTTAGACGGTGACATCTGAGCGGAGCAGCTGGCGCCTGGCCCTGGTCCACTACAAATCTCCAGCAATCACAGCTGAATTATCCACATTTCCTGAGAGGGGTTTCTTTACGGTGTTGGAGAGAAGGCTGGAAAGCGGAGAAGACACCTGACTCCCGCCGTGGAGGGGTTTGCTATGAATGGAGGGAGGACTGCCGTACAGCCGTGGCCCCTCAAAGCACATCTCCTCAGTAAATTTCCAGCCTTTTGGTGGTCGCTTAAACATTCGCACACAGACACCGCTGTAACCCCAAACAGCCATACACCAACACAAACACACACACAAGCTGCTTGTTTGCTGGAATTTGAGAGAGCAGCAGCCGGCAGAGTAAATCTACAGACACTTTCCTCCCAGGCTTTAACCACACTCCAGAGACACACAGGCCACCACTGCTTCTCTCAACTTTATGGACCTCGCGGTTTTCAATAACTTTCTCTGTCTCAACAATAATCCCTCTCCTTTTTTCACCCATTGATGTGCCACGTTGTCCCATAATTTTCCTGTTTAAGTCCTATTTCCTCTGTCTCTCCCATGACCAAAGCCCTCCCTCGCCGTCCTGTCTTCTCCGGCTCTGAGCTGTTTGCAGGTAGGACAGAGTCAGCATTATTATCCTCCTTGTAAAAGAGCAGCACAGCAGGCTGGCAATAACTCACCGCCATGACTGCATGTTTCCAGCAGAGAGAAAAGGTTGTTTTTACTCTACCAACACCACTCTTCTCAGCAGAATAAAACCTTAAAGCCTAATTACCAGCCTTATTTCAGAGCTAAGTGTTGCTGACACTTGGAAATGAAGTTCTGTGTGAGGTGAAGCCAAAAAGTTAAGTCAAGAACATGTAAGCATCATTGTAAATGAAGAATAATACTGAAATAGGTCATTGGGGCAATAGGACATGTCTGACCATATACTCCATGTTTGAGGCCGTTGGGTAGACGCTGCCTCTCAGCTTGTTGTGCAGCTGGATGATCTCCTCACGGTCCGACCAGCGGATGGCTCGACGGGTCCTATTGCCAGCCGTGTTGCTGCTGGTGCCGTTCTGGTCTGCTTCCTCCTCTGCATAGCGGCTCAGCAGCTGCCTGAGCTCCTTGGAGTCAGGCAGGAAGAGGGAGCCCGAGTCCCTGATGCACAACAGCAGGAGGGAGAGGGAGACGACAGAGAGCCAGCTCATGGCAGCGCAGGTCATTCCGACACTTCAGCTGTCTGGGTCGGACTGTAAGACTGGAGTAGACACTTGGGTTTTTATGCGAACGCCGCTCCTCGGAGTCCCAGACACAACCTGCAGAGAGGAAATGTCTAATGAGTTTTTCCCCGCTGTGTGAGTCAATAAAGTAGAACAGATTACAAAATAAGGGCGTAGATGTTACTCAACTAATGCAGGAAACACTTTCTCCACCAAGGTTATCAATTTAATGCACACAGAAAAATGTTTTCTTTGCTAAGTACCCCAAATATATCAAATCAGAAAGTATCAACATAGCAACACTTTCCATCGGTTGCTGTCACCTGCCTCTGTTGCTTTTCTGATGAGACTGCAGTTTGGCAGTTATGGCCAATTCCCAAAAACTGTTACTACTTTTCTTCTGAATCTGATGCAATCCAAAGGAACTGCCCTGCAATAAGTCCTTCCTTTGCTTTGTTTTTCTTCTGTTAAAGTTGAGTTATTATTAATTATTCATGTGATTCATCATTTTGAGGCTGTACAGTTGCTGTAGTGTTGAAACGCAGTATTGTGAAAGACTTATAAATATCCTCTCACTCACATGCGAGTAAATGGGGTTGAACAAATCGTAAATTCATCTGTACATAATAAAATCCTATACAATCTCTCCTCACACTAACACCAGGCTTAACAATGACCCTAGAGTTGAGTGGACTCCTCTGTCAACAAGTGAGCAGATCATTACAGTCAGAACAGTTGTATTGGACTCTATTAGATTGTACACTATCACTGAATAAACTAGTGGTTGTATGTTACAGTCTATAACAACATCTATAGATCTACATTTAAGAGAAATGCTTTCCTCCCAGTGCACAGATACTGTGATGCATCAAAGACGACTGTCTTGCACTATATTGTGCACCACAGAAATGGCTACATTATTATGTTCAGCACAAGTTATTAAGACGTGTTGTTATCAGACCCTCTGATTACCAACTCCAGTTTCTGTATATGTAGCATTAAATATACTATCTATGTTTTGATTATTTTCTAATAAACAGAAAAATAATATAATCTGTATCAAAAATAATCAACCTGTTCACTTCCATATCCAAAAGATGAACTCTGTCTGAATGAGCGTTAGCGATCAGGTGAAGTTTATATTTCAAAGAGCATTTAACCATAAATGATGTAGTTTCATGAATATCTGTTACATAATTAAGGCTTCATCAGTAGCTGTCACCCTGCTGAACTGTCTTTGAGAACAAAAGAAATCCAGCATTCCTGACACATGCAAGGGCAACACTCTGTATCTGACCCTGCATCTGACCTCCCTCTGAGGAAACAAGGAAAACGCCCAAGACTAAAGCTAAACCAAACTGTTATAAAGAGAGAGAACCAGTCAGTCAGTGTGATCAGAGCAGAAAGACAAAAAATAAACCAAGCTCCAGCACGCACTGGTTGCTCTTATCCTTGAATCCCTTCACCTCTTTCCCTCTGGCTGAAAAGACGACTTGAGGTCTGGCACCGGCTCTGTGTCAACATGCTGTGCCAGCTCTGGGCACTGTGAGCCAGCGGGCAGCCCAGGCACCACACCCTTCTCCTTTCTCCCTGTGCCCCCTTTTCACACTGAACCGCTACCAGCTTCTGCGTCTGGGCCCTTCTCATGGCTCTCATGAATTCTATACCCCAGTGACAGACAGAGCAGTAGAGTTGGAAACACGCACGTGTCCACATCTAGTCTATCTGGTGGGCTTGTTTCTGGTCTGGAGAAGAGACTGACCTCCTCTCCACCCCACCATGAGGCTGAATGTAAACACAAGTCATGGACAGTATAGACTGACTGATTTAAGTACATTTTCATAAATACTTTTACATGGAAAAGCACACATTATAGACTGACAGTTGTGCAATTGTTGTAGTCTCCAGTGGTTTCCCCTGGAAAAATAAATATTTCTTATTCTAATCATTTAAAATCAAGCATTGGTATTAAAATACTTTCTACTTTGCTCAGTAGCCCACAGTCTGTTGCCTGTATAGTATTTTCCATTTGGGAGCTGCTGCTCTCCCATTGACATTTCCTTGGTAAGGAGACAGACTCACAATGAATGGCAGTGTCTTGCCAACAGCCTCTCTGGCCAAGGCATGGCTTCAAACCCACAACCGAAATATCAGAGTTGTTGGTGACATAAATTCTGAGTAGAATCAATAAACCTGAAACGTCATGTCAGTCAAAAGCTGTCTGGTGTGCAGATGAGACCAGGCAGGTAGGCTGCACTGCTCAGAGGATGATGTGCATGAGGCTTTAACACAGGAAAGTCAAATCCTAACTAAAGCACTGGACGATATAAAACTACACGCTGCAGAAAAATGTGTGTCAGTTCGCATAATCACTAACCTGTGAGTTAGAGAGTATCCAGATGCTGGACTGTTTGAGTTTCCTCTGCGCGTAAGAGAACGGTCCGGATTATTCCCTGGTGAGAGCACCGGGCTGCTGCTTGTTGGCGCTGTTCCTGAAGCTCATAGGAACTGAGTGACTCCTGTGCAGCTCCGAGAGCCTTATATAGAGAAGGAGACCCCTCAGGACCAGAGGAAAAAATTACTGTCTCTAACTCACTCCCACACTCACCCAGCCTCCAGCCTCCCTCAAGTAGGTTATGTTCCTGGCAAACTACGCGCCGTCTGCGTACGCTGACGCGCAGCCGAATGTCAGCAGCAAAGAAAAAAACTGCAAATATTGTAAATCAGCGACTGTCAGAGGAGTCGGCTGCAGGCAGATAGATCAGCATCCCTGAATCACAGAGTGACAGTTATTACCCAGACATGTATCTTCTCGAGCAGCTCCACGCACGCTGCATTACAACAGTACTACGAGGTTCACGGGGGCAGCGGTGAACGAGGAGACCCGCAACTGACAGGAGTGAAGACACGGAGGCTAAAGTTGAACCTCATCATTATACAGGAGCCCTGGAAGACAACTCATCACCCTGTCACAGCCTCACCTGTGGAGTGCTGCCTCCCTATTACTAAGAGTAGGTAAAGTAAAGGACTCAATAAGATAAAACTAACATTTTAAAATATGCTCTATTACTAAAACAATGCTTTATGCAAAGCTAGACATAGATGGATAAGACATTTCAGTCTTATCAATGTATTGATAGATAGATCTGTCACAAATTATTTTTGATATTTCACTTTGACTTTACTTAGTTTGCTCAACATTCACTGAGATTGACTGTTTCTATTTCTTCGCCACAAACTACAGAAATGTTAAAACCCTCATCATGTTGAAGAGTTCAGGGGTGAACATTATTAAAATGCTTCATGTCACTGAGGTCAGGTGCAGAGAGAATAAAGAAAGGGGATCCTGCTCTCACACAGGGTTCATCATGTGTCAAGGTCCTATCTCCCTCCTGATCTGACCGACGGCTGCTGCGCTGTGACCCACATAGTTCACATTTTCTTCCATCATGAGCTTGATTTCAGATATTTACAAGAACACGGTCACTCAGGAGGAATGCCAGCTGAACTGAACCCTCAGACAGATTTCCTTCCCACAACGACTCTGCCTATTTGGGCTTTGCACTCAGTCAAAATACATGTTTAACAGGAAGTCTGGCCCATCATGCATCTGCTTTCTTTCCCAAATGTCCTGCAGAGATGCTAGAGAGGATGACTGCGGTCTGGAGTGAGATGTTAGCAGGAAAATCACATTTCTGAGATGTAAGAAAAGAAAACCTAAAGATCAAGCTCACAGCCTGACGGGCTCCATCTACTGTACATGTACCAAGATAACCATCTGGAAACACTGTGTTTGGCTTCTCTGAGCTAAAAGGCACCACTTCACCTTCAATCCTTTGTCAGACAACTCATCCCTTATCTCTGCATAGCTTTTAGGATCTTAAACAATTCTTTAAGTAATATCTTTTTTTAATAATAATAATAATAATAATTCCAGTAGCCTATTAACCAATGGTTAAATACATGATTTATAGAGCCATCCAGTTGCCTTATTCAGACCTGGGGCGTTTTCTTTTAAAAACTATGAGAACATTAGATTTCCTCCTTCAGCGACTGAAGTTACACAGCAACACAGTGAGAGCCTGGTGGAGTTGGAGTCAGCTGTTGTCACCTTTACAAAATCATGACTCCAAACATAAACCACAAGTGACGCTGTGGCTATTATAGGTATTAAATAGATCATAAATATAGATATTCAACTAACTGTTTCTTCTTTATGACCTCAGTAGTTAAAATTGGACTTGTACTCTGCCTTCCCAGACTCACTCTTTTTATCTTTGTGTAAACATCTTGTTGAATGCCGCCGGTTGTGACACCTGTAAATTCAGCTTAATACCATATTTTCTATGCATCAAATTGTGAATGTTTGGTGTGTTGCCTTGACATATATTAAGTCATTCCCTCTCCAACAAGCATTTTGTCTTTCAGTCACCCATGTTTTTGTTCTCCGAGAGCCTCCTGTATTGTGTTGTTTCTTCAGACTTTTTGAAACACAAACCTGTTATTTTATTTAACGGCTTTTCTGCATAACCCTCATCTTAGGCTACTGATGTTTTCTGTAGATCGTCTTATGACAAAACATCAATCTCTATTTTCCAAGATCCTGACAGTCCCTTGTGATGAACATCAGTCATCATTTATCTCACAGAGGGATGTCTGTATCCCAATCTCCAGGAGACGAGGGGCTTCTTCTCAGAAGTGTTATTCATTACTGGGCTGCATCAACCCAGATACATAATTCATAGCAGACCAGACCAAGTGGAAACTGGAAACGTACAACTCTACATTAATCTCAGTTGAAGACAACAGAGGGGTTACATAATTCAAACATCCCCTTTTTCTTGTTTACTTTTTAACATTATATAATCTTCAGCAGGTGGAACCCTAGTTTTTTTTTTCTTTTTGTAAAGTTCAAGGGGAACCACCGTCCACTACACACACACACGCAGGCACCACTACTCTCAATACACAAAACTGAGAGCTGGTTTATTTGGACAGGGGCGTGTGGAGGTCCTTGAAGCTCTGGTTGCGATGTTTACTTTCCTTAGAAAATGTGGAGCGCTGGTGAACCTCTAAACAAGACACAAGTATGAGATGTGGAGGAGGAAAACTGGGGGAGAATGGATGAGCAGACCATCTGGTGTACAAGGCTGATTTTAAAAACAAACCTGTGTGGGTCATAATTTAACAGGAAATGCAGAACAATTTGCAGTTTGCAGAGTACAATTTGTGATAGCGGGTCAGATTAGTGAAATGTAAGAATCTCTGTACTTTTATTGGTTTGTAACCTCATGAATGGCAAACAGGTGCCAAAGCCAATCCTTTATACCCTACACTTATTAGTTACATCTTACAATGTATCTACCTGACCAGTCACCTGCATGTGTGATGCTTAACAGCTCAAAACACTTGTTTAAGTCTCAATATAACTTTAAACTGAAAGATTCAAACAGAGCAAAGGAAATAATTGGCAGCATAACTCCCATATGTTTTGGGCACTGTATTAATTTAACCATTAGATGACCTGTGGTCTGTTTTACAAAAGCAATCTGACTGCTTCTCAATCACATATGATGGTGGCATCACACTAGAGAAGTAGTTCTGACTCCAAAATATAAGATATAAGATTGATAAGTCACATGTGTGGTTGTGAGCCATACAAGATGAAAATGTGTAATAGGACACAATCTCATGTGAATTACTGCTTGTGTTTAGCAAATCTGGTGATCCAGGCGTTATCGTTGCATTTGTTTTAATATTGAGCTGTGGTGGTTGCTGCTTGTGTCAGTATCAGGGCTAATGGTTGTCTTCTCTCCACTAGAACAGTTCGACATAGTTTGTGAAGCCAAAATACAGCTGTAACAAGGGCCTGTTGATTTCATTTGCCTCCACATGTGGTTTAAATCTGTTGTCCCAAGAGAGCCCTCAATTTTGTGTCACTCATCCCCACTCTGACTTATTTTGATCCTTGGTGCTTTAAATTACAAAAAGAAAAAAACAAAAAGTAGCAAGAGTCCGATTCTGTGGATAGTTACTCTTGTTCTGTGCCTGTACTGCCATGACCATTAAAATTACTGGCTTGTGTTGAAAAAATAGGTCCTACACAGTTTCAACAAACCACTTTAAGTCTTAAAATGGCCCATGAGCAGCAGGCTAACATACATAGACCGTCACTCTTTAAGAATGGCAGGACACACTTCTGAGTATAGGTGGTCTATCGGTGGGTGTTCAAACGTGTAATTTTCTCTTTGGGCTATGGGCCTGTAAAAAAAGAAAGAACTCCTCTAGTTGCCTTCTGACATTAACAAGGAAAATACTGAGCTTGATTGTAAGTTTGAGAGCGAAGCCACATTTCGGTGGACGGCTGAGCTATAGTGAAGAGGGAATAAATAGTAAGGAATACTAAAGGCCAGAAAAACCTTACATAGCAAATTTTTCAATGATGGGTCTGCTTCCCATTAAAACAAACAGCCACGGCCCTAAAGAGAGCACTGTGGGCACAGAGGCAGCCAGTTCGACCACAGGAGGGGGAGATGAGACACACTACAAATACTACACACAGTATATGTTGACATACAGGAACAAGAGACCAATTAACAGCGTGTGGTACACCAAGACTCTATGGATTGTTTTGGTTTATTGTGCACATTGTTCTGTAGGCCAGTCCACGATCCAGAGACTGCAGATGTTTTCAGTATTTACTGTATTATAAGAAAGCCCAGTAGTCTTCTGACTACACCTCATTAGCAAACTGCTTTTTGCACAATCCTTTATTTGAACAATAAACAAAATATAATGCTGGAGGCTTAAAATTAAAAGACAGAATAGATTTTGTTTTTAGGTCATTATCCTAACAATTCCCAGCAGACAATAGTGTTAGGAGCACATACTGAAAAGAGAGACATTGTTGAAGCATTTCACCAGCACATTTCCTGACCAGCCATGAGAGACTGAGATAAAACTGTACAACAGAAAGCTCAAGGTGTCCATCTCAAAGTCCCAACTTCCACATTCTTAAAAGAAAAGAAAAAAAGGAAAAGAAAATATGCAAATCAACACTGTCACAATTCGTGCTGAAATGACTACAAAGCCAGCAGCACAGCTGAACTATCATTAACGTTGTTAAGATGTATTGACTGTCTAAACAGCATGCTGTTTCCTGTGTGAAATGAGATGCGGGTTGTGACGAGACATGGCAACAAGACGTCGGGTGGAGAAGGCAAAATAAAGTTTGAATTGAAGGAAAGGCAGGAGGGCCCATGTTTTCCTTTGGTTTATCTGGGAGAGGCTTCCGACTTTGAAACCCACAAGAAGAGTCAATATGCATCACATTGATATATCACACAGAAGCATAAAATTATTTATATCTCATGTAATTTTGAAAATTATTACTTTATAATTTTAAATCCAAAGACAGAACCAAGTCAGTCTTTGTGAACATGTAAATAAGTAAGTAAGGGACATTTTAAATGAAATTAATTAACTCCATGTGCTGCTCTGAAAATACATAAGTGTTTGTACACTGCACTCTTTGATCTGAAGCATTAAAGTGGGGGACAACCGCCTTCTCGCCGGTGTTCGTTGCTTTTAACGGATGGACAAGTGCACGTGAGAAAGTGAAGTGCGTTTGAGACGAAGAGAAAAGGATTTTTTGTTGGGATACAAATCCAAGTGTAAAATCCTAAGTCATGTAGAAATACTTGAGCTGATTTCTTTTTGTGTTGATACTGAGGTTGTGGCACTGGTGGTTGGAATGAAATGGGTCTTGAGTAAAAACAGAAAACAAAAAACACAAAAAAACAAAAACAAAAAAATAATAATTATGAAACGAGAAAATGACAAAATGGAAATAAATATCAAGCAAAGAACTAGATCAATTTTATTCATTGTTGTGCTTTAGCCTGTGTAGTTTCTTTTCAAACACCAATTCAAATGCAAGCATATTTTTCTGAAGGGGAGCGAGAGCAAGGGGACATCCAATAAATGATCAATGACAAAAAAAGGAAAAAAAAAAAAAAAAGAAGAAAAAAAAACTAACATCTTTTAGTAACTCAAACAAAAATCATCACAATCAATGAATGATCCAAAAATCAATATCATCAACAAAAGCAAACACTATCTCCTTTTGTGCGCATGTCTGGGGTGTTTATGCAGAGCGTAGCACAGGTGTAGTCCCACTTCCCCTCAACACACCTATTCCCCTCGACTGGGAGGAAACACTGAGCCACAAAAGAGTAAAATACAGAGGTGTCAGGTACATTCCCCTAACTCGTCAAGACATTAGACTTGCTGTTGCCACCAGATTAGGGTTAGACTCGTACACTGAGTGGAAAAACGTCACACACTGAACCTAAGGCAGCCCCCGCTTTCTGCTGAGTTGGGGGGTTAAGAGGGGTGGTGTGGCTCAGAACTACACTGATAAGCCACCTATACACAGGTGGAACCTTTAGACAAGAAAAGACACAAAGAAAAAAAAAAAAAACAATGGATAGAGAAGGAAATGTACAAAGTAAACAAGGGCAGGTTTTGCAGTGGAATCTGTCTTGATTGGTTGCCATCTCTCCAGTGCAAGAACTGAGTCTAAAAACTAGCGCAGTCTTTTAGGACCCAAACAAGTTTTCAGTCAGCTAAATTTTATATTTTTAGTATTTTTTCCTTTTTTTTTTTTAACATTTTAATCTAAATATTTGCAAAATATGCATTTGCCTGTCATATCATAATCAATCAGTTTATACTTTGTGCACAGAAGCTTATTTGTTATTAAATTCTAAAGCGCATTAATATTTTTTTTTAGATAGTCTCTCTAAATCTAAACCCAGATATCATAACAAAGATCTCTCAAACAAGGAAGCTTTTCAGTTCCCATTCCATGTACCACCTTTTCTTTTAGTTTTCCTGTTTTTTGATGGCTCAAGTACCGAGATTTAAAAGCATCGTAAAAGTGAGGAGATGGAGGAAGAGGAGGAGACTTGGTGGTGGTAGCGAAGAAGACAATCTGGCCTTGGGAGGAGAGACTTGTGATAATGCTGGTGCTGGGCCTTTTCAATGCACGAGGGCAAATTCAAATAGGCTTTTAAACTGTGGCTAATTCTTTAGGCCAACAGTTCTCCTTTACTAAAAAGGCAAACACTGATATTTCTGGGTCGTTTCCTTAAAAAAGGTCATTCAAACAAGAGAAATTACCCCCCGCAGTCCTCTTGCAGCCTGTGGTAGATAGTTCTTCCTGTGTGAGTGAGTCCACCGTTTGCTATCTGAGCCGAGCTGTGGGCTCAGTCAGGTGAGTCTCAGGTCCTAACCAGTAACCTCAGCCCAACCTCTGTCTATTCAACAGTCCTTTCCTTGCTGCTTTAAAAGTAAAAACAAAAAAGGAAAAGGAAAAAAAACAACAAAAAAAAACAGCAGTGGTGCACAGAGAAAAGAGCAGTCACAGGGAAAATCTTTGTGAATGCAGCTTGTTACTCTTCTTCCGAAAAGAAAAAAGAGACAAGGAAAAAGGGTGTTGGAAAAGCTGGTTCTCAGGAAAGCAGGGACAGGAGGGAAGAAGAGGAAAATCTTGCAGAGAACAAGTTGGGCAGTGTTCCTGTTCATTAGTTTGCTGTGTGTTTTGTGTGGTGTGTAGATGTACTGTACTGTCAACGAGTGCATTTTGAGCATGTTGTGTGCTGTGTGTGTTTGTCAATATATTCAGGTATTCTTGCATGTGGTGGGTGTGTGTGTGTGCGCGTGTGTGTGTGTGTCTACAGCAGGTCGACGCGGCGGTAGTACAGCAGGTAGGCGGTGCGCTCCGCAGTCTGCTTCACCACCTGGTACTGGTTGATGACCTTCACTGCCTGGTCGTCAATGCGCAGCCAGCCGTTAAGACCGATGTGGAAGACATCCGTGGTGTAGTGACCGCCTGTCGCGCTGTTCCCGTGGTGATAGACAACTGTAATGTTGAGAGACAGAAAGAAAGGCATTAGGGAATTGCGGCATACTCTATATTATCTCAAGTTCGCTGGAGTTTGTCCTATGATCCGATTGACCCACTATGCTGAAATTAAACTAAAATGACTGATGCTGACAAACCGTATTGTTTTAATGATTCTACCAACTAAATAAAAAATAATCCACTCTTAAAATACACTTAACAGTTGTTCTGGTTGTGGAGGGAGTGAATGCAGCATCTGTAACAATGTGCCTGAAGTAAATACACAACAAAACCGAACCACACCTGCAAAGAGCCTGTAAGTTCTTTGGCCTTTCACAACTTTGCTCCGTACTCCAGAGGACAAGAGATCTGAAAGGAAATGACAATTAGGGAAAATTCACTGATTAGACCAAGAAATTCAAAACCACTGCTTAGATCATAATTACTACACAATGAAACAGATGCATGTTATATAATGTAATGCTTTATCATTCAATCAGAAACCGAATCTTGTTCACATCTTAAAGTTACATGGGCTCTCATGACTGGGTGGTGTCAACATGTGCATGCGTGCAAACACATGCACTTGACAGGTCCACACTCAATACTGTGATACAGTGGTGATTTAGCAACAGTGAAAAGCTGCAGAGCCTCTGGCCAATGCAGGTAAATTGAATCCATAGAGATCCACAGATAAAGAGTGTGGGTCGATACCTTTGCTGATTTCCAGGTCAACAGGGTAATCGATGTTCTTGGTCAGTTTTTGGCAGCCCCCGGTCTTCTCAAAAACAAATCTCTTGAGATGGAGCACCAGCACAGGGGGCAGCTCTTCAAGAGTCACCCTCCGACTGATTTCAATCTGAAAGTGAGGACAAAAAGACGAGAAGTCAGAGGACGTACCGTGACAGTAAATGAAAATGTGGTGTTTTTCCTCCCTGGATAAACTTTCAAGAACCCATAAAAGTTTATTTGTAAGTGTAGGGCTTGGGGTTACACCCCATAAATTTCTTCTAAACAACACAGGGATGAGAACAAGACAAGTACAGAACAAAAGGTAATATTGTGTTGAAAATAGATGAGCTTGCTCAGTCCTTTAGAAGTAGTTATTAACCAATCACTATATTTTGGGGCTCTTCAAAGTACAAAAGACAAGTGTCAGACCAAATTTATCCGTCTCTAAAAATGATAAAGACTCAAATGATAGGTTTATGTCACCAAAAAACACACTTCAAAGTGTGTGCCCATTATACAGCTGTAGAGCAGATGTTTCCTGCACCACTTGTTCCAGCTTAATGTTCACTCTCTGTACCATTTTCAAGTGCTTTCCTCAGTTGTGCACTCAACAAAGACAACAACAACAGTCTTTGTAATCCAGAAAAAACTGTGCGATTTATATTAGATTGCTAGTTTGAAATGTGATGTGTGTGACATTTAAAGCCTGTTAAGTGCTCCTCTTGCATACCTCCTGCTTAGTTTTAGAAGTGTAGCCCTGGACCGACTCCCGTGCCACCAAGGTTTCTAGAGCCTCCTGGACAGTGCGGATCTTCTCTGACTGGATGTCCAGCTGCAGGGTGAAGAAAGGCTGCAGAGTGGCCGACTCTTTAGAGTTCTGTTGGTACACCACCGACCTGGCACAGAAACAAAACACCCAGTTAGAAATGCAATTACATTCAAGGCACTTAAGACTATTTCACAAAGGACATTCATTAATGAAACACACAATTTAAATTTCCATTTGAAGAGAGATGAATGTTTCTTCTCCTGCTCCTGCATCTTGTGACAAAAGCACAAGAAGCTGTAGGAGTAAGAGCAAGAACTTGCTTTACCACGCCTAGGAAGGGAGACTGTCATTGAAACACACAGCTCCCATGGTAACGTGGACACCATTACTTTGCATTACTTACTTTGCTGCAGTTATTTGTCTACAGTGTTTTAAGATAATTCAGTCTGTAGCCCCGATACTGAAATCATGCAATGATTTAACCATTTTTATTTTTCATTCCATGCTCATCCTGACTGCAACATTTGACCCGTCACATAATGAAAGGACTAACAGCTAATATGTCAGCTGGTCGTCACTAGAAGGAGTTAACAAAAGGCAAAAAAAAAAATCATTTTCAAATTGTTGCAGTGATTCCACAACACAAACCAGTTACTTTGACCAATGCCTGAAGAAGTCCGTGGGTCAAAGCCAAGCTCAGTGGGCGTACATATTACCCTCTGTAAACATTCACTCCTGTATTCCATTTCTCTCTGGTTGCAACCGTTTCTGAGAAAATAATCCTTTAAGACACTGTGCAACCAGTGTGGATCTGGATTGTGCCAGACCAGAACCCTCATAGAACATATTATTTAGGCAAGCTACACCCGCACAGGTTCTTAACTTTCCAATTTGTCTGAAAGCTAAGACCTTTGTTTGTGGATGGGTGCCCCATGTCTTGCTGTCGAGACTCCTGACCACAATCAAACCACAGCGGCTGTTATTCTGAAGGACTCTGGTGTTTGGTGAATAGAAGCTGAATAGAAGATAGTTGGTGGCAGACCGATTTGTGATGACCATGAAGAGAGGTTGAAAACTTTATGACTAACCGAGGACGCACACATAAAGTCAAAAACAATTCCTACCCCGGCGTTGGCGTATTAAAAGGGAACTGAAGCCATAACCGCCAATGGCTCAAAAAAGAAAAAACAACAACTGTGTGATGTAATCTCTGATGAATTACGGTAAGTACAACACTCCATATATTCAGCAGTCGTTACAATTCCTCCCCACCGACGGGTTGAGAAGATCAACCGTCTGTCAACCCACCTGATGTGGCCACCAAAGATGTCAGTGATGGGTGTGCGGATGAAGTCGGCTTGGCGAGTGATGGAGGTCTTATTTCGGGGGCCAACTTGCTCCCACTCGTCATCGCTGCCTTCCCCCTCCTTATCAGCAACATCTTCCTCCACACCCGGCTGGGACTCGGGCCCGTTGGGCGTGGGAGCTTCTGTCAAGTGAAGAAAGATAAAAACACTTTAAAAAAAAGGTCAAATAACCAAAGTGGCTTTATCCTCTCCTGAATATCTTCATGAGTGTAAAGACAACGGCATTTCTACTGATCAAGGGGTTACACTGGACGATGATTCAAGTTTCTTTATAAACTGGAATCTATGCTTTACATTAGTAAGAATAATCTGAAGCATTGTCATAAACTTCTGACCCTCTGAAATATTGGGTTTGTCTAGTCACACCAGTCCAGTTGCACAGGTTGTCCATTTTCATCACTTCAGTAAAACCAATATACTAGTGTTTGGATTATCAAGCTGGTTGCCGATTTCTAAATTATTTTTGAAAAGAAGTCGCACAAAAACTTTAAACTCCACATTTACTTTGGTTTGATGATGCAAAAAGTAACATAATTCATCTTCAGCTTATATTCAGAACGGAAATGATACAAGAAAGATCAAATCAGTGAAGCAATACCTGCACTGACCTTATCTTATGTTCTGACACAGATTTAATTTGGAAGTAGTAAAAAAAAAGAAAAAGAAAAAAAAATGCTTACTCTCTTCCTGAGGCAAGATTAGTTTTTTCAATGCCAGCATCTCTTCGTGCAATCCATTGAGAGTGAAGCCAAGATACTCCTCTGCATCCTCTTGTCGGCCCTGTGAGTAAAAGCACAAGGACGTAAACACCAATTAAAACACTCCATAAAAAAAATGTCAAATTAAAAAACAGTGCATTTAGACATGAATGTGCGTATGCAGTCATTCACTGAAGTAAACACAGACGGGGAATTCATTCATTAAAACTGTATCAGAATTGACTCAGCATGTCTACCGCATGAGTTGCTTTTATTCAGGTGAGTTGTCAAAAAAATAAAAGCACACAGACGAACACTCCCTTCAAGCACTGTCTGTTCCAGGAGTGTGATCATTTAAAAAAAAAAAGCATGTCTTGCAGCACTGGTCTATTTTCAATGTGATGCATGAGCTCCGGAGGCAGCACAGCTTACCTTCTCAGAGAGACTTGACTTGATGAGAGTGAGGAGTCTATAAATGTAAGTCGGCTCGAAGGGTACGCCAGGCCGAATGTCTTTCATGACCTTATCACCAACAGCTGTGGAGGCAAATTTCACAACATCAGTGGCGCCGACAGGGAAATGGTGTCAAAATCTCTTGTCGCATTGTCAACACGCTGTCACATTGTACCTTGCTGTTTGGCTTTTGATGGCACAGGCATGTTGTTGAACTCATTCACCAGCCTTACACTGCCAGAGAGAGAAACCATGGTTACATTTCCAACAAAAAACACATTTTAGTAACGTAAAATCGGCGTGCAGAAACGGTACTTACAAGTTGTCTATCATGGGTGTGGAGGTACATGGTCTCTGTGTTTCATTATGCAGAGGAATGGACTTCATCAGGTGATACATGGGAGGGCATGCAATCAGGGCCTGTAGGGTCTGAGTGCTGAGAGTCAGGGATGAAAAACCATGTGGAAAAAGCAATGACAGGCTGCTTTAATCTCTCTAAATACATACAAACACATAAATAAGTCCCATGATTAGAATCTCTTGTTCTTGAATGAATTCTCTCATGATTTTGGTATGTTTTTTGTTTTATCCAACCTAAAAAACACCCGTTTCCATTAGTTGCTATTGAAGATTATTTTCTCAATTGTCTTTGTCTGTACAATGTCAGAAAAAAGGGCCAGTTATGATTTCCTGTTGCCTGGTGCTGTCTAATTTCCTGTGATATAAAACAAGAGGAGCAAAAGAGAAAAGCGTCGACTCTTCACACTTCAGCTTCCAACAGCTTACCACAGAATTTTTTTGCACACACGTCAGAGAGGTTAAATAAAGCAGGTGTAAATATGCGAGTGAAAGGATACAGCGTTGATATAGCACCAGTTTCCCTTGTTGATCAGTCCTCTCGGCTGCAAAGACACTGGTTTATGTATCAACTTCACATTCTCAATAAGTTCTGGGGATTCAAAACAGACACAATGTTCATAAACACACAGCCCACTAACTACTTCAACAAACAAACAATCAAAAGCCACATCAGTACAATCTTGTGTGGATAACATCAGACGTTAAACGTTACAATACAGATACACACACAACATACATTTCCATTTGAAAAGGACAAATGTTTCTTCTCCTGCTCCTGCGTCTTGTGACAAGAGCACAAGAAGCTGTCGGAGTAAGAGCGAGAACTTGCTTTACCACGCCTAGGAAGGGAGACTGTCATTCAAACACACAGCTCCCATGGTAACGTGGACATTGACACAACTGAGTTATAAATTAAAATAAACCAAAACCATCTGTGTAGCTGTGACTGCAAGAACAATGACATTTATACATTGGCAATATCAATGGATCATCAATGAGTACAGTCTTATTCTTCTACACGTAGACTGCACTAAAATTTGCCTGAATAATTCAAATACTGCTTCACAGAAAGATGAGGATTGGTCAGAACAAGCTAGTCCAGATCCTGTGGCCACACAGTTCAACAGGAAAGAGCAAAACAAATAATAAACATTTAACCTGAGCAGTGACAGTGGGTCATACTGACAGACAACAATTTATCCTGTAGGACAAAGACATACATGAGACTTACATGAGGCTGTGTTGTGCCAACTATTACAAACCTCTTTACTGTGTCATTTTACATGCACAGGGAACACACAGACACACGGATGTAGGAAATCTGCTCGTTCTCTAGATCTACAGTTTTACAAACCTGTGACTGGATGGCTCATGTAAACCTCGATGCAATGCTAAGACCTGAGGCACATTCAAGTTTTTAAATTTAAAGAAAATAAATTGGCCAGTTATGTTTAAAACTATCTTAACAGTGTATTAAACTGTATTAACAGCAAAGGCGCGACAAACGTCTTCATCACTTTGCCATTAACAGTATATAGCCTCACTAAGCTGCACAGTACTCCCACAGAAAACAAAAAACACAATACAACTCTCTAAAAGGGTCAATGTGACCCACTTGTACTTCTGAGTAAATGTAAATACCCAACGATTCAGACACTGGAGCTGATGGTCGTCATGTTCTGCAGATAAAATACGGCTGCAAGATTTTTTGGGTTTATAAATATGCAGAAGTAAAATTGTCATCTCAAAAGTGAACACACTGTTGCAGAACAAAGAAAACTTTGAATTATTAAATTGACACCCTAAGTAAAGAAACTATGAGCTCAAAGTCTGCACATTTGACTAAACAGGACTGTGTTCAAAGCAGAAGTCAAATCACAGCGTTTGGGTGGAGAGAAACAAGTGAGGTCTGTGGTAACTTACCAAACCCTTGTGAGAGAACAACAGTATAACAACCCCAACATGTACATACATCCTGCACAGTCTATCTAAACAAACAAATCTCAACAAGTGCAAACTGCTTTTTAAGAGACACAATGGATCAGACACAGTTCAAAGTGACTTGGCATAACTAAATACTTTGCATCTTCTCTTTGTTTGCAGGTTCTTAAATAAATCAAACCCAGAAGTGATCCCAGTCCAGACTAAACTGTGCAACACTGACTCCTCTGAAGCCAAACCACAATAGTCTGGCCTCAGTTTATTTTCTTCCCTGACCCGATCAATGAAATGTCTCAGGGTAAACCTACTCACATCTTTTGGTTGAAATAATGTGGGTTCACTTGTCGAATTCATCTTTAAATAACAACTGTAACAGTTTGTGTTGTGCTTGTGTGTAGTTTAACGTCCGATTGGTTAATGTCTTCCAAATTCGCAATTATGAAAAATATGTGAACTTGACTGATAGATTGGTTTGCTGCACAAAGAAGGATGTGACGACAAGATAATAACAGAATCCTGACAAAATGAGAACAAGAGGCCGTTCGCTTCAAGGCGTCTGGGGAGAACAATCTTGTCTCACTAGAGAGTCCTGAGTGTTGCAAGGTATTCCCTGCCTACTAATGTGTTGGGTAATGAGATAAAGGGGGTTACACAAATGAGACTGATGACTTACTATGTGGCACCTATTCTGGATGTAGTACCACCATCTAGTGTTCATTTCTTGAATTTTCCTGAACATGAAAGCAACATTTGTGTGACCTATCACAGTAGCAAGGTGCTACTGAGCTGCTCTGATTTAATATAGGCTACACTTTTAAAAAATATGAAGATTATGAGCAGCAGATTATAAAGTAGATCACTTTTCCCAAACACCAAAATATTAAAAAACTGTTCACCCATGAAGGAGTACAAGAAGCAGAAACAGTACAATTGTCTCAACATTGCCACCAAGTGGATGGGGATGTAAATTCAGCAGTAGTGCACATTTTTCTCTTGCAGCAAAACATTTAAAGCTGAAACAACAAAAGGAGGTACGGTGGGTTATTTCTAAGCTTCTTCATATTATACCTGCAAGTTTAGGGGCCATTGGATCCTCTGATACATGGACAGGGCCGTCTCTGACCTCCCCAACTTTCTCAGGCTGCTCTGGTGAAGCGGGTGAGGGAGAAACAACCTCCACCACATTCTTTACCTCCACAAAGGCCTGAGGGCCCCCAGGCAGAGGCTTTGAATTGTGGAAGAGGCTAGCCCAGGACTTGGGGAGGTTGGCAGTGGGTGCAGCTGGAGTCGCCGCCGATTGGCCCTGCTCCGCCACTGCCGCCGCCGCCGCCGGCTGGGCAGCAGTGTCTGGGGAGGCCTGCGGAGTGTGCTCCCCGCTCTCACAGTCTTCTTTGTGTCCGTCTGCACTAATGGGAGTTTCACGTTCTGCTACCCCGTTGGCCACCCCGCTGTCCGCTACCTCCTGTCCCTCCAGTTCAGTAGTCGTAATGGAAGTGGCGACGGAGGGGGTGGCCGCAGCAGCTGAAGCAGGGAGAGGCGATTTGGAGCGGGGGCTGTGGGGGGTGGTATCTGAAAGTTCGGGGCTCTGTGGAGCCAAATGGTCTGGCTGCTGATCTGCAGTCCTCGGTCCCTCTGTCATCCCTCTGCTTTGAGAGGAGGATGAAGAGGAGGAAGTTGCATTATTGCCGTCTGATAAAGAGGCAGCTCCACTTGTTAAGTCCAAAGAAGAGTCATCAGGGCTATCACAAGTCCTCTGATTGGCAGTGGATGAGGGGGCAAACTTGGCCGCGGCCACGGCAGCCGTCGACGTTGCCGTGGAGACAGGCCCAGGGGTGGAAAGTTCAGCCCCTGACAAAACCTTACCGTCCACATCCTCGGCGCCGTGGTGCGGGCCACCCAGCGCATGTCCGTTCACCAGTGCCGTCACAGGCGACCCGTCCGCCGCGCCGCTGCTGTTGTTGCCGCCGCCCGCCGACGGGTCCAGGTAGTTGTAGTACCCGGGCGGCCGCTTTTTCTTTTTCTTCCTCTCTCGCTGTCCCAGGCTGCCGGGGAGTCCGTCCATGTCCTGGCAGGCCTGGTGATTGTCCAGGGCCGAGGCCTCCGAGTCGGGGCCGTCCAGCGAGTTGAAGTCGGATCCGTCGGGGACGTCGGCCGCCGGAGGAGCCGTCTGCTGGGCCTTGGAGGCCGACTGGCAGCCGAGGATGAACTCTGGAGCCTGGGGGTTGAGGGTGCTCGACACCTTGTACAAAGGATCGTTCGGCCCGACAGGCTTTGAATCCATCACCTCGTCAACGCCAAACTCAATGCGCTGATAGTCTTCTGCTGCAGATGACATTTAAACAAATTAGAAACAAAATTTTGCTTTGAAAACAATCTAAATCCTAATCATGAAGAACAGACACTGTGACACTTTTAGTCCCTGCTGGGGAGGTTTGTATGAAATCTTAATTTGTGAACAAATAAGCTTTCACTCAACAGGAGTCGTGGGAGCACGCTGACAGGATCACATGTACCAATAAAAAGAAATAAATTCTGCTGGACCTATTTTTAGCTTCAACATCTACTGTTGTGTTTATGCTTGACTGAACCACATTCTTTCTGTGCTTATGTGAAGCCCAGAAGTGGGGTGATTCAACATTTCCAATTGGGCAGGGCGCACAATGTAGGTTAGAAATGCGATGACTTGCTCATCTGATCATGTTCTTCTTTTCCTCTTAAGTTGGGGGCAGTCATCGAATGACCAGATTTGGAAAGCCACGATAAATGTGTATGTTGTATACTACTAATTAAACAAACAAAACAAAAAAAATCAGATAAGCAGTCGCTTTGTACAGACTGGACTAAACTGGCACAAAAGAAAAAGCACTCAAATTTGACATTTATCTGTGGCGAAGTTTGTGTCTCACTGCTTTTTCTGTTTTGTTTTTTTTCCCCGAAGGTGTGCCTATTTTTAAAATAATGTCAAAATTTGGATCTTCATGTGACCTATCAATGGAAAAGTAAGTTAAGTAAAGTCTGTAAGAATCACTTGATAAAAAGGTAGCTTAACACAGATTTACCTATTTACCAATATAGTGTACAAACAAAACAAAACAAAAGCACACTAGAAAGCATAAACAGGCCTACCTTATGTTTTCCTATATGGTGCTACCCACCTTCAAATATAGCAACAGTTTTGTCAAATATTCCTCTTTAGGAATATAAAGGTGTATTTTTTAAATTTCTGATATGAGATCTAGTGTCAAATGTCATCCATTAGAATTATAAAACATAATCAACCATACCCCAAAGGCAGTTTATATACTCTATAATAAGTGTGACTTGTCTGAATATTTCCATAATGGATTGTACAGTGATGCACATCAATATGCATCCCGGGTATTTTTTCCCAAATTTAATTTTATTTCCCAAGTGTCACGAACTGCTCTTCAGCAATTCCGGACAAGAAGGCACAAAAACAAATGTCTGTCATCATTACAAAAGAAATTATCACTTAATTATTTAGTTAAGATGTGTTGCATGGCATCTTGAAGAGCAAATTACTATGCAGTGAGAGGTGCAAAGTGAAAAGGTAAACAAACAGGAAACATTAGTAGGTGCAAATCAGAGAAATCATTCAAGTTTTTCCATGATGACACAGTTGACTGGTCACCCAGGCTGTAAACCCTGATGGTCTGCAGGGGTTAAGACAGTATGAAAACAGCAGTTACTTCCTCTACTGGGATTAGAAGATCCTCTGTTAGTGTTACTGAAATCACACTTCATGACTGTAAAATGCATTTAGCAATAAAACCGTAAATATGCAAGGGTAAATGTGTAGGGGGTAAATATGTACACACACGTTAGCAACCACATAATACCATCACTATGCCCCTGGTAAATAAGTTGTGATTGTTAAATCTTGTAAAAAAAAAAAAAAATTAAATCCGATTCGAATTCAACTTGGGAGCCCTGCAGTGGTGAAAATGCAAGAGAAGATAAGATACTTAGCAGTATCTTGAGCATGCAAAGCTCTACAGATTTTACCAACAGGCAAGAGAAAGAATACAGGCGCAAGGTTTAGAAAGCCACCAGTTTTTGAAACCTGGATTTTGAGTTTTACAGCAAACGCACAACAGCTAGTCAAGCCACAGGGTGTCAGACTCCTCAACTCACCGCAAACCTGCAGTCCCATAGATTCCATAATATAAGGTACAGCAGGAGTGCAGTAACTTCCTGAATAATCAATACAAATCAAGGTAAGGCAAATGTCAATGTGCAAATGAGAACCATTTCAAAGAAAGGTGGCTGTTATAACATTTTTCAATTGGTGGCCGAAGATTTAAGAAATAATGTTTTCTTAAAATAATAAAGTGTTGAATATCAACAATATTAACAGAACTGTTTGTATGAATATTTGCAAAAAAAGATATGATATGATAAGCATCTCCCGTCTGGGCAGGTCAACTCAGCCTGGGCTTCACACTTACATTAGAAAGACCTGCTCTGTATATCTACAAAGATATCAACTCAGACCATTAAAGGTCGGCTCCTGAGAGGGTATTTTGATGCTTATGAATGAATAGTTGAAAAAAATAAATCATCTAACAATCTAGAGTAAAGGAAATGTACATACCAGAAGACTGACTGACGCATGGGACTTTGTCATTGAACGGAGGAAGCTGAGGAGACAAAACAACATTAGAAAGAATGAAACACTGAAAACAGCACAATTTTTGTTCAGACAACTAAACATCAATGTGTAAAAAAGAAGAGATGGTAAAACAGTGATAAATCATTGGCAGGGGGAGGAGATATGACTGTTGGCCAAGAAGAGTTTACAGAAACTTCCAAAAGATGGTCAACCATCATGGTTTTTCATGTAGTTATGATTTATTTAGGTAAAAACATTTACTGCTGCTTCTTTATAATCAATCCTCTTACCTCGACATAACATCGTGGAGTCACAAAAAACTGATTGATCTCATCAGGGCTGAATTCCCCGAAGATGTACTGTGGGAAGAAATCAATACAGCCATTAGTTGAGGAAAGAAGAAAACCCACATATTCTTTCCTGTTATGATGCAAATTCAATATTTGGAGACTGATCCTGAATTACCTGGCACATCCCTAAAGTCTTAAAGCATGGAATAATGCATCAATACCACAAATCAAAGCAAAAGCCAAGTAGATACTCAAGGACAGGACCTTTATCCCCGTAACCCAAACTGAGTGAAAAAAAAGATGCCGTCATTGGACGTCTAGGTGCAAGGGCTCTTACTTCAGTCAGTCATTACATGGCCAAGACAACAGTGCTAACATGTGCAAAGGTAAAGCACCACATAAAGCGATGAGTCATGCCGTGTTACACATAAACCATGAATACAAACAGCTCAGATCTGGTTCCAGGACGACTGGCTGTGAGTGAGGAAGGATTTACAGCTTTTAAACACAGGTTAAAACACAGAAAACCAAACACCTTCATCATCCTTAAACACACAGAAGCAGGTGTATGTTATGGCTGCCACTGAATACTCACTGAGAGGAGTCTCAGTTAACAAAGTCTTAGCAGAGATAGAGTGGGAGTGTGTGTGTGTGGGGGGGGGGCACCAACAACACTCAGTCACAGACAGACAATGTTTACACAGCTGGTCCCTGTGGTTGTTAGATTATACTGTAACCAAGTGTCTTGGCTCCAACTAACTGGACATATTTAGTGATGAGCTGAACAAAGCCAGCGGGGCTGCCTTGTTGCAGCTCTTGGGGGGGCACATTATACTCAAATGTCAAAGCAGCCCTCGTAAACACAGGACGGTCTTTTACAATAAATACATGTCAGGAAGTGTGACTTATTTTAAGGGTGTCAAGGACAGTGAGAAGGAAACATACAATCTCTGAAGGCAAACATTTGCCTTGTCAACCTCAAACATGAATCATCTTGTGAAACAAGTCAGCGGCTTTAGTGTTGGCCACTTAGCACGGCCGATCTAAATCATATCATCACTGTGTTTGTCAATGTCATTAATGAGTGACTCACTTGTGCCTGCATTTCTAAAATTCATATTATAAAGACTCATTATTTGGGGTTTTGGAGTTCTGTTTAGTATCACAGTATCAACAATGTTAACAATACAATTTTACCTCAGCGCTGGACTATTAACCGTTAGGTCAATAATTAAATGATGAGTCATTTAAGATAACGACACTTGTGATTTATCGCTTGCGCAGTGCTGTAATCCTCAGAGATAAATTTATTGCTTCCAATTGTACAATAAACCACAGCCTCAAAATGACCTGAAAATCAACTTGAAGGCTCTCAGTCATGCACTTATTACCAATTGTTGTTGTTTTCCTGAATGATTAACTTTAACCCTGTTATCCAGTTACTCAGAGTCACAAACTATGAAAATGTCACTCAGGTGTAAAGATCATAAATACATTCAGTGACCAAGATGAACCTGAAACAACAAATTAATTAGCATGTGGTGGATTATTCCCCACCATCGCTATGGACTGAGGAGGTAAGTGCCTCATATCCATTAGGTTAATCAAAAACTTCTTCCAAGAGAAGTGAATTTGCTCTCACAGTTGTTTGTGTGGATAAATTGAATTACCAACAAACCGATTACCAAGAGGTATTGGTGTAATAATTAATAGCAGGGTAGAGAGGAAGAATTGCACAGATGTTCTCACAGAAGTTAATTAAATTACTAGGTAGCATGATGCAATATTGTTCTAAACCAGTGTCCCATTATTCCATGGATTTATTTATTTGGTGCATAGTTTTTTACTGCTAAAAAAATTAAATCAATGATATCATGCTTTTTCTGTTTTCATATCATATCGGCTTTAGTTGTGCTGCAGCCCTGACCGATGACCCTTAGAGCTCCAGGGGAAACACCCCACTGCGCAACCTAAGTGTCCACATGAGCATTGAAAACACAAAGCCACTGAGAAAAGGTGACATGAACTCACTAGCCACGCCGTTAATCCTCTCAGCGCAATAAACAGTGGGACGTGAAAGGGGTGGCATAGAGAAAAGAAAGTGCAGCTCAAGCATATGTAACTCTTTGCAAACGAGGCCCCACACGAGGGCCCACATTGCTGAAATGGCACTACAAGCGACAAACAGCCAGCCATAATCCAATGGCCTCAGGATGGCTAATACAATCACAACAGAAAGAATGTCCCTTTGCTTCTTTCTGCAGGCGTGCCACACGTACCGCACTAAGCTTCCCTTGCTGTTCGTTTGGACTGAGGATTACAACAAATTAGCCATCTGTATGATTTCAACACAGTTTAGTGACGACACCACATACGCACGCATGCACACACACACAAATGATATAGGATGAGTTTGACATAACAGCATTAGTATATGATGTATACGTTATTTAATGCTGCCTTAATTTACATAGACACAATCTCTCACATGAGTATCAAGTGCAAATATGCAGAAAAGATTGATTCTGGTGTGTAAATGATCATTATCGATACTTCCTCTTTTGGAAAGGTTGATATGTGAGCTATTGAAAAATAGTCAAATGAAAATGTGCTACCAGCAGCTCGCTCCAAAACACAATGAAACCACTAAAACCAACTAGGGTCACAAAAAGGCCACATGTAGCAAAGTGTAAAACAGAGATCATTTAGTCCAGTTCAGCAATCTTTTCACCTGACAACACTGTTGTTGTTCACAACCAATGCACAATGCAATTACTCTTTTTTTTTTTAATGCATAACTTGGAGTACTTCAAAAATACCCAAACTGACCAGACAACTCTGAAAGATGATTTTTTTTTGTTCCCCATCGAATATTCACAAATTACAACTGTGTATGGATTTTTAAATCCCTCACATACCTGTTAAACCATCAAATAAATGAGTGCTACTCAGACAATCTGTCAACACTAACCATAACAAGGGACACAGAGAGTACTAGTGTGCTTGTTCTCTTAAATTGGTATGCAATGTTATTAATGGACAACTTGGCTGAGCATAGAAATGCTGCTGCACCACTACATATAAGGTCGGAGTCAGACCAGTTTTCAATGAATCTCTGGCATGTCTGTGACTGCATATTAGTGTGGTGTAGTAAATAACAGTGACACAATAATCACAAAGCATGAAACACTGACCAATATAAGTCCTAAAGAAGGGATTTTTTTTTTTTTAATTCTGCTTCAAATCATGTTATGAAACAAAATGAACTGAACAATTTCAACAATGTGGCACAATATTATTAATAAGATTATCAAAAGGCCACAAAACAACCAGTTTCAATGATTTCAACATTTGGATGTCTACTAGGCTTTGGGGTTTTAAAAGGATGCTATTGGCGTGACGGTTTCACTTCATCCCTCCTGATATTAATTATCAAGAGGACAATCAGTGCCCTTATGTACAAATTACACTGACTGGGCAAACCCCCTTTATGCGGTTCTCTGTAATCAAACCCTCGCTATTCCTCATTAATTACTACAAACAATGAACTGCCACTGAACACCTAGCTCAAACTAATACAGTCTAGCACATTATGATGGTTATAATGTTCACTTTTCAAAAATAATTATTTAGAATCCAATCAGAAAACTAAGCGATGAATTAACGAACGTGCTTAAATCCTATTTTTAGCCTCAATTTGGTGACTAACAGCAGCATGCTAACATTTAGCCTCTTAGCATGCTAACAGATGGAAAGACAAAATTTTAACTTTCAGCCTGTTAGTGTGAGCGTGGTGACATGCTAATCTGAAAGGGCATTATGACTTGTACCTAAATCTTGTTGCCAATGTGTGTTGGGAAAGTGGGGAATTGAAAATTGATCTACCAGATTTGTAAAAGGGAGCGTGACAAGTGGAGTGAAATAATCCCAGTGAATTTGTGACTTCGTTTCTGCTGCATTTACATTCTGTGTGCACTTGAAATGACTATGCAGAAAATTTCAGGCAATTTGGATGATAGACTGATTTGTTTGTGCTTACACTGTAGTTTTTCCCAGGAGGAGTGGTGAGGATTACTATCCCACTCACAGATTTATGCTTTGGCGGAACACTGGGTTTAACTAAAAATAGACAATGAAAAATAAAAGAGGATGTTGCAATGACAGGTTAAGTTGCAAAAGTGCTCAAGAGCCATGCCAGTCTATCAGATGACTTATTACAAGAAAGACAGCTTTGTGTTGCGGTTTATTTTGAAACTGCATTTTGAATCTCTAGACTGTAGATCTATGTTGGGCAAGCATCAGAGTGCATTCTCACAGGAGGAAGCTCCACGTTTACATTGCTTTACTAGTTTGACGAGTTGAAATAGGTAAACTACAGCTGCCATTTTCAGATTATTACACGTCACCTTAATGCAAATCAAATCAAATAAACATTATTTGTCCCACCAGGGGAAATTTGTCTTGGGCAAGAGAGTTATGACAGCTGCCGTGTAATGCAGATGTGACTTTGTGTTTTTAAGACATCGAATGGAGGCGCATATAATCTATAAGATGTTGTAGTAACACAGGCAGCAAATGTAATTTATAGCAAACGCCTGAGGTAAATTGATGAGTCTTAATCTTGTGACGGACATTTCTGCATGGATGTTGGATTTTTCATGAATTGGTGAAGAGACTAAACACAGACGGAGCCCTACCTTACACCAGGCGCAAAGTGCAACGCAACTGTCTTCACTAGTTTCAGACCATCACAGCTGTCATTTTTCCCTCCACTGCCCATGCTGTTTAGATTAAAATACAGAAGCGCCCATGGGTGTGTTGGTCTTAAAATGAGGTGTGGTCAGCTGCTTTGCTATCTTGAGGCAATGGAAAGTGATTGCGTGATTGACAAACTGATTCCTGGTCCTAAGACCATGTTGTAGCATTTCACTGTCATTTTGGGAGCACAACTCACATATGCTCTGTTATGCACAAGCAGAATGTGCTGAAAACGCACTTCAGATGTTTAGATAAGTCAGTTAGCATATTGCAATATAGCGCCGCTCATAAGTTCAAAGCCCTCTGGCATATTGTAGGTTGCACAACGTTGCCATGTGTCATGGATGCGTCTTAGACACAAATGAAGCAGAGAAAGGCTCTTGCTTCCTTACTAGGAATAAATAGATGTCTAAAGTTGTGATTTGAATCGTTGCTTTTTTGTACAGCGGTGCGCGGCACATTGATTCGCTCAGCCGTTTGTTGCTCCTGAGGGCACACAGCATGCTGCGTGTGTGTCTGGACTGGGCTCACTGGTCAGTTACAATATGTAATCAACTTGCCACAAATGTGCCATTATAATAGAAATCCACCTAAGTGGAACCCCATCTGGATTTCATAGGGAATTGGAGATGGAAAGGTGATTGATTTAATTAATAGTTACACCCAGAACATACCCACGAGACCCTCTTCAACAACGCACATAACACAGCAGCCATTTTTTCTGAAGTTATATGGACACATTTTTAACTGCACTAAATGTATAATTTCAATTCATGTTCCTGCAATCTTGTAATTGTTTTAATGCACGGTCATCACACACACTGGCTCAGATTTACCAATCATACAAAAAAAGGTTGAAATGCTGCTTTTAAATGGCACATTAGCAAGATTTAACACGATAAACTAAAATTAGTAAAATGCCAGTTTAAAGCTATTCATGTGTAGGTGGACCTACACAGGAGTATTGATAAGAATTTCCAGAATGACCTGTTTTGCTAAGTTGATGCCATCCAGGTGTTTTGTTCTCCCTCTGATAATTTGGCTACCCCACCTGTTTAACAAGTTTACTTTCCTTGGGATTTGGTTACTTTCAGTTGAGCTACTGTGCTGTGGCTTTTTTTTTACTCCACTCTCTTAGCAATTTCTCACAGAATAAATCAATAAGACAGCAACACTTGAATTAGTCTGCACAGAGGATTTTACACAGAGGGTGAGCCATCAGGAGTTTTTGTTGCACAGGACAAACAGTTGCCAACCAAACCAAACCAAACGAAATAGTTGATAGGGATCCAAATCTGGTTGCCCGAGAAAACTGGACAACTGTCAACGATGTTGAACTCTTGTCAGAACTTAAATTTGGCTGTGTACAAACCTTTCTGAGTCATGCTATTCATTCACAAATGCCAACAATTGTCCAACAGCAAATGCTCCATCATGATAGGATTATCAATATCACTTGGACCGTGTGTTATCATTCATTTGTGGAGGTAAATATAGCCAACAGAGCTTTTCCATTTCAGCTTTCACTTTGCCAATAGAAACACTCACGTTTATAGCCAGAAGTGTGAAAGCATGCAGAATTAAGTCTTTTGTGAGGTTTTCTCTTTCTATGGTCCGACTCCTTAACCGTTTCTTGAACTGTTGAACCCGATAACACATGTGTCTCTATAGTGAGCCTAATTTTATTCCACCAGGTATTTATTTATTTATTTTTACTCACAAATTCAACTTAGACTCAGTCATCCACGAGAAACTTCAGAGGCTGGCATGTCTCTGCATGCACACCTACCTAGACTTCAAAATGGGCCTTCCCACATGACAGCTACCTTCCTCTGGAGATAACACCAAACGTGCTAAATCACCCGCGGTCTATGTCAGGCGGACACCGGCGGCGTGACCGCACACCTGCCCCCGGACAACCGTGCAGGCTCAAAACGTGTTTCAAATTGTTTCCATATCAAATAAATCTCCTCTATGAACGAAGGCCCCACACACACTGTCGCATTTCCATTTAGCTAACCAGCTAGCGGACTGACTGACTGCAAAGTAGGATACCCCACACACCACCTGAGCAAAAGCCGTTAGCTTGCTAGCAGCTAAGCGAGCAGCAGCGGATTGATACGGTGCTAAGAAACGGTGAAAAACCATCACATGCAAAACATTCAACAAAACCGTCGCTGTGCTCCCCAAAAAGCCCACAAATAAACCCCCATCAGGAGGTATTTCCAGTTATGAAAATATGCGCTGAGGGAGAAAAAAAAGGGGCCTGTCGCTGAACAGAGCAGGTGGGCCATGCCATGCATACACGCAGCAGTTTTCAGTGTCACTTTACTGTGGGAAATACCACATGACACTTGTGGGATTTGACACCAAAGCGTCGCAGACCTGAGATCGAGGACGCTTTCGTGTCGTTTCGCTACACGCTGCTGTCATGCCCCCAAAAACTGTAGCGCAAAGTGCCGCTGGTTCATTTGAATGGACAGACCTAGGGCCTGTTAGCTACCATGCTGGTGGTGTATCAATGAGGCTTAGGGGGGAAGAGGGGGGTGGGGGCATTAGCAAGCACTTTTCAGTACTTACTTTCAATGACACGACAAGCCAGATGTTTCAAATAACAACACGCACCTGTTTAGATTGCTACTACAGTATGGCACTACTTCGGGTGTGGGTGTTGTGTGCGTGCGGGGCGGCCGTGGGTGTGTATATTTAATGTTAACACGGCGCGTGGAGCAGCAGTTGTTTGCAGGCTAACGTTAGCCAGTTAGCTTAGCTACCTGGTTGCTGTGAGAAGCCATGCTCCCCGTTCGTTTCTCTCTCTTCTCCGCTGGACAAGATGAAAACTCTCCCGGGAAAGGTGTTGTAGGTTTTGTAATGACAGTTACAGACGGTGTCCTACTTCGACGCCATTGTCATTTTCCCAACTTTGTCCTCGCAGTCGTGTGTTTCGATCCATGTAATGCATCAGCACTTCATGCTGCTCGCCTTGCCGTCACCGCCATTTCTGTCTAGCATCTTCCTCCTCGCTTGCCTGCTGCTAGCCGAGCCACAGCGCGGTCGGTCGGTTGTAGCGGCAGCGTGAGCTCAAGGAATAACCACAAACACTTCCGGTGGTGGTTCGCTCTTGGTCTTTCACAATAAAAGTCTTCATTCAAACGCAATCCCCTCTTGATGTTTTACTGTGGTGGGGTCAATGTAAAGAAGAAGAAGTATTAAAGATTCGGTATTTGATTAGTCATATCCCCAAAAAATGTTTTTATTTGATTTGATTTGTTTATTTCAGAAATCAGAAATGTTTTTATTGCCAAGAGCAGTAACCTTACATGGTGTCAGGTGCAGACACAAAAGGTACAAAACAAAACAAACGGGTATGATGGAATAAAAATAAAAATATGCATATACTATATACAATTTAGGGTTTATATATAAAATAGAATAACAATTTAAGTGTCATGCACATTTTCTGTGCCCAGTCCACATAGGTTTGTAAGACACTAAGCTTTAAGTACATACAAAGACTGGCTAGCGTCTCATCTTAAAAGAAAAGAAAGGAGAAAAAAACAACAACAAAAAACAGACAAGCTTCCAAGAAAAAACAATAAACAGTAATTTATGGTTCTCTGTGGATATATTTTCTGTCTCAGTGTCCAGGCTTTCTCAATGAATCTAGCAAGGACATAGATCTCTTCCTTAAAAAACCAACACAACCGGCTCAGACATCCAAAATAAGTTTGGATTCTTCATCCGGGCTTTCTCAAACAAAGACTGTCTCAGTTTGTCATACAAAGGATATTGAAACAGAAAATGTAACTCATCTTCAACAGGTCACACAAGACACATAAATGCTGCTCTTCTGGTACTACCCTTATACCTCCCTGCAAAACAAAAACACCTCCCAACCAAAAACCAGCTGTTTGGTCAAACCTGGAGCGTGTGAGCCCTGCAGGGTCAGTTGCTCACAATGGTTGCAGAACCAGTGAGTAGCCTACTCAAATGTCAGGGGAAAAATCTGCCATATCCAGTCTTATTCTATGTTTATCCCTGGGTTTGTGCTATAGGTTATTGTAAAGAAAGTGGAGGGATCTACTTTCTCAAAGGGATCGAAGCCTAAGTCATTTAATGACTCTTGCTTGTTTCAGATAACCTGATGAATAAACATTAACAGGCATCTGTTTTATTTTTACAGCACGTGGGACTAAGCTTTCCATAACTGATATAGAGTAGTCGCACGACGTTTATTTTGAAATGACGTACGGCACCGGAAATGCAAAGTCTACTTTTGCTGGGAGTTTCTCGATTTTAAACGTGACCGCGTGCGCTCTCTGCGTTCACGTCCGGGTTGAGGCATGAATCGCAATTTTTTGTTTTTGGAACTTGATTACAACTGAAATCAACGATTTCTAGACAATTTTCTGTTTTTATTGAACTTGATTGAAGCTACCGGAATCTTGTAATATCCACCTTTAAACTGATCAGTGACTTAGACGTTGTTTTATGGTCTAAAATGTTATTAAACAACATGAAATAGGCTACAGGGCTTATAATGATGCAATAAATAATATACCATATCGTTGTGTACTATGTGTTACTATAATTTGAAGGGAAAAAAAGGAGTTGGATTAATTTTACATCTTTTGCTCATTTTACTGTAGGCTATTTTCCCAGAAACTGCCTCCAAACTAGTGGGCGTGGCACAGCACAGGTGTGGGACAGCAGAGGGGAACCTTAAACAGCAAGTTGGGGAAGGTAAGTTGTTGTTTCTCAGCACAAACGAAAAAAACAAACAAAAACGCGACAACAAGGACAGAATAAAAGTAGGAAAGGTTGGTATTGTCTTGTGTTAATCCAGAGCCTAGAAAACTATTTCACCTTTGCGTAAAGACGTCGAAACAAACGAATTAATTTCGTATCAGGTGAAGCAAAGGCGTTGTCGTGAGCTTAAGAAATGTAGCCTAATCCTTTTGACTTTCAGCTTGAAATGAAATAACATTCAAGCACGTAAAAGTCAATTTTTATTTCGCTGACGTTTAATTCTTGTTAATTGTAATCAAGTTACGTTATTAAACCGCCCCTCTTCTGCCATCACCATTTTTTATATGGTGTCACCTCATGAATGAAGAAACCTCTGTCTTTGGTCCTTTACCTCACCCAGGCATTAATCTCTGTTAAATAGTTCATGCAGCTTTACTGTGCATAGCTAGTTGCCCTAACAGAAACACCAGCCAACTATCCACTTAGTTTATTAGAGTCTCTAATAGGATTCATGCCCATAATCTTCTTTTGCAGGCAGAAGATGCCTGAGAGGGGACGACACCACCAGAGGAGTGATGTGTATGCAGACTACAGCAGCAGGGACTCAGACGTCTCATACAGTGGAGACCACTCTTCCTATGATGGCAGAGGCCGCAACCAGAAGCCAAGGGACGTGGGCGAGAGAGGCTCTGCTGGTGACAGGAGAGCCAAACAAGACAGACAGAGGGACGTGACAAGTGCCTCTCACCAGGAGCCACCTGCTTATAGAGACCACCACCATGAAGGACCCTCCGGACTGTAAGGCAGCTAATACTTTATACAGGCCTAAACAAGGTCCTGTATTCACTGTGATGTCTGTCCATACAACCTAAAGGCCACACTTGTCAGGGTTATGTTACATACAGTAATTTGTCTTATTTGTATGTTTATGTAAAAGTATATGTTTTTTTTTTATTTTTTTAGAAGAAACATATTATATCCTACCTCCATTAAAAAAAAAACGTTATTATGTCTTGTAGGTCCAGAGAGACATCACTGTATCACTCTGAAGGAGAGTATTATGAGCAACAACACAGACAGGCTCTGTACAATCTCAGATACATCGTAACCGCCAGAGGCAAGTACAGTTATTTCTGGGCCCTTCTGGGAAAACACATGCTTGTCGGTATTTTTAATAAATATATTGAACCACATAAAATTGAATATAGTTACTTATTGTTTTGTTTTTTTTAAATTGCGGTGGTGCAGTTTTTAGTTCACTTATGTTCTGTTTGCTTTACATCCTCAATCTGTTTTAAATACTGCTGGTTCCTTTGATTGGTAACTCCACAGAGTGCATGCTAAACATTTGCATTGTAAATGATAAGAAGCCACAACATTATACAGTGTACTAGGTTTAGTCAAAACAGGCACAGGGATTTGTTTTTAACTGGTAATTTACATTTAGTGCTATTGATACATTTTTGATCAAACAGTTAATCATTATATAACATGTCAGATTAACAGTGAAAATCAAATATTCATCAGATATATCCATATTTATTATAATAAGTAATAAATATAAGTAGCAAATGTAGGCTACTCATCAGAGAAACCAGTGTACTTGCTATAAATTAACTCATCATTCCAGCTTTAGTCTCACTGCTTCATGTTGTTGTACTTTCATGTCAGAGTTGTGTTTTATCACGTATCTCTCAGGTCTGTGCCAGTTTATGGAGCTGTGTGTGAATCTGCTCATCGTCATCTGTGCCGGAGTGCCATACAGCAACAACGGGGGTTACCGTGACCTGGCCAGCCTCGGCGGTATCTACTATTATCACTTTGGCGGAGCGCAGGCCTTCTCCGGAGCCGACGCAGACAGGGTGAAGGAGCTCGACCAGTTATTCCATCAGCTCAAGCGGCCTCCGTACGTCTTCACCATGGTCTGCGGTGGACTTTTAATGGTCTACGCTTGTGCCTTGCTCGCTCTGGGGATTTTCAGAGTCCCTTACCGCTGGCCGCCCGTGCTGCTGGGGGAGGCTGTGCTGAACTTCCTGATCAGCCTGGGTTACATCCCTGCCTTGGCCTTCTACTTCATTAAGCTGCAAGAAACCTACAATAATCCCATCTGTAAGGAGAGAGAGCAGATGTACCAGAGCAAAGGGCACAAGGGTTTTGACTGCCAGTTCCACGGCACAGACATTGCAGGGGGTCTCTTCGGGGTGGTGGGGGTGTTTGTTTTCATCTTTGGAGGAGTGTTAGCTATCAGAGCTTTCAGGTCAGTGCAGGAGCTAAAGAAGCAAAGAGCCAATGAGGACAATAATTTTTAAGCTGTCTTTTTTTACTCCTCAACATTGGGTAGAAATCCCTCTGAGGAGAAAACATGGAAAGTATTTAGCCTTTTTTTTTAATCACGTCTAACTGTCTATTAATCACTTTTAATGTGATTACATTTTTATACACTTTTTATGCTTTGAGAAAGTTTACATTTCATTTTAGAGAACACTTTTTTTAACTATTACCTCTTTTCTACTTATACCTGAGTATGGTGTCTGTTACATTTTGTATAAATGTGAAGTTTTAATAAACTAATCAAATGGCAAACTTTTACTTGACATTTGTGCACGAAAATAAAAAATAAAAATACTGACACTGATACTAATTGATTGTATTCATTCTAAATGAGTTGGTTGTGTAGTAATGTCAGCCTTTGCCCTTTTCTTTATGAATGACATTTCTCTGATATACTTCCATAGGTCTTGATCTCTTACTGTAGGTAAAAAAAATTTTTTAAAAAGCCACTCAACACATTAATTATTGGCTACCCCATAGATTTCAGTTGAGTCTTTTGATCATTAATCTTGGCAGTTTAATCTTAAATCATCCTCTGCTTTGAACGTTTGAATTTGGAAGTTTGTAGTTTGTCTTGTTTGCACTGAATTCCCGTAGAATAAATTACATGTCCATTGAATGTCAATATCTTATCATTTTTTACTTCAGTACTGCTTTACGATCTCCCATCTCACAAGAAAAAAAATATGGATACCCAGAGTCTTGTTACATTTAACAATTTAACCAACTATGATTGAGATGTTGTTCTAAACTCTACCAACAGATGGCAGATCTACAGTGTAGGGGGATTTACTCATGACTTCAACATGTGGATGAATGTACATTAGTATAGCATCAAGTGTTTCTTCTCATTTATCGTCTCAACATTAATGACAGCCGGTCAGTATTATATTTCATACTGACCCAAAAGAAGTAATTTTGATTATATTTATTGGCATGAAATCAAAATGAAAAGTATGAGCAAAATGGACACTTGACAAAAAATAATCACAGTAAAAAGTTTTATTGCTACTTGGCTTAAAGTTAATTTAAAAACAGCATGTCTGCTCAAAACTAATGATAGCAGCATTTCAAATAAAATAACAACTACCTTCCACTCTCAAAGTTCAGGGGAGTACAGTTCTGTCTGACAAACAGCAAAAGTGCTCATTGTTAGTCCTGTTCCTAAATCATAAATCGTCTTCTAATAATTAAACAGAAAACTTAATTTAAGCAGTAATCTGCATGCTAGAATACAAACCCAAAAATATTAGATATGCTCCTGTTTGTACAAATAAATCACATTTTGTATGCACTCTTATGTTTTTAAGTTGACTTATATTTAGGGCATGCTTTCAACATTAAATACAGTTATAATTAGTACCTTCAAATAAAGTACCATAATGAGAGACAGTATTCTGTAGAATCCCAATCACTTTAAATTCTGTAGTGGAGAGGGAAATATAGATTTGCATGAAACAATGAAGTACAAAAATAAACATCAGCTTCTTGGCATTGAGAAAAAAATATCCAAAGCATTTCTAGAAAACAATGTACAGAAAGGAACAAGTGGGATTAAACAATGGCTACTTTGGTCACATGTTAAACAACTGGAGCATCTTCGATCAGTTTCATTCACCATATTCACACAGAATTACAGTCAATCCATTGTTCACACGAGCATGCATACACTTGTGGTACATGTGCACTTAAGCTTCGTTTTAAACACACACACACACACACACACACAAACAGACATTTTGCAACATATTGTAGTTGAACAAGGAGCTTGTTACGTTGTGCAGAGAGGAAATAATCTTTTACAATTAATAAATGATCAGCTGTTAAAACAAAAACTCTGGCACTGTAGCCTACTCAAATGCACATACCCTCTATTTTGGTGCAGGAAAGGGGTTATGAGCATTCTTCTTCTGGACCCCCTCCACTAAAGAATTAAAGGGAATATTTTTAATTCAATGCACTGTACCCTGTGCTCCCTCTTCCTGTATCTACCCACACAGTTGGCATATGTACACGCACACTGATTAGTCTAATGGATCATTATTCAAATACGCTTAGTATTGGAAGAACAGGACAGTAGGTGATTATATGGCATCATGGAGACAGACAGAATTAATGTACAATGAGTGCATAAAACTACATGAAAAAAACTGATCCAGGTGGCTCTGGTGGCACTAGACATAGCACTGTAATGTAGTCGGAGCTGACTTGGCGAAACTTGGAACAGAATAATGTATTACACTGGAAATGAGAAAGGAAAAGACATACACAATAAAAGAGCAATGAAACTTACACACGCAGTTCCAGTACATACACCACACACACATACATCGAGAACATTAAGAAAAAGGATCATTGTAGTTAAGGTGATGGAAAAAGAAGCTCTGATATAAATGTATATATGTATATATAAACATATACATATATATATATATACACACACACACACATAGAACTGACACTTTGCATATTTGTATGAGGGAATTCCCGCCATCTGTTGCAAACACCACAACCACCTCAGAGTTAACTTAATGAAACTTTTCCTGAAGGAAAGTTCCTTTTCTCCTCTCCACACTCTCTGAAGAGATCGGATTCCCAACTTGTTTCAGATGTGTACTAATACTATTCACAATCATTTGTCTTACAGCTTTTCTAGCTCCTCCTGTGGCAGGTACGCCCTCAGTGGCCATCAGTGTTTCACCGTCATCGGGTCGGATGCCGGACACCATGTGCGGGTTACAGGCTACAGTCAGAACCACATGAGCCCCCAGTGTTTGGCATCTCAGACCCTGTACCATCTGATCAATAAAGTGACTGGAAATAAAATACAGTATTAGCCTCAGCAGTTTCCCATTGGTTATTTTAGAAATTCTTAAATTCAAAACTTATGTTGAAATCAGTAATTGAATTTTGAATGAGCATAATAAGGACAGTAGCAGTGGTTTGATGTAAACCTATTGTCTTAAGACTACAGTTTGTTGTGACATAAAACATTTTCTGGTAGGCCAGATGATTTTGTATCAGTTTGCAGAATGCTTCAACCAAATACCAAACTAGATATACATACAGTAATGTAAGTGTATATCCTACATTAAAGAGTGAGAGTAATATTGGCAAATAGTGTTAGAGTTACTAAGTACTAAGTGTGTTATGCTGTTTGTGGTGCTGACATAGGTAAATACATTCTGAAAAACTCAGATGTAGCTGAGAGCAAACAAACACATATCAGAAAGTGAATGTTGTAAATTAATTATAATGTCACTTTACATCATTGTCGCTTCCGTTGGCTATTCATTCTGAAACAGGAGGTGATATTCTGGTCTCAGGAAAGCCTCAATAATCCCAGCAAACTATTGTTGATCAACATCTCATATTAAACTCTAATATACATAACTTTGAAAATGTCTATCTTCTATATACAAAGTGCTTTTAACAGTGTTTCAAGAGACAAAACTTTTAAATAACAACAAAAGATTCAGACTCACACATGAATTAAGGCTTCATCAGCAACTGATCACTCATTTCCATGGAGCAAAGTAAGTTCAGAAGGGCTGTTTTCATGAACAACACCCCCAAGCTAAAGACCTCAGTCAAAAACAGAAAAGTAGTGGGACAAAACAATGGGCTCCACCTTTCAAAAATACTCAATAGTGTGACTTTAAGGCTAAAAGGGAACACTCAAAGGTCCAGCAAAACTATGGGATGCCAGAACTCCACCACTACCAACCTGGAGCATGAACTAAAAATATAAAATCTTATGTAGTAATCACTGACATGAGCAATTACCCAACTTTGGCCTTGTTGTAACCACGGCAGCCCCCGGCAGAGCTGCCTGTTCTTTTGGCACAAGGTGGGGAGGTTCAGGAACAGGCAAACTGAGGTTTTCCAGCGCTGCATGATATTTAACTGATCATTTGAATGATGATGTAGTTTTTGACAGCCTGGGTTCAGGTGAGATAGACCTATATATGACTGATGCAATGCCTTAAAAACACTCATTGTACTATGCAATTAAATTAGGTGAAAAAAAAAAATCATTATTAGCGTTACACCACCTCGTAGTGCTGCTGCACAGGTAATACTAAACCTGTGAGATGAATCCTGATGAACCACTGCCCCCCGATCTGGAATAAGGATAAATGCAATATGTGAGCTATATGAAATTATAGCAAGGCATGATCTGTTTCAATGTCACAACTTGTGCGCTTACTTGTAAAACAGTGGGTTCGGACCCAAACTTTGTGACACCTTCTGTACAAAGACCAGATCTTACAGAATACAAGATAAACAGGTTTCAGTTCTGTGTGTCACGGGACATAAAAGTATACTCTGCTTGTCTGGGTAGAGCTTTCGAGATCTACAGTAAGATGAAAAAATATTTGATATGAAAATTAAAAATGTCAATATCCTGCAGTACAAATTCTATATGTACCCTTCATCTCCTGACAGTGAACAGTGAAATAATTCACTTTTGTGCCTTCACTAGTTTGTTCAAATGACTGAAATTAAATTAAATGATGTTTAAAAACCCTGGGGTCTCCACTCCGCTATCCAGTGACAATAAAATAGATTAAATCCAAATTATCTTTATTTTCCGTAGATGTAGATTCAAAGGAGATCATTTGATCATGCACTGCGACAGATTATACTGGTAGAAGGATTTTTGAATTCTTAAACACATCAGCTCTGTACAGTTGAATGACTTTGATATTATAATTTTAGTCAGCTATTCAAAGTACATTGCTCTAAACAGCAATTCTTTTTGATCTTAATGTCAGCAGCTCAAACACACCACATCAGCTGGCTGCTAGTTGTGAGTGTGCAGTATACTTTATAGAATGAATTTACCCTATATAGAAGATTCTATACATTTGAGTGGGAATGGTGTAAATAAAACATAACCATAATATTTCTGGCCATGTAAATGCAGTTATTTTGTTTCCACATCTTCTCTAGTCCAATGTGCCGTACAAGCTTTAATTCTGTCTGATTTCTTTTGTAAGCCACAGGAGGAGGAGGAGAGCAAAAGCTGTGTCCGTGATGTTCTCGTGGACACACGGTCCCTCCTCCTAATTTAACTAACAAACTCACTTCCCCGAACACAGCCTGGGCTGGGGGAGCTCTAGGCTGAATCGTTCCACAGTAGGCACTTTTTCAAGTTGCAGTTAGAGGGTCTCTCTCCAGGACCTGAGAGACCACAAAGCCCCTCCGGAGAGGAGATTTGCCCTCACTGAACATCCTCCCATACACACCCTCCAGACTGCTCGACTTTCCAAGTAAAGGGAAAAGTTGCTGACATGTTTAAACACATGAGGTAACCCATTTCAGGTCAGGTTTGTTTTGCTTCATGATAGCCAGCCATCCTTCTCACAACATCATTGTTATGAACTGGGACCTTTGTCCCCCACCTATTTTCTCCAATACTCAAACTATGCACATAAACCTTTTTTCTTTTTCTTTTTTTTACCTTGAATTAATGGAGCAGGATCACTGCTGATGACTATCAAGGTCACACAGGTTTGTCTTATCCTCACAAAAGATCTCAATGGCAACTTGAGTTGGAAAATCCCACATGTATGAGAAAAACCTCTTCTCTGGAATGGCACAATCACATAATTGCAGCCACATGCCGCTCTGCTGTGTCCCCCCCTCTAGAGGGCGGTATCATAGACTTCTTGCTGTAGGATGGGAATTGGGCCTGGTCCTGGAACCAGGTTGGAGGCAAATGCAGGAGGGTGTGGATGATCCCACACAGGGTCTTTGAAGGAGGGGATTGCGGACGGTGCAGAGGAGCCTGAGATTAGAGGGCTCTGGCCTCTTAGCTGCTCCCTGACTTCCTGCTCCAGGCTCGGAGGCACGATCAGCTGATCCTCAGGGTCCGGCTGCGCTGGGGCAGTGAAGTAACCAGACTTCTTCTTAGGAGCCTCCAGGGCCACCTCAATAAGATTATGACTGTCCTCAGGGGCCACCACTGAGCCATTAGACAGCTTCTTCCCATTGGACAGGCTGGATGTGGAAGGAGACTTCTTAAGGTCAGCAATCTCTCTCCCGCATACAGCCAACAGGCAGCCGTTCGTCGCTGACACCACCACGCTGTTCTGTCTGCGCATTTTGCCATTTGGATAGTCAGAGCTTCGCTTTTCCAGTTCTAAGTCCTTGGGGCTGTCTGGGGCCCCCGAGCGCAGCTGGAAAGCACAGCAGTGAATGTCCACCTCTACTTCTAACTTGCTGCCGTTGGAGATAACACCCTCAAGTGGAGCTTCGTCGTCACTATCCAAGCCGTTGTCGGACTGGTTACTCGAGAAGGTAGCAGAGGAAGGTTGGCGCTGGAAGAGCCCCGGGTGTGGTACCGCACCAGCTGAGCCAGGCACCATGATCCCACACAGCGTGGTAGCGGGGTGCAAGCTGCAGCGTCTCTCTGGGCGAGAAGCAAGACCAGAGGACTGGTGCTCATCTGAGGCGGTGGAGCCTGCCTCACTGCCCACCTCCGAGGCTGACGTCTCACTGTTGAACTCAGACACAATACCACTGCTGGACGAAAGGGTGGCTGGGTCATTGGGTCCCGGGGTCACGGACACGGGTGCAGGGGCAGGAGGGGGACCTCGGGGTTCAGCGGTGGAGACGGGCGGCTCACAGGTGCAGCTGTCTTCACCGATATGCAGGGACACAACCACAGCCCCGATGTTGTCCTTGCAACCGTAACTCTGGGCCAGCGAACACAGCTTCTTGGCAGCGGCGCGAGGATCTCGCACGGCCTGCACGGTGCACACTGCCTCCTGGTAGGAGACCCGTTCAAACAGCGCTCGATTCCCCAGGATCAAGAACTCGTCCTGGGAGCAGAGAGGCTCAGTGTGCACCCAGGGCTTTGGAAGCACCCAAGGAGACAGGTAGGAGCAGCCCAGCAGGCGAGAGCAGCATGTTACTCCACTCACTTTGTTATCCTAAAAGACAGACATGCTATTAGAATTGCAATTGTAACATATAATACCCACCTCTGGGTACGAACCTGCACATTGACATTAGATCAAAGGTTCTACATGCAAGCTGTGTGCATCACCTCGGTAATAATGGCTTTGCTGAGTTTAACTCTCTCCATCTCCTCGGTGGAGTTCTCCAGGCTGTAAACCTTAGAGAGAGGCACAGGTCGGCCATCCCGGCACAGCACTGCCTGGCAGGTGCCCACGTTAGCCACAGTGAGGCTGAGGGAGCCTCCTGGATCTGAAGCTTCATGGTGGATATAACACAGCAAAGCAGAAGCACCAAGTTTCTGGCCGGCCATACCCAGTTTCCTGTAGAATTGGGGAAAAAAAACACAGCAATTAACAAACACTTTGTGGAGCAGGTTGCTACTGCTGAATAGGTTTTTAATAAAGACTAACAATTTATAAATTTGTCCTACCTGTGTGAGGTGAGGAAAGTGTTGCACATATAAACACTGTCGATACCGGAGTGCTGCAGCTCCTCGCACAGCACATCTCCCATGGTGCACTGCAGCAGCCGAGGCACTTCCTCATTGCGGTCTCCATCAAAGATACCGTAACACGCTTCTACGCTGTCTCCAAACTGGTCTACAGTCAGCACAGACACACATAACCTGTCCCCAACAATAGATCCGCATTAATAAAGTGATGACTCAGCGACTCGCATACAGAGGTCAACTTCATACACACATCAACAAGCAACACCAGCAGCTCCAGGTCAGGGAGCGATAAAAAACTGTGGTGTCTGGGGCTCCTGAAGAAGCAGCCAGTCTTATCATGCTCTCAACAGTGATGCACTTAACATTGTTACAAGCATTAAATCCAACAGAATTATTAGGCTCCACTGCACCAGCTAAAAAGATTCACGGACTGCCCTCATGTCAGTACTAGGCGCCTACCAGTGACTCAGATATTGACTCAGTGGTACTGTAGACACCTGCTCTGTGCTTTCTGTTTGAGTGTTGCTGTATAAGCACAGAACACAGCATGTGCATTGCATATACTGCATTGGAGACAGTATATCCAATGCACCACGTAGCGATGGCATAAATACTAAAGTGTCTTAACTTGGGTGATGCAGATTTGTTTACACACTGAGCACTCATGTAATCATTTCACGACAGTTTGGATAGATGTACGAAGATGTTCACAAACAAACAGGAACCCCAGGCAATACTCACTTGTTTCTTTGACCGCTCATTTCAGAGTAACCATGGTTCCATGGGGTGGAGACACTCTGTGAGTCTCCTGCTGTCGTAGTGGATTTCTGGTCTAATTTTAGGGTGGTGATGTGACTGAAAAAGGAGAAGAAAAAATACAGAAACAGGTATATAGTGGCATGCAAAAGTTTGGGCACCACTGGTCAAAATTTATGTGAATGTGAACAATTAAGCAAGTGGAAGATGAAATGATCTCCAAAAGGCATAAAGTTAAACATGAAACACTCTTTTGCAATATTTTAAGCAATATCAGTGTATCATTTTTGTTTTCTACAATTTTAGAGTGAGGAAGGGAAACAAAGCAGCAGCCTGCAAAAGAATGAGGAAAACCCAGGAGACTTGAGCTCTCAGATAACTTTGACCAATGTATCAGACAAGCTATGTACCATTTAGACGCTGTGAAAGTTTCCAAAGAGGGGGCTACTTGGTACTAGCTATGCAGGGTGCCACACCTTTGCTACGGGCCCTTTTCCTTTTCTGTCGTTTTTAAAATGTAAAATATGAAACAAAAAAAAAGGTATTGTTTAAAATGTAAAGGGAATGTGTCATCTGTAACTTCATACGTTTTGGAGATAATTTCATCATCCACTTGCTTAACTGTTCACATTAAAGCAGATATCATCGGCACGGCCGTTTCGGCTAATGCTGTGTTCAAGGCAGGCTTTTGAAACCGTAAGTTACAGCTTCAAGTCACAACTACGACTTGGTAGCGTTCCAGGTAACCCGTAGCTCGTGTTTTTACCGTCCTGTTGTCTGTGAAAGTTCCCTATAACGGCCACTCGTAACTTCCGACCCGTGAACTCGTACCAGATCGAACTGGTATGACTTCACAGGAAGGAAAAACACAAAGTACGAGTTTCCTTGAACGCACCATGAGTTAGCAGCCCCCGCCCTTGTCAGGCATCAATTGGTCCTCGTGCTACGTCACCACATTCACGCGCATCCCTTGGCTGCACACACAGCCCTTCATGCTCATTGGATAACACTTGTATCCCACAAGGAAAATTTTCTCCTCGGGTTACAGCAGAGCAGAGTGACGGAGAGACTCGTGTTTAGGCTGAAATACTTCATGTAAGTGATTGCTGACGGAAAATAGGACTATTTAGGACTTATATTAACAAAAACATTCCACTGATATCTGCTTTAACAGAAATTTTGACCAGGGGTGCCCAAACGTTTGCATGCCACTGTATTGTATGCACATGCACAATATATACACGCAATGCACAGTGTATATTAAGACTGAAGCTTTATCTCTTGAATATGTGTCCAGACACCTATAGAATCCGATATGCTGGTGCTTATGTTTGCTTGATACATTTTCCGTGAGATGCCTGCAGTCTTTTTAAATGTGACGGGGCTCTGTCACTCACCTGAAGAGGTTAAGGGTTTTGTGTTCCAGCATCAGGCTGCTGTTGCCTGTCAGGTCCAGTTCTTGCAGAGAAGCAGGCAACGAGTCGGGCAGCTGGATCTCCGTCAGCTCATTACAGCTTAGATCTACGAGCTACACACGTACAAAACACACACACGGGCTGATGCAGGTGCAGTACAATCACATATACAATGTTTGGGCAGATAAAATAAGAACATGTCTGACCTTGATCTCAGGCAGGTTGAGGATCTCTGGGAAGACAGTAATGTGGTTGGAGTGTGCTATGAGTGTGTGTAGTCTCTTACAGCTGGACACAGTGGACGGGATAGTCTTTAACTTGTTGCCACTTAGATTTAGCTCCTCCAGCAGCTCCAGCTTACTCAGCTTACTAAAGAAGAGCAAAAATATCAGTGAAAAACCCCAGGGCACAGAGAAAAGCCAAATAATCTGAAACCAATGATTCAATTTTTAAATCAAATTACTAATAATTCAAAATGAACTCTTGAAACAGGCCATGGATTTACACCAATCAGCCACAACATTAAAACCAGTCATCTGTGAGGAAGGAAAATGGTTGGTAATGATAAACAAAACAAATAAAACCTCTGTGTTCATAATAAAGAAAGCACAGGTAACAACCTGGCAGGGAAGGAAAGTAATTGGTTGTAGGCGAGGTGAAGGACGCGCAGGTTCTGGTGTCCAACCAGCAGAGCACCACAGTTGTCATTGAGGTTGTTCCTGGTCAGGTAGAGCTCCTGAAGTGTACTGAGGCTCTCCTCTGATTGGCTGCTGGGAGGAATACTTTCCAGGGCATTGGCTGACACATTTAAGTATTTTAGGCTGTAGGAGACAAATAATAACAAGAGACACATTAGTATGATTGCTCAGGATTGAACCAAAATAGTATACTGTATGCACCCATCCCTGTTTCTTTTACTTGGAGAAGCTGAAACTGTAGGTTCTCATTTCTCTTTGTGTATGGTGGATGAACAAAGACATTATTATATTTTATTATATAAGAGTGATCCAAATGTTGAGGAAATTATTTGCGACACGTTGTAGGTTCCATCATGTGAACAGACATTTTTGCCATTTTTATGATGCAGATCTGAACAGAATTTCCCCTTGTATGCATTATTTCTCTCTGCTTTTATCCACCCAAAAACAGTGTGTGTAAGCCGCAAATGTGTTTCATTAGACTTTTAATGTAAGTGAACCTGGCCTCACCTCTACAGTGAACAGGATAGAGGACGTAAATAATGTTTGTGCAGTAATACATAGGGTTATTTTAGGGTTATAGAGGTTTTGGGGATTTTTCTAGTTTCCATTCTGATTTCTGACACAGTTCATTTGTCTTTGCAAGTGGAGACTTCATTTACATGTTTTACAGCTTGCATATAGAGCAGCAGCAGCATTTGAGTGGTTCTTATGTACTTGGTTTTGTTAAGTTACTGTCTGTTCATATCAGATAATGAACAGTAATAAAAACCTGCCCCTCCCGTCCACAGAGCGTGTCATGCTGTTATTTAAAACAGTCGGACACTGAATTGTCTGTGCAATCTTAAGGCCATAAACATTACAAGACCACTGACATCTCACTGTGTCGACCTATGAACACATGAAAAAGTGCTGGTTATTGCCCTAGATTCTATAGTCAGAGAGCTATATTGTTTCCATCTGCCTTGAGTGTCACTGCCTTTCCTTTCCTACACAGCTCTTGAAAGCATATTAGGAAAACCATCATGCATAAAGCAGTTACTGCCATTATGCCTCAGCATTAGAGACAGTAAAGTACATTAGAGCATTTGAACTGCTAATGGGTGTTAAGTGATTTACCACACAGGAAATAGGAGGGCAAATGAAGCTCCAGTTACTATCTAGAATGCTCCAATGGTCTTGACCACAGTCCTTACACACAATCTATCCCTCGCCCAAAACAATCAGCTGCAGTGCGACAACTGTCGGCTGCAAAATAGCAGTGAACAGACTACAAGTAGAAGTTTAAAAACAGAGGAACCATTTGATGATAGACTCAGTTAAGAGTATAAATAGTCTTGAGGGCAAAACGACAAAGCAAACACGAAGAGGAAACGGATTGAAAGACTCACTTTAAGGCTTTGTAAAAGAGACTCTCCGGGAGCTCAGCTAGTTTGTTGTGCTGGAGGTCTAGGGCTTCCAGAGGGACATGGTCAAGTAGGTCAGGCACTCTCTGCAAACGATTGTTCCCCGCCAGCAGCTTTCTCAAACTCAAGCTGTTGAGCAGTCTGTCAGAGGCCAGAAGAGACATTAGAGAACAAGATTAGGCCAAGAAAAAAATGAACAGATGAACAAAAAACCAAGGAACCAAAGAACATCTTCTCCCCATGCAGACTTGACTATTGTGGAGCTCGGGGGAAAGTTGTTGGACATGGCAACCCATGCTAACTAATCCATCAATAACATTCCCAGCTTGGCTGCCCAAGAAAATCAGCAGAGCAGCTTTTTATTCTCTCCTGAAACTGTCACAAAAGTCATGAGTGGGTACAGTGGATAGAGGAATATTATCTCATTTACTTTTTGGATATCTAATTCAAATGCAAATGCAAGTATTGAGGGCTGGCAGTGAATGGTGGTAGCTACTGTATGAGCCAAGCACTATAGGATGGGCATGTTTTACTGTGGCAACCAAAAGACACAGATATTGCTTCTATAAAGAGCCTGATACCAGCTGTTTTTTGTGCCTTGTGTTTTTTTTTCCATGGTTCCACTACCATAACAAAATCTTCCAATCTAATGAAAAGCCATTTGGCATGAGTGAGCTGTTAAAAAGCACAACCATGTGTAATGACACACCTGATCTTCTACATCGGCATTGGACAGCCAGCTGTTTATATTACACAAGGCTGAATAAATTCATATTATGCAACAGAAAAAAAATAAGTCCCAGCAGAAACCGTTCAGGATTAGTGAATCAAAAAGCCAATAACCTGGAAGGAAGCTCAGACAGGAGGTTATGTGTGACGTCCAGCATCTCAATTTTTCTGCAGTCACACACCCAGTCCGGAAGGTACTCCAAAAGGTTCCTGTCTCAACACACACACACACAGTCACACACATAGAGAGACACACAGAAACACTCAAACTGAGCAGAGTTGTCATTTTGATTTTTAATTGAACAGATGAGCAAACTGTAAATTGGAAGCCAAATTAATATCTTCCAGGATCAGATAAGCATGCAAATTGTGTCTATCTGTATTTCAACAAAAAATAATACATTAACATCAGAGACTTGAAAGGAGACATTTTACAGATCTTTCCTACACCAGACATTTGGTCTGGAAACAGAACAACTGCTTAGGGCAAGCTTATACTGTCTATAATCTTGACAAGCAGCATTTTCTACCACAATCCAGTTATGAACACAAAAAAGACAAAACCTTAAATGCTATGGGTGAATACCAAGTGGTTAGGGTGAGTAGGGACAAGTCTAAATAGTTGGTTACAATGGACGACAGTATGAATACTGAGAATACTTTGAAACTTCACTATATCTGTTCATCTAAACATCTTTTATCCTACGTGCCTGATTTGATTAATTAAAATGCAATATAATTTATTTTCTTAAACTGAAAACATCTGTCAAAAATGAGAAACTATGACTGCTTCCCAGCCAGAACTCACTGTGATAGATCCATGTGTGTCAGTTGGTTAGGGACGGGATAGATGTTGACTGTTGTAAGGCCTGTGGGCAGATAAAAGCAGTAATCAGCAGCTGAACATCTGGACCATTCATATGTGTGTTTATAAGATGAACGTATCATGAGGGAGAAGGGCCTGAACACACACACACACACACACACACAGACAAACAGAGAGTCAGGCAACAATAGCAGCGACTTGACACTCGTTTTGACTCACGGTTGCTGCTGGCATGAAGCATGCGCAGTGTGAAACCGCTGAGTGTGAGTGTCCCCAGCTGGTTGCGCTGGCAGTGCAGAGTCTCCAGGTTGCAGATGGAGCTCAGGTCTAGAGAGTCCAAGCAGTTGTCCCGTAAGTCCAGCTGGGTCACTTGGCTCACAGCCTCCAGACTCTCACTCTTCACCGAGCGCAGCCCATTCAGTCTACATTTTACAGAGAGAGGACAAAGGACGTAATAAAACAGTTTTATGATATTTGTGATTGTAATATTAGGAGGTAGGGCAGTTTAGTTTAACAAAAGAAAGGCCAGCAGCACTCGTGTCCTTCTCATTGTCTTTTATTTCATACTGCGTCGGCGCTTAGCACAGACCGGTTTCGACAACGTCTTCCTCAGTGTGCTGGCCTTTCTTTTGTTTCTCTAAGTTGATCTTTTGGCCGTGCACCTCTTTAGTTTGTTCCTGAGAGTTTTGTTGGAGAGTGCGTGTTTTTCTTTGTCTTTGAGGGCAGTTTAGTTTACAATGATAGATCATCTGCATACACAACTGTGAAGCAATTGCATGTATGTATGCATGTACCTATTCAAAACTTGATTTAAAGCTATTTACAATCTGCATTCTTGGAGCTGCAATAGTAGCTAGAAGCAATGACATGCATCCCTTCCCTTAAATTCTTTCTTTCTTTCTTTCTTTCTTTCTTTCTTTCTTTCTTTCTTTCTTTCTTTCTTTCTTTCTTTCTTTCTTTCTTTCTTTCTTTCTTTCTTTCTTTTTATTTATTCCAGCCAAGGCAATTTCACAATTTGACAATATCAAAGCAAATCACAACATTTTCTTATTCCTTGGTTGGAAGGGAGCAGGGAGAAGATACTATATTGCCTGCCCCTCACTCAATATCGAATGAATTATTCTAGTAATCTGTCACTGAGCAAATTATTTGAAAATAAGATGATGTGTGTGTAGAGAAACCAAGCTCTCTACTTGTAGCCAATTAGTGTGAAGTGTGAAAATGCTGAAATTAAACAATTCTACATTCAACACAAGATACACAAGTTGCACACATCAGTCCCTCAGGCTTGAAAATCTATCAGTAGCATCCAAGATGTTGGATGACTCCATTGAATCTCCCTCCATCCCACAGGGAGAAGCTTCTGTTTACTTTATTCAAATTTATATAATTGGCAATCTCCTGTTTGTTTTAACAGTTTTCACATAGTAAACAAAAAATAGAGAAATTCTAAGTTCATGACTGTCAGGAAAGGCGCCGTGCTGAGGCCCCAGCCCTGCCTGGCTGCGTCTATCAGGTTAATAAACAACAACTTCTCTTTTATGAGAGCTGCCAGCCCAACTAATCCACCACAGATGCACCTTGCCCTCATAAACATAGTTTGCCACTGCCAAAACCACAACTTCACTCCCAAGGTTTGAATTATTAGCTTGGCTGTGGGTGGAGCAGCGGTCTCCGTTTTGATCGTCAGACTGGCGGGGAAATCAATGAGTAGACGTTTCTCCTCCCTCTATTACCTGCCAGAGAGGTTCCCCTGAGCAGGACACTTAGCCCCCAGCTGTTCCTGTGGAGCTGCTAAGAAGCTAACAACTACATACGACTGTAGTTTTGGGCAGCTCCCAACTGTGAGTGTAGGAGTGAAGGAGGGCAATGCAGGAAAAAAAATGTGGGCTCAGCAAACCTGGCATCTATAAATACATGTTGAATAAAAAGTTGAGGCTTAGAGAAGTGGTGGGGAATGGAGGCATGGCTGAAGTTCAGACCAGTTTTTTGTGTCAGGACATTTATCTTCCTGTCAATGCAGGAAAAATAGGAACATCATTGGAAGATGTAGGAAATTCCCATGTGTACTATTTATTTACTGAATGACACACACCCTCCACAAAATGATGGTGGATATATTGAGAGAGGAGGAAGAGAAAGATGAGAGGAACATAAAGGAAAGAGGCTACACAGAGACGCTGCTGGACTGTGCACTGTGCAGAGGCTGAGAGCTGTTTGTTCCCTGGCTGGCCTCTCTTACCGGAGGTCGATGTTTTTCAGGTGGCTCATTCTGGCCAGAGTACACAGCTCCAGACTCTCCACTCTGTTCCCGGCCATGGCCAGTTTGTCCACTGCGCTCAATCTCTCCAGCACAGCAGGGATGTGAGAGAAGTTGTTGAACGAGAACCCCAAGCTGTTTAGCTGGGACAGGCCACCCAGATCTTCAGGCAGGGAGCTGAGGTGGTTTCCGTCCAGAGACAGCGTCTGCAGGCTATAAGATGAAAGGTCGATTACAGTCATGTTTTGATTTCTTTTACTTCAAAGAGTGATCAAAACCTGCTTGTAGTTGGAATCATTATTGTCTGCTGAGAAACATCCCACATTAAACAGCAAACACAAGGTGAGTGATTAAGCTTCCTGACTTAATCTGATTGCGTAACAAAATTTCAACCTTTCAATTTCGTTGACTCCCTCAAAAAGCCTAAATCCAGAAGTTATGAGTACCTGCATTATATATAATTAACATAACATGAGATTAGTAACAAAAGTAAATCAATATATAACACAAAACACATACAAACTTTAAAAGCCAATCGAAATAGGTGGCAAAGGTCCAATATAATACAATTCTGTCAATCTTTAATAAATTGACATGAAACTTCTAAGTGCTTACAACAATGCACTTGACATAATGACACTGTGTTTCCATGGCAACTCCGACCTGCAGGGTGGCTTGTTGCTACTTGCAGCTATATTATTAGTTGTTTCATGCTTATATAAAACTCACACACAGGTGCCATTGTCTCCTTTGAAGGTGTTAGGAATTGCATTTCATGCGGGATTTCATGGATTTATGTCTTGTGCACTTTTTCCTTGTGTTGCTGTAATTGTCTAATTCTGATAGGGTGAATTCAGGTATATTGGGACATAGGTAATTTGGGACAGATAAGGAAAAACAGTGCTTCCACTTGCCTTGAATGGGATATGGCAAAGTTAAAGGTGCCGATACATTCCTTTGGATGTCTACATTAAAAGTCACATTAAATATTTTGGGTGACATCACACAGGGGGGTGGGGTCAGCATCAAACAGGACGCTGACCCCAAATATCAGGAGGTAAGCAAAACGGCATGTGCTTTTGTTGGAATTTAATATAAGGCTATTACATTTGTATGACTAATTTACTGTAGGTATGAAAGTTATATTAAGATGTGTGATGCATTGGTGTACTAAAATAAACAAACATTGGTTTGTGAGGATGTTTACATTTTCTTAATTTGGACATTTTCTTGCTGTCCCAAATTACCAATGGTGGTATGGTAATTTGGGACAGCACGTTCAGGTTATTTGGGACAGTGTTTCTGGGTTTATATTGAAATATTTCAATAGTGTAGTCATATCTTACATGCTTAAAAGTGAGAAATTCTTACACATATAGGGAAAACAAGTACCTTTGTACATTTCAGAATATCAAATCAGCGGTTAATGTTGAATATGTGAAGTGACGTTCAAAAATAGGTCAGATTGTTTTATCTCTTATTATGTCATGAGTTATCTTTATTTTATATATTTATATTTAACAAAATATAAAAATAAATGTATTTTTAAAAACATGCTTGCTTCTCCTGAGGTCAATAGTCTGCTCACAATATGTTTTAGGCTATTAAATCTGCTGTATGTTGAAATAATTCGTATATTTGGTTGATTTGGTTACAAATCACGAGATTATAAACAATACACAACATAAAAATAATAGGCTATAGGCCTAATATACATAAATAAGCAATCTATTCATGTCTTTTTTAATGTAATTGCAGCTCCATGCAAAATCCCATTGCACAAGCCTGTGTCCCAAATTACCAAACCTACTGTCCCAATTTACCAAACAAGTTGCGAAAAAATAGTTTTGTGTCAAAACCTTTAAAATAGAGTGCTGTGCTCTCACAAAAGAATTTTAGCACATAATTGTTTCACATAAAGAACGCAGACACCTAGAGGAATCCAGACATATCTCATTTGTTGGGTTATTTATTAATCTTGATGACAAAAAATGGCTCAGAAAATGAATTTACAAAAATTGTCCCAATATACCTGAATTCACCCTATAAAAAAGAGTGAAAACCTATATCCCTAATGTATGTATTCATATTCATAATATATGTATTCTATGTTTGTGTGTGCTACTGTGTCAAACCTTTGAAGGTTGCCTATCTGTGCAGGGACAGTGTGGAGATTATTACAGGAAAGGTTGAGCTCGGTCAGCGTGAGGATCTCACACACACATTCAGGGAAAACTCCCAGACGGTTGTGAGACAAGTTCAGGCTCTTCAGCTGGGAAAACCTAAACAAAGAGAGGACAGCTTAATGGACCTTCAGCACCTGTAGGGTGACAGCAAAACATCTGCATAAACAAACATCTTCCATCAATTAGTTTTGTTTATTGTGATTTTTTTCAGATGTATTTTAGTGGAACTAAATTGATCATAATATCTAATGTTCCTGGATCTTCCAATATCAATATCAGCGACCCAGATGATGATGTAGCACTGTCACTGTGCCAAAGAAAAGGTACATTGATTTCTTTAAATTTCTCTGTGGAATATTTAAGATAGATGAGCAGCAAGTATTTGCTTGGCTCTTCTAAAAAGCTATTTACCCAGGAGAGCAGAGTAAATAAGGGATGGGGGTTGGAAAAGAAGACATATAGTAAACTAACAGATGAGGCTGTTGTTGAAATCCAGGGTGAACACTGCAGAAATTAGATATTGAAGATTGATTCCCCACAGGTCCACTGTGGGAGTTTTGTGCTGTGAGTTATGCTTCAGACTAGTACCATGTTATTAAGCTAATTTAAAAAGCAGCTGAAGAAAACAGCCAGAAGCAGGCAAGGCAGTGTTCTCACTGAAAAAATATTCAGATCACCCTTGGTTTGGTTCCTGCATATTACGAGCCGCTGCCATAACCAGGTTTACATCAGCAAGTCATACACTGTTTCCCAACATTTGATGAAGATGATCTGAAACACACAACTGATGTGTGCTTTTTTTGTTCATAAATTGTGTTGTCACCTCCTACGGTCTCAGCTGGCTGTTTCAAATAGAAATACATCACAGGCATCAGTTCTGATGTGTGTGTGTGTGTACACATTTGTAAAACGTGTCCAAACGACTGGGCTGTGATAAATGAGGTGGTGCCATGCAGCCGCACAGTCAGATCTTCCATATTAACTCTTGTTCACTTGTTCCCTGAGGTGCTGTGAGCGGTGGAAGTGGCTGCCATGAATCACAGCACTGGTCAGAGTACAGCCCATTTGCTCTAATCCATGTGTCTTCTTACCAGCTATACCCATAAAATGGGGTGAGCACCAAAAACAGAGGGGTGCAAGACACTAAAGTGTAACTCCTCTTAGCTGGAAGCAGAATGGGCCTTTATATAGTGTTATATATTCAGTAATGCAATCACACACACACACAAAGAGGAAACCCATAATGCTGGATACAATGGCAACTAGAGGGTTCGGAGATGATTAACACTTAATAGCACTGCATCTCCCGATAAATCCATCTTGTTTAAATAAGCTCAATTTCTAAGGCAGAAGTGGACACAAAGCTAAATTCTCACATGGATCCCACTCTGTTTCCCTGCATTTGGCATAAATGAGAGGGGATCATAAGATAATAAGCTGTTTGATGAGCGAGAAATGTCATGGTTACATAAAGAGTTTCACAAAAATCATGTCACAATATAACACTGAAACAGCTGAGTCGCTGGAAAGTTGGCAGTCGTAATTGTGGACTTGTGGGGAGTGACATACTTAAATTTTACTGTAGCACACAGAGCTCAAGACCATATGTTTTTATTTTTTATTATTGCTGAAATTATATGACTCTCAAAAAACATGTGTGATATTGAATTTTCTTAATATACATATCCCATAATAATAACATAAAGTTTTAAATATTATATTTTATTTCTGTTTCTGTTTCTGCCCACTCTTGTACTTGTAAATAAGACCACGGCTGATCTTTCCCAAGACAAAGTGTAACGGCACCTTTCTATAACTTCAGTAAGGATTGTGCTGAGATATATTTCAGCAAGACAGACGCTTTCCATCATAAGGATGTGATCCTGTTCTCTCAGACTGAAGGACAATCTCCTTTGTTCCGTCTCTTTATAGCCGGGTATGAGGAGGATGTGTGATTACCTGGGTAGGTTGAGCAGGCCCCCAGGTCCCTGCAGGCTCATGAAGTTGTGTCGTAGGTTGAGGTGGGTGATGTCCTGACTATAAAACAGATATTCAGGCACTGTTTCCAGACTGTAGCAAGAGAGATCCACCATGCTGACTGTCTGAGACACCACCTATTCACACATAAAGACAAAACCCACAGAAATTAAAGGCCAGAAAACAAAAGGACAAAAGACATCAAAACATTTTAAACCCTAACCATGTGAAGTAACACTTTCTAAAGTATTAAGAGCTATGCCAGCTTTAGCAGCTTTAGCTTTAGCTACCACCTGCTGCTTTATTCAATACATTGTTATTATCACACTATATTTTCTTATTGAGGTAAACTGGTTTGATTTATAATTTATCCTTACACTGATATAGCTTTATAGTCTAGGACTAATAGATCTAATGATTTCCTTGTAAGGCTATAATAAGACAATAAAACAAGAATAGTAAGATTTTTTTTCTTTGATAACCACAATCAGGGAGCAACCTGCACATGCATTGTGGTGAACTTCTCTTAATACATCAGTAGGGTACACTCTTTGACTATTTGAGTCTTTACTTTACATAAATTCCAACAATGGTCAATGGAGGCAACTATATTGGACCCAGATTATGCAAGCATCCAAATGCCTTGCCAAGAAATCTCTCAGACAGAAAATGCCCCAGTTTCCAGAGCAATAAAGTTTTATCTTTAAGGGGAGACACACTGGTTTTAAATTAAATGGCTAACAGACTAACTCCGACATGAGCCAACTGCATTCAGACAGAGCTGCCAGTTTATCAGGTGCACCTACCTAGAATTAATGTAGTCTCATACAACAGTCCTGCAATAATTAAGTCTATAATGTTCAGTTTTTCTTGAAATTATTGATCCAAGACAGTCAGTCCCACTGTTGAATTGCATTGTGTTGGGCTAAGATACAACACTAGCCCCCAAGGAAATAATACTGGATTGTCAATGTTTTCACAAGCAGCAAAACTAACCTGCGTGAGTGTTAAGAAGTGTGTGACTGCATCTGTATGTGTGATACTGTGCTTGTTTTAGCATTGTTCAAATTTCCGTCTGCTCTCCCTCCATCATCTCAGAGATGATGTCTGAGGACAGGCTCCTCCATTAACTACAGGGCTGCACACTGTGCAGCAACCCAGAAAATGGGACGGCTGCTCAGCGGAGCGTGACATCGCGTCACTGCTTTTAGAGATGTCAAAGACAAAACAGTTCATCTCCCACGAAACAACTCATCGACCAACCACTTTCACAAGCATCTCCTCCTTAAAAAGAGTAATTAAGTGATAGGAGAGTGGGTGATGGACACAGATTGAAAGGCAAGAATTTAAGAGTGAGAAAGAAAGAAAACAGGTCAGATTTGTTGTTTTAGATGATTTGCATAGAAATGAAACCTTTGTGAAGAGACTACACTGAAAGGAGAGAAACTCACTGAAAATGACAGCTTTGTTAGAAAGGGAATAAAACCTCATAGCATAAATGGAGGTTCAGTGATTTTTACCAGGGACTGTGGTGAACAAATACACAACTATTCAGTGATTCATACATGGAACGGGATCATTTCCTGTAGAGCTGAGAAACCAGGACAGTCTCCTTTTGTGTGGGCTACAAACTTGCACAACTAGCACTTCTGACCACAGCTAAACTTATCACGTTTCTGAGTGTTCCTGTTTCTCTACTGGTGTGTATTTGTGATGAATATACTGTATGATGTCACAGTTTCACGTTTCATTGACAATCCTTAAAAAAAATTGTGAACAGCACATCTGAAAATCTGGTCAGATGCCTGCTTATGCCACTTCCTAGGGAATATTTAGTCCAGTTAGATGTTAGCTGTCACACTTCACATAATGGCACTGACAGTGGTTCCTCTGTCTTTTTATATACTGAGTGTTTAGTGATGGTAACTGAGTACTGAGTTACTGTATTATTTAACATAATTAGTATTCAGATGCTCTGTCTTACTATAAAATACAGATTCTGATATTCATTTCTAAAATATATCTCTACACTAGAGCACTCAGTCTTATCCTGCATGCTCATTTTGCAAGCACCAATGCACTTGCTGATTCACTGACTCTCTCTCTCTCTCTCTCTCACTCACTCTCTCCCTCACACACACACACACACACAATTTATGCAATCTAGCATAAACACTGGCCCAAATCCACCAAAAACCTTCATCAGTCATCATCCACAGTCTCCATAGAAACCTCTCATCTCATTCTCAGCCTAAACACAGTGCGCTAACAGGCAACTCTAACCCAGTAATCCCTACCACCATGGTAGAGAGAGATCCTGGACTTAGCATGAATCTGCAACTAATTGGATTTTCCTTTTTTTTTTCCTGTTGGCTTTCTCCTTCCATAGCTAATTGTATGTTGGCTCTGCCTCGGTGGAGACTCTCATAGAGGCCGTTCAGTTCCAGGAAGGAGCCGCAGCACAATAGCCATTAATTAGGATATTAGAGACAAAGCAAGCTGAGCAGAACAGAAACAATGAACTTTTTTGGAGAGCAGCCGAGAAAACCTAGCGTGATTCTCTGATAGACACACACAGTATATAACACAAACTCAAAAAAAATGTGTTCTGGTCATTTAGCATCCTCTAATAGACTGTGACTCATTTAACAAAAGCTCTACTGCTGATGACCTTTGTAAAACTCTGTTGTGCACCCAAAGAGAAGTCAACAAGATAAACCATGTGAGCAGAGATGTGTTGTTCAATCAACGCCAGACACTGCTGAGAGTCGGCCTCTGTGGAGCCAATCAGACACACTCAGACAGGCGGTTTCTGATTGGACAACTCAAAGGGGGGAAAGACAACTGTAGTCCCAACATCTAATCTCTGGTTTTAGTACAAGCCCAGAGGGACTAACTGGAAACAAACAAAGAGTTACTGAGAGAAAACACAGGAGACGGGTAGTGTGTCCTACTACACACACAATAACACACTTTTTTTTTTCTGTCTCTTGCTTACTTTTGATGCCTGCCGATACCATCGCTGGTAGTCCGCGAGTGTGTCGAAGTTGACAAAGTATGTCTGCGCCTGTGATCCGGCTGAGCTGAACATCAGACAGTGTTGCCTCCGCTTCACCTCCTCCACCTCAACACAAAGACAATGCACAGATATGATAAGGAGGAGCAGTGACAAAGACAAACACATTCAAACAAAAGAGGAAACTGATGATTATCATAAATCAGTATTACCATGACAAATTTAAATTTTGCCACATCATTTTTTATTCTTTTACCACAGATATAAATCAGACTGTGCTGTTTCTGTGTTCGTTTTGTGATGACGTGTGAGCTTTTTGATGGAGTACCTACATTTGCTAAAAGACTCCTGAGAGAACGTATCCACAACTGTACATTTCAGCGAGCGGTGTGAGCAAATGTTGAGTGGAGAGTGTGAGGTCAACAGTGAAATAACAGCAATTACTTTCTAGTTTTTTTGTCTCTTTTCCAGGAAAGTCGTTACCTCTTAATCAAACACAACCTGTGTCTTGTGGCTGAGGTGACTGAGTGGAGTGATTAAGCATAATGTATAAGTGAAAAATTATACCACCCCCTAAGTGTAGGCCATATCTCCTTTCATTATCATGACTTTGTCCAATTCATGAGGGATAGTTGAAGAAATAATGCAGAGGACCAACTATCCCTTTTTTTTTAATGCTGGAGCCACAAAAGACTTTATCCAGCTATTTCACACAAGCAGTATTGTTCACCAAAACCTATAAACGGGCTTTGATGTGTATAATTGGAGCCTTTAAGTGAAAGTTTTCACAATACAAAGCAAAGGGAAACAAACATAACCTTAGGGAGTTGTACTACCTACTAGACTATTAAGTTTTAGGGTGGACATTTTTCCCTTACGAGTAGGCTACAGCTTTGCTGGGTTTTGAGATCTAAGTTTTTCAGCTCTCTGAGACTGGACATTAGAGATTTTCATTATAATAAAAACTAACTTTATTAGTTTGTGGTTCAAGATAAATCAGCTGCTATATGTTCTGAGGTTGGAAAGACAACCTGTATTATGCTCTGCTGTCTCTGCATTACTTTGGATGACACAATTCTACATGTGCATCATCTCTTTGACTCAGTCCAGCTGTTCAACACAGCTGTGTTTTTGTAGAGTATCTATACTCGACCTGGAGCACAGCCTCTGCCCAGGGGAAAGTGTAACTCTGAGTTTGTCTGATCACCCAACACTGAACTCTCACCTTTCCCCCCACCAGGGGTAAGATGTGCATCTTCCCGGTCAGGCTGTCTTTCACAGAGGCCACGATTAGACAGGTGCCACAGAGGATGACCTGCCGTTCTGCCCACTTATGCAGCTGCGTCTTGCCCTTCCTGACGCTGAATACGCCTTTTAGCAAAGTACGCTCTTGCTGGTCTGCATTCACAGGGTGTTCTGGAAGAAGAAGAAAAACCCACACACATACACACAGAGGTTAGTGCAGATCCACAGACAACGATCTAATGCACAAGAAACCCCACCCCTCCGGTGATAAACAAATTCAGCTAATGAATAGCAAATGTTCTGCAGTTAAACATAACATGGAGGTTTCCAGAAAGTGAAGTCATATAGATACTTTCAGGTCACTATGATATCACCCAATGAAAAGTCAACTGCTCAGCATAGTAATTCCAGGAACTGGTCTGACATCAGCCCTTAGGATGAACACTGCCCCATTGTCACATATACCGTAGTCTACATCAGAATAGATCTCACTGCAAGACAATAAGCTTAACTTTACTGTAAGAGAAAGGAAAGGTATATCCATATAACCCCATTATTAAAAATCTATTAGATTAAACCTCAGAGTGCTGCTGTTCAACACATTTGGGCCATTTTGTTGCATAAAGCTTCAGGCTCAGGTTGGAGCCAGATTTGATTATTTCATATCTCATTTATTGAGAATCTTTCCTCTTTCTCTCTATTACTGTGCCAACCATTTGCCTCCAATGCCACACTATGCAAGAAGGTGCAAAAAGCGAGAAAAGAGAGTCTTATTTGGAAGTACCAGTCAGGTTCAGTGAGGCTAAGTCTTTAACACATGGCTCTGGGCCACATGACGGTGTCAAATGTCTGAGCCAGAACGCCTCAGTGGATTACTGCAATTAAAGATCCAAATGCTTTTTCTTCATTATAATCTCAAAAAAATTCCCTCTACTTCACAGGTCTTAACAGATGATACTGGGATTTGGAAAATCAACATGTCAGTCAACACCGCAGCCAATCTGTCCTCTGAATGCTGCGTGAAAAATATGTCTGTCTCTTCTCTGCTGCTGTAACCTAGAAGACGTATCAGCCATATTGATGCATGAGTCAGGGTTTTGTCACATTAAGCATCACTCTTTTCAATTAGATTATGCCAACTTGCACAGCAGGGAGTCTTGGCTGGTCCCTGCTAAAGAACACACCAGACAGGCTTCAAGTACACTCAGGTTAATGGCAGGTCAAATAAGCACAGAGGAGACACTGTCTCAGCCTCTTGTCCTCTGTTGTTAAATTTTCCTCAAACCGACTTATGCTGCCTCCCACACACTGGCAATCTGCTCTCTCTGTCTCTCTCTCTCTCTCCCTCTCTGTCTGTCTGACTCGCTCTTTCTCTCCACCTTCCCTTTCACTTCACAAGGGCATCCAAATGAAATGAAAGCCTCCTCATGTTTTTTCTTCGCCAGGGAAACTGATAATGAACAAGCCAAGTGCTTCTGACAACAAACTGGCTGGCTGGCGGGCAGATCAATAACAGTGGCTGATCCTTGGGTGTCCCCTCACTCTGAGAAAAAGCAGGAGATACAAACCTAAGGGATCAGTGCTGGGTAGTACTGTATAGAGTGATACGAGAAGAGGGAAACTTGGGATTGACCGATACAGTTCTTTCAGGTCCGATACCAATACCTATTATTCGTAAACAAGGAAACTGATAACTTATATTTAGAACTGATATTAATTTGCAGTAAAAATGGTGTCAACATTTAGAATAACACACCTGGGATTCGTCTGAATACAGTATGATTGTTTGTTTTTTGTGCAATGGGAAAATCTGTGATAAAAAAGACCTTATAATTTTGCAGCAAAGAGTGGTGACTTCGAGCAGAGAGACGGCTGCATCAGAGCCAAAGAAGTGCGTTTTAGAATAAATTGGTTAGGAAACATCTGGACTGTACGATGATTGCTTTTCTGGTACCAATGAAAGCATCTGAAAATTGTGAAGCACCAATGGCTGGCATCAAATGCTTGCTCATACTCTTGTGCTCATATGCTTGTATGGTTGCTCCTGTTATTCATCATTTGAGAGGATTTTGGAAAATAACATTTTTTATTTTCCTCCAAATGAGCTATCAAAATGATTTTTAGTTCTGATACCAAAACCCGAGGTATTTTATTGGCACTAGTACAAACAAATTTCAAACCATTTCAATGTCATGGCCTTTCCTGTGCTTTATTGTGGAGAATCACTATCATAATTACAATCATCCGTTCAAGGAATCCACATGAAAATCCTTTTTTTTCCATTATACAGCTGACAGCTGAAAGAGTAAGTAAGAATAAACTAAAGATAATATATTCATTAAAACAAGTAATTAAGCAAAACATTCGCCCACTGCAGTGTGCACATCAATAAACTCATCATCGTGCACCCACTCACTGCAAACTCACACAGGTTGTCAAGATGCTCTCACTGGTTATAGAGTGCATCACCAGCAACAAGCACACTTCACACTGTGCTTTGTTATGCTGTCACGGGGCCACATTCTTGAGGATACGACCTGAAGAAAGACAACACACAGTCTGGTTTGGTCTGGTTTGGTCTGGTTTGGTCTACTTTATCAATGTTCTGAACATCTGTACTGCAAGCATGAGAGCTTAGACAACACTAAAACCAGTGAGGGGTGGTTTGGTTGAAGAATTCATTAACCTTCTATTTTATCACAGGTAATATCTCATTCTACAAGCATCATTTGTCTTTCTAGAGCCTGTCTGGATTTGGATGATGTTGTTCATCAAAAAAAGACGGAAGAACATCAATTATTTGGTGAGACTGACAACTAGAGTGAAGCACACCGGGCTCACAAAGGAGTACTAAATAAAAACAGATACTAAAATCATCTCCAGTTTTCTGTTATTCAGATGGAACTGAAGCTTGTCAAGAAAATGCAGTTCATCTGCGCTGGCTCAACAGAGCAATGGACAACACATACAAACAGAAAATTAAGCAGAATAGTCGTACGTTCAATAGAACAGGTATGTGCTGACAATCAAAGCCTTCAATAAATTGTGGAAAACGTGAAATAGCACATTATGTCAAATTGTAAAATTGGATAATTTTTCTGTTTTTGTAACTCATCTAAAGTAGTTTTCTTCCAACTCAAATCACCACTGCACAGCGTATTTCCTCTTGCACTTCCATATCAATGCAATCATCCATCTGAAAGTCTTTGGCCTATTTATGCAAACAAATCCCAGCCATAAAGAGTCAGTCTCTAAAACAAACATGCACGCTATCCCTCAAGGTCTGTGGGGCTGTTAGTTGCTAAGGAAACAAGTTGCTCACAAAATCAAAGTCCAGTGTGAGTTGGTAAACTCCTATACGATCTCCACCAACCTCTGGCTGCTCTGCCGCAAAACAGATAAATCAGTCCCATCCCACATGATGACGAACAATGTTGACCATCCCCGGTGACTCCAGAGGGGTTTAGTGACATGGCCACAGATGTTGTGTAACTCTGATGGTTTTGTCTGAGCAATGGCCGGCCCAATGTGCAGGTCAAGAGGCTGAGCAGCCTCCAATGAACTTATCATCAACCAATCAGAGTGTTGAGTGCACGACTTGTTGTCTCTAGTCCGCTCATGTCAAGTGTGATTGCAGCTTTCACTCGCCTGCAAACACAGTGACATCTCACTTTATGCGACACGCTAGATGAGCAACGAGGGTGCAACAGATCGAATTCTGTTCCTTAACCACTGGGGGACAAAAACTGACAAATGAATAGATGAAAACATTGATAGGAGACCTCTGACATCATTACTTTGAGCTCTAGGAGATTGTTTCTGGTGCTTTATTGACCAATAACAATAAATCCAGAAAATAATCTGTACATAATCAACAATGAGAATGATATAATGATGGTGATATAGAGTAATTGTTAATTGCAGTCTTAATTTGAGGATTTAAATAAGAGAAGCTGTTGATTAACTGTATGACGTCATAAATATTGCATGCTTGCAAATTCACCATCATTCCCAAAGATTGTGTGTGCACTCACCCAATATCTGACTTCAAAGTAACTGAACAAAATAACGTAGAATGCTTCATTTAGAATAATTCGTCAATGTAGGAAGCTTAAGAAAAACTGCATTTTTCCAAAACAGATGAAATGGCCGTTCTTTTTTACATTTTAGTCCAAAGACTGGAGGGTGTTTACACATTATTTGATCTGTTTTTAATCACATATGGAATGATTTCAAGGCAACACTCAGCACTCATTTGGACACAGTATTCCCTGTATCCCAGAGCTTTTTTGTCTTGCTCAAGATTGCATAGATTGCGTTATCATGCAGTAGGGGGTCAGTGGAGGCGGAAACACAGTCTGATTTGACTCAGAACAGCAAGCTCTTTTTGGCAACAAATTCAAATTCAACCCACCACCCAGATGCCTCCTCTTGGTGATATGTGTTTACCTCTATTTCAACTTTCAACTTTGTGCATTTAAAAAAAAAATCTGATATCAAATACAGCAACTGTGCACTGTGCAGAACACAGATGGAAAACATATAAGTGAGCACTGCTTCTGAATACAGATGACATTTCAAGAGACCATTAAAATGGTGGATATTTTTCAGCAGCAGTAAGCTGTCTGACTTGAAAAGTGACCGTGAGTCTAGAGTGTCTGAAGGTTTTAAATGGCAAAGAGGAAATCCTCAGGAAAAACAGGAGTCCATCACAGAAACAGCATTTTACAAGGAGCTGGCAGGAAACCAGGGAGAGCCCACTCTCTGCAGAGCTCAGTTGCTCGGGGCAATTCTGTGGGAACCCAGAGATCTGAATAGAATTTCATTTTTCTCTTAAATCTCAGTCTGACTGCTTCTCTACTTTTTGTCCCTGTGAACGAATTCTCTCTCCCTTTCAAATGAAAAATGAAGAGGCTATTCACCGGGATGTTAGTCTTTCTCTTACTTCAGGACATGATTATTATGATAAATGACTGGGCCTCAGAGTTTCAGACATTAGTTCACAGTCCATGTCATAACAGCATAGGACATCCTTCATTTGGATTTCATTTCACTGGCAAATCAGCTCTAGCCAGATCAATAACTTATTAGGTGGGTTCACACTGACAGTAGATGACTTATTTCCTTCTGCTATGACCATGACTGTGCACGGCGGCTTCAGGTCACTGAGCTCTTAGACAGAGATGTAAGACAGAGATCATACAGGCAGAGATGGAGCAGGGCCCAGTGGACAAGTGCCAGAGCCTACGGCAGGCGTTGTCTGTGCTGCAGCTGAATGAGCCAACAGAGAAGCACTGCCCATCGGGTCTCTGCAGTTGTTTTCACTGGGAGCATTTTTCTATTAAGTCAGCATTTAGGACTGTTTACTCCCTTGTCTCTGTTTGTTTTCATCTCATCTGTGCACCACAGCAGGAGGGTGTGTGTGTGGGACGCAGGGTGGAGAAGTTTCAAGATGAGTTTCCTGAACAAACAAGGGGATGTGAAGTTTAATACATGAACACTTGGAAACACTTAATTGGCCTGAAAGAGAATACGGCTGAAACTGTGTTGTGGTTCAAAACTTACACTGGAATAAATGGGTACACACAGACAGATGGGTTAAATAAGCAAATGAGCACATTCAGATATACAGTACATTTAAAGCAAGTCCTTCTATTTGAATATGGACTTACTATAATAAAACTATTTTAAAAAACAATGTAACATTGCCTCTCAGTGTACTGTAAGCTGAATGAAACTTCAACTTTCCTCTTCAGATAGATACATTTCGAGAGCCCTAAGAGGTCAATCTTAAGGTCATTTCACAAGAAAAAGATGAGGGAAAGACTGAAAAAATAGTTCCAGCTCTAGAAGTTTAATTCATACTGTTTGCAAAAATATATAGTTTGGCAGAAAGAAACCCCCCCAAAAAATCTTCAGAATAACCAAAACACTGCATTGCGACTTTTTAAAATAAAAAAAGCCATTCACCTCCAGGTGTACCTCCAGGCACACCTAGACATCTTAATTAATATGTAATCCCATAGGTTATCTAATAATTACTACTATAGTCCTTACTCATGTACCAACGTTTTCCTCATCTGCTTACTCAGATCATTAGCCATAATAACATCTGTTAGACAACAAGCAAGCACCTGGAAGAAGGATCTCAGTGTAAGGCTGCTGTTGTGTGTTTTAACAAAACAGCCCACCTACAACACCACTGTGGGTGGGAATGAAAAAAACAGGGTCATCTTGGTGCCAACCAAAACATGAGATAGACTGGTGGATCTGTATGACGGCACCGGCACGGCAGGGACAGTGGGTGCACACAACCACAACAGCCTGTAAGTTATTCTACCAGGTACCTCTTTCCCAGTTCTATGGGAATAAAGTGGCTAAATCAAGTTGTCTTCTTGGCCTTAGTTGGGTATTACGAGTTCCTGAGTACCAGTCATGCCTGGTCCCTGGTCCTCTTTTCCCATGAGTGAACAAAAGAAGGCAGGAAGTCTCCAAGGGGCCTGGCTAGACTCCGGCCAGTGTGGCCTGACTACTGATAGTAGCCAAGATCCGATCGGTTCTTATGCTGGCAGGAGGCAAACAGACTAGAAGTAAGACTGAGGCCACAGCAAACTTGAGATCTCACAACTAAACAAACAAGCATCTGTTGTATTACCAAACAGATATAAAGACAGAGTTGTATTTATCCTTAAGAGGCTGGCTAAAATAATAATAATTAAAAAAAAAAAACACACACAACAGAAAAGGTATAAGCTATAATATAATAATGATCAGGACTGTATGGTGTAAGCATCAAAAATGTCAGGGCCCTCCTCCAGCAAGTTAAATTTTTACTACTGGGAAATCTGAGTGTGAACTTGTTGAGCCACATGCTTAATATTCATGAATGTCATGTTAACTAGAGAAGTTGAGATTTGTGTTGAGCATGTACTTTTATTCAGTGTGGCAGCATGTGATGGTAGGGAGGCGTGTGTATTTTTTGTGTGAGGAATAACATTTGAGCCCTTTAGACGCTGTGGTTTGCTCAGCCTTCCTCTTTCTCTGGCACCAAAGCATGTGAGCAGTTTTAACCCAGAACACAAGAAGTTCCACTGACTCAGCAGGAACATCAGTCGCTTAATTAAATGGAAACGCATTACAGAACATCGCTCACCATTTACCCGTAATGGTGAAATCCCTTAATTGCTGCTACTGTAAGAGTATCGTTAGACCAACAAACACACTCAAACAAGGACAGCTCGAGATGTCGAGGTTTCTCTGTTGTGCCACGTCCATTCTACTACCGGATTAATACATCACACTGACACAGGGACATTTAATCACTCCAGACTGGGGGTCATGGGAGCATGTTGGCAGCAGCAGGAGAAAGGCAGGCGACAAGGGAATACAGAAACACCACAGGATGAAGGATGGTAGGTCACTCATCATGGGGCCATGATGGGAGTGTGTTTGTGGCACCTCGGGAAGCACTCTCAGAGAGCCTCAAACAGAAACTGCCTCCACTTTCACATTACCCAGAGGAAAAACACACACAATGGTGTGACTGAACAGTTTGGTCTGCTGCACCATGTTTTTTTTGTTTTAGGGCCATCATGTCCAAAAACAGGGTGCAGCAGAGGAGGAAACTGCAGCTTCCACTGAGCAGCAGATTAGTGAAGATTGGTTAATATGGACCCTATGGATTTGCACTCACCACTGTAGAAACGGATCAAACAGCTGAGGTCCGAGTTGGCTGCTTCTTGCTGCACTCGTACAGGGTCTGCATAGCCCATAGCTGCCAGGTACTCATACAGAATCTGGAGTGGACGCTCAGAGGGGTCCAGCCTCCTGAAGGACAGAAGACAATGAGAAGTGGTGTGACAATGCCCACTACAAAATAGTAACACCAGTTTCTTACACAGTTAAAGCATACAATTAGGCATTAAAGGGGACATATTATGGAAATGTCACTTTTTGAAGGGTCTTTAACATATATTTGGGTGTTTGTCTTGCCTTTAGGCCCCCAAAATGTGAGAATTGACATTAGAAATCTGTAATGTTCAGGCTCTCTATAGGTTGAAATCCACGTGGTTTTAAGAGCTGTTCCCTCAGTTGTCTTCTAGTGATGTAACTAGGATTCGAATTTGCATAATACCACCCCTACCTGGTACCAGTAGAAGGGGCAGGGCGGGGCAGGGCAGGGCTAGCAGTGGCTCATTTGCATTTAAAGGGACAGGCTCTGAAACCAGCCGTTCTGAACAGGGCTGGTTTGAGAGTATGAAAAGAGAGCTGTGATGTTTGATCCTTGGGGTATTTGGACCAAAGCATGTCACAGACATGTCTTTAAGACACCTGGGAACTATTTTAATTTGTGGAAATGGGGCATAATATGTCTCCTTTAACATTAAACTTAAGATGGACACTGTCTTTATCTCCATTAAAAGCATCAAACAGTTTTTGAATGCAATAGTCCTACTGCCCAGAGAAAAACTCTTCTTGCTCAGTAGGTGCAATGCTATAGGATACAGCCCACAGCATGTCAAAGATGAATAAACTAAGCTTATCTATAGAAAAGGGTGAGAAGATTATTCTTTTAAAGTAATATATGCAAAGCAGATTATTCTTTTAAAGTAATAGGCTTCTAATATAATGTAACTTGTAAAATAAATCAAAGCAAATCGGACCAAATACTAGACAGTCAGTGACAAGCAAAAGAATTCCTCACTGGTTTCCCACCGTTGGACACTTCAGTCCCTGGCCAAGCACCACTAACAAGGACTGTACCCAAGTTACAGAGAGCTATTTTTTTTTGTTTGTGTTTAGAGTCTTGTTATGATTGACAGAGCTCAGGATGATCATTTGGAACCGCAAACTGACCAAACCAAAACATGGAAAAAATGCAGTTGTGCAAAATCCAAAACATGCTATTGGTTTTTCTCTGACTGTGGATTTGACTTAATCTGGGGAAAAATCATCTTGGTCCAATAATAATCACTTTAAGGACTCTTACTGCAGATACCTAACAGGATGAACGTCAACTCTGGAATCCTGTACCACTAGCCTGGTACAATCGGCCTGTCACATAAATCCTTACTGTATGGCTTCATGAAAGAAGGGTTAGAGCAACCAAAAGAGCATATGAAAATGGGTGTGCAGGGTATAAAGGAACTGACTTGCAAGTACAAAAGAAATTTGATTAGTGTGTTCAGTATTGTATGTATCATCAGGGTATATTTTACATTTTATTACTTGGCTGGATGTAATACCTCAGCGATCAAAGATCATTTAGCAAGGTTTCAGCTTCTTACTAAAGGGATCAAGTGCTGAGAGAAGGAAGCTGGTGTTAGCAAATCCAGCAGAAGAAAAGGAAGACTCTCAACTGTATAAAACTAATTAGTTGTTTTCCCTTTGCTGAACTGAAGTACCTTAACATAAATGTTAGAAGCACAAAAATGTCAATGTGGTATTTAAGTCAAAGTTTATAACTCAAAGCCAATATCTCTTTTTTGCCTTGTTAGTGGTGAGCACACAAGATAAGATGTCCATGCATCACTGATCTGAGCTGTACTTGACCAGGCCTTAAGGGGTCAACAGTCAAATAATCACCCGTAAATGCAAGCGATCTGTCCGTTGGTCTGGATCATCACCATGCAGAATGTACAGCAGAGGTGAGAGGATTAGATGGGATTTGGCTGCTAGTCTCACTTTACATTTCAGAGTGAGGAGCTCAGTGATTTGGGAGGCCTGTGGTAACAAGCCGCTAACTCCTCTGAGAGGAGGCCGTTGAGATGTCTGTGACCCTCCCTTTGGAAGTGCTCTGGGCAGGGCAAGCTGAAAGGAAACCCGAGGCATACCCAGAACATGGCGGAGGGATTTCACATTCCATCTATTCTGGAGGCAAATTTGGGGTCGTCATGGGAAGAGCATGTTGCAACCCCTACTACTCATCCTGTTGGCACTGTCACACTGACCAGGGTAAGTGGCTCAAGAATGGATGAATGGAAGGATGTACAGTATGTCCTCCATCAACCCCACTGCCACAGTGAATTTATCTTAAAAGGGAGTTTGAGTGACTGAAAATACAATGTTCCCTAAGCAGGAAAGAACCCAGACCAAGTCTCCCTGCAAGCAGCACATTACTACAAGCTATAAAAAGAAAAGCACTAAAAAAAGCTTCCATCCCTTCCATCATGCCTTTACTTACAAATCCTTCTTCAGTGCTTCTTTCACTTCTGTCAACAGCTTTGTATGCTTCAGATCCTCGTTTATACAGCACATGCATCTATTATCAATGAGCCTAATAAAACATTTCCCTAAAAAGAGTTTATATACAACTACAAGTTCCTTTAAGGTCAAAAATAAATCGGGTCCTCCGAACTCATGTATTTACCATGAACATTTAATGCAACTTTGGCTTATCTTTTACTATATTTGCTGTCTGAAGGAATTAGATCCCCCTTTGAATAAACAGAAATGATAGTTTTCTTAAGTCCCCAATACTCTGTTTTTGGATGGTGAAGTCTTTAATATTGAATTTAAATCCACCTGGTTATACCTGCTGGCAGACTGCAATTTAAGAGCTGCACTGCTGGAATAGAAACCGGACCAACACGGCCCAACCACAGGCTTACCGAAAGCCTTTCATTTATTACCATTCTACATTACTCTGCAATGCCTAGGGGCTTTTAATGAGCAAAGATATGATGATGTCTTATATGTTGTTGGTTGGTCATAGCACTGTCTACCATCCTGAGAAGTCATTAGTAATTCATTCCCTGTATGTGTCTAGTACAATATCTGCAGCACGTTCATGGCATAATCTTCCAACCTGTAACATTTACTAAGAGAACGATTTATAAGTCTCCAGTATAAGTGCACCTATTGGCATTTTTTGCCGGTACCTGACATCTTAAGAGATTTTAAGACTTTGCTCTGTGTCAACATCATTTAAAAACTAAGCAGACAGTAAGATTAGCATGGAATACACTATGAGCCACAGTGTTTTCAGCTATAACTGATTTCTTATTTCGGCTCTGCCTTCTGACAGGCTTTCCCATGAAAGCAACAGAGCAGCAGCGCAGATTCCTTCCTGGTCACAGATCAGTGAACCAGCTTTTCATCCTTTCACAGATAATCAAAGGGTCATTTGCTATTTCTGTCTACATGTGTCTTCTGGGGCTGAGAGAGGCATATAGTCATGTCCCTGAGGGTATCCTGGTGAAATCCTGTGGGAGTATAGACTGTTAAGAAAACCGCAGGAGGTCTTCAGCACCATGTCTGACCTTTGTGCATTAACCCAAGCTCAAGGTGATATTCTGCTTTTGGTTTTCATGGACAGGATATCAAGGATACTAAGTAAATGCCAGGGCCTGATATGGTTTTTTAATATTATACAAATAAGAGAGATCATTAATAGATGCTTCTAGATGGCTTATGTTAGATGTTACTGTTCTGTATTATCCCCATTTCAGTCTTGTTTATTTAAGTGTGTCGGATGGAAGAGATGTGCTTCCATTTCAACCGGTTCAGCAGCTGTCTAAACCTGCTGTGTAACATCTCATGCTTCGCTTGTACTATGCTGACATAACCAGAAACCAAAGCATATTCTTACGCTTCAAATCTTGTTTCTTTCACTTTTTTTTTTCATTTCCGTGTCAGTACATGATTGTACATAAACATGTGAAATGTCAGAAGTCTCACAGTGCACAGCAGTACTATTGGATGTAGGATGATCTCTGGACAGCAAGCCTTACTTCATAACATGTTCTACACCAAGTTGTTAGCTTAACTTTGTGTGTTTTTACCTGACTAGGTCTCCATGCAGCTGAACGTAGAGTCCCTGTCCATTCCTCTGAGCACACAGCTCCTCCACTGTGGTGCTGGTAGAACAGAGCACCAGCTGCAGGTCTGTCTGAGGGGTGGAGGAGGTCTGCGGGCCAGAGGCGGGTGGCTGAGGGTCAACCGTCCCCCCATACAGACACACACAGCCCCTCTGGGTGTCCCCCTTTAGCCAGTCCCGCTCTCGCGATCCAAATCTGGTCTTTCTCGTCACACAACCACGACTCCCATTCCGCTTTATGTTGCGCTGCTGACACAAAAAAGAATAATTTTAATACACAAATCAGATATCAGATATATACTTAGCATGTCTAACAGGCATTGGCTGCCAAAAGGGGCTTGGCTGTAGTTTCAAAATGTATTGTTGACCCTCCCAAAGATGCTGTGGCCTTACCACAACACAACATCTGCACTGGGAGTAGCTGCTCACCTTTTGAACTGAATGAATATATCCATGCTGGAAATTGGTGCAGTCATATTTGTTGAGAAGGAGCAACCCTTCCTACATGCTTTTGCACTTTGATAGAGAGCAGCAATTAAATGTTTTATAATCAATATTCAGTTATTAGTAACTCTGTAGCTAGACACTCCTGTCATTACACTGAACACAATTGCAATTGATTTCCTTTGTAGAATCAACCCTATTGAACTCTACATTTCCTGAGCAGCATGTGTCTATAGCAGGGGAGCAGACTGTAAGTCAAGAACAGTCTTTGATGTTTTCTTCATTCTGTTACCTTTCTCACTGAGGATGGACTACGGTGTGATGAGATTACTAATGGCGAGAACATCATGTTGTTTCTGTTCGATTCACTTGTGGTGATGTTTGCTGGATGTGTAAGTAGCTTGATGTATTTCCTTAAAATTATACAATGCTAGGTTATCTGACTTTGACGTAAATAGAGACAAATGCTACCAAAATGATAAAATGTCACTAACATTAGCCACTCATATCATTCACAGGCCCAGAAAAGGCATTACAGTATGTTACTTGGTTCTGCATTTAGGCTCTTCAACCCCCCACCCCCTTCTCTCTCTCCACTGCTGTTGGAGATTGTCAAGGATGCACCTTGAACCTACATCTATTCAGAATATTCATAAACAGGATATTAGGACACAAGTCTGGACAGAATTCAATGTAGTGGCTTAAAGAAACCAGCCATACCTTTTGTTAATGTTGCCTCATTCAGTTGTTACTGTAATAAGACCATGGACAATTTGCTACCAAAGTGCAACATATCAACATAAGGAAAATGAGTGTCAAAGTTGCAACTAATTACATTTTTTGTTGTCATTGTGTTTGGTTCTGCTTCACTTTAGTTAATGCATATTAAAAATCAGTAACATCCCTGATATAACCTTACATAATCCAAACTGGCAAAAATATTTATTGATTCAATTGCTTTTTAGAATGCCTATCAATTATTTTTATTTTGATTATTTTGATTAATTCTGTCAGACAGAAAGTTTATCTTTCATTTGAATTATTTCAAGTGAATTCAAATTACTAGTTTATATTCTTCTATTTCTATGTTTATTCCTAATGTTAGAAATAAGCTTTTTCTCAAATAAGTCAAAACTGGAGCAGCAATATTCCAGAGGTTTAAGTCTAACACTTGTTGAAAAATATGTGGCCACGTTTAAACACTGCCAGTCCTTTTCTTTTGTTAAACACTGAGCCATTGCTTGTGCAGTTGTCACTCCTGGTCAATTGCAGATGTAAAGCAGCTGTGTCCCAGACTGAGTGTATAGCAGGGTCGCACAGTGAATGACAGCATGTATGTTGAGTCAATAAGGAGTAGATGCTGTAATATGCTGTATATTTTCCGACCTCCTGGTGAAAGAAGGATCTATTTGTCAATGAATGACGGCTGACCTGGATCAGTTTTACATGTGGTTACTGAGGTAACTTGTAGACTCAATGATGATGCAGTATGTACAGTAATCGTGACACAATCCTTTCTGAAATAACATATGATCCTTCACCACGCGCCATGACTTAACTGTGGTTTCATAGACAATATGAGCAAGCATATAATACAGTAAAAAGGTGGGGGGAAATCACCACAACACTTGTGCTATTATTCACTAATCAACAGGGTGACCTATTTCACTTTATGATTTTGGTGTGCCCCCTTCCCTCAGATACAGTAACTCAAAAATGCATTAGATTATGTGTTTGGAGTTCCTATATCATTATGTCTTACCTTAATGTGTCATAAAAAAATGTTGAGTAGGGCCCTCCTATAAAAGCTCTAAAGAGTGTGTGTGTGGCTTGTGGCTGTTAATTGGCTCTGGTACATTCCTCACTGAATGGCAATCATCCACAGATCAATCATCAGCCATCAACAATATCAATCAACTGACATTAGAGCCATTACATAATATTGCATGGAAGCGTTTTAATATCTCATGCCTCATTTTCAATCACTCACTGCAACGGCAAGAAACCCCCATTGACATGTAACACAATATAAAGATATGTGTCCGGTTCACTTCTATGCCCCTGTCTGAATCACCTATACTGCATCACATGAACGCATACATCCTCCTCTCGTTATGACTTGCCTTGAGCACTCGGATCCCCGTTGCAGCGTGAGCTCCGGTACCAATGCGGCTGCCACGACCTGCAGTCTGATTCAGCCCCGTTTGGTGGACCACCGTGTCCGGCTGCCTGTCTATGCAAGACCCGTTATCTCCGACATCACCACCTCCTTTCTTGGTGTCCGTTTGGGTGTTAGTCGCAACGACCGCTGCGCTGTTGTCTTCGTCCTCCATCGCCATGGATGATCCCGGTTAATAACAGCGACAAAACCCAAGAAATGCCGCCCCGGTACGTGACTGGCAAATTCCCACGGAGAGTTGAAAATGCATCCTGTGTCGGTGCAGCGACGCCATATCCAGACTGAATTTGACTGCTGTCAGATAGGCCTGCCGGAGAGCTGATCAATAAACATTAAATGGGCGGGCTTAGAGTATTTATTATTCAACAGCCACTGCCCCTTTCTGAGGGGAGAGCCTTATTACATTAATCATAAGGAGAGTCTATGACAAGCATAATTCAGTGTGTTTAAGCTCCACAAAAGAGGTTTGGATGTGTGCTGTTTGGTTTTCTGCCCATGTGGGAATAGAGGGGAATGAGCATGTTGATATTAGCTAAGCAAGCACTAAAATCACATCAAATCCAGGTGAGCAGCAAAAGTGAAGGAAAGTCACTCATAAAGAGACATTTACACAAGTTGTGGCAAGAATATTGGGATTTTCAGGATACAGACAGACACCTAGAAACGTGTTGGGGAGGGAAGGAGGCTGGGAACTGGGTGGGTACTGACACAGTTTAGGACAGGCTGGTTCAAATGAAACATTGCATAAAATTGGTAAGCATTCAGATGGAAAGTGTGAGCATTGTGGTATGACTGAATCTGCCCAGCATGTGCTTTTGGAGTCTAGAAAATATGAGGAGGAAAGGAGGATACTGAAGGCAGCAGTGGAAAGGGCAAAAATAGGATTTAATCTGGGAAATTCAAAGGGTCAAGGGGAGAACTAAAGTAGGCTACCTATTTACATACCTTAATAAAGGGTTGATAGAAAGGATTTAATTTTCTTTCCTTCTTTATTATTATATACTATATTAATTTCATTTTCATTTTCGATCCATACTCCAGTTTAGTAGGTGGTGGTCTGTGACAACCATGGATGTATTATTATATTAATTCTTATAATAGATATAACGTGAACCAGTGAAAAATCAAGACATCTCCTTGTAGGGCTTTGATAAACCTCCTCCATGGTTGACCATTTATATTCAACGACTGGGCTGTAGGACCAGGACTGGGCTGCTGATAACCTCTGACACATTATTTATGACACTGTAAACATTTCTAACATCAGGGTTGTTTGGCATGGGCAAGGCATGGGCAAACTATTCCACAAAGGGCCGTGAGGCTGCAGATTTGTGTTCCAACCAATCAAGAACACACAGTTTGACCAATCAATTGTCTGAAGACTGAGATCAGTTGATTAAATGAGTCAAGTCTGATGTGCTGCTGCTTGGTTGGAAAGGAAACCAGCAGCCCACATGGCCCTTTGTGGAATAGTTTGCCCTTGCCTGGTTTAAGATATGAAAGCTATAATTCGTGACCTTCCAGACAACCTAAAGGTTACTATTAGCTACTAAAATGGGACTCATGAGTTTGCCTTGCCTAGAGGCAGAGAGCAGTTTCATAAACCCAGCTAAAATGCTACCCAGTCTTCAATATCCTGTTTAATCCAACAGGTCAGTCATTTGGGAGATGGACAACTGTTAAAACGTCCAGGCAGGTCATGTGGGACACCAGACACCTGTAAGGCTGGAAATGTGCACAGGAGGTCCCAAGGGATCATCACACACTTTTTTGTTTTGATAAAATGGTGCAAATTTCCTGAATAAATCAAGCACCAACATATGGAGATTTTGTGACTGTAAGATTTATGCAAAAATATTCAGTTTTCAAGCTGTCAGTGTAGGTTTCCTGCTTTTCTCGCTTTCTTATATTAAATATTTAAATGAATGTTGTTGGTCGGACAAAACGAGGCATTTGAAAACTGAAAATTAATAAGCAATACTATAAATAAGCATTACTCGTAGCCCTACTTGACATGTTTTACTTTTTTCTCAGAGTTGTGTCAGGTGCACATGAATGGTGGTTCAGGTGACAGTCAGATGGCCCCAAACACACACACACACCTGCTCATACTGCTTCAACTAGGAATTTCCAGCACAGTAAGGAACTTGTCACAGAGGAAAAATTGCAGTTCTTATAAATCACATTAAGGAAGTATTTAGTCATGACAGTGAACAAGCGCACCAGGACCCTGAAACTGAAGCAGCTAAAAGGAATTCCTCCTCCATCATTCATTTCAATTATTTTAATTTGTCTTAACCCTCAGGTCTTCACAGTGCCCCACTGCTCCTCTGTATTTCACATTATAAAGGTAAGAGAGGAGTTTGGAGCCATTGAAGTTACCTGAGGTTTTTGTCTATACTTTTGTGATGCTATACTAGCCATTTATTAAATTGAGCTATATGGCTGACCCTTTTGATTTAAAAAACAAAAACAAAACACAGGATGAGATGTAAACCACCCTTTAAGTGTGAGCACATTCATTTCACATTTTCAAATGTACGTACTAACCCCTTTTAATAAATTAGCGGCAATCATTAAGAAAATTACAGTACAAACTGATAGTTGTGCATATTTACACTGGAGAAATCAAGCTATAGTCGTAATTGAAAGAAAAAAACTACCAAGTCCATCGCAGACATTTGAGCATTCCTATTGAATAATATTGTTTTCTGTTGACAATGGTCTGTTGAACCAAAAAATGGTAGAGGGGATAACCACTTTGGTGTGAATGGTGTTGCAAAATCTCAGTCTACAAATTTATATTGTCTCAAGATATGTGTTCATATTACTCATCACTAAGAAAAACCCAAATAATCCCAACACTCATTTTGAATAGATCAGATTATTACACCATACCCTCAAAACAAGAAAACAAAGTACCATTGTTCAACTAGATTTTTATTTGACTTTTTATTCGCTTGATCATTTTCTCCAACCCAAAGACAAGAATACACAGCATAAATTGAAAATATCCCATTTAATAGTTTACAACTTCTCATCTTTAATCATCATTTCATACTTTCAGTCTGACATTCACACTCACCTTGAAGCCATGGAACTGGGGTTCAACATGTCAAATGTGACTGGAAAAAGTGAACCTCACGCCCCATCCTCCTCCCCCCAACAAATCAGATACCATATTGTTTGTTTTTTACAGTCAGGGCAGGCCTGGGGGTTATAAACAGATTTTGTTTTCAAAATACCATGGATGTGTTTTTTTGATTAAACAGGATAAATTAACATGGTGGTCATTCAGATACTCTTCCAAGTCTGAATTCACACCAACTAATAATAAAAATAATAAAAAAATCAACTATCCAATTAATCCAAATGATGGATGTGCACTTTCAACACCCTCTTAAAAACATTAACAGTATTGTGAGCACTATCTGAACAATGTCCTATTGTACATGTTAGTCCTGACTCATGAAGGTGGTGTGACAGATTTTATAATTTGAACTTTTCTTGCATTTCAAAAAGAATCTCAGGTCAAGAGTAGAAATGACATTATTTACACTGGTTTTCACATGCAGCTCAGAAGCTGAAAGTTGAAATTGCAGCCAAAAAACCATGTCCTATCTAGATAAAAGACATGTCACACACCATCTTTCAAGCATGATTATTTCTCTCTCTCTCGCTCTCGCTCTCTCTCACACACACACTCACACACACTAATATATCTTCAAACGCTGATCACACCGCCGATGGGTACTTGTTTCCGTTTCTTTTTGTCCTTTTAAGTTACACTGTCCAAAGCACTTATGTTGGGTTCATTTCCATTTGTACATTTAAAACTGCATGTATAGCGGTATCATTGAAAGAACTGATCGGATGTGATTAACAAGGGTACACACTGGTTGAATAGGACAATACAAACAACACCAACAAAACATTCAGGAATAGATGTATGAAACTTCCTTTCCCATCCCGTCAGCCTTCCGTTTTGCACAGCTCCCCCTTGTGGCTATTAGCTTGTAGCACAGGCTTGTCCCAGGTTTGTTTTGGGGATGGTGAAGCAGCACTCCATATCACACAAAAATCAAAAAGACCCTAACAGAGAAAGACTTTATTCATTGCCTTTCTTTCTGATTCTGCCTAACTAGTGGGGGCTCAGAGTAATCTTACATCATGTGTTAAAGCCCCACCTTTCATCAGGGGACTACACGGTGAAGCTGAAAGCTGTGCCATGCAGAGGCAAACATCAGTATCAGTAACATTAAATAAGGGACAAAAGTAAATAAAGCAAGCCAATAGAAAGCCCTGTACTGTTCAGACCCAGGGAAGGACACTGCTGCTCCAACATACACATCTAAAACCACTTAGGACACAAAAAACGCAGATCTTCTCTTGTCCTGATAAAACTGTGTTCCAATTTAAACCTACTGGCCATACGGGGATAAAGTAAAATCACGTTCGTGAGGTTTAAAACCTCCTTGTGTGGCATTAGAAGCGGCCTTGCTTAATTAAGACATGATGCTTTTTGAAAGGTGCTACATGGCAGACAAACCAATGAGAGCGAACGTGCCAAGATCAAGGGACATAGTTTCACGAATCAATTTGTAAGTACAAGGTTTAGGTGATGTGAATTGAACACTAAACCACACATAGAGGGCCAGAGGGAAGAGTTACATCTTGGCAAGAGACCTGCTCCTCTTCAAAGGAGGGCATGTATACATGAGATGTTTGAGGGCCACGGAAGCAGATGAAGTAAGGTGCCACTTCTGCCGCTGTGCAGCACTGTGCTTAGAGTTTCTCAGTAGTACAGTACATTATTCAGACAGCATCTATTAAGACGGGTTCGACCCTTTTCTAAACATCCTAAAGGAACCCCAACAAGTCGCCTACTGACTCACCGACTATCTTCTTAAAGAAGACGACACATCTGATCATGAATGAAGTATGAAGAATAGTAAATCAAATGCAGCTCAATTGCATCCTTTTAAGATTCTGTTTTGTACATATATGCATACAATTATACTTCCTAGCTAATCATTTAAGTCTTCATGTGGGTTTTATTTAATCTGATCAGCTTTTGTTTGTTTTACAACTATATACAATGTACAGGCAGCAGATCATATCTCTTTTACAATGAATGAGTGATGATACAGGGAAGTCTTAATAGACTGATATTGACTAGATCTATTTAGACAATATACAGTGTGAATAATTGGAATTTTAGAAAATGGTATCTAAAAAAAAGGATGAAAGATAGTACAAGAGACAAAATTGTAAAAGCCCTCAATATGTACAGAAAAAAAGCCAATATAGCATTTGTTAACAGAAAAGTTAAACTGAAATAATTTTCTCCATATACACATATCATAGCTCAAAAATATTTCCAAAGCTAATAGTCTCTCTGATTTGGTCACAGAAGTTAGAAGATAGTGAAGCATAGTGAAAAGAAGTATACAGCCTGATTGAACATCTGAGGATCTCAACACAGCATCGTAGGGCTGCTATAAGCTTGTTAAGTAATGAGATGCACAAACTACCATTAGTTTCTCTCATGCAGACGCTCCCCTTGATTGCAATTCATGACTAAAACAAAGCTGTCAATCTACTGCCACTGAAAAGTTAACAGAAAGAGAGAACATTTGTGAGGTAATAAGGTTACTGTCCCCAACAGCATGGTCAGACCTCTGATTTGGAGAAGACGAGAGCCAAGAAATCAACCTAACAGTCACCACAGAACAACCTGTCCCAGTACCTCACCAAGTGATCCAAACTCACACTTCAATATTTGTTGACGGGAGGGAAATCTTAATGACATTTCACTTCAGTAGAACATTTATACCTTTTTTTTAAAAACACTTTAAACCTTGATGCCAGCTTATGAAAAGTTTACATCTATTTAGCTGCCATATTCTTTGAGATTTGCTTTGTTTTTAGGACATGTCATTAGTAACATCCAACAGGCATTTTAATGGACAGTCTGCCACACAGAATAGGGGGAGGGGGGACGATCAGGATTGTGTAGCTATAATTTAACTTTTTGTCAAAACTAAGACAAAAAGACATAAGGGTAATTCGTTATTAAGTTTGTGACTACATGAGATACAGAATTGAAGAAAGTGAAACTTAGTGAATGAAGTGATATACCAATTCAAATCCATCAGGACCATTTCTCTCAGATCGAAAACACAATCAGCACACAAGCAGACTTACAAACAAAGCTCATACAGAACTCAATAGTTCAGGGGCTTTTATCTAGCTAAGTCAGAAAGGCACATCACTTTGATATCAGGCATAAATAATTAAGTCAAATTACTGCAGAAATAAAACATAGTTTCACAAAAATAGTGCCAATAAGATGAGTGTCCCCATCAAAGAAGACAGCCATGAAAAAGAAGACTTGAGGGAAAAAAAAAAAAAGCATTCAGTGCATGTAACTACATTCATAACAAGCTTCATTTACATGTATGTGCATGGTGACTAAGTTCAACCAGGTTAAACAAATCTGAAATGTATCTAAATAGCAAGCTAGACCGTGAGGACACAGATGCAGGATACGTTTAAACATAGATCCCCAACACAAATGCAATCAACTTGTCTCTTCAGATAAATTTCAGGCTTGGATTATATCCATCCTAACGAATGAACATCCTCAAGCTATGCAAAGCAATTAACCGTTGAATTTATTATACACATCTAAAACTAAAGCTACAGATGAGATGATTTTAGAAGAGCTGTGTGAGAGTCTGAGCATGTTCTCTGAAACTATCCACAGGTGATCAAACTGGGCATCTTGGATCTGTTCATGCTTGTATCACTGTGACAAAACAAATGTAGACTACTTCCTATAGAAACATAGGATAAAGAGATCTACTAACCAGAACCAGAAAATCCCCTCCGAGCTTGAGTCAAGGTGTGATTGTGATCTTAACAATGCTCAAACATGCTTTAAGCAAATTAATGTAATTCAAAATGAATACAACTCTCTTACAAGTTATATCACTCAAGATATGGAGGGTCAGAAAAGGGGTTATCCAAGAAGTTTATGACTGCACTAAATAGACCTTTCAAAGCTTTTTCTGCTGCCGTCATAGGACTGAAGGTTCATATAAAAAGTCTGAATGCAAAGCCAATCACGAATATCAATGGAGCAAAGTGTTTCAACTGCATCTTTAATAGATAGTAAATTAAAAAGTCAAACTATGGTTACTGCAGTGCTCACATTGGGCAACACTTTTTCTCTACAGTGATTTGAGTGGTAAAGTGTACCACGGTAAATGGTGTGCGTATGTGCTTTTGTGGGTGGTAATGGTGCTGGGTGGAGAGAGTGTATGTGGAAAACAGTACTACTAAGCAAAGAGATCATGGAAACCAATTAACAAAGAAAAAAAGAGAAAGTTCATTGATTGATATGTTTTCCCAATTATTCTGATGTTGTCAATAGTCAATAGGGTCTTCGTAACATCTGTATTTTGCTCCTGTGTTAGATGCTCTGCTGCTTCCCATGCAACTCGAGGGCAGCGGTCTGCAGTGACGTCACAGGGGGATCCGTTGGAAGAAAGGAGGGAGGTGAAAGGAAAATCGTTTTCATAGTTCCCTTGGTGGGGGAGGGGGGCAGGGGCGGGGGGGGCGGCGTTTAAGAGCAACAGAAGCAGCTCATCACTGCCAGGACTGAGGCGGGAAATTATTAACCTCAGCCAGGTCTTGCACAGGTGAACCTTTGTGGGTGTACGTCAGCTTGATCCTCATTCGTAGCTGTTGCTGAAATTTTATCAGGATTATGATTAAAATTTAAAAAATAAATAAATAAAAAGAGGAAAATCTTTCAAATCATTTAAGGCTGCACAGGTCTTTTTGTCCTTTGGGCTTCAAAGGACAAAAAACTATCAAAGGCAATTTTGTGAAAGAAAAACTCACCTTCTGTGGGTTGAGGACTCTGATGACCTGTGTGACCGTTCCCTGGTTGAGTGCTGGGACAACGTTACTGCTAGGGGAGAGGAGCTGCAGCTGGAATGTCTGAAAAACAAACAGCGGAGAGTACGCGAGATGAAAATGTATTGATACTAGCAGAGAAACTTGGTAATCACAACAGTATCAAACGGTGATGCTCTTCTTATCGATTGGTTGCTGACCACAGATAGTCAGCTCAAATTACTCCACTGCACTTCAAAAGTTTATTGATCAGATAAGGTGATTTTAAGATGGGTGATACGGCCTAATTTACATCAACAGCTTTGTTGCCAGATCCATAATGGCACCAGATCTTTAAGACATGTTGATGGCTCCTCTTTCTGTCAGACAGTAGGACATGTAATGCTGTCAGGCGAGCCATAATACTGAAGGCCTGTAATAGCCTACTGACACTTAATGGAGACGTTCCAAGATCGTTTTCTTTAAGAAATGTGTTGAGGCATTTAAGGTTTGATAATTTCATACCCTATGGGCACTTTCATACACTTAGGCACTAAGGAACTTATATAATTCTTGGAAACTTGGTTGGCTCAACAAAATTTCTCAATAAAAAATAGCCTATTACTCTACAGAGAATTTCTAATAATTTTGAGTAGCCGAGTCTAACTTTGAAAACAACACAGCTGACGAACATGAAAAGAAAACAGTAACTTTTAGAGAATCTCTTGTTGCAAAAGATTTCTGTAAAAGTCATTTACAAACAGAGAAAGAGAAGGAAATGAAACAACTGAATAACTGGACCAGTTAAAACTACTGTGGATAAAAGGAAATGGCATGCTGGTCTATTAATGGTTAATTTCCACTAGTACCAACCACTAGTTTCTGGGTAAGCACTACTGTCAGGAATGTTTCCAACATTCATGTGGGTTCTGCACACTTTATCTACATATTAGATGCATTGCATGCCATTAAGTCTGCTGTGTAAAACCAGTGGAAAATTATAAGCCATTGATATTGTAGAACTACAACAGTAACAAGAGACTTGTGTTGCAATTAAGCCACTTAAAACCAGTATCCAACTGTGCCTGCTCACCTTTGGTACTGCAGCCTGAAAAACAAACTCTGTCATATCTGCCTCTGTTGAGTTGGAAGCGTGGATGGTGATGACTGCGACGTTTGGATTGGGGTTAGCTCTCTCAAATGTGAAGTCTATTTTCAGACCATTCTTGTTGTATGCCGTCATGGGAGGGATACCTTCACAGAGAATTCAGAGCAACATACCATCAACAGATTTAGACATCAGCATGAGTTAATATCATTTAATAGATGTGTCATGGAAAATCCAGGAAAGACTGAAATAAACTGACAGAGTGCTCTGATACATGAGGCTACTACCACAAACTACTGCTTATCTGGCAGCAGATGGTCAAGGAGAGCAACAGACTCTCTCACCTGCAGCTGCAATGTCATTAAACAAGGGCTGTGAGGAGAGGCCATCCAAGAGGAAAGCAGGTTGGGAAGTGGGCACAGAGGGAGCAGGAGCAGGGGCTGGACCTCCTGGGGGAGGGGGGCAACACACCAGGGTTTAAGGACACGGATACAAACACTGTACAAATACACATACACATACAATACACAATGGGTCTTGGACTGACATTGCAGCATTCCTGACAAACTGCTACCAACTTATGTTGTTGCTGTCAGCATACTGTACACACAAGTGCAAACAAACATCTGTACAACACTTTGTAAAATCCCATGGGTTTAGCAAAACAGCTGTAATCACAGAAAAAAAAAAGGGCATTACAGTGTTGAGACTGTAGATTCGACATCATGAACAATGTGCAAGTGCAATTTCTGGTGTAGTGGCCCATAGTCACCACTAATATTAATAATCAAAATCAAGTAATCCCTCGGGAACGTGTGCTCCCTTTTTTTTTTTAATACCAAAACCAATTGTTTTAGTTTAAAAGTAGACACATTCACACTGGCAGCAGACAACAGTTAATCCCAGGTCCTTGGTTTGCTGTATGTGGGGTAATAGAGAGCTCCAAACAGAGCGTCCTACCACTTAGCGACAGGTCACCCAGCAGATCAAGCAGCTCTCCTCCAGCTGAAGCGGGCTTGGTGGGCATCGTGGTCTGGATTACTGGCACCACATCATTACCACCCAGCAGGTCTAATAAATCATTAGCCTGGGGGACAAGGACAACACAGACGAATGATAAAATACCTACAGTATATCTGTGTACACCATGTTTTATTATTCAATTAGTCAAAATAACTATAAAAAAATAAATGTGATAAATATGAACAGTAAACAGTAGATAGAAAGTAATATAAATTCTGATTAACCATCCATTTTAACCTCAGGTCTCCATCTTTAAAAATGATCCTAGACCATCACAGACAATTGTATCTGGTCACTGGTGATTTCAAATCTGATGCAGTGTAAAAGTATTCCGCCGACTCCTTTTCCACTTACTCAAGGACTGTATGTTTTATTTCTTCATAAAAATGAGTTACAACTGCCCTCACCTGGTTGGTGGGCTGGGTGACAGGTGGTGGATGTTTTGCTTCCACAACAGAGGGCTCTGCCTCCCCATTTGTCTGTACAATCTCTGTGGGGCCGTTCGTAGCAGTTTTCTCCATAATGGGCATTCGCTCGAGGAGAGCTGGCCTGTTGTCAAGAAACAAGCAGAAAATAAGGAGGAGGACAAAGATGGACCAAACTCACTTGTGATAGTAAAAATGAATGCGAATATTCACCTCATGTGGTCGTATTTCTTGAAAAGCGCATTGTACTCCACAGCTCTCTGCTGAAGCTCCACATCAATGCTGCTGCCGTATATTGAAACCACCTTCTTGATTCGGCTGGAGCAAATTAAGGGAGAGAGGAACGGCAGAATTGATTATAGCAAATGTATTCTGTCACCACCCAAATGTCTGCAAGGATAGATGTAAAAGACTACTACTTACTTAACACTGCTGAAACGAGTAGACAGCTTCATGATGGCCGTAAGTGAATAGCCTCGAGTCACGGGTGTGGACAGGTTGGACACCAGGAGGCCTTCCAGCACATCCAGAACTTCATCCTCAGTCACCTTAATTCAGAAGGAAAAGAAGAAAAAACACAACGCCTTCAGATTTAGTGTTCATCTAATGCCTGAGCTTGGTCTTTAGTTTATATGTAGGTGTGTAGTGTTTGGCTGAGACTCCTCTAGTTTTACCTGGATGGGTTCCTCCTCCTCACACTGTCCAGATACTAGCAGGTCCCCATACTCTCCTATGCACCACGATGCCACCTGCACTAGAGGTTGCTACAGAACATAGGGAAATAAGTCACACTCTGATGCAGCCAGTGCCTTAGGCCACATAATCAAAAAACATGACTGTGGGCTTCAGAGATGGGAGATGCACCAAATCTAATCCAAACCAAAACTGTTCTGACCTGCGAAATGTCATCCAGCAGTGCTTTGTAGAGTCTCTGTACTGTGTAGGCATGCATCTCCACACTGTTGGTGATGAGCTGGATGAGGTTGGGCACAGAATCGTCTCGCACATAGCTCCCTGCCTGCAAGGGTGAGCACAGATGCCGAGGAGAAGTGGAAATCAATCTTAAATATTTGCGGATTTGCAATAACAAAGAAGCAGAGGGTATTTTACAAGGTTCAGGGAGTACATTTGTCATATGGAACAGTTATTGTTATCATTATTGTTATGAGAACTGAGAAAAGGCATTAGAAGCACCGGAGTGTTTTGGTAATGTACGTACTGTTGTCAGGACTCTCATTATGGTGTCTATGTGCCATCTTTTCGAAGGGGCATACCTATAGCACAAAGAAAACATTAATTAGACCCAGAAAAGAGAAGAGTCAATGACATATTATCTAAACTATATAGCCAGGAGACAAATGCTGTCAGAAAAATTTATGGTGTCAACATAGTCTGTCAGACGATGGATCACTCTTTTTATCATCATACAGCATTTCAGCATAAGCCATCCCCTGCCGCTGTGATAGCACAGGGAAATGTTTGCATGAAGGTTTTATACTGTATTCTGTAAAGCAAGAAGTGGATTTCATTCCATCTCCAAAGAATTAACATGGTATGTAATCTACATGCATAGAATTCATACAGGTCTGATTACTTGTAACAGGTTGTATTGACATAGATCTGTGCTTACAGCAGTAAGATGGAAAATGAAAGTCCAAAAATGTCTTCCACAACATTGCACATGACAAGGTCACGCTGTCATCAAATTACTACAAAGCAGCCAAGTGCAGTTGCAATGTGTAGTGATGTCTGTGTGCCAGTGCCATACTTCTCTGCAGCTAGAAAGACCCCCGATGCACAGTCTGCTTTGAATTCTGGGTCACAGGAGTCCAGGAAGTAGAGCAGCTCTTTCATCATGCCTCGAATGTTGTTGCCGTTCACCAGGGCAAAGCTCAGTTCCATTGCACGTCTAGACAGCAATGGCAAAAAAAAAGGAATAGGCCAAGGTCAGAAACAGCCTGGCTGCATAATAAGAAATGTAAATTTCTGATTAAAGGTGTATGTGTGCAGTGGAAACACAAGAGTCACCTCTTAATGGACACATCCAGGTCTTTTAAACAATCCACGATGGTGCTCCGATGCCTCTGCACTGCATTGTGGTCTGTCTGTACCGTCTTTAGTAGAGATGTCAATGCCACGTATCTGGAGTAGAGATTTGAAATGTCAACACGAGTTCATAACAACATAGCAGATGAGTCAATTGTTGCAAGGTCAAGTGCGGTAGGTGAATTAATTACCTTATATTTTTGTCATTGTTAAGAAGGAAACGACCTAGTATGTTAATGGCCAAGACCTGAGAGGAGACAGAAAAGTCATTGAGGCAGGAAAACAATATTTTCACATTGCTAAGCTTTTCTTAAGAGTAAATTAACTCACCCTCAGTCCACTTTCAGACTTGATGTCCATTATTGTCAGTACGGTCTCGTACAGGATTGCATTTCCTACATTTTTACTTGTCTCTGTGTTTGTTGCAACCTGCAGGTATTCACACGTCAGAATTACAATAATACATGAACTGTGAAGTGAGAGTGAGAGAGACTGAAAGACTGAAATATAATTCTAACCTGTGCAAGAATGTCATTCATTGCTTCACTGGAGTCATCGTCACTCTTGCCTAAAATCCGCAGTAGTCTCAATATCCGCACCTAAGGAAAGAGAAACAGTCCAGTCCTGTCAGTTTATTTGACAAATATGACTCACTTCATGGGTCCCCACAGGGAAATTGTCAACTTTGGGTTTGTTGCCATTTGAATTTTTGTTTTTTTTCCCCACTGGGACGACATATTGAATAGGTAGCCTGCTCTAGCTTTCTGTATTGGTGCCAACTTATCCTTCAAATATTTGAATCTGGCTGTTATCTCACTGTTTAATAGAAATTCACTGACACCATTTATAGCTTTTTTTTAATGACACAACAACTTCAAACATGCTGCGTCAAGAGATAAATAGTTATTTATAGTGTTTATTCTATCACCATTGGTCTTACTGCTCATGTTATGGTACAAGTACTAGATCAAATCAACATCAATCTTCAGTGCAGAGGAACTGCATCAAGAAAGAGGGAGGTTTACCTGCAGGAAAGGGTCACTTATGCCTGACACATCATGCTCAGGAGAGTATCCAGACATGATTAGGTTCTTCAGGATTCTCACCAACTGTGGAACCAGCTACAAAAACAACAACAGAAGACAAAGGAAAAGGAGTCAAAATATTTGTGTGGATCTCACAAATGTTCTACTTTTCCTAATCAGCATTTGTATAACATGGTTCTGTGTTGGTTTTTAAAGCTAATCATTTCTCATTTACAGTGGCAGCTAGCGGCACTCATCAAAAGCAAAGGTGTTGGGATTTGTATCTAATGCAATAATAGAGCAATATGGTTACAACTCAGGTGATTCAATTGTAAAATTGCTGAGGTCGTGAAATCAAACTCTTGATTGTACAAAAATATTAGGTCAGTACATTTAGCTTTGAGCAAAAGTAAAATCTGCATTCATACTTCTGCACATGGCTAAATAAACTCATGTGCATTTCAGACTAAAATTGGATTCACTAACAAAAAATTGATTTCATTAGGATAAGAAACTTGTCATTGCAATCATTTTCTAATCTAGTCCATTCAGATCTCTCTGTGTCTCCAAAAACAATTTATCAATATGTAACCTTGGAATAACACTCCAATATTTTGGTGAACAGCTTGCTGCCTTACCCAGCATTTAGA